>NC_071576.1:3002673-3602673 GCF_024509145.1 Vidua macroura
ATTATTCTCCTGAGAAAGGTTTGAAACAAAGCATGGGATACTGCCCATGGCATCATTTCATAACGAATTTCAGCATGAAATTTTGAATGTGGCACTTGTTGCTGTGCAGCTGGAATCTCCTTCTCTCTGGAGGCCTCATCCTGCCTGTGAAACACAATAACCTTCAACTTTTCTCACCAGCTGGAGGCAATGCATGTTCATATTGCCATAGGCCCCAGAGCATCTAAACCTTTTGCTTTGGAGCAAAGTCCTGCAGGAACACGGCCAGCCCAGAGGAGACTGTGAGAAATTCTGTCCTCTGGAGAGTCCTGTTTATTTTAAGCAAAACATCTAGTTTACATGTTGGCCTTTTAAGCAAAATACTCTGGTTCATTCTGCCTTGGATTTAGTTATGTAACCAAATTGCTATGTTTTTTAAATAATCTGAATGGAATTTGCAATGCCGCCTCCCAGGGGAAAGGGCCTGATTCTGATTTTCCAGCTGATGCCCTCACGCAGGTGAGACTCCACCTTCAGGGCACTTCTGCTTGGGGACTGCATTGCTCATCTCTGCTGTGCACCCAGGACACCTGAGGCCTGGAGAAATGGAAGGGGATAGGCTGAAGATACTGAGAAAATAACATCAGAGCCAGGTCCTGCTGGAATACCCCTGAGCCCTGGGCTGTCTGGTCACTGGCATTGCCTCCTGCCATGACACTGGGAATGACTCAAGGCGACTTAAATGCTGACTGTTCTGGCAGTGTGATGCTCCCAGGAGGTTGTAGACTCAGTCTTTGCATGACCCAAGCCCTGGTCCGTGGCTTCCTGCCTTCCACACCAGTGCTAGGCCCTGTCCCTGGGCTGTGTCACCTGGCAGAGGGTGTCATGTGGCTTAGAAATGTGCCATGTCTGGTTAAATCCCCAATTATGGAAGCTCTGTGTTTGGGGCTGAGGCACCCTGGGGAGTAGGGGTTGGATGATGGTGTCAGGAGTCCTTGGCTACTACTCTGGGGCTGATTCACACTCTGGTCATGAGTCCTCTTCGTGTACAACCTACCAAAGTCACTATTTTGATCAAAAGTCGTTATTTTGGTTACTACAGGACACCAATATCACATTTGTCAGCCTCTGTACTTTTTGCCAGCCCAGACCAAGGTCTGCTGTCACAACTGCCGCTGTCTGGGTAAAACCAGAACACAGAATTTCTGGAAGACTTCCTTTTGTGAGATTTCCAACCCAAATTAATGAGTTGTGGAGAAGCACAGCCTTTGATGTATGTACAAACACCATCAAGCTGCCAGCCATCTTGAACTCAAAGAACTCCTAATCCTCAATCCCTTCCCTGCAATTAGAGCAAGGACAGTTGGTGCTCTCCATGACCAAAAATGCCGTGTTTTGGCTCAGAATTGTCTCTGCCAGCAAGGAGCTGCAGTGTAAGTTAGAAGTCCATGTGTGGTTAGCTGCAGCTCTGGATTTTTGCAGTGCCTATTTATACAAACTGGATTGACTTTGAACTCTACAGCTTGATTTCTTTTCTGTCACAGTATCGTGTGAGGGAGCAAAGCCTCAGTCTTTTAAATGATCCTTACACTGTCAGTGCAGGATCCAGGGCTAAATTGCCTATGGATATGTATGAATCCTGACGTGGCAGATGGCTCTATCCTGTGTTGGATTATGGAGCTTATTGTAACATACATAGTTCCTTGATAGACCTTAATTATACCAGAGGAGGGAGCCTGTCAGATTTAGGCTGAAAATACGCTCCAAAAAAATTTCCAGGCTCCAAAATTTATCAAAAACCCATTAATGCCACCACAGAAGATGATCCACTTAGGTGGCATGCATAAAGAGGAAATAAATATAAAATTCTGGGGTGGAAAACAAGGAACATGAATGTCATGGATCAGTTCCTCTTGGATGGCACTGTGGGGTTCTTCACCCCTTCCCCTGGGAGCCATGATGAGCAAGAGGAGCGCTGCTGCAAACCTTTCCTTCCCTCCATCTTCCCTCTTCCCTCTCATCCCTCTCTCTTCACCCTCCCTCTCTCGCAGGGACAGAGGGTCCTTGGCAGGTAAAAGTGGAATGCTCACTCCAGCCAGCTCCAGTGGTCATTTTGTTCCTCCTCTTTCCACGCTGTGTCTCCAAGACTAGAACATTCCTAAAGCAACTCAATCCATCTGTCCTTGCTCCCACATCCATCACTGTGGCCAGGGACTTAGGAAAAGAAGGATTTGGGGTGACAGCTCTGGAGCTTGGCCCTGTGACAGACCTGGCATCTCCTGTCCTCCTCCTGGGTAAGCCCAGCACCCGGGCCCGTGCTTCCCTCGCCTTGCCTGGCCGTGTTCCTCCAGGCCAGTGTGCTTTGGCTGCTGCTCTCCGAGCTCTCGGGTTCTCAACCCGGAGTTATTTCAGGCAGTGCTGCTCGGTTTCTCTTCCAAGGGCTTATGAAACGCTCTTCTGGGACTCTTCACCTGACTCATTGTTTCCTCTGCCACCCCACGCTGGGAAGCACCGCCTTGCCGATGACTTCTTTGGGAAGCTCCTGAGGAGAAGAGAGCAAGAGGCGCCAGGCAGAATCTTTAACCCCCGGGTTTATCTCCTCGGGCTCAGAAAAGTGGGGATTTTTCTGCTTTTTCTTTTCTTCTCAGCACTGCTGAGAAGAAGCACAGCTTTTCTTCTTGCCCAGCTGTGGCTCCTTCTCACTTGGAGGAGCTTTGCTGTCACTGAACACACACTTTGGCCACCTCACAGGCCAGACTGAAGCGCTACAATAGGGACCACTCCGTACTTAGCGGGACACGCCAAAATTGCTAAACGCCGTCTAACCACACCCATCATCAAAGGCCCGAACGCTCCCATTGCATCCGCTCAATTACAAACCACAGAACGACTTTGTTTCAGTCAATGGCAAACAGTCGGACATGGAAGCCACCCACCTTCAAAGCCCTTCTGTTTGTTTGCTTGTTTGTTTGTTTGCCATCGTACTCGGGCCGGCTTTTCCCGCCACCTTCCCACTCCGTGTGCTGGAGCAGCCCCTTGTAAATGTGAACACGCTTCTCATTTCAGGTCTTTTCTCTGCAGTTTCTGGATTTCAGCTGGAAGCAAGGAAATGGCCGCTTGGTGCAGACAGGATTAACCCCTTTTCTTCCTCGCTGATGGTCTGAAATTTTCCCCCTACCCACTATTGTGTGAGTCTCCCCTGAGACTCACACAAATTACTTCTCAGCTTTGAGGCCAGTGATTTCAAAGGAGGGACAAATATGGTCCCAAATCTACAAACTCTTTCCTGTCTAACATATTCTTCCTTCTCAATTGCTCCTCTTCTTATAAATCAAAATACCTCTGATAAAGAGAACAACAAATTCTTCTGCAGGGAGGCAGACAAGGACCCATCTATATATTAATAAACACAGGCTTCAGAAAGATGTCTTATGACCTCCATCTACATGTTTTTAGCCCAGATTCTTGCAGGAACAAGGCCCTGTTTGATCAGATTACATGTCCATCTGCCCATCACTCTTCACCAATTACTGTGGAATTCCGTGCCATTTTCTGGTTGGGTTTGATGAGATCTTCAAGATGTTAAGTTCCTACAAGGTCAGTGAAAAAATAAAAGGGTGGCCAGAGAGAAAAGTTGAAGCAGGAGATCAGCTCTTATGAAACCTCATCAAATCCACATGGGTACTCAAATTGAAATCACAAAGCCATAGGAAACTGAGGCTTATTAATCCCATTGCTGATGGAACAGCTCAGATTTTCTTTCCGTTTCTGTTTTTGTTTGTCTGCTTGTTTGTACATTTGCTAGAACAAATAACTCACTCTTGTGGAGCACTACAAACTTCGCAGATCCAACCCAAACACAGTTCTGGCTACAAACACTCAGGAATTTGGGAGTCTTCCATCCAGACCCACATCCAAACCATCCCAGCTGAGATCCATAAGAAGTTACACGGGCAAGGAAAAACTTGTCTGAGTCTGCTCTGACTTTGGGTGTCATTCCTCTGTGGGGAACCTGGCTGTACCCTGACCCTGCTTTTCTGCTAGATCCCACTGGTCTGATAGTACAGCACAGATGATTCCATACCTGGGATATTGAGTGCAGTTTGGGGCATTCCCTCAGGTTTTGAAGGTCAAGATGTTCTGATTCAATATTAATAGAAAAGCCTTCATTTGAAGGTGTTGCAGCACTGGGCCAGGTCGCTCAGGAGGTGATGACAATCTTGCTCCTTGGAGGTTTTAAAGGTGCTAAAAGCTAAAGCTAAAGCCATCACTGATCAGGTCCCATGCCAAGCAGAACCTACAGACCTTCAGAAAATCCTTCCCACCAATATTTCTGTGATTCTGGGAATACATCTAGTTTGTTTTCCTCTTTATCACACTTTGTCTTGGCTGGATTGGGCCCCCCCCCCCCACCTGCAAATTCTCTGTGACTGGATTTTCCAGGTTATAAAATACCTGCTCCTTGTATAAAACAGACATCAGAGGCCAATTTCTGCCTGCCCTTCCTTGGCACATTAGTGAAGAATATCACTGGGTCACTGGGGTTTGTTTTTTTTGTTTTGTTCTTCGCCCTATTTGAGTGTTTTCATAGCTTCATTTCAAAGTGTGTGCTCAGAGTTCACAGCATCACAACTTGTGGCAATCAAGAGCTGAGTACCTCACCCATGTTAGCTCTCAAGAATTATTATTTTGAGAGAAATGAGGTTCCTGCTACTTTCCCTGTCACAGGCTGGTCCTTAGCACTGAATTTAAAGAGAAGGAAAAGGGCCAGCATCATCTGTCAGCTCCAAGAAGCATTTTCAGCTCATTAATCTAACTTTTCACAGCCCAGCTTCTGTCCCATTTCTGAGGCATAAGACCATGTGTCACAGAAATCTTTATGCTTAATAGCAATGGAATCTTGAAAAGTGAAAATAATCATCAGCAAAATATGCAGAAGTGCCCACAAAGACTGAATTTCTTTTTTAGCATGACAACAAAACTACCTGGAGTGTGGAAGCTGTGAATACCCCACTGAGCACATCTAAGTCCACCAGTGCCCACCCTTGGACAACAGCTGCATTTGGGAAAAGTCTTCCCATTTCAGCAGGTCAAGGAAAGTAGTAAGGCAGCTGCTGATTCAAGGAGTGTCTTAGAGAGAATGGAAATTGGTACCATAACCCCAAATCTCTGCTTGCTATGTGGCCACCGAGGCCTTCAGTTCTGATGAATAATCTTTTTTTTTTTTTCTCTTTTACCTACTACGATAAGCAAATAGCCCCAGGGTCAGCTATGAGCTGACTCTGCCCATAATCCTGACTTGTGAGGCAGATAGGCAATGAATTTAAAATTAGAAAGGGCTAAATAGCCTCAGATTCAGAATATAAATTTCATTTAGAGTCAGTTTGCAATTGCTAAAGACTCTGGTTCATTAACTATCTTGTCTGAATATTGTCATGAAAACCTAAGCTTTATTGAGTGCTAAAAGCCTTAAAAAAGATGGAAACATATGAAAATAAGAACATAAATTCCCTGCCACCACTGCCACCACCACTCCAAGTGTAAGAGAGAACCAAACCATAACAATGGGCTCATTACAAATGCTCCATCATTTTGCAATAACCAAGCACTTAAAATGTTCTTGGTAGCTGCTCCGAGGATGCCATTTTTTTCATTATGAGTCCCACTTAGTGCATAATTTATAGCTGGCAGGCCAGGGATTATCCTACAGTGTGAATGTGCTGCGAGGCTGCTGTAATTACACCAGAGCTGTGGTTATGGGCCTCGTGGAACTGATACTTCTTTTTAACTGTGGAGGTGATAAGATCAAATCCAACACCGTGTATCTCAGTGGAAGGGTTGGGGATGTAACCATAGCTGCCATCTGCTCTCCCTCCAGGAGCCTGGGGATAAAGGGATGACTTTTCCCCCAGTCCTGCATCCCCCAAACCATCAGCCAGTTAGAGCCTGGCCTCACTGGAAGCAGCAATACAGCACGAGCAATCTAAAGGGATGGGATAAAACCAAGGAAAACATCCAGATGTTTCTTTTCTGTCGCTTTTGGTCTGTGCTCCGTTTTCTCCAGTAAGTGACTGAAACACTTTGATGTGAGAATTTTATATTGGTGATGGTTTTGCAGCAGCCAAGCCACCAGACAATAATCCCTTGGTGTCGATGTTCATTGGCTTTGTCATCTTCTTAAGACAAAGGAAAAAAAGACCTAAAAGTGTTCTCTACCAAAAATAACTTTAGAAAATAAATATTTTGGCCCCATCTTGCAAAAAGTCAGTGTGACATTTAGAGGGAGCTAAGAAAAGGAGTCTTTCCTGCCTTAGGAAGAAACTTAGCTTAACTTGGGTCCTGTTAACTTCGTCATACTATTACTTGGGCACTGTTTGGTATTAGTCACTAGCTGCTCCCTCTCAGCTTTATCCAATTTAATTTCAAATATAGTGCAAACAGATGCCTTTATGTTTCATTTTTAAATCATTTATTGTTCTACATGTAGCAAAGAAGCTTAAAAAAGAATGTGAAAGAATTGCCAGAAAGGTTTTTTGGTTTTTTTAAAAGATATATATATATAATTGCAGTTGTGGTTGCTGTGGTTTCTTTTGGGTGGATCAGAAAAAAATCAAGTCTTCCTTCCTCGGGGATATAAGGGGAAAAAAAAAAAGAAGAAAGGATGGAGAGGAAAACTCATTCCCATGTCTAGTGCTTTTTATCAGTAATGGAATGAAGCAATCAGGTTTAAGGGCTTGTCTAGACGGAGGACTCTGGCACTGGTGTAACTCCCGTGGTGTAGTAAAGCCTGTGCAAGTCCCAAACCCTGCTCACAGCAGCAAAAGAAGCCACAGGGAAGCAAAGCCACCACACAGAGTGAGGGAGCTCTGGGTCCTGCCCAATCCCAGCTCAGGCAATGCAAATTGTTTTGACAGAGGACATCCAAACAATTTTTTTTTTTTTTTAATTTATCAAAGTGCCCCAGAGCAACATTACCAGCACAAGAGTTGTTGATCAATTAAAGTATTTTAGCAACTTGTTTCGTCTGGAGGGGAGGGGGTTGTAAATGAAGAAACATGAAGAACTGCTGACCACAGTTCAATAAGTCCAGGTTTTAAAGGAGGCTTATTTTAATGGAAAACATAACATGGCTTTAAACTGACAGAAAATAGGTTTACATTAGACATAAGGAAGAAATTTTTGGCTGTGAAGTGGCCCAGAGAAGCTGTGGCTGCCCCTGGATCCCTAGAAGTGTCCAAAGCCAGGTTGGACAGGGCTTGGAGCAACCTGGGATGGTGGAAGGTGTCTCTGTCCATGGCAGGGGTCTTTAAAGATCCCTTCCAACACAAACTGTTCTGGGATTCTATCAACAACAGATGGGCAAAAATATTCTTTGAGAAGTTTTCTAACTGAGATACATAATAATAGAGGGATACCTTGGTTTTACTCTGCTCTGTTTGTCAACAAAGCTCAGAGCACGTGGCAAAGCCACTCCGTGTCATTATCCCCATTTCACTGGCAGGGACACCCTGTGACTTCCCAAAGGCCCCGTGACAACTCATGGCAACAGCAGCAGGAGCAAGAACCTCTCCTGAGCTTCTTTCCATGTCCACATCCTGGGGCAGCGCATCCTGCACTTGGGAACGTGGATGAGTGGTGGCAGTGCTGAGGGAGAGACTGGACACCGTGAACTTAGAGGGCTTTTCCAACCTTAGTGATTCCAAGATTCCGTGATTTGCACGTCCAGGAGAGGTCAAGCCTGCCTGGGTTCATTTTGCAGTCCATTTTTAGCAGGGAAGCTTTGTTCATGTGTCACCAGTGTGATGTTCACTTCAGGGGCTGTGATGGGACACTGGCAAGTCCAGAGGAGCCCTAAATCCCACTCCACAAATGTGAATTATCCAGGAGACGGAAAGAGCCTAGTTTGTCTATAAACCTGACAAACCAGGGGTCAAATCCTGGTTTCAGCACACCATGACCTTCCCAAAGCCATTGTGGGGTATTGAATTAAAACAGGGAAAAGTCCAGTAGCCCCCAAACACACTAAACCCCATCCAATATTTCAGTGTTTATCAACCAGGAGTGCTGGAAGTCAGGGGAGAAACCAAGCACAGCCCAGATCTGCCCTGTATTTCACCACCTTTAACAGGAAAAGGAAGGTTCCGCTTCAGAAAAAAACCACCACAGAAACCCCACATGGAGTCAGAGGGCACACAAGCAGGCACAGACAGGGAAATATAGGAGCACAGGAAACAGCCAGCCAGCCAACACTGTCCTGGAAAGGCTAATATTTGCGTAATACTGAAAAGCTTTTTGCCTTTCGGATCCTTCCATGAGAAAAGGCTAAAATATTTGGTGTACACATTTCTCAAAACGAGAACATACCATACATAGTTAAAGTAATGACTAGTGCTCTTAATCCCAGACACAAACTTTTCACTGAAGCCTTTTTTGGGCTGGGTCATGTGATTTATTCGGTTTTCAGCATCTATATATAAAGCTACTTTTTTTTTTTTTTTTTTTTTTTTTTTTTTTTTTTTTTTTTTTTCTTCCTGGTTCATCCTTCCCCCTGTTCTAAAACCTGCATGCTTCATAAGCTATTTTGGTTTACCACATGGCTTGGCACTTGGTATTTTTTCCTATGATGTGAAAACAAAATTTTAGCTTGGCTGTTGGTGGCCATGACCTGAGATGCAAATCTTCTCACTCAGTTAGGGCTCTAACAAGTGGCTAATTACCCTTTCTGGTGGCCAGGTGTCCCTATTACTCTGAGACCTTAAATAGGGGTATCCCAAACCCTCAAAGGGGCAGCTGTTGATCCCTAGGGACTTCCACATTCTGCATGGGCAGTCCTTTGGCTTTTTGGTGCCAAAAGCCGTTGGTTTGGGGTGAAAAACCTCTTTTTTGTGCAAAAAGCCTCAGGATCAGACAGGGCAGGGCAGGCCTGAGCCCTGTAGACTCTTGATCTGCTGTACAGAGGTGCCCATCTTCTGGCACCAAAGCTTTTATTTGCTGTGCATAAATTAATACTGAATACATCCCCGAGCCTTACTTGTCCACTCAGAAAACTGCTCTGCTCAGCCACACACATGACATCATCACCAAATTTAGTTGCAGGAAAATAAAACCAGGATTACCTGCATTTTTAGCACCAGGAGAGGGGAGGGGGGGAGAACGATGGGGCCTCCTTTGGGGCTTGGTTTTTGAGTTTAGCTGCTTTTTTTTTTTTTTTTTTTTTTTTTATAAATTCTGATCTCACTTCAGTTTTGTTTACAATTAGAGACACTGAGGGGAGACTTTTAATGGAGAACAGAGAGACCTTTTGCATGGGGGCACATTAACTGGGGGCTCTCCAAGCTGTCTCTGAGAGATCACGTGTGGTTTTCTCCCATGGCAGACATATGTGGAGAACTTGGCAAAACCTCCCATGCTCCAAGCCCCAGGAGCCTGTCCAGGATTGCTCTCCATGGGACATTGCCTCCCTTTTCTCTCCCACCAGCTCAAGGACCCCTCAGAAGCATCCCCAGGGTCCCCCAGCTCCCCACAGAGGGCTGAGGATGCATTTGCTGGGATATAATTTAGTGCCCTTCGGTTGGTCAGAGAAAATCACCTCAACGTCTGCCTGACTTGGTTGAAGTGCAGTTTTTCCAGCTCTGGAGAGGCACATGCACCCAGCCACCATCTCCCAGAGCTCGTGTGTACTTTCCTGAGCTCAGCCCCTGCTGCCAACCCCATTGTTCTGCCCCCCACCAAGTCCCTATTGTTCGTGTCCCTTGCTGGTGGCATCTGGCTCAGCCAAACTCCTCCTGAGCGGGGGCCCAGGCTGCAGGGTTTGCTCTGTTGTGTTGGGTTGGGTTGTTTTTTTCATTTCCAGGAAAGATTCTGAATGATCATTTTTAGGGGCCCAGTTTTAGGCTCTGCAGATGCCTAAAACTGGATGGAGTTGATTTGCAAGAAGAGATGTTGGGGTGAGGGGTCAGCAAACCAGGCATTTTGGTGGCAACAATGGAAGCCTGGAGACTGTGAGTCCAAATTGACGTATTTGCTCTGAAAACTTGCAGAACCCCCCCCCCCCCTTTTTTTTTTTCTTTTCCCATCTCTAACAGGTGCTGCCCCACTGACCCCAAGGTGAGGAGTATCAATAATGAGAAAGAGGAGCCCTGAATCCTGGGATAGACACGACACTGCTCAGCAAAACTCCGGCAAAACCTAAACCCTCCTTAGGTTCTGGGCTGTACTGGGGGCTCTTTTAGGGCGATGCCATTCCCAGAGCAGAGGGAAATGAGCTGTCTCTCAGGACTGTCATCCTGCTGACAGGCCCCACGGCGCGCAGTGCGTCGGAACAGCATGGGAGCACATTTGTTTCCATCGGGAACCGCGCCGGATCAGCGCTCGGCATCCTGTTTATGTTAAAACATCAGCGTTCCGTTTGCACAGGGAAGCTGGGAGAAAACGGTGCAGCTGAGGCTTCTACTGAAGTGTCACCAATTAAGTCGCTTTTCAGCAGGATGATCTCTGCTCCCAGAGAGGTTCCAAAGTGAAGCGTCTCCGGTTTCCAAGCCGTTCTCCTGGCTGGCAGATGTTGGCCAAAGCAGATGCTGGCCAAGGCACCCCTTCAGCCACCCTGGGATACCTGCCTCCTGCTCCCATGCCTTCCCCATGTCCCCTGACCAAGACACAGCCTGCTCTTTCCACCTCCCCAGAGTGATTTCGGGAGCGAAGGACGAGGCGAGGCACAGCCTGTTGCAATTACGGCAGCACCACTTGGACCCCGTGGCAACTCATGTTTGTTTCCCTGTTGCATAAATGAGAAGGGCAGGATCCCAGCCCTGCAGAGCTCCTGAGGAGCTGTGTTGCTCAAGCCATGGGATGGGAAAGGGCCATTTGGTGGGGATTCACTGTAGGTCCCAAGGGGAGATTTAGTAGCCCCCCACGCAGGCCTTGCCATAGCTCCTGGGATCACTCCAGCACGGACAGGCTGATCCGTGGGACAGATTCCTCTTGGAGAGGGGTTCCTGCAGCTGTGCAGAGCTGATGTGGTGATCCCCAGCCCTGGCCATGCAGGAGAAGCTCTCCAGGGCTGTGCCAGGAGCACTCTACCCACTGCAGGCTGATGAAAGCAAAGCAATTTTGCTCCTACCCACACCAGCATCAGTCCCAAGGGTGATTTATTGCCCTGGGACTCCCTCCTTACCTGCAAGCAGAGCACAGAGAGTGTCACTGCACTCAGCCCCCAAAATAAGGCTAAAAAAATATCACTATGAGGCAATTCTAGCAGCAGTGACAGACAGATCACCCTCCACCCATGGGAGCTGAAGGGGTCAGAACTGGTCCCTTAGATCTGCAGGCTGGAACCAGCAGGGTCTGATTTTTGAAGACCACCTTTCAGAAAAGCACCTACTCTCCCATGGCTGCTGAAATCTCTGCTAAACAACAGCCCTGCAGACACATCCTAGCAGAGAAGTTCTACCTTTTTACTGATGTTTGCCTACAGCCACAGAGCTCCAAAACCCCAGCCAGCTCAGTAATACTGGCTTGGCTCCTTAATCATACATAAACCATTTAAATACACAACAAATAAATAGACACGTTCTGTGTTTCTTCAGAAGGGCTTAACACCTTTACAAAGGGATTTCTTTGATACTTAAGCAATAATAGATTTGCTTTCATTTTTCTAAGACCTTCCTTATATCAACATATCTCTTCAAGTACTACACTTCCTTTTATGAAACTCTGGAATTCTTTCATGTTGAAAATGCTTTTACAGCCAAGTCCTCAGTTGTGCTGGCATTTCTCGTGTCTTGAACTCCAAACTGGCTAACCGCAATCTCAGAATTCCCAAAGGAAATAATGAAAATTCCTAAAATCCTTGGCAAGGAAACAGTTGAAATTTTAAATTGAGTTAATCGTTTTAGTGAAAATGCTTGTAATAAAATAAATATGGGGAGCTGGGGTGAGGAGGGGGGGAAATCTGCTTCAGAAATGAGCATCAGAGGAAAAAAAAGAGAAAGGGAGAGAAGATCCTCAAAAGTGAAGCCATCTCTGTTTCCTTACAGTATTTACTGTTAGGGATATCTGCAAACTCCTGCTGAAAGCAGGGCTTTGGTGGGTGTCCTGATGCTGTGGTGAAAGTGAGGTCACTGAGAGCCCTCTTAATGCTCCAAGATAACGCTGGTCCTAGAGGTCTGGCATTAGTGATGTCAGGTGTCTTCAGTGGCTGTGAAAAGATTTCTGAAGACAGAAACCTGGTCTCTGAGGTAGCACTTCTGTGACACCAGGATGATTAAATTAAACTTCAGCTCAACTAAGCCACATAGGTCCTTAACAGGCTTTTTTTTTTTTTTTTTTTTTTTATAATAAACCTTAAAAACTTTAATTATAGCTGTTCAAATATGCAGGAGAACAAAACACGCCATGATTTTTGCTTCTTCCTTTCATTTTAGCTAACACAATAAATGGTTGGAAGAAGACTCAATTATGAGATCTCGGCAAATAATTTCCAGATGACAGGTTGTTTGTGGGGATTCTTCACCACATTTTCTCTCCCTACCCTTTGTAGGTGATCCAGCCCGGTGACAATGTGTAGGAACAGCAGCAGCATCCAGGTGATGCATTGCCAAGAGGAGGACGTGGTGACCAAGATCAGCTCCTTGCCCTGAGCAGTCATTCACTGCTTTCCCTAGGCACCAGCTGAAACCTTGGCAGGGCACTGCTTCATTATTTGGCCTTTTGTAGCCACCAGAAGCTTGACATGATGTGGCAACGTGCGCTTGCAGTCCTGGGCTGATCCCACAGCGCGGGCAGGAGGCAAGGGGAGGATTCTGATCCTCTGCCCCACTCTGTGGAGATCCCAGCTGGAGTTCTGTATCCAGCTCTGGGGCACCAACATGGGAAGGATGTGGAGCTGCTGGAGCGAGTCCAGAGAGGCCATGGAGATACCCCAAGAGTTGGAGCTCCTCTGCTCTGGAGCCAGGCTGGGAGAGCTGGGGGTGTTCACCTGGAGAAGGCTCCAGGGAGAGCTGAGAGCCCCTTGCAGGGCCTGAAGGGGCTCCAGGAGAGCTGGAGAGGGACTGGGGACAAGGGATGGAGGGACAGGACCCAGGGAATGGCTCCCACTGCCAGAGGGCAGGCATGGATGGGATACTGGGCAGAAATTCTTGTCTATGAGGGTGGTGAGGCCCTGGCACAGTGTGCCCAGAGAAGTTGTGCCTGTCCCTGGATCCCTGGAAATGTTCCAGGCCAGGTGGAACTGGTTGGTCTCTTAGGTCCCTTCCAACCCAAGCCCTCCATGAAGCGTTGCAGTCCCTTCCCACTCGTGCAGTGCCGTCCTGTCCTGCAGGAGCTGTGTCCCAGGAATGCAACATGGACAGCACTGGCTCAAACCAAAGGCTTGTCTGGGCGGTGTCTGCCAGTGACCAGTCCTAGGGATGGGCTGTGGGAAAGAACTGCAGGAATCACACATGGAATTAACAACAGAGGAAACGCTCTGGATCTCTGTCCTGCAACGGGTCTCAACACTTTCTCCAGAGAAGCATCCCTGTCCTTTCCCACTGAGGCTGCAAAACGTGTTGGCATCAACATTTTCATCTGGGGTCTCAAACAACCAACTTCCTTCCACAAAAGTGGGGTGCTTGGTCCAGGTACTGCAGCAGCTGGACTTGGCTTTTCCTGTAAGGTCTGTCTTGTCTTCCCCCACCAGAGAGGGAATTCACCAGTTATCCATAGGAAAGAAGTAACAGCTGGAGAAAAAGTGGAGATTTTCAAAACTAAACAATGCCTCAAAACAAAAAAAAAAAAAAAAAAAAAAAAAAAAAGAGAGAGAAAGGAAAAGAGAAAAAGAAAATAAAAGAGAGAGAACAGAAAGAAATGGCTCTAAAACATGTGATGCTAAGGGGAGGTCAGGAAAACAGAGCCAGCAGGGGTAACAAGTAAGATAAGATCATACCATCAGTGAAAGCACTTGCAAAAGGAAATGGATAGTGTTCTAAACCTCAATTAATTTAATCTAGTGCTTCACTGAAAACAAATTATGATCTCAGATAAAACAAAACTCTGGCGAAACAAAGAACAAAGCTATTGCAGCCATGATTTACAGTTCAAAGATATTCTGTTTGTTTCCTCTTCATCAGAGATCTTGGTTTCCCCTTGAGAGCATATGAATAATTAAAGGTGGTCTCTTATGATGTGTTTGCTGCTGCTCAGCATTTCCAACCCAAGGGCTGATAGAGGAACAATGGTGAGTTATGAGACCTGCTGGTTGTATTTGCCTTCTGTAAATAAACCACAAGGCTCGGTGGCTTCCCTGCAGTCACAGCAATCACACTGCTTTGTTTAAGTCAGGAATCTGAAAAACAGGCACATGAAGACTTGTGTGGTTTGTAAAATTGAGTTGAGTTGGAGGAGCAAGCGAGGAGGGCCAAGCTGTCAAAGCAGCTTTTGGGTTCTACAGAAACACCTGCAAGATTGGAGAGGAGAAATCCCCCCCCACCACCAGAAAGGTCCAGCCAAGCTCTGTGGGCTAAACTTGCACAAGGGCAATAAGGCAGAGCTGGCCTGCCCCAAAACAGAGTGCAACTCATTGCTTGCACACGAAGCCAAACCTAAATGAAGCACAGAGACCACACAAGCCCAGCTCCCTCCTCCACATCCCCCAGGCCCAAGCGAGGGCTTTGCAGCTGTGCTGGGATCTTGTGTGAGCAGTGGGAAGGGAGGGAGCAGGCCTGGGAACAGCTCTTCAAGCATTCAGAATGGGATAGGCTGCATTTCCGAGGTGACAATCTCTCCTTTCTAGCTCTGAAAGACAAATCATTACCTTAGACTTCACTCGTGCCTTGTGGCCTTCGGTGAAGGGAGATGAGTCTGGCTGAGATCAGGTAAACCTGGCACTGTGGGCAGAAGGCACAGTCAAGACATGTTTACAATTTTGAGATTCCTTTGATCTAAAAACTATAAAGTCAGGAGACTCTTGCTCAAAAAAAACCCATCCTGGAGATGACCTTGTCTGTGTGACCCGAGGAAGGAAAGCTGTGTACCAACATAAACTCATTTTTTTTGATAAGCGAGGCCAGAGGGAACAAGAGAAATCCCCAACTGTAAGTCATCCCCCTGCACAAACCAGTCTGTCCTTGTGAGCAGTTTAACCCTGAGAATGAAGGAAAGTGAGGGGATTGCCTCTTTATCTGTGCATGGGAAAAAAAAAATACAGTATCCCAGGAGGCAAACCGGGTTGCAGGGGAGCTCTGGCTGGTGCTGGAAGCTGGCAGGATCTCCCTGTCAGGCTGGCTGGCTGGCAGGGCTTGCAGCGAGGTCACAGCAGAGAGGATCCAGCAGCAGAATCCCCAGGGACAGGGGAAGGCAAGTGTCTTCATTGTACCATTCCTAAGGCACGCTGGGCACCTCACAGAACATGTGGTCAACATCCTGGATGGAGCAGATCCCAGGCGCTGGTGGGGTCCAGCTGAGAAGCACGTGGGCTGCTGCTGACAGGACAGGACAGTGTTGCTGGAGGCCAGAGGAGGACAATGGCAGGACACTGAGCATCCCAGGGGCTGCCAGGCCGCAGGGGGAGGCCCTGCCTGCAGGTTATTCCTTTGCAGTGTGCCTGCTGTAAGAGGGTTTGGGCCCTGCTCCTGGAATGGGGTCCCCAGGGAGCCACCACAATTGAAGGGAGAATAATGAAAGCTCTGCTCTCAATGAGTGTCACCCACTCTCCCAGTGAGGCTCTGCTCCAGGACCTCTGGTTTAACCCAAATTGACACCAACTTGGCGAAAGCCCTCAGCTGCACATTCCTTCCATACAGCTTTACAAGCTGCAAATGCAAAACCACAAACCAAACTGGGAAGGGAAGAAAAAGGGAGCCTGAACTGTGCAGGGTCCCCCCATCTTCCCTCCTGCCCTGATCACCACACCCCTGGTGCCTACCCCTTTTCCTCAGTAGCTTCTTACCTTTTAAAAGGGCTCCCAGGGGCGTTTTAACTCCTTGCTGAGTGCCCTGTCTCTGCACCAAGAGCAGAAATCAGCTTCCAAACTCCCAATCATTCCTTGTCAGGTTAGACCATCTTCCTAGGAACAGGCTGCTGGTGAGAACTGGAATGCCTTTAGCCCCCTGGCAAGAGCCATAACTACTTGAAAAAAAAACCCTCAACTACTAATAAATCCCAGCAACAAATGCCAAATACTTGCTGGACAAGGGAAACACTTGCCAGTTGGTCAGGGCTGCTGAAACTTCATCTGTGGAACTATGGGTTCATGGAAAACCTCCTCACTGAAGGCTCTGTCTGTCAGTGAAGTGTCTCACCCAGGTTTTTTACCAGAAAGGACAGGCATGAACTGCCTTCCCAGGTCAAGGCAAGGTCTAAAGCACCATCCAGATGTTAAGTAGGTTGGTTCACACCCTGGAGGTTCCTAAACTGATGATGTGACGACAAATGCCAGCTCCCCCACACCACTGTGTGGCCCTTCTGCTCCAATCCTGTCACCAGCCTTTGCCAGTGGCAGCTGGACCAGTAGAGGTGGCACTTGGGGACATGGTTTAGTGGTGGACTTGGCAGTGTCAGGTTAATGGCTGGACTGGATGATCTCAAAGGTTTTTTTTCCAACCTATTCCACGGATGCTTTCCAAGAGCAGTGCCACACGTGCATTTTTGCTCCAGGAGGCTGCTCCTGTGTCACCTAATTGAACCACACATTGGAAATGGGCTCTTGGGTTTCACACAGCTCCCTCTGCACTGCCCTGAGGGAGCAACAAACTTGATCAATCCTCTTCTCTCCCATGTCCCCTCCCAGACCTGATCTCCATGGGAAGACCTCTGTTTCCAACAGCTCTTCTCCTTGCTGGGCGCTGGCTGGAGAGCTGCCCACGCTTACTGGTGACCCTTTGTCACACAACCAGGGCTGTCACAATGAAGTGAGCCATGCAAAGGTGCACATCTGTGGTGTCTGGACAGATCTGAGTCACTCCATCACATCCTCACCCAACACATGCTCTGCTGACTGCAAATTTAGCCCCAGGGATGAAGGTGACTCCTCCTCTTCCTTTTTAGGTGGAAGTCACAAGAGCAGCCAAGAAATCACAGGGAAGAGGGAGTCAGCACTGGTGTCAAGGGCTGGGAGCAGGTTGTTTTGCTTTGCTTTTATTTTCCTTCTTCTCATTCTGCTTCCCATGTGGCACTTTGAAATCTTTTTTATTTTATTTTGGTGTCTTCTTCTGCCAACTTTATTTGGATACTGCCCCACCATACACCAAACTCTGTAAGTATCTGAGGGTGCCCTGGTATATTCAGCAGTAGCTAAAAAAGAGCAGAAAGTTAATGCTGTGGGAGAGCTGGGCTAACCCTTGCCCAGGAAAGTGCTCTGGTTTATTAATACCAGAGAATTCACAACAAAGGGTGCAGTGCACCTACTGGGGCTTCTCATGCTACTTTTGGAAGGATTAAAGCCCCCAGGACAGCAGCTGCTCTCTGAAGATGTGTTTGCATGCCAGCACCACTAATGCATAGAATAAACTGGATTTTTCCAATTGCTAATGATTTTAATCTCTTCCTTCTGTTTCTGAAGGGGCCGACACAAAACAGAGTTGGCTCATGGTGTTTCCTTCCCTTTTCCAGTGCACTTTATGTAATGTTGCTCACACACAAACACTTGGAATTCACCTTCTGCCTGAGGATGGCCCACGGGCTCGCTGCACTTCCGTGGATGTTCCTTTGCACAGCTGTGTCCCATTGCCACACTGAAGGAAAGATGTCCTCAGCACCTTGCTCTGCAGCTTTCCTGCACGCATCACACCATCCCTTGGCATTTGGTTCCTTCACCAGCTTTGGCTTGGAAGCCACTCCTGGAATTTGTCAGCTGTGGCATGGAACAAGCCTCGCTCTCCAAATCAGCTGCTCCACAAAGGCCGAGCCATGGATCTGCCTGTTCTTTGGTGGTCCCAACTCTGAAAGCCACAGTGCAGCCATGCGCTGGACATCCTTCCATTTGTTTATTTCCTCTTTAAGGTGCCTGTTTTCAGCAGCTGGGGTTCAACTCCTCCTCTGGTAGGAATTGCTTTCATTGCAAGCACCTCCTGCCAGGTTGGCTGGATGTCTCTTACTGATCTGAACAGTCCTGGAACAAGGACCCTTCTGCTTCCCAAGGCATGGTATTTCACTCTCATTTGTTCAAGTAGGATACAAGATTTTCTCTGTCTTCACCACACAAGTGACAGACCTGGTCACCTTCACACCATGGCAGTGAAGGAGCAGAAGGCAGGAATTCTGTACAGGATCCCTACAGGATGGATCCAGCTCAACCAGTCACCCAGGGCCATGGGGGCACAGGCAGGTCCTTCTGAGTGATGAGCACCACTTTCTCCATCTCAGCTCCTGGGTACACAATTATAGAGCATGGGCCAGGATGGATTCATGGGAATAACAGAACAAAAGACGTGCAGGACCCTTCCTCTGTTATCTTTGCTCACTGCTGCAGGTAGACACCAATTGTTCTCCACACCTTTGATAAGACACGGGGAAATGGCTTTAAATGGAAGGACTGGATTGGTTTAGATTGGATATTGGGAAGAAATTCTCCCCTGTGAGGGTGGTGAGGCCCTGGCACAGGTTGCCTACAGAAGCTGTGCCTCCCCATCCCTGCAAGTGTCCAAAGCCAGGCTGAGTGGGTCTTGGAGCAACCTGGGATATTGGAAGGTGGCCCTCCTCACAGCAGAGGGGCTGGTGATTGATGGTTTTTAATGTCCAACCTAAAGCACCTCGTGATTCCATGATCCTGGACACATCTGGGCCTGGCTGCAGCCCCAGCAACACATGCACACTGAGTTCACATGTGCTCAACAGCAGTGACTCAAATCAAAAGGCTACAGATCAACCCACCCTTTTTCCTCCTCTTTCCTGCTCCCACCCCCACCCCGGGTCAGTACACAGAGCACAGATCTTTTTTTTTTTTTTTTTTTCCTCCTCCTTCGAAGTGAAACACTCTGCATCTTATTTATTTTGAAAACAATTTATAAGGGCGATAATAACATCCTTTGGCTCCTTGCCTCTGCAGCCTCGGGCTCTATACAAGCCTCATTATGGGAGCAGCACACACCCTGCCACGTACAGGCAACTCACTGTATGCTCATTAAAACTCTGTAGGTACTTGCTGACATAAACAAAGGGGAAAGTGCACCAGTACTAGAAAGCCGAGTGCAGAAAATGACTGACTGCGGGATAGGTCGTGTGGTTCAGCGACACGGCTCGGAATCCTGGAAATCTGGAAAAAAACCTTCTGTGGTTCCGGCATCCCACGCAACCGCGCGCCATTCCTGGACGGAGCGGCGCGGCTACGCCAGGAGGCGGTCGTTTGACACGGATCCACGCTAGGGCCGACGCAAAAAAGAAAATTTAAAAAATCGTGTTTGCCTTTTTGTAGGAGGAGATAAATAACGCAAAAAAATCAAAGTGGCTGTGGCAGAAAAACTTTGGAGGAAAATCCGAGCCTTGGAAAGCCCGGGCTGTTGTTGAAAGAGTAACGCACCTCAAAATGGCGAAGAAGAGGAAGGGAAAACGTGCAGAATGTCCTTGCATTGTGTAAAGAGTAATTGCACTGGAAAGGAGTTATAAAGTAAGTAAACATAACTTCCAATTTGATCCATATTAAGATTTATTGACCCTGAAAGTCAATATTCTCTGCACCAGGGCCAAGGTTAACATTGAGTTTGAGGCCAATGGGAAAGTTGTAATGAAGTGCAGCTTAAGAGGCCCTTACAGAAGTATCTGGTTTTGCAGGAGGTTTAGAAGTCTTTCCACATGGTCAGCCCCATCTTCCTCTACATCTCAAAGGCATCCAAATCTGCCAGTTTTTCTGTGAAATCCCAGCCCATTATCACTGTGCCAAACTGATAAACCCTTTGGGTAGTTTTTCCAGCAGAAGTCTAAAGCACCTCTGTGCTACAGTCACCCTGAGGCGTTGATCCTGGTCAGGACCCACTCATCCCAATCCAGTGTAAACACAGATGGAAGGAAAAGTTGACCTCAGCTGATGACAAGCTAAGAACACGTTTGATGATGCTGTAGGAAAAAGCAATATTAGTGAATTTCTGCCCTTTGCCAGTTCCTGCTTTAGGGAAGAGCAGGCATACACCGTCACAGCAGAAATTTGCAAGGTTGTGCAAAAGAAAGTACTTAGAAAGTACTTCTTAATACTTAGAAAGTATTTCTTCGGAGTCAATAAAGACATGGCAGATCTCCTACAAGGAAAGAACTCACCCTGTGCTCTCACACCCTGGCCTTGCCATTGCAAATTTACAATTTTCTTAGAAATTCACTGTGAGAGGTTAGATGGACAGGGAGCAGACAATTTCTGTATATTAGAAGTAAAGCTGTTGCCCAAAATCATCTGGATTTCCAAGATTGGTTTGGGCATTTGCCTAAAACCTTACTCCACCTGCAGAAAGATTTGTGCCCCAGACATGTTCTGTTTTCCTCAGTTTTACCAATTAAGCCAATAAATGGTACCACTTCTCCCAGTGAACCTTTGCTTCCCTAAAAAATGCTCTGCCAAATCTTCCTCAGCAAGAGATGGGGGACAGGGCTGGGAAGAATGACCATGGTTTTTATGAACCTGGTGACAGCATAATCCAGCAGAGCTCACCATGAATTGTACAAATATTTTTGGAGACTGTACAAGACCACAGACCTGAGAAGGGAGCACAGATTTCTTTGGAGCACAGAGGGAAAGCAGCACAGCACTTATTTCAGTCCAGTTCCAGAGAAGCAGCTTACTTTTGAAAGTACTTCGAGTAAAGTTGCAATGATCTCCCCAGGAGCTTGCTGGGTTTGTACATTTTAACGTCCTTCTCCAGCTGCTCGCTTTCTCCTTGTGTTCATTAAGACATTTGGTTTTGTTACAAGGTCTGGGCTAGAGAAAAATAGCTGTATGTATATTTAAACGGACTATTAAAATAAAGAGCACCATGTACTGGCACAGAAGAATTCATGGTGTTATTCATATGTTTCTGGGCTCAGTGAGGCTGCTGTTGTGCACAGCAAACAGCACCTCACCAGTGCTCTCATCACAGCCTTGTTTGTCTCTGCTTCATTTTTCCTTCTCCAAAAAGCACCAGATTTGGGTCAGAACCTGCAAAACAAAACTGTCTTTTCTAGGAGGGGCGATTTGAGGAAAGTTGACCACTTTTGGCTCTCCATTCTCTTAAACATCTCCCACTGACCCTCCACAGTTGTGTCTTGCTCTGTGGCAGGATCCTCTTTAATGGGCTAAAGCAGGAAGCACCTCAGCAGGGTCTAAGGGATGTATCCAGGATGCTTCATTATGTGGGAATTAAGCATAAAACTGGAGAGAAATATGGATAGATGGGAAGTATGCCAACAAATGGGAGCCTAACCCCTTACCAGTAAGACAAAGCTGCAAGCCATGCTCCCAGACCATCGGGCAAGCCAAGTCTTGTCAGGAAAAGGAAACATTGGGAAAGGAGACTTAGTGCCTGAAATCCAGTGACAGCTACAAGACATCCCCAAACCCCTATTACAGCCCTTCCTCAAAACACAATCAGGGAGAAGCCAGCTCTCAACCTAAACCTTTATTTAGCTGCGTTTCACAACAATTACTGCATAACTTGGCATCGTGGGCATGGCCCTACATGGACTAGGGGAGCGCTCAGTGAAGAGGGAGGCGAGCTGGAAATGCCATTTTCCCACACTTCCTTACAGAATCAATTTTCTTCTCTCAAATGACAAACAGAAAACAGAAGAAGAAGGAAGAAACCATTGCCGTTCACTGGGTCCAGGAGTGTATTAAATATGACATGGTCACAGCAACTTTGGCAATACAAGATACAGCCTTTTGCATTTCGGCACAAAAACTTACTTTGTCCCTAAAAGAAGCCACTATTAAATTTGTGCAAAATATTAACACATTCCCACCGAAATCCTTTCATCAGCACTTGGGTATTTTAGGCAATTCAAGCTTGCAAAGAAAGTTTTGAGGTCCATAATCATTGAACATCACCCCCTTGGGAGCAGGGAAAGGCACAGGCAGCAGCTGTGAGGTTTTGAGGAGAAGCTCCAGCTTTCAGCTCAGAGAGTTTATACCTTTAAGAGGCACAAAACAAAAAAGAAACTCAGTACTTGAGATGAATCACTCCAAAGAGTGCCCGTTTTTCTCCTCGCGGGCCTGAGCAGCCCCACACAAAGCCCCGGGGCACAGGCTCCTCATTTGGCAGGGCTCAGCGCAGCAGCGGGGCCGGGGAATACTTTTACGCTGGAGAATTTGGCTTGTAACGAGGCTTTTCAGGAACATGGCAATTGCCCACGTGAACGCATGGCTTCCTGCATTAATATGCTAAAGAGACAAGACAAGCATCTTTAGCTACAGCTGAGGACTAATTAAGACTGCTCTTTTACAAATATTGCATGGTTCATTCCATTCTTCCCCGATTAAGAACAAAAGAAGAAAGAAGTCATTTATTGTCATGAGTCACTTCAGATACAATGGAAGGAATTCCAACAGATGACTGAGACAAAACAAAAGCTGACATTATGAAAGCCATGTCTAAACACTAATTTAAACTGTCAACTTGCTAGTGAGGAAGGTTCATGACAGAGGGAGTATTAAAACTTAAAAGAACACATAAATCATTGAAGAGATTAGCAGCGTGTGATGGGGCCAAAGTAGCCGCGCTGGAAACTCGCTGACTGGTGGCGAGCTCCTCGTAATTTGGGGGTAAAAGCCGTGTTTTGCCAACAGTCCTGGACTAAAATGAGTAGTTTGGGCTGCGTTCCCAGAAGTGGGGCTCCGTGTGAGTCAGTGGCATTACTCCCGTTTCCAGCAGGTGAGGATCAGACCCTTTGTGGCCCGCATTAGATAAAATCTGGCCTGAGCTTTCCTCCGCCTCATCAGAAATGCTTCATTTCGGAAAGGAGCCAAAAAATGGCTTTGGGTCACATCCGGAGCTGCTGTAAATGATCATGACTGACTTCCACAAGCTGGCTGCACCACTCAGGAACCTTCCCTTTCAATAGCACCTCGGTATCTCCTCTCTTCTGATTTCCAGGGGATTTATCTTGAGGTAGTGCCCTGTAATTCTCTGCAGATCTGCTTTCCACCAGCAGGAAACTCGCTCATCTCCACTTAATTTAAGAAACGTGGCAGATGAAAATGCGCTGTGTGCTGCAAGGTTTCACTTGTGGATTTTTTTCCTACAATTAGAACAATTTCTTACAAAAGAAGCCAGCACATCCTTTTCAGCCCATTTGGTTTTTCAAACAGGTACACGGCCTCCAAGCTCTCACACATCAGCTCTGCTTGTTTTGTATGAGTCTTGGAGGGGCCATGAACAACAGTTCTGCAAAATGAAAGAATACTGTATTTAGATCATCTAAAATCTCCGTCTTTATCTGCTTGCTCCCATTGTTGCTAATATTCCCAAAACAGAGAAACCATTATGGATTACCAAGGTAGAATGATTACTACTGATGGATTTAAGAAGATTTAGCATCTATCTCAACTATTTTAAAATCCAGGTGACCCTGAAATCCACACAAGCAAAAGCTCCACCTTTTCTTCAACTCTACATGCAGTCTTCTTCCCTGCTTCCTTCATAGACCAGAAAGCAACCAGTGACTCTGTTCCACCAATATTTTGTTTAGTAAAAAGTAAAAGGCCAAGAAAGTATTTGATAAGTTGCTGAATGAGAAGAGCTGAGAAAATGCAGTTATTTACCCAACAGAGGGCATTGCTGTGGGGACTGGTGGGCAATATTGTGTCTCCTGGACACCAGCAATGAAGAAGATCCCCATCCCACTGTACCACTCTCCCAAGGATGGGGATATTATTCTGGACAGATCACAGGCTCCCTTTAACTGTCTGAGCATCACTCCAAAGTCAATGGGGAGACTCTGCACTGGGAAGGTCCAGGCCTTCACATCTCTCTCAACAACAACAACGGAGGAGGAGGAAAAGAGAGAGATATCTCTCTCAACAACAACAACGGAGGAGGAGGAAAAAGAGAGAGAGTAAATGAGATGCAGAGCTCTTTAACTTAGAGGGATGAAATCACTGTGGAGGTTGGGGAGGGATTGGCTGTGAGTTTAGGCATAATCAGGATCCTTTCCTGCATCCTTGTGTTTTGCTGAGCTTGGAGCAGAGGAACAGATTTTTTTTTCTTCACATCTTTGCCATGGAAACCACTACAGATTTTCCTGTATTACCACTGGCTACTTGTGTTCTGATGGTCTTTGGGTCTGCTGTTCTGGGCACTGCGGAAAGACTGATGAAGAGGTGACAGAAGATGACAGGTAAACAACAGGATGAAATTGGCCACATCCACAAAAGGAGAGGTTAAAAAGAAGTAGACAATAAATTTTTTAAGCTATGGAGAGCTTCCTATGAAGACCAGATGAAAGGGCATTGCAGAAACCAGGAAGAGAAATGAGATCCCGGATGAGAGCTTTAACTGTGGGAATAGAGGAATCCCACTGTGTTAGGGATGTTCTGCAGAAAATCTACAAGAATTGACCATGGATGAGGGCACTGAGATGACTGGGAGAAGATGATGCACAATACAGACAAGAGTGGAGGCATGGCTACATTATCTTTGGCTTGCAACAGAGAAACAAGCAGAGAAACGTGGAAAGAAAAATGGATGTTGGTCAGTTGTGGAGCAAGATCTGTGAGCCATTTGTGGCTGGGAAGTCAGCAGCAGAGAGAGCCCAGCTGGATTTTTCTGGAGATGTAGAACTGGAAAAGGAGGAGGTCCCATGAGGAAGTTAGAGCTGGACAAAGTGAAGACAAACTTGCAGGATTAAGACAAGAGGCAGAAGCAGAGAGAAACACAAAAGAGGATATTTCATAGTGAAGATCATCACTTTCTCTCCAACATGTGCCAGTCTGTTAAAGGTAGAGGAGAATGGGAGATGTGGCTTGCTCCAAAAATGCCCCTCTCATCCAGACATGAGGGTCATCTGCAGGACCACCAAGTTCTGGTCTGGCTAGCTGGGGGCAGTGACCTTCAGACACAAACAGGGCACAAAATAAACCACCCAACAAGGGATGTGCTCTGTGCACTTTGGTTACCATTCCTCAGAGCCTCCAGTGGGGAAGATGAACTTGATGTGAGGCCACTGGCATTGGTGGAGTCATGTACCAGGCTGATATCCCATTCTGCATCATCACTTTAACACCACTGTAGCTTTCCCAGAAGCCTCAGCTTAAAATTGCTACAGTGCAGGGGTGAATCAGTCCTTTCCTTTCCACACTGACATCAATAAAGCTACACCCAGGGTAAAATTAGCCGCAGGACAGTTATTCTGACACTTTAACAATATAAACTTTTGGGGGTTTAGATTTGTTTTGCATTCCTTTCTCCCTCCTGCCCTCCTTCCTTTATTTTAATGATTCTCCACTAAACCCACTTCCACGGCATGGAAAGGGAAGGAGATGTCCCTGGGCTCTTTGTGTGAGAGGATCATGAGGCAAGAGTCAATGTAGCTGTGCTGACAAACAGATCAGGCTTTGGAGATCTGAGCCTGAACGTTACCTTATGTTTTAGCAGCTTCTCTGGCTCCAACGCCTCAGACCGCTTGAATTTCCCAGCAGCTCAGCGCAGTTCTTTTCCACATATTTTAGGTGTTGAATTAGTCTGGAGCTCAAAGGAGCAACATTTCCAGGCTCTTGATGAAGAGCACCTCTATCTGTTGAGATCAAGATGAGCTGCCAAGCTTTTCCAAGCTTGTTTGCCTGCCTCTGAAGTGTGGATGAGCTGCTCAGCCCTGCGGGGTTATTTAAGGACCCTCTGTTATCTGCTGTGATATGAAGACAATGTAAATATCCTTATGTGTGTTTGTGTTGATGGAATAGAGGTCCATAAATCCATGAGCAGTTGGCTGCATTTTTTGCTCAGCTCCCATCCGTGTTTGTAAACACTGGAGAAAGAGCCCCAAATCTGTGTCCAACACGGAGCAGTTACGGAACATGCTGTAATCCTGTAATGCGAACCAGAGCGGGCCCGCTAACCGTGCAGCTCTGGAGAGAATTCCTGACATGATCCTTTTACGTATTTTATGTTAATCACTTCCATCTCAGGAACACACACAAACAATACCCCATTAGACGTTCCCTTTGGCACTCGGACAGCAGCACAAGCTGCCGCGTGTGCCAGAGCGGCGGCCGGAGCAGCCGCAGTAGGGACGGGAGGCCATCGCTGCCTGCTGCTCACGGGAAGCAACCGAAGGACAGGTGTGCAAAGAGCAGAGCTGAGACTAACTCCTGCTTTGGGTTCCCTCACTTGTTTTCCTGTGGGCTTTCCCAGGAGAAAGGTCTCCAGCTGCTCGCCTGAGAGGGCTCATGGATTATGGAGCATTACCGTGATCCCAGAGACCCTAAAGCTCTTCTTCATGGGAGATGGAAATTTGCTTCTCCACATCGCTGTGCCTTGAGCAGGTGTAGCACAGAAAACACAGAGCTTGGGATAAACTGGTACCTGCCTGGTCAGGTCTCCTGGTCCTTTTTCCAGTTCTAGGGACACACAGAGATTTAACTCTTTAAATAAGCCTTGAGACTACCTGGCAGATATTTTTCTGGTGGAAAGGGAGGCTGGATCCCCAGAGCAGGGATGTGCACAGAGGGTTTTGCTGCAGGCTGGGACACAAATATCACTTACAGAGGGGAAGGGGAACAACTCTGAGAACTGAGGGTACAAATCCTGCTGTTGTGGGGAGCTCAGGGGGACCTCAGCACTGGGAAGCAGGCAGAGGGAAAGGGAGGAGAGGAGGCCACGTTTGCAAGCAACTGCTGGAAGAGGACACACGAAACAAGTCCTCTGTCACAACAAGGGAGACTCCTCATCTTTAATAAAATGCCCACCCCGTGGTGAGGGCAGGCAGCTTTGTCAGCTCACCACAGGAGCAATTCCATCAGGCATTGTGCCCCACTGCCAGCAGGGTGGGATCCACAGGGACCCTCCATCCCCAGAGGGGCCCGGCACGCTCCAGCAGACGGGAATCACCAGCACCATCCCACACCAGGTTAGTGGGCAACCCCTAGGAAAAGCAGAAAGGAGAAGGTGTCTTCAAATACCCATCAGTTTCATGCAATTTTGAAATGCTCTAAGCCCTCGGAGACTGTATTTTCCATCTCCACCAGAGTTTTTCATTACTAAAATGAAGATTTCAAGGGCTTGCACGACGCAGGCCTTTGGTTGCAGCAAAGCAAGACACGCTGGCACTGGTGCCACTGAGAAGCAGCGCCTGGCTGGGACATTTCTGCTCAGGATTTACTTTTAAAGCAGTTAAAAAGCAGCTCTGACTTTGAATAGTAATGCTGAAGTGGAATCCGCTCCAACAGTCACTAGCCCAAATGTCTTTGCTGAAATCACGCTGTTCCCCTATTGTTATTTAACAATAAATCCTGCCCCAGGGGAAATGCGTACAAATATGAATTTAAGAGTTCCCAGATACAAAGTATCTCCACTTTTTTTACCCTCCTGGGAGATAAATAGCTTAGAAATCTTCCTACAAAGATGTGCTTTTCTTGATGCTTTTCCCCTTAACACTCTAAAATGATTCTGCATGAGGGGACAGCATCCAGACACTGCAGCAAGATGAAGAAAAGCATCTTAATAAATAAAATAATTCCTTTATTTCAGTGCTGAGGCATTAAATACCATGGTGTGCATGCAGATGTGCTGCTCTGTAGCCCAGCTGGACTGCTCTGTGGGAAGGGTAATGTGGATTGCTGTGTTCACTGTTCCTTCTCTCAATGTTCTGGATTCCAAGAGGCAATTTTGGAGCTGCCCAGGGGTTCCCACTGCCTTCTCCATCTCAGGGATGTGCCATGCAGAGATGCTTTTGTTAGAAGCTTCATTTTACAGCTGAGGGGAGGGGAATGCTGAACCTTCAAACCTGGATTCCTTGTTCTTTGTGGTCCCACGGGTGCCAAAGTGGTGGCAATGTGTGATCTGCAGGTCAGGGGGATAAATGGACCAGAACAGTGACTTGAAAAAAAACTGAATTAGGTTTCAGCTCTTCATCACAACCTGGCCCCATTAAGTGTAGAGGTATACATGGACAGCAGTCTTTTGTTCTCCAAAAAATGTTGGTGAATAGCGTCACAACCCTCCTCTGAGTATGTATCAGCCAGATTTTGAAATCTAGCCTATTTGGGTTTGTGAGTTGAGAGTCTAGACTAGACTAGACAAATGGAAGATGAGGAGAGGAGAGGAGAGGAGAGGGAGAGGAGAGGAGAGGAGAGGAGAGGAGAGGAGAGGAGAGGAGAGGAGAGGAGAGGAGAGGAGAGGAGAGGAGAGGAGAGGAGAGGAGAGGAGAGGAGAGGAGAGAGGAGAGGAGAGGAGAGGAGAGGAGAGGAGAGGAGAGGAGAGGAGAGGAGTGGAGGAGAGGAGAGGAGAGGAGAGGAGAGGAGAGGAGAGGAGAGGAGAGGAGAGGAGAGGAGAGGAGAGAGAGGAGAGGAGAGGAGAGGAGAGGAGAGGAGAGGAGAGGAGAGGAGATGGAGAGGAGAGGAGAGGAGAGGAGAGGAGAGGAGAGGTGAGGAGAGGAGAGGAGAGAAGAGAAGAGAAGAGAAGAGAAGAGAAGAGAAGAGAAGAGAAGAGAAGAGAAGAGAAGAGAAGAGAAGAGAAGAGAAGAGAAGAGAAGAGAAGAGAAGAGAAGAGAAGAGAAGAGAAGAGAAGAGAAGAGAAGAGAAGAGAAGAGAAGAGAAGAGAAGAGAAGAGAAGAGAAGAGAAGAGAAGAGAAGAGAAGAGAAGAGAAGAGAAGAGAAGAGAAGAAGAGAGAGAAGAGAAGGGAGGAAGTTTCTCAGGCATGTGTGATATCCACAATCAGATATATCTAGACATGCAGACAATGCTGCAAACTCTCCAAGCATGGTAGAGTGCAGATTTTACCTTTTTTTTTTTTTTTTTTTTTTTTTTAACACTTCACCCCTAATAATGTTGTCCTTTAAAAGAAACCCTAAAGGTGATTCATCCAGAGTGGGGGAAAGGCAAGGCATGAGGTATGTGGTGCAAGGGATGCTGGAGCACAGGCAGAGCATCTGACCTCCCCGACTGCTGGTGGAAACTCACCACACATTTTCCATGAAGGCTGGACACAGTCCCTGGGAGTAACTTGGTAAAGCCCCAGGCACTCGGAGGAAATGTTGAAAGTAATCCAGCTAAAGCTCCACCTGCAAAGCAGTGGGTGGGAAAAAGACCTCAGTGATAGGGATGCCAAAAAAGCAGAGGTGACATAGCAGTGGAGAGGGATCCTGCAAGAGTCAGTGCCATGCTCAGCTGTTGCAGAGGAGAAGATTTGGGGTTCATCACCTCATTTCTATGTGTTTGTCCCTCTCAAGTGTTAATTAATCCTCTGTGATAACAACCTAACAAAGAACTTCCACCCTGCGCAACAGCCACAGTTACTAATTACTGCTGACTCCCTCTCGCAACGTTTCTCTCACTCTAGTTTTGCCCTGGGTTTTTCCATCAGTGCATTGAACTTTTGAGGGAGAACAGCTCATCTTCCATGATCTTTTCCAAGGCACTGGTGGTACCAAGGGAGAATTAAGCATCTTTATGATTTTTGCTGTGCAACATTCCCTCTGCTCCCCTCCCTTTCCCATAAAAAGCCAGAAATGCCACTTAAATCACTATTGTTCCCTATGATTTAATTTCATACCACTGCTCAGCAGCTACAGCTATTTACAGCAATCCCCAGTGAAGTGATCATGGGTATTTAGGAATTTTTAATGCAGCGAGCTCATCCCCAAATTCAGCATCTCTCCTGGCAGCTGGGTGTAGATAGGACATGTTTACTTAATGTGCTGGAAGCCCAAATATTTAGTTTGTGGTTTCAGTGACTGAACAATCTGTGCTCGAGGGCTACGTGTGCAACTCAGGGATCAGGCAGGGAGAACAGGTCTGGGACTGAAGGTGGAAATGTGTTTGTCAATACCCCAGAGCCCCCACAGCCACATCTCACCTCCCCTAACGCGAGGCTGGAGAGGGCATGATTAATACAAACAGCCTGCTGATGTCCCTTTGACAGAAAATGTGGGAAACGGAGCTTGCCTTGGATTTATGAACTGGGAAGGCCGTTCCTCACCCTGATTAATGGCGAGTCACGGAGCAAAGCCGAGGCCGCTCGCGAGCCCATGTGCTCCACGTCAGGTGTCGTGGGAGTGAGAACAGTGGGAGAGCACAGAAAGGTCTCATGGCAGTCTGTTAACTAATTTTCATGCGCCAAGTGAAGACGTGTCCTGGAATTTCGCAAAAAAACTATATTTAGCAGCGCCGAGCGCCTCCAAAGAGAGCTTTGTGAGATGCTGGAACGGGGAGAAAAAGACACACAGGTATAAAAAGCACTCCAAGAAAGCAATAACTTACACAACTTTAGAGGGATATCCGACAACACATTTACTGCCAGCTGGGGACTGAGATGAATATCCAGGAGGCTGATGAACAGCAGGCCGCCCAGCCCTTCACTTCTGCTGGAACAGAAGTGCAAAAGCAGCTCGTGCGTGGCCTTTTCCTCCTTGGATTTCCAGAGCTTCCACCCTGGGGAGCTGGTGTTTCTCTGGGGCATTTCCACTTGGCAGATCTCCTTCCAGCACAGCCTCATCCTCATGTTGAGAAACCTCAGCAGAATCTCAGAGATATGATTTTTTTTTTTTTTTTTTTACGTTTCTCTATATCATTTTTGGCGTGTTGTGGTGATGTAACATGGATGTGAGTAGGAAGACAAATCCTCCAAGCCTCAGCTGTGTGCAGAGGAGGGCAGAGAAAGGCACCATTGTGCTGCGTGATGGGGCAGTGAGGTGGCACAAGACTTGATGGAGCTGAGGAAGGGAATGGAGAGTCAGTCCTATGAGAAACAGCTGGGGGAGCTGGGAAGGGGCTCAGCCTGGAGAAAAGGAGGCTCAGGGGGGACCTTGTGGCTCTGCACAGCTCCTGACAGGAGGGGACTGCCGGGGGGATCGGGCTCTGATCCAGGGAACAGGGACAGGAGGAGAGGGAATGGCCTCAGGCTGGCCCAGGGGAGGGTCAGGGTGGAAATCAGGAAGAATTTCACCACTCCAAGGGTTGTCAGGCATTTGAAAGGGCTGCCCAGGGAAGTGGTAAACTCAACATCTCTGGAGGTGTTCAAGAAATGACTGGAGGTGGCACTCAGTGGCTTAGTTGATGTGGTGGTGCTCAGTCAAAGGCTGGACTCAGAGATCTTGGAGGTCTTTTCTGACCTAAGTGATGCTGTGATTCTGTTTCACCCCATGGTCATCCATGGCTTGGTCCTACAGTTGAAGAGCATGGGGAGGATATCCTACATCTTCATGTTGTGTTTCACCATCCCATGCTTGCTCTTTGGGGCAGCAGAAAAGGAAGGGGGATTTCATCCAAAACAACCCTTCAAAATACTCTGGCTGAACCCACCATCACCAGGCAGCGTTATTATCAAATATCTGCAGGAAAACAACCAGCAATTAACCTGCTGCAACACACACACACACGTTTCTTTCATAGAGGAGAAAAAAAAAAAAAAATGGAGAAAGAGAGGAAAAGGGAAAATAAAGAATAATGCCACAGGATCTCCCCAGTAGCACATGGGGCACAATCCAGTACTGTACAGGAGCCATGCAGCAGAGGCCCAGAGGACACGCTGTCCCAGCACAAGGGCTGCCAGCATCCTGACAGAATTAGGAAGTCCTCTCTCACAGTTGCCCTGTAGACATGAAATTACACAAAGAAAGACTTCATTAGGATCCCGAACTAAATATAGTTAAGTGAGGAGAGTGGAACATTCAACTTTCGCTCTTGGCAAGCAGGACGGCTTTGCAACCTTTAGGATATTGTTTTAACTAAGCTGGAATTCTGCATGGCGGTGATTCTGACAGCTCAGCACCTACCAGGGGGAAAGAATTAGGAAAATAAAACCTTTACCTGAGAAAACCCTGGAAAATGTATGTGCCCTCATGGCAGAGTTCTTGCCCAGACAAAACTGCTGCTGTCACTGGGAATGACGGGCTGGAAAATTATTGGCGTCAATGAGAGTTTTGTATGAGCTCAGATTGTGGGGTATGAGCCAAACTGTTTGCAGCTCCAGAAGTCTTAGAAAATTGTGGATAAAACAAAAAATAATCAATGCTGAGCCTGTGGCAAGCCTTTCTGAACAGTCCAGGTCCACCAGCATCTTCAGGGCTTTAGGAAGCTCCACGTCCTGCAGTGCTTCAGCATCGCTGCTCCATCTGCATCTCTGCTGTGGGAATGAACTCCCTGCTGAGGCCTCAAAAAGCAATCCCACCAGCTGCAGGAGCAAAAACACAGACATGTGAGGAACAGGATCACTTTGGCCAAACAACGTGGGCATTCAAACGCTCCTGAGAGAGGCAGGACCACCAGAGTCCAAGCTGGCATCACCTGGGCGCCTGGGTCCTGCTTTGTCTTCATGGGGAAAGGTCCTGGCATCAGATGACACACAGTCTGATGAGGACACCTATTTGTCTTAGGCAATCCCAGCCCCTTCCCCCTGCAGGAATTGGCTCACCAAGGTCCCAGTTCTGCCATCCAGCCCTGAGTGTATTTTTGGGATGTCAGAAACAGTAGCCAGATCCTGATTCTGGCTTCCTTCATTGTTCAGGTGCTTTACTCTTGCACAAATCCAGAACTCCCAAAGCCAGGGACATCCTTTTAGGGCTGTCATACCCTGTTTCTGCCTGCTCTGTACAGGGAACAAGCACAAATACCCAGGTGACAGCAGAGGATCAGCCTTCCCTGCAGGAAAACCAAAGGTACAAGGGTGCTCACTTCAAGCACATAAACTCCCAACACCTCAGGAGTCAGGCACATTGAGGCTTTAATTAATCTGGCCTTTGGGATAGTCTCTTTGTTTGTTCCAAACCCCTAATAATATCACCAGTCCCTAATAAAAGGTCAGAAATCCCACACTCATCTGTCATCCTAACAGCATCCATTAAAGAGAATAAAGCACTCCTGAATCCAGCTCATGATGCTGTAGGAGGGGACAGGAAACCCCCTGAACAAAAGAGACCCATTAAGAGGTGGAGTGGGACAGAAAAGGAAAAACATCCAGCCTGAAAATGATCCCTCCTATTTCCCCACAGCTACGTCAGTGGGGTGAGGCCTTTGGTGGAAATTACTCCTCTGTGGGGAGACCATGAGAAGAAAAACCTTTCCAGGGACATCCCTCCTTATGTGCTGTACATCTCTCCTGTCATGGAACAGCCTGGAATAGCTTTTTGAAGACATCTCCCATTAAATGAGCTGCCTCCAAGGGATGGGGGAATGACCAAGCACAGCTGAACCGGGGGAGTTTCCAACCCAGTGGGAATATCCACAGATAGAGGAGGAAAAGGTGCATGACCCCAGGACAGTGTTTGCAGAGTGTCAGTTAAGTAAACCAGGTGGAATAAAATCAGTTTATTCTGATTAGCTTTTAGCCTCAGGCATGAATTTGTGCTACCACAAACCTAGAGACTCCCCTGCCAAAACCTGGAGCCCGAGCATGGCACAGAGCCGCCCTCCCCCTCTCCCAGCTCAGGCTGTGCTGCTGGACCTCAGCTCCAGGGCTGGAGGCTCCCAGGACAGAGCAGTTGGCAGCCAAGACCAGCCAGGGCTGCAGCTTTCGAGACACGTTCCACAAACATCACTGTTTTAGGAAAAACATCAGCGAAGAGCAGTCACGTGTTTCACTCCAGGAGCTGAAGGCGTGAGAAGGGCTTTAAAAAAAAAAAAAAAAAAAAGTCTATTCATTGAAGAAAAGCAATCCAGAAAAGAAACCAAAAAAGGAAGCAGACCCAGTGCAGACCCCCACAGAGAGCTGTGGGGCATCCTGAACAGAAGAGTGGCTTTGGAGCATCACCCTGGCCCACACAGGCACCAGTGCCCACCTCCAGGATGGGTGCAAGGGGCTGACGGGTCTCTTGAGACCCGGGGTTCCCAGGATGGCTTTCCTCACCTATTCCCAGCCCTGTGCTGGAGCTGTGCCCTCTGCAGCAGGCACAGGGAGCCCTGCTGAGGAACCCCAGCCTTCCACTGGTACCAGTGCAATTATTTGCTAAAATGCCACAGGTTTTCCTGCTGCCAGAACAGAGCGTACCTGCAGCACGTCTGATCCCCTTCTGTAACCCTGCCTAAAGCAGTTCCTTGTAATCTCTGGACTTCTGCATTTTTCTGCATTAAAACTGACCCTCTGCAAGAGGCAGACTCGCCAGCACGGTGGCAGGTGAGGCAGGTATGCTGGAAAAAGACATTTCACAGCGTGGATTCGTGCTCAGAACAAAGCCAGAGACATGGAAAAGCCGGTGAGTGGAAGCGGGGATGCCCAGCCCCAGAGTGGAGGCATCATTCACCCACATCCCCAGCCAGCCCTGCTGCTTGCCCCAGGCCTGCACTGGCTGGGGAAGAGCTGGGAGCTCCCAGGCCACCTCCATTCCCAGCTCCTGCTGCTCTGTGTCTCCTGGGTGGCAGCAGGATGCCCCAGTGACACTCAGCTGCAAGCACAGCACCAGAAGGGACAGAGTGTTGCCTGCCTTCTGCATCTTCCATCTGTGCCAGCTCTCCAGCATTCATCACCCCCTTTAAAAGCACAGCTTCCCCTCTGCCCCAGACCCTTCTCATGAGATCTTCCCCAGGAAAGTCCTCTGGAACAGAGAAAAGAGGTGGAAGGGTCCAAAAGAAACACCAGATGTACCAAGCAGTGAAAACGAGCCCTGCCACTGTGCAAGAAGGCACAGACTTGTATAATATGATATATACTGCACATACTGAGAGAAAGAATATACTTCTCACTGTAAAGTGTTTTACATGCTAACCATCAGGCATACACCAACTCAATGGATGCTGGCACTTTACATAAATATATGATGATGCAGTGCTATATGTAATAAAAATCTGGAGCCCAAAATATGGAAGCAATTCAAGAAAACAGATCTCACATTTTTGCCTTTGTTACAGTTTGATTCTGACATGCTCTGATTAAAATTCAACATCTGCATGCATTTAAAATTAAAATATATAGGTATTCATGTTCTCCTCCTTCCACAATGTTTTACTGCTGCCTTCTTCTTCTTAAATATTAAAAACATTACATTATTTTATTTCAGATGTCTCAATATATTACACATCACCCTTTCACCTCCGAGCTTTGGTTCAAATCCAGCTCTTCGCCGGGGAAATAGAAAACATCTGAAAATATTTAGTAGTCTCATCTCAGTGTCTAATCACAGTCTGCTCTGACATGACAAAACACAACAAACAAACTTGCTTGCCACAGATGAAAAATGTTTACATAAAAATACTCAGGAGTGTAAGAATGAATAAAGACATCTCTAACTGCATTAAAGACCGTGTTGTTAAGTAATAAAAAATAGTTTGCAGATAATCTGAGCTGCACCTGCCCCTCTGGAAAGGGAAAAAAAAAAAAAAGCAGGTGATTAAAATTCTCACAGCCTAGCAGGTCCCAGCTGCATGTTTTTTTGTTATTCTAAAGCAGGAAGATGTGTCAGGCTACAGTGCAAATATTGTCCATGGGCATCACGGTCTGGAGAGCCTAAGTACCTCGTGATTTAGGAATCTCAGAAGAGAACTTTATTGCCGGCAAATCCTCCTGGACTAAAATATATGTACTTTAAGAGGAGCGAGAATAAATAAGCCTTTGTCTTTGCAGGGGAACTCAGCCCTTGGTGGGTGGTGGGGAGGGAGAGCAGCTGTCCCAGTGGGCTCCATGTGGGGCACAGCACGGCTGCTCTGTGGGGCAGGGATGGGTTTAACAGGCAGGAGAAAGCACAGGAGGAAATCACCCACGGGAAGGGGCAGGATCTTCCCCTTTCACCCACCTCAAACCCTGCGTTCAGTTCTGGGCTCCTCACGACAAGACATTGAGGGGCTGGAGCGTGTCCAGGGAAGGGGATGGAGCTGGGAAGGGTCTGGAGTCCCAGGAGAGGCTGAGGGAGCTGGGAAGGGGCTCAGCCTGGAGAAAAGGAGGCTCAGGGGGGACCCTGTGGCTCTGCACAGCTCCTGACAGAAGGATGCATCCAGGTCAGGCTCTGGTCCCAGAGAACAAGGGACAGGACAAGGGGAAATGGCCACAAGTTACTCTTATTATTAAGAACTCCACATAAGTAAAAGGAGTGATCATAAAGATGGAGCAACTCCTCCTCTTTATTTCTGTCCTCCACCTACAGACAGTTCTCACCCACCCTGCCCGCAGCATTCATTCCTAGACGTGATCACACACTGGCTGTTGTCAAGTTACGCCCCACAGAACTTTGGGGGAAGTGGTTCCAGAAACTATTTCTAAACCAAAGTTTTTCAACCTGCAAAAACTGACAGGGACCAACATGGGAAAAAAAAGATTAAAATTCCTTGCCCTGTCCAGGAGAATCCTACAATATATTATTATTTTTTTTCAGGAAGATACTGTAGTATTTCCTTTTGCAACAGCCAAATTAAATACGAATAAATGAACATGCTACGGTTTCACCATATCCCCTTTAATGCAAAATAACATGTATCCCTTAATTCAATAAATTAGAAAGTATATTTTTTCAAGGGGAAAAAATACCAGTGTAGCTAAGTCTTTGCAGATCTTGGCACATCTCCAATACACAAAGGACAGGCCAAGGAGAGACATCCAATGGCCATGCTGCCTGCAGAAGTCAGGGCTCAGCTCAGGAACCTCTCTGGGAGGAAGATTTGCTCCCCTGGGCACAGCTGAGCCGGGGGAGACAATCCTGAATCCAGTCTTACCCCACTCCTGCTGCAGCACTGAGCTGCTTCCCTTTGCACACACCAGCCCTGGGTTTCTTGCCTGGATAATAATTTCCTTTCCATGTGACTTAGACAATACCCAGAGCATTTTCCATTTAGGCTTTCTCCACAGCACCCCTTGGTCTGGGGTTACATTTTATTGTCTCTGCTTCATTTTCCAGCACTTTCCTTCTGCTGTTGTGTTTTCCTTTTGCCCCTTGATGAAATCTCTCTCTTTGCTCACCGTATTTAAATTCAGCAATGACACACAGGCTTGTTCACACAACTTCACACCTCTGTGCCCCTGTTCCAAATCCACCCCAAATTATTTTCCATTCCAAGATGTGAACACCGTTCCCATCAGCCATGTGTCCCTCCAAGGCAGTGTATAAGTAAATTATTTCTCCAGGCTCTTGATTGACATTGTTGAAAAGGTACTTTTCATGCATGTCAGTCTTAGTGGGTGAAAATGCTTTTAACATGCTCCCAGGATTTACATGGGCTTCCCTGGGCTGCTGCTGCCAAGTTCAGATGCGGTTGGAGCATGTGACATTCTTTGTCCTACTCTTATTACATTTTCCTTTTTATCCAGCCCTACTACATATTTCATATTTTTCATATTTCTGCCCTGTGATGTAAAGAACAGCCATTTGCTAAATGTCCACTCTGGTGTGAGCCTCTCAGATCCTGCTGCAAGCGGACTTTCTTCTTCCTTTCTTTTTTTTTTTTTAAAGTTTGGGGTTTTTTTCATTATTTAACTCCTCTTTTAATATTTTAGGACTCAGCCCTTCGAAGAACTGCCACGTGTCTGCTGAGCCAGGGTAGGAGACCACGTGTGCACTGATGGGGAGGGGACAAACCCCAAGCACCTCATGTTTGCTCCTCTCCTGGTGAGCAGAGATCAGGTCTCATTTCTGGCTCTGCATGCAACAGTCCAGCCCCAGAGCCCGAGCTGGGATGTTTCCAGGATGTTTTCCCTCCTTTGCAGACACAGCCCTTGCTGCTCAAGCTCTTCCAGAGCTCCACACCACCCAAGGCATTGCTGTACCAGTGACATCTCTGCAACCCCATTAAAGAAGCTGCAGCAGCATAATTGAGGACTGGAAGCCTCAGAGCCAGGCATGGGCAGGGGGAGCAGAGAGAGAAAACATCATTTCACTTATAAAAGAGCACATTTAGAGCAGAAAATACTCCGGGGAAATGTCACGTTTCTCAGAAAAGCTATGCATGCCTAAATGTTGGTTTTACAAGCCCAAACTCCATTTGAAAACAGGACTGGTTTCCTAAGAGTCATGTCCAGGAATGGCATTTTATGGACTAAATGTGTCATCCAGCATTTGCTAGCTGGTTGTCCACTTTGCTGAAGAAGTTACTTCCTAAATAAAATGTAATCCCTTCACTCTGGATGAGGATCTGTCTTCCAACCACAGCACTTCTGCTGCATTCCAGAGAAACTCTCAACATCCAGGCTCAACAATTCCCCAGTGACTGCTCTGCCATGCTCTCATCCCTTTCCCTGGAGCACACCAGGAGGCTGCAAATAATAGTGCAGGCAGAGATCATGGTTGAAGCCCCGGAACACCAATTATTAACTCTGATTATTAAACTTAATCAGCAAATCATAGACCAGGAAGGAAAAACCCTAATAACAGAAGTATTAAGACACACACACTTGAATTGAAATTGATTGTCATCATCACTTGCCAGTGTCCAAAAATTATAAAAAAAAAAATCACCTGTTCCCTTGGCAGGCAGCAAACGGAGAGGTTTCCTAAATTTGCAGCAGTAGAGTCCACACTCACATTGTTCTGCTGACGGAAATCCAGCAAACTTCTCCGTCACTACTGCGGGTAGAGGACAGGCCACCGATGGGAATAGTTTCATAATTCTTTTATTGGAAGCATCTGTAGAAACCATAAAACAACAACTACAACAACAGCAACACAAAGCCATGTTTTCTCACTTCTTTCCGAGCAGGGAGGGTGCCAGAGCGATTCCCCACCCTACCCCTGCACTGCATGGTGGTTTCCTTTGTTCGTATTTCACTGCCTGGATCCAGCAGCAAGATTTATGGGCTGGTGCTGAGCTCGGGATGTGCACAGGACTGGTCTCTGGGGACCTGGGCTTGGCCCTGCAGGATGGGGGTGCAGAAAGGCTCCTGCAGCTCCAGGGAGGGAGTAATTGGAGGGAGGTTATTCCGGGCCAGATTCCAGCACCTTCCACTGAGTAACAGCTCACCAAAAGCCCAGCCCTGGTAGCTAATGAGACTCTTCATGGAGAAATGTTGTCACTCTGTGTCTGCGGGGTGTCGCACCCAAGGACACAATGCCTGGATCCGGCCCGATGTCCCCTGCGCTCCCTTCCGGTCTTGGTCACCATCCCAGCACTGAGGAGCCCATTCATTCCAACGTCAGATGACTTCCCTGCAGCAAAGTGTTCCAGGAGCACTTGCCAGCCTGGCCAACAGCAGCATTTTGGTGCCTCGAGCTCTGCTGGGATCTGAAGTGGGACTGAGCCGAGTGGATCCCAGTGGGGAACGGGCTCAGAATGTTGGGAAGATGGTTGTGCAAGAGCAAGACACGAGATCCCAGGTGAACATCTGGGCTTAGACACTTTCCCAATGTGGTTTTTGATAGGTTACAACATCAGTTCTGAGCTGCCTTACCCCAGCAAAGAGGGGATGTTGTACTTCCTGACACTTCAGGCTCTCCTAAGGAAAAAAGTCTCCTATTTGAGAAGGGTTGGAGGAAGAGGCCAGGAAAACAAAGCAGGGAACAAGACAACAAACCAGCCAGCAGTAGAGCCACTCTCAGCTCAGCAAAAGCAATGACCATGTGAACACACAGGGTTGAGCATAAAAATATCCAGGGTCTGTCAAATCCTGCAGGAGCAGAGCTCCAACACCTCTGGGCAATGGTAAACCCAGGTCCTGTGTATGCAAACCAGGAGATTTATTTTTGCAGTCCTGTGCACGTGTGTGTTTTTGTGGTGCATGTGCTCATGATAAGCCAATAAAAGAAACCCAAGTGAAATACAGACTGGGAAAAACGTAACCTATGAAAGCCACACAGAATCTTTTTTTCTCCCCTGTTTCTTGCTCTTTTTCAGTTTGTCTGAATATACCTTGGGGCTTTTTCTCTTGGTTTCAGTGTGCTCTTTCATGGATAGTTTTCAATGTATGTTAAAGTCGCTGGCTGCTGGCAGCTCAGATTTTTGCACTGTGCGTCTCGGCTTTCTCTTCCATTAAGACAAAGTGCTGGCACTGCTCTTTGACCAAGCACATTGTTCATGGTACTGAGCAGCAATTTTCCATCTCTGACTGTCTTTGGGCTCACCCCAGGAGGAAGGGTGAGCCTGGCTTATTAAGCTCTTGTTTCTCAGAGAGCAGCAACATCTGGAGTGCGGGGTGGGCTGCTGGCATGCCTCAGCGGAAAGGAATTCGGCGTGGGGTGAGGTCTGCCCAGCTCCAGAGGTGTCACTGCAGTCTGGGTCTGGGGACAGAGAAATAATGAAACCCCACATAAAGCAGCACATTTTGACCTGTGCTGGGCTGCTCTGAGGTTTTGTTTCTTCTGACAGGAGTCAGGAGGCCCAGGAACCATGTTGGTCTTGGGTTTTATCATCCAAAGCTACATTTTGCTCTCCTGCTACGCAAGATTTTTGAAAACTCGTGTTGCCCTTGATGTCTAACTCCATGCACTACCAAAAACCAAGGCAGAGGTAGAGAATGAGCTCTGCTACTTGATTTCATTGAAGTTCCCTCTGAGGCACTCCTGAAAACCCATCCCAAACACAGCTGTCCCCTTCAGGCCACAGTACAGAAACCACCTTTGGCTGAAGACAGGGAGCATTTGCTGTGCCCTGCAACGTGGGCATCCCCCCTGCCTCTGTTGGGTGTCACTTTGGTCCAGGTGAGATGACATATCCTGGAACCAGCTGGTCTGTTGCTTTGGGACACAGGCCTCCAAGATCTACACACAAGACTCCCATATGTCACTCCTCCACACCTTTTCACCAATATCCTTTACACACCCCGGCTCTTGACCTTTCCTCCAGCTGAAACCTTTTCCCTCTCAATATTACTGGAGAGTCACATGGAAAAGAAACCTTGCTGGGTGGGGAGGAGTGCTGAGGAGCTTTAACTGAACCTCCCCCCAGAATGTTTATGCTTTTGGTCCCCACGTGTGTTTGCAATTGTGCTTGCTGGAAAGAGCCCACCAGCACCGTGGAGATAAAAGCCATCCAGCATGCGACTCCTAGAAGTTTATTTTGGCTGCCAAGCCAAATGTGGAGATAGTCCCTCATTAGAAGCGTTGTTGCCTCTGCAGCAGTGCAGAGCAGTAACAAGAGTGGAATTTGTCTGAAGCGTGCGCTCCCACTCGCATGGCCATGGTGAATTAAGCAAAAATGTCAAACTCAGTCTGCAAGCAGCAGACACACTGCATCACATTCCATGTTTGCACCACACAGCAGCCTGGCTACGGAGCACGTTTCTTGACGAGCCTTGATGATGTTCATGCTAATTTGGGTTTAAACCCAGGAGAGCCCGGGATGTTCTCCTCTCCACCTTTTCAGACTACTGTGATGCTGACTAAGAAAGGAGCGTTTCTAGTTAGAGCCTGTCATCACTTAGCTTTGGGAAGATGTGTAACACATTTCGTCCAGTGAACCCCAACAGCTGGAGTACACCCACTCAGGGTATTCCTCCTTTGCTGCAACATTTATTTATTTAGAGCTGACTTCTCCAGAGATGTTTATCCTTGCAGAAATATTTGCAAACATCAGGAAATCAGTGTAAAAGCTTTCTGCCAAAATAATACCTCTGCCTGGTTTTATTTTAAAGGCTTTAGACCTTCCTGTAATGTACACAGAAATGGTATTTACCTACATATGCCCAGGAGTTACAAAGACAACAGAATTGAATGAACAGTAGCATGTTATACCATCACAAATACACTGCATTTCTCACAGGAATAACAATATTTTAAGGATTTATGATGCTCTTACTGGGTCTATTACTACACATGGACATAATCCTCACCTGAAAAGTCCTCTTTCCCACTTTTGGGTTTTTTTCTGTAGCATTTTTCCCTAGCATACCCCCACATCAAAAAAAAAAAAAAAAAAATCTAAGCAGAACCTTCCAGGAATTCTTCAAAAACCAACTCTTTCTTATATGATGACAACATGACTCTAAGGCAAAATGTTCTCAGGACCTACAAAACTTAGAAATACTTCCTCCATCAAATGCAGGTCTCTGGTTTGAAGCCTGGGGAACCTGACCTGCTCTCAACAAGTGTGAAGCTATTGATTTCCTCCTCTGTGCCAAACACTGTCAGTACCCCCAGCCCCTTGCCAGAGCACATCGCTGCACACCAAGCAGGAAAGAAAACCAGGAGTGAAAACAAACCTGTCAACCCCTCTGGGCCCTTGGCTAGAGCTTCACAGGGTCAACAGAGGCCAAGACACAACTGTAAGATTAATTTCTCCCCACCTGCAAGAATTAGTCTGTTTATTTAAATCAAATTTAAAAAAAAATAACACAGAAAACAAAAAACACCCTTACAAAACCTCTCAATGGTCACATATTGCAACATGCTCAAACCTTTTTAAAAACTAGGGCAAGCCTGCTGCTCACAGGTGGGCACATCCAGTTACAAACCCCGTTTATCTCTGCTTGGTCACACCTCAGGCAGTGTTAAAGCACCAGGAGCTGCCCCTGTGGTGGTTTGCTCCCAGTTAACTCCAGTTAAAAGCTGTGCCTGAAGCACCTGACTGTGAACAATCGTTCCCAGCAAAATCTTGTGCAAGCAGAACAAACAATTTTCTTCCTAATAAAAGCAAGGCCTTCAAGATTGATGGAGACAATAAGTTAATCAAGTTTCCTACTAAACAGGAAGTTGTGGGACTGTGGCAGGAGAAAATCTGTGTTTTGGCTGGAGAAAGAGTGGAGAGGAATAATACAAATTAACCACTGGGGTTTGTTGTTTATTTGGCAGGAAAATACCCTTCAAATGTACCACTTTGGTCAATACCCAGACCGATAAGACTGGCAATAAAATGAAAGCTGAACTTCAGAAAAGGGAAGAGTGAAGCCACCACAGGCATGAGGACCATTGTAACCAAACCAGTCCGACTGTTAATATTTTTTAGGGCTGCTCCCACAATAGTTATTACCACTAATTACAACTGCAGCAATACTTGCACTGCAGAAATGTTTGGCTTTTCTGCCCTGGAGCAGGATCTCAGTGTGTTGCTCAAATGTGGAACAAAATTAATAGCCCCGAGCCCCAGAAGAAGGTTTCTAATATAGCACGTTCTTTTTGCAGGAGCTTAAAAAGGAGAATAAACTCACTGCTGGTTACATTCTTGTCCATATAAACCAGCTTCCACTTTCAAGGACTTGCACGTTTCCCTGTCATCTGATGGGCAATTAGTCCAGTGCATCTCACAATGGTGGCGACAGACCAAATCAAGAAGAGCAAAAAAGTACAGACAAAAATGCAATCATGTCATTACAGCAGAACATATGACCACATTTTGCTTCTAGCTACCAAGCAGTACTATGGGATGTGTGTATTCATGTGAAAATAAGCCCAACCAATCATTGAGATATATACAAAATGGATGATTCATGGTGCTTCTGACACTGGAATTGCTCGACAAAGAGAGGGAAGAAAGCTGTTGATTGCCAGGCACCTCAAGAAAGACCACAGATACAGATAAATTTAATGCTATAGACACTGTGGACGTGCAAATTCCTGTCTGAAGACTAACAGACAGGCCTGTGAAAAGAAATGAAGAAAAATGTGCTCTTTAGATTCAAAATAACTGGGGAAAGTTGCACATCCACCAATTCAAAAAGGGCGGGTGTCACTTAGTCAATATGCAGCACTCAAAGGTCCCAATGAGCAATGCACCCTTTCTAGCTTTAATCCTTTGAAACAGTAAATGGCAGAGAAGACCACAAAGAAAACACATAGATCACAGCCCAGCTATGGTCCTTCAGCTCTTTGGGATTTGTCTTTCTCAAAATAAGCAGCATTACTGAACCCTCAGTACACGGGGCGACTTGAAAGTGTAAGTATTTGTTGGATCAAAGTATGCATTACTTCAAAAGCATGAAATGCTTAGACATTGAAGGCCATAAATCTTCCACTGTAAAATACATGCATATATCATTTATATGATAAGCTTAATACCGTGATTTTTAGCTTGGCTTCCAACAGACACGAGATGCAGGCAATTATGTTCCCTCGAGAGCGAGTCCGTCTGTCCCCTCTCAGTCCCAAAGGAAATAACTTTGGAGCCCATTAGCCAATTTCAACCAATTTTAGCAGAGGGATCGAGGTCTTGAGGGTATGAAGCTCCCATATGCTTTGTGCTCCTAGGTGGCCAGGTAGGAGTGGCAGACTCATTGGCAAGTGCCTTGAAGGAATGGCATCAGTATGGACACCACCCTTCTGGAGACCTCAGAGAGACCTCAGGAATCTTCAAATAGGGATGTGTGAAAACATTCACATCTCACTAGGCATCAGCAAGCCAGAGCACAAGACTTGAGGATCTCCTGCTGTTGAAAGCACCCATTTCTCCTTCTCCTTCGGCCCCAACAGCAGCTATGGTGCCTGCAGAGCACCTTCACATCCCAATTCCCCACTCACTGCAGTTGTGTCTTTCCATTTAATGGGAGCCCCGTTGCATTTTTATGCCTCAGCTCTCTGCTCATAACTGGGGCTATCTCCTAACATATGGAAACAATTCATTTTCTTTGTCATCGTTTGGATCTGAAACTCGGGCACTCTGAAATGTAACTATACATGAATTTCCCTGAACTAATTACATAATATTTATCCTATTTTCTTTAAAGTAATACTTGCTAGCTAAGAAATGAAGAACTGCATTGCTTATAATAAACTCTGCATGCTACATTGTAATCTAAACTGTACAGTTATATATGGTGAAGAACTAAAAGGTTTGAGTTATTCCCCTTGGCAAACATTTTTTTAAGGATTGCTTAAATAAGCAGTACAGAAACCAGATGTCATTTGGTAAGAGTATCTGAATGACCAAAAATTTGCTGTCTGGGTACTTTTTTTTTAACTTTATAAAAACATGAGAAATTCTTTGGATTTATATCATATTTAGCAGCTGTGAAACAGTGCAAACATCTGTTTGTACCTATAGGGAGCTGACCTACGGGGTCCTCATCTCTTAATCACCAAGCAACAAGCCAGTCTCATATGCATAGTTTATTGTTTTCTTTTCAGCTGCCTCCTGCACTTCAAAGTTTTTATACTCTCATGTTCCATTATCACGGTGAGAGGGACTGTCCATTCATTACAAGCCCAGATCTGTGCAATAACTGATCAAAAATGGCCATAAAGCACCGTGGACACAGAAGTGCCCTCAAACACAGCCATAAGCAACTCGGAGTATGTCATAAAAATTGTTGCTTCCCTTTTCCCCCCTCTATTATTCATTGTTGGTCTGCTGCTGTGGGTTTTTGGTTTTTTTTTTTTAAATGTAAAGGCTGAAAGAAAAGAAGATGAAAAGCAACAGAAGTCTCTTTTTATAGCCAATCCTACTGTGGGAAGAGGGGTTGACAAGACAGCTCCATGAGGTCTTGTCTACCCTCTTTTTCTAGGTTTCCACAATTGTCAGTTATTATAAGAAAAGACTGCTATCTTCTACAGCTATGGAGCACCCCAATGACTCAACAGGAGGGAAAATAAAGTAACTTTAGTGGATACCTCCTTCCAAAGAGGTTCTAGTGCAGTGCAAATTCCCAGCACACAGCCTGAGGAAGATCCCATCCTCTGTCAGGAGTTCTAATATAGTGCAGGGCATGGAAGGAAAAAGAAATTTATTTGAGAAGATTTTTTTTTGCCCTGTTCATTACCACAACACACATTCACACCCCATCCTTTAGTGACTTAGCCAGGAGCAAAATTTTTCAGCCTCCAAGATAATCTTTTCCCCCTAATGTAATATTGACCCAGGGACCTCGATTTTTATACAGTGAGAGAAGAGTGCAAACAGTGTGGAACAAAAAATTTGTGGTCCTTGGAAATGAGAGTGGAATCAGTACTCCCAAATATACTATGAGAGCTTAAGCTACACTCTGAACTAAGGCTGAAAACAAATGGGAAACACTGTATGATTCCATCCCATTACAGTACAAATAAATCATTTCTGGAAATCTAAAACAAATGGCCCAAGCTCAGCTCTATGGATGATCCAAATGCAAAAAAGCTGCTAATTCTAAAAGGCAGATGCAAGTAACCAATTAAGAATGTAGGAAAAAAAAAATAAGGAGTGTAACTTGTTTAGCAGGAAGATGTTAAGGCCACAGAAGTGGGTCTTCCAATCACCTTTTTTGGTATTCCTGAGCAAACATTCTTTTTTGCTTACGTTAATATGGAATGTATTATGACAATGTTCTTATGGATATCCATGCCTTTTGTCTATCAGTACTTGCAGATACATTCAAAACAGCTGCAAATATTTTTTAAATTATGTAAAAGTCCCAAACACTTTGAAAAGAATATTAATATCCCTTTAAAACAGCAATGTATTATATTAAATTAAGGATAGGAATTTAGAGAACAAAAAAAAATGTTGTTAGCATTAACATTTTCACTGCTTTCAAATGCAGTCGCCTCAGATAAGACTTAGAATGATTTTGGTAAAATTTAAAAGCATTATGGTGTTTGCACCTTTAGATGACAAAGCACATAATCACACATACAGGTTACAAGGAAAGGTTTGTCTTCTCAAAACTCAGCTGGTTTTTTAACAACTATTTGAAAAAATGAAGAATTTTTTCTACATATCACCTCTCCCTAACTTTGCTTTGCTTCAATCTGGAGATCATCACAGCTACAGCCCCATTCCCAGTGCCCATGGAGATCTTATTTCTCTTAGTGCTGCTTCCTCAGTGTCTGTCTCTGCAGCCATTAAAATAAAATAAAATAGAAATAAAAATTAACAAATGAAATGAAATGAAATAATGAAATGAAATAATGAAATGAAATAAAATTAAATGAAATGAATAAAAAAATAAAATAAAATAAAATAAAATAAAATAAAATAAAATAAAATAAAATAACTTGGAGGGGTTTTCAGGAGGGATCTGAAAAGGGGAGGTATCATTTCTTGCAGTGAACCCCTCAACCATCTTCCTGGAATGGCCTTTCCACATCCATGACAAAGCTGGCAGCAGGCAGGGAAGCTATGGGACATGAGCAGCTCTATCTGTCGCCTCCACCAAACTCCTGAGGAAGGAAAAACACAAATTAGTGCTTTTCTCTGGCTGTGGAAGCAATGCCATGGCAACAGTGGCATTGACACCCTCAAAAGATCACCGCAGAAGTACCACACAAAGTGCAGAACGGGAAAGGTCTGCACTCATCACACCCTTCCACACTGCATTTTTGGGGAACATCTGCTCTGCAAAGGCAGGAGGATTTTTGTCTTGACTCAGAATCCAGCACAAAAGAGAAGAGACAGTGCAGGGGTACCCAGGGGAACAGAAACACCACGCTCTGAAATGGTTGCACCAAAGCATGCACGTGCAGAAGTGGCTGCCTCTTGGAAATGCATTTCCTGGCTCTTGGGTCAACCACTACTGTTAATTTTAATTTTAATTACATAACTTGGACACAGTATAGGCTGCTTGAGCGAGGGCTTTCCACCATTTCTTCTGGCTCTTTCTTTTCTCATGGACCGGAGTTTCATGTCCTTTGGTCAGGTGTGATGCTCCCTCCCAGGATGGACTAATGATATATCAAATAACAGGGAGAATGAACAAAGGAGAGAAGAATAAAAGAGGAAAAAATCTGACTCCATGTGCTAACTCCATTGCCAGGTACTTGTAGGCTGTGGTTACTTTCTTTGGTTTTGGGGTTTTTTTGTTTGGCTTTTGTTTGTTTGTTTGTTTGGTTTTTGGTGGGGCTTTTTGGGTTTTTTGTTTTTTTGGTTTTTTTTGTTTTTTTTTTTGTTGTTTTTTTTTTTTTTTTGTAGTAATAAACAGCTAATAAATTCAGATTTCATGTCCCATAAATAACATTTTATCTGTCAGCTCACTCAAAGAATAATCAGTAGTTAGTGCATGAGGCTTTACAATACAACAAAATAAGCTCTGCATTTACTTTTCACAAAGATATCTTGGAATCCTCCACTTCATTTTGTTCTTAACTAAAATACCAGTTATGTCTCCCAAAAAACCAACCAGTGACTTGGTTACACACAGATGGATGCCTTCAAATCTTCTGGAAACATGACCTAGACCTAAATAATTCCTACATCTGTGGAGGCTCCCTTAATATTTGGTCAATCAGGATACAAATTCTGGTCAGAAACCGCCTGCAGTTCTTGGCTGTCACCAAATGCTAATTCCTTGCTCAGGCTTCATCTTGTTGGAGCAGTGTCTTAGGCTGAAAGATATGGGTGGGGGTGCGTACTCTATTCCCATCTGCCAGAGCTGGGGCAGTTCTCTGCTGTTCTCTGGGCAGTTTTCTTTATCTTTCCCACAGCCAATCCTCCCTCCAGGAGAGCTCTTCTGTTCATGGCCACTGAGTGTCCCTGCATGGCTGAGAAAATTCCATCATCCCATGGGGAGAGGCTGTGCCCAGGGGAGGAGCCAAGCATTCCTACCTGGATACAATCTGAGCCTTTGGGACACCACAGCAGCCTTTGCCCACTGCATTCCCAGAGGAGCAGCTTTCTGCCCCACTGCATTCCCAGAGGAGCAGCTTTCTGCCCCACTGCATTCCCAGAGGAGCAGCTTTCTGCCCCACTGCATTCCCAGAGGAAGCCCAGGCCCATCTCCAGCAGCCCTGGAGCTCCAGAGGGAAACTCCAGCCTTGTCCAGGATCCTGCTCCAGCAGAAGCACAGCTGGCACTGCAGGAGGGCTGAGCCCCCATGGAATGGCACTGCTGCCACCAGCCTGACCCACAGGCTGCCAGGGCCTGCTCTGACTCTGGCAGGGTTTGTTTTCTTTTTTGTACTATTGCATTTGTATTTTTAATTTTCCTAGTAAATAATTGCTGTTCCTATTCCCATATCTTTGCCTGAGAGCCTTTTAATTTCAAAATTACAATAAATCGGAAGGACAGGGTTTACATTTTCCATTTCAAGGAAGGCTCCTGCCTTTTCAAACCAAGACAAGCAGGTTTGGATACAGCTGGCTCAGTGCTATCAGCCCTTCCCTCTGTCAGCCCTCACTGGGTCAGCTCCTGTTATCCTTGCTAAAAACACCAGAGATTTCTGTTGTGCCCATGTTGCAATATCAGCCTCTGAAATTAACCACGGATAAATCTGAGGTTTGAAAAACCACAGAATTGAAAGGGAACTTGAAGATCATCTTGTTCCAACTCCCCTGCCATGGGGAGTTTAACTATCCCAGGTTGCTCTAAGCCTCATCCTGCCTGGCCTTGGACACCTCCAGGGATGGGGCATCCATAACTTCTCTGGGCAGCCTCTTCCAGTGTTAACCCAGACAAAATTAGCAACGTCAAACTATCAGATGATTCTCCGCAGTGATCAAATATCAAATCAATAGAAAATCTCAATTTTTATCTGTAACTTTTTAACTATTAAAAAAAATCTACTTGGCTCCTTCTGCTCTTCTTTGGACAGAGGCAAAGCAACACATTCAATGCATTATTATTTTTGCTTTTCACCTTCACCTTCCACCTCATGGGTGGCACTTATCAAATCTGCTTTTGCACCTGTACCTAATTTAAAGGTTATAGTTCATCCATGAACGCTGCTAACACCACCCAAGAGGCCCAGAAGCAATATTAATTTAGTGGTATCTGGAGCTGTGCTCTAAAACATCAATTATTTTTTTTAAAAAGGTTTCTAAGCAATGTTTATAAATATAATTATATATATATAATTATATATATAATATAATACCTATTACATGTTATATTTTATATATTATCTACTATAATTTATATATTTATATATTATAATATATTCAATATAATAGATATATATCTCAGCATACAGGCACCATTTTTGATGCCACTAACTCTTGTCCTGGGTTTCCCTTGAGCCAACTCTCTTCATGTGTGTAAAAACATTATTAGGATGCTTTTTGTGTGGCATCCTTCGAAGCTCCTTGGGTCACCACACTTGCAGAAGAAGCTGAAATTTGCTGTGTCTGCATGTGGAAACAGCTCTGTTATCTGTTCCTGTGGTTACCTGGACATTCCAATGGACAATTTTTGGATTATAATTCCACTACCCACTCAGATACCAAATCCTGCAACTTGTCCCTGCCAAGAAAACTCCAGGAGAAATAAAATCCCCTGAAAAACCTGCTCACAATGCTCCAGCTCAGAGCTTGGCAGCAGCCTTCCAAAATTAAATGATTAAAGTAATACTAATGAGACATTCATCCCCTGCACCTTTTTCCTTAAAATAAATATGCAGGGCTCTGCATTACAGGTGCATGCAAAATTGCTTAAATAGACATCTTGGAAGCACAGGAAACAAAAACAAAGGACACTCTGGCAGAAAGTTCCCAAAATACTTGAAAATGTAACTGAATAAATAACTCTTGTTTTTGGACTGAAATCTGCAGACCTTAGCAGATGTGTCCAAGCTAAACCAAATACCCAGGGAACTGGATCTCCTTTCTGATGAGAAATAATGAAGAGCACTGCACTGGCAAGGAGACAGGCTGGAAGAACCTACTGGTCTTTTCCAGCTCCGACTTCCGTGATAGCTCAGAGTTATCCTTAGGCAGTGGCTTGATCCATCAATGAAGTTCCTTATTTTGAGCCCAGGCCCCAGGGCTGCCAAACCTACATCCACATTGAACTGGAAGCATTCAAGCATTCATGGAGTGAATAGGATTATTGGATACTCACAGGCCAGCATGTGCCCCTGTCTTTGTAGGAGTGGAAGCACTGGAAAGATCATGGAATATAAGCAGAGGGTAAAAGTCCACTCAAGAAGAGGAAAAATATGGGAGCCACTTTTTTTTTTTTTTTTTTTTTTTTTTTTAATATTTAAGAAATGCCACCATGGAGGTGTCAACTTAAATTATTAGGGAAAAATACTAAGGCAAATAAAGAAATAGCATTCCACAGACCTGCATGGAGGTGTAAAGGGGGTATTTTCAGAGAGGCTTTTTTTTCAGGCCCTGCTCTAACAGTACCTGCCATTGTATTTGCAGGGCAGGGTGTCAAATCTGCTTACAGGATTTTTAGCTGCTCTACTTTGCAATCCTTTCTGCTGCAGGGCCCTGCTCCTCTGAAGGTGAAGCCCACAGCAAAACCCTTTTCCCCAACAACAATGGCAGCAGGAGCAGGCCCCAAGTTTGTAAATATTAACTTCTTTCGAATGACAGATTATTTACTCTCTGCTCTTCGAACCACCCAGGCCAAATGGACGGGGGCCAAGTTTGTTAACAATAGCTCTTGGCTGGGACACGCCGTAGCAAAGGTTAAATCCTGTTTGCCTTATTCCAGTGTGGAGTCCCACCAACGGCTTTGGGAGGGCAACAGGCTTTGACACCGGGACCTGCCCCCCGTTTTGCAGGATGCAGAGAGCCCTGAGAGACCCAGAGGCACCGTGCTGGAGCCTCCAAGCACAGCAGCCCCACCACAATGAGGGGCTGAAGGCCAGCCAGAGGGGGTTTGTAACCATTGAGGAGAGCCTTTGCTGCCACACCACTCAGGCACGTCCACCTGAGCCTTCTCCACGCAGTTGTAGTAGCCCTGGTGGGGATCTCAGTGAGAAAGGAGATTACAAAATCACGCAATTGTTTGGGTTGGAAGGGACCTTAAAGACCATCATATTCCACCCCTGCCATGGCAGGGACACCTTCCACTATCCCAGGTTGCTCCAAGCCCCGTCCAACCTGGCCTTGGACATTTCCAGAGATCCAGGGGCAGCCAAAGCTTCCCTGAGCACCCTGTGCCAGGGCCTGCCCACCCTCACAGCCACCAAGCCATTCCTGCCTGTCCTGTGTGCCTTCATGAGACACCCCTGTTTGTAAGGTCAGGTCTTGCCTCCTTATTGATCAATCATGGAACATCAAGCAGAGGAAAGCAGCTGCCATTTGACCACAAATCTCCAAATCCACACCAAGAAACAAGCACTGGCTGGCATGATGGACACCCCAAAACACCCTCAGCACAGACACAGGAGTTGCCTTTCCCAGAAGAATCCCTTTTCCATGCACCAAGGTAGGAGCCAGCAGTGGCTGACCCACTTTGCACCCTTCCTCAGTCTGTGTATCATCCTCCTCTCCGTGCCAGCCTTCTTCCTCCCAGCTGGTGCCAGTGGTGCAAAACATGCTGATCCATGAGGGCACAGGGTGTGCTTTGCCCGGCGTGACCCGCACAGATGGCTCGAAAAGGAAGCGCTTGCATAGCAGAGCCAAGTGGCCACAGGCTCATCCAGAGACATTCCTCCCCTGATTAGGAAGGCTGGGAGAGAGCCAGGGGTGGATCTCCTTCCTGTGGCTGCAGCCATTCCTGCCACGACTTGGATCACACCTCTCGGAGACACTCTCGGGTCGGGCACGGGAAGTTCACGGCGGCAAACGCGCTGGCGGGGAAGGGGGAAGAGCAGGGGGATGGAGGGGAAGTTCACTGGGGTTCAGCCAAAGCTGGGTCGGGAAGAACAGAGGTCTGATAAAAAAGGGAGAGGAATTGCAATGGACATGACCCCCAGGGACTCCTCATCCTTTCTTCAGTCAGTGCAAGGTGCTGGACACATCAAGAATGAAGAGCACAGCCCCAAGAAACCCATGGCTTAGAGTGGTTTGAAGAAATGCAGGTACAGACCTCCCACCACACCTCACCTGGGTGAAAATCAAAATCTCCAGGTCAGAGGATGATATATTTCTCATCTCTTCTGGCATCCCCAACACAAACTGTCCTGCTGAACTCGGGCAGGTTTGCTGTGCTGCACACACTGTGTGCTCCACAACACAGGAAAGACTAAACAAATCTCTCCGGGCAGCCAGGGTCAAGCCATACCATTTTTATCCCCGAAGCCAAGGAGGAGAAGATTGCACTTCCTAGCAGGGAAAATAACGACACAGCAAAACGAAAAAAACAAGGGAAGCATTACTCAAATTATCTCCACAGCGAGTGGAGGGATGGGAGTCCAGAGAACAAAGAGATCAGATGACCAGATGGGACAGATCAAGCTGACCACAAAGCCTCTGTCCAACATTTTTTGACAACTGCTAGAGCCATATGTTCGTGAGGATTGTGGAATAACTGGGAAGGGTGTGTGGACTCGGGGTGAGCCCGAATGCACTCAGAGCTGTGTGGCTGTAGGGTGTGAGCCGGGGAACCTTTGGTGTGTGACCCAGATCCCAGCCCTGCACCCTGTGAAGGGGAAGGGGCTGGTAGATCATTTAGCTCACCTCATGACGGGCTCTGACCAGCCCTTCTCGTGTGTTTCCTGGTGTTTGGTCCATCTCTAATGAGCCATGCTCTGGGGGGAATTCTTAGGTCATTTATTTTGCATCATGTCTGCGAGGAGAGGTAGCAGGACTATGGCTAATTGGGAAAGCAGACAGATAGCACCAAACAAAGCCAAGGTCAGAGGGATCGTGTCTGGGTGCACGAGGGCTGGGAGTGACCCTTTCTGCCAGCTGCCCCATGGACCTGAACATCAACACACCTGAAGGGCAGAAGCTGCTCATCCCAAACAGCCTGTCTGCCCTTTGGGCGATGTCCCCATAAAAAAAACACGCTTTCCTCATTTATTTTGTCAGCTGCTCCTTTTGATTACTTAGCACATTCCAAGGAGCGCGAGGAAATTCGATGGATGACGTCCTGCAAAGCAAAGGTGACAGTTTTCAGGAGTGAGAAGCAATGGCAGATACCCCCCCTAGGGATGTGCAGGGACATTCAGCCCTGCCCTGAGGCAGTTTGTCACACACTAATGAGTGGGTCTACTACACACAGTAAATTCAGGGCACAGGACCAACCAGCCACCATGGCAGGCAATAGTTTTTCCCCTCTAAAATTGAAGTGGAGAGAATTTAACCACAAAATATTACTTAATTTTCACCCTGAGATGAGTGGCCAAGGGACCATTTGGCATCGTAATAGTCCAAACTGCCCCTGGTCTTTGACAGAGCCTTGGAGTCCTTCTAGAACCAGAATAACATCAATAACTTCCAGCAAAAATGGAAAAACAAGTGTCAAAAAGCACCAAACATGGGCAGAGATGTGCTCCTGCAAAACACCTGCTGGACACCCTCAAGCTGCACCAGAGCAGCCCCAAGTCCCCTCTTGCACCCCTTTCCCCACCACCCCAAAACCAACATAATCCCACACCATTCCCTGGATCCCCACATGATGCACAATTTTCTTTCATCTCCAAGAGACCAGACTGCCCCTCCATCAGCAGATCCAGCCTGTGCTCTGTGCTTTGCTGTAACTCCCCAAAACTCCCGACCAGAGAAGAAAACACTGCAGCTTACTTCTCATCCTAAGGGCCTGCAGGTGCTTTGGGATAGTGCTGCTGGAATTCATATCCCAGAGGCAGTGGTGGTGTCCTGGGGTGATGAGGACACCGAGACAGGTGGCCAAAAGCTCAGCAGATGTCCATGGACCGAGGCCCTGGTGCCACAATCACCCGACTCCCCTGCACACTGTGAAGAAGTGAGTCCCAGAGGAGGCCACAAAGATGACCAGAGGGATGGAACACCTCTCCTACAAGGAAAAGCTGAGGGAATTGGAATTGTTCGGCCTGGACAAAAGGAAGTTCCAGGGTGAACTCTTTGTGGCCCTTCAGTACATGAAGGGGCTACAAGAGACGCTGAGAGGGAGTTTGGGCAAGGGCCTGTAGTGACAGGACAAGGAGGAATGGCTTCCCACTGACAGAAGGCAGGGTTACATGGGATACTGGGGAGAAATTCTTCCCTGAGAGGGTGGTGAGGCCCTGGCACAGGGTGCCCAGAGAAGCTGTGGCTGCTTCATCCCCGGAAGTGTTCAGGGAGAGGTTGGATGAAGCTTGGAACAATCTGGTCTATAGAAGGTGTCTCTGCCCACAGCAGGTGAGTGGAACAAAATGATCTTTAAGGTCCCTTACCTTAACCATCCTGGGATTTTAGGATTCTATGAAGAAGTAAAAGGGAAAACTCTGAGAGCTCGCAGAGAAAACCATGTGAACAGAAGCGTTCATATTGGAGTCAGGGACAGCAGAACAGCCAAGAACTCCACGGGGAGGGAGTTTCCCATCAATCTGATGGGAGAGTTTCCCTTCGCCAGGACAGCACATCTGCTCTGCAGAGTGGCCGCCCTCCACAGGGGCTGGACCCATGAGGGGAGCCCATCCCTCCTCTGTGCCCAGCAGCACTAGGAAGGGCCTGGCTGCCCTTCCCCATCCTCCAGATCCCCTCCCCCTATCCAGGCAGATGGAAGCAAGGACCAGGTTAGGAAACGCCGCACGAGCCCGTTGGCTGCCGGATAATGTAAACAGGGCTGTCGGACACGGCGAGTGCTGCCAGGCTTTGATCAGAGCCAGCTGCACGGCCAGACTCTCCCCACGGCCATGGTCCTGCTCCCCTGCCCCGTCCCTGTGGGGGCCTCGTCCTTCTGCTGGCAGAGAAAAGCAGCTCTCGTGGCTTTGCATCTCACACCGGCAATTTTGGGATGAGAAGGAATAATTCGGATTATTCCCCACCAGCATCTGGAGGAAAATTACTCCCTGCTTTTGAGAGAGAGTTCCCAAGGGGGGAATGGTGCCTTGGGTTTAGGGAATTTTGTGGGAATTTGAGCTCAAATGTAGCTCACTTATGGCTTTTGTCCACCAGCAGAGCCAGGGAGTTGGAGTAAGATCTTCCCATCGTCCGAGCCGCTCATGGCTGAGCCATTTCCCCCTAGATCACATCACCCCACCCAGTGAAACGATCCAGGTTACAAAAAAAAATAAGAATTTGGGGAGTGTAGCACTTTCTACAGGTCTGGATCACCCCAGGGATGTGGTTCATGGCCCAGCCTGCAGATGGTTTCTCACCCAGCAAGGGGCAGTAGGGACGTCACATCTCACCTCACATCCCACCCAGCTGCTTCTCACCCTGTCAGGAACGTGCTGCTCCATTGTCCCTCGGGATCTGCAGGAGCCTGAGCCTGGCCAACACCCAGCTCCTGGGATTTGAGCAATGAGGGAGGGAAGGGGATGTAGTTACAGCTGCAGGGACATCCCCTGCCTATGTGCCAACAAGAAGTCTTACAAGTAATCATTTTTCACATCAAGTTTTCCAGAATTCTCATATTTTCCTCCCTGCTACCTTAAGATCAGTTTTACCTCACTGTTTTTTCTATTTATTGCTCAAAGTTTATGTCTTTCACCTGTTATAAGGCATCCACAGCCTTAGGAGACACAGAGTGAATAAATTGGCTTTTTTTGGTACAGATTTTGTCCACAACTGTGCAATCCCTGTGTTATGGTTGGGAGAAAAGTGTCCAAGGCTGGGAAACACCAGCACTTTCTGCAGCAGCCTTTTTGAAAGTAGTAACAGCTCAATGAAGTGGTTAGGAGTTTACAAGGGCTTGGAAAAAATTACCTCCTTTTAGAAAGTGTTAATTATATGACTAATTAAATAGAGAGGAGGTTGAAACACTCTCCTAGTTATAACCTGTGTGCTCCCTGCCCGCTCCTTGCGTGACAGAGAAAACAGGGAATGGATCCTGTTTGGCCTTCATGGCAGGAAGTGGCTACTAAACCAGCTCTAACTTCTAATTTATTTACCTGGGAAGCTGTAGGGCACTGTTTTAAAATTGACCAACATTTCTGCTACTTAAAAAAAAAAAAAAAAAAAAAAAAAAAAACCAAAACCAAAAAAACCCAAACCCACCAGCCATTCAGTAAAAACACATTTGAAACAGCCCGAGTTTTAAGTAAGAGATATAAAAGGCCACTTTGTTTATGTTTTTCAGCAATGGTATGTTGGCTTCTTTTTTTCCTAAATGACGGCGAAGAAAAAAAACATTATGTTAAATCTCTTATCTCCACACAAAGTGGTTGCAGCTATCATAAAACACACACATTGTGTCATTTCAAAACACAAATGGGCTCATGGTCAAACATTCTTCAGATTACCTCCTCTTTTCTTTTTCCTTTTTATAATTTCGTGGGCATTAATAAAGTTCAGCATATTCAAGTGGGGTGCTTTGTTCCTCCAGTGGAGGAATTAATCACGTCCTTCTGGAGAAGCACAAAGAAACCACAGGGTCAGGACTGAGCTGCAATTGCTGCAAAGCCCTCCATGATGCCCAGTGCTGTGGCACCAACCTGCTCCTGATCCCATGGGCTTGTACAGTGACAAAAAGTGATGGGAATGGGGCTGTGCTACTGGAATCTGGGGGCAGCAGTAAGATCCCTGGTCCAGAGCTCTGTTTGACTGCAGGCAGCTCCTTTAACCTCCCTGTGCCCAGCAGAATAAGTTTAAAAGTCTCTTTCTATGGGGGATTTAATTTCCATCCAGTGGGACTGTGCCTCAAACACTTCAGACCAGGAACCCAAGGACAAAACTGCTTTTTTAATGGTCCCAGGATGATCTGAGCTCACCAGGCTGCCACAGGGGAGCTGGCAGGAAGGACAGGCACTTCCACCCACTGCCTTCTCCCTGCCCACTGCCAGAACCCAGGCTGGCACATCTGGCCAGCTGCCACCCACCTGGGCAGGTCCCACTGTTTGAGGGCAGCGCTTAAAACCCTGAGCCAGCTCCAAGGAGAGAGCCCCAACACGGGGGCAGCTCAGCCAAAAAACAGGCTCTAAATATAACAAGAACACGGGAGGTGGAAAGCAAACAGTGCCTGTTGAGGTGTGCTGTGCCTCGGAAGGGAGAGGTGGTGGCACAGCTGGAGACTGCCCTGACCCGCTGAATGTGCTGCTAGTCAAGAAGAAAACTCTGCCAGCACAGCCAAAAAGGATATTTTTGGCACAAAAAAAAAAAAAAAAAAAAAAAAAAAGGACATTTTGGCAAAGCTCAGCACTTCTGATGCTGGTGGGGCTATTGGGTACCTGCTGGCCACCTGAGCAAAGGAAGGGGCTCCCCTTTTTCCTGAAGCATCCACAGCCCCTCCAGGACATTTCCATTGGAGAGGTTATGCACCCCAGAGCCCTCCTCTATCCCAAACTCCCTCCCGGTGCTGCTGGAGACCTGTTTGACTCAGAGGTTTCCGCGATGCCTGCTGGTTTTACTTCCCACATCCTGCCCCATTTCAAGGTGACTCAGACAGTGATGTTTGAGTCATGTTTGAAGATGCTGAGCCCAAGGGGATCACGCTGAGATGGCCCAAAATTACAGGTGGGTTTTCCAGCCCTCAGTCATGAGTATTTCCACCTCCTCCCAGTTCTCTCTCTCCTTTTTCTTGCTTTTAAGGGCTTGTGGCTGCAGGACAGCTGAGAAGAGGATGTCGTGCAGGGACATGACAGTGGGTATTCCTGGAGAAGTGTCAGTGCCACCAGGCTGGAACTCCTCCCTGAGCAGATGCAGGTCATTGATATTTGGCTGGGTGAAGCAGCCATGAGGTGTTCCAGCCTGCGAGGAGGCAAGGCAGAACTTCCACTTCCACACACTTGGAGCTTTTTTACTCCACAGTGACCCTTCAGCCTCCACAAATAACATCTTTAAAGATGCTTCCAAATAAGCAACTAATAAAGGAACAAGCAGGAGGACTGACAAAAGCTTGGATGTAGAAGAGGGTACTGGATTTTTGAAAATGAGGAACCAGAGGAACAGAGATCATCAGAGTTTCTCCTGACCAGTGGCACCTGGCCAGCACACCTGACCAGCCACCACCAGCGTGGCCAGGCAGCTGGTGCCACTGAGGTCTGTGCCTGTCACAACACCCCCTGTCACCAGAGCAGAAGCAGCCTGGGGCTGTGGAGATCTTCAGAATTGTGGACCCAAATCCAGCAGAAACCAAGATTTGCAGGTGGTTTGAACCCCAGCATTGACCTGCATCCTCAGGGTTGTGCTTTGCTGTGACCTTGAATGTCTGGTACCACCACAGGGACACCTGAGGGTCAGAGATGACCAAACCACACTTGGCTTTTGAGAGGTTTCCTTGTCCTGCAGCAATGGGAACTTAGAGGAATCACAGAATCTCAGGATGAGCTGAGCTGGAAGGGACCCACAAGGATCATGGAATCCAACTCCTGGCTCTGCACAGGACCATCGCCCAAGAGTCACACCCTGTGCCTGAGAGCATTGCTCAAACACTCCTGGAGCTCCGTCAGTCTGGGGCTGTGACCACTTCTCTGGGGAGCCTCTTCAGTACCAGATCACCCTCTGGGGAAGAAGCCATCCCTAATACCCAGCCTAGACCTCACCTGACATTCCAGGCCATTCCCCATGTCCTGCAACAGGTCACCAGAGAGAAGAGGTCAATGCCTGCTCCTCCTCTTCCCCCTATGAGGAAGCTGTAGATTGCAATGAGGCGTCCCCTCAGTTTCTCTTCTTCTCTTATCTTCTCTTCTCTTTCTCTTCTCTTCCTTCTCCTTCTCTTCTCTCTCTTCTCTTCTCTTCTCTCTCTTCTCTTCTCTTCTCTTCTCTTCTCTTCTCTTCTCTTCTCTTCTCTTCTCTTCTCTTCTCTCTCTTCTCTTCTCTTCTCTTCTCTTCTCTTCTCTTCTCTTCTCTTCTCTCTTCTCTTCTCTTCTCTTCTCTTCTCTCTTCTCTTCTCTTCTCTTCTCTTCTCTCTCTTCTCTTCTCTGACAGACCAAATGCCCCCAGCCGAGGTGAACCCCACAGGTCCCTGCACACCAGCAGCCAGATCCCATCAGCAGGAACCAGGACCAAAAGCTGGAGAGAGAGTGTCCTTTCCAGGTGATTCACACACTCCTGCCCCAAATCCATGCTGGTGAGAACGCAGGACATGACACACACTGAAACCACCATCACTTTGCAAATCCATCCTTCCCTCACCCTGCCAAACCCAAGCTCTGAGCTGATCCCCCAGAACCAACTACCCCAGAGAGAGTTGGGGACTAAAGTGTATTCGAAATATAAAAGGTTAAAAGCAGCACAGACTGTGAAAACAAAGGCTTGGGCTTCAAAACAACCTCAACGCACCATTTCAGGGAAATTTCTGAAAGTGTTTGTTACCGCCAGTGCCACGAAAGCGATGGATTGAAGGAACTTGGACGTGCTGGAAACAGGCTCTGCCGTGAGTCACCCGCTCCGAGCGGGCACGGCCAGCAAACAAACCCCCGGAGCACCACACAAACACTGATAACACTTGCACCAGGCAACAGCCACAGGACCTTTCAGCAGCTGAACTAATCTATTCCCACTGTTACGCCGCGTTACTTCAGGCACAAAGTGGGGAATTATTTTTTTTTTTTTTTTTCTTTCCCTGCTAATTAACATTTGTTCGCGCACAAAATGCGGAGGCCGGTGCCAAGCGGACATACCTAGATAGAGCCTAATATTAGATTTCACAAAAGCATTCATCCTGTCTAAACAAACATCCTCCATAGAGTGTTAACCTCAAAATCTTTGCCCAAACAGATGTTCCCACCACGGGCACGGCTCGGCATCGTTTCCCAGGATGGAGCAAAGCCTCCACATCCATGACCATCCCCAATTAACCCAGGCATGGACAGGAAAGCACTCTGTTATTTTAGGAAGCTTTGCAGAAAGCTTCCTTTCGAATTTAAAAGCGCATCAGTCATTATTTGTGTCTAGCAGAGGCTTCTCTTCAAGTTACTCATTTTTTGTTACAGCCACAGACAACGTCCTGCTTGTAAGAGCTGAGAAAATTCTCTGGCAGTTGATACAGGGTGTTGATTAACCAATATATGGTTCAGGTCTGGTCTAACAGGCAGGAGGCTGAAATGGGAAAGCAAGTTTTTTAACAATTTGTTATACACAGTAGCAAGAAAAACAGGAAGTAGGTGTTTATTAGCAGTTTCCAAATATACCAGCCAAAATAAAACTCCCCATGCAGTCTGAGGTATTCAAAATACAGCGACGACCAGAATTCCTCAGATTATAAGAGGGTAATTAATCACAACAGTGTTCACAGACCAGTGATTTGGAAACTTCCTTTTTATTGAAGATCTGGATCAAGAGCAAACTTCAAAGCAAAACTAATTGATCTGAGATTCATTGTGTCTGGGCGATAAAGCAAAAAAATAAAATATCATTCTGACGCAGCCAGGTCCGTGGTTTACATTCATCCTGCCCTGACAGCCTGTAAAGCACATTAAAAAGCCATTTTTCACTGGATGCTATAGCTCTGACCTATTGCAACATAAAAGCTATTCATACACGGGAGACTGTTGCTTCCTCACAATCAGAGTATTGCACCCAAAGCCAGCCGTGTTATTCCAGGCTTGTTCCTCAGGAATGTGAGCATATCTTGGAGACTGATTCATAAAAGGAAGAGAGCAGCCCACTTCTGGGCCAGGCTCACATGCTTTATTCAGAAGTGAAATTTTCTGAATTTTGTTTGGCTCCAGCAACTCTTAACTCTGCTGGAGCCAGGAGAGCAACTAGAAATGAACAGCTCTGTCCTCATTTTTCTAAAAATTGCCAGAAAATAGTGGGGTTCACCCATTTTTCTCCATCAAGGTTGTATGCAGGTCCCAGCCAGGGACTGCCATTCACCAGCAGCCAGAATTGATTGAAATATTTGTGATTTAACCTATATAATTTGTCACCTAAGTCATCTGGCTTTTTCTCCTTGTCCTCCACTGGAGGATTCAGAAAGCCCCAGTGATACCTCCATGAACACACAGCCACCCTCTAAATCCACATACCATAAGACATTAAAAAAAAAAAAAAAATAAGATCAGTAAGCTTCCAAAGGTATTTTCTCCACACCTGCTCTCCTGGCACGTGCCATGGATGCTCCTGATTCCCATATGGGATCCTGTCATCTGAGTTCACAGGTGGCTGAGGCAGAGCCATGGGGCAAGGGAAGCAGAGGGATTTTGCAGGGTTAATTTTCATGTCAGGCTGAAATGGCATGGTTGGATACAGAGTTTAGAAGAAGGGGAAAGTTAGTTTCTTTGTTGACTGCAATAAATTCCCAGGCAGAAAGAACTCACCCCAAGCAGAGCTTTTCAATCAGAGAATGGCTTAGGTTGGAAGGAATCTCAGAGACCATCCAGATCCACCCCCTGCCATGGCAGGGACACCTCCCACTATCCCAGGCTGCTCCAAGCCCTGTCCAACCTGGCCTTGGGCACTTCCAGGGATCCAGGGGCAGCCACAGCTTCTCTGGGCACCCTCTGCCAGAATCTCACCACCCTCACTACCAATAATTCCTTCCCAATATCCCATCTTTGTAACAGCCCTGCCCCTCGCAGTGGGAGCCATTCCCTGGGTCCTGTCCCTCCATCCCTTGTCCCCAGTCCCTCTCCAGCTCTCCTGGAGCCCCTTTAGGCTCTGAGCTCTCCCTGGAGCCTTCTCCTCTCCAGGTGAGCACCCCCAGCTCTCCCAGCGTGGCTCCAGCCCTTGGAGCATCTCCATGGCCTCCTCAGGACTTGCTCCAGCAGCTCCATGTCCTCCTGATTTTGGGAGCCCCAGAGCCGGGCACAGAACTCCAGAAACTTCCATCTATGCTTCTCCTTTGTTTTTCCCGATAGTCTGAGGAATCACTGGCAAATAAATCCTGAGGTGATTCCCCCTTCAGCCCCAGACCCTGCTGGGCAATTCTGCATCCCGAGGTGTGTAAAGGACCAATTGCTTGGAGAAGAAACTCAGTGGCCTCCGAGCAGGAGATGAGCGCTGGCTCTTCCCTCCAAGGAAAGTTCTCAGGGGGTGAAGTCTGGGGAAAGGTCTTGATCCTGCTAGGAAGACAGAAGTCCCAGCCAGGCCGTGGGATGGGGTGTGCTTGGATCACACACCAAACCCTCCCAAAGCCAAGACTTCCCACTTCAAACTCTGTCAAAACACAGACGATGCGGACGCATCCAATTTATTCTCAATAGGTTTTGCAGACTTTCGCTTTGCTGGGCTGCTTTCCTGCAATCAAAGGCAGAAATCTCTAAGCTGCCAGATTGCCAAAACCTCTGATAAAGATTTAATCCTAAATGCATGGTGTGATTATTTGGTTTTCTTTTTTTTTTTTTTTTGTCTGTTGTCTGCTGATAGCTTCACCTGTGTCATCTGCTCTCAGCCAGGCAGCCCAGTGCTGTGAACAGCAGAGATCACCAGGAACAAAACCTTTTACAAGGGATTAAATTTCATCTAAAAGCATGTAATTCTCCATAGCCAGGAGCAGTTTCTAATCTTCATATATGGAAACTTACAAGGCAAGGAATTCAAAGCCACCGGATTAAATGAAAAATGTGAATGAAAAGCTACATGCTGATACTCAGCTGACCTAGGCAAGTTACTGTACATTTTTCAAAGTTTTAAATTACCACTAATGGAAAACGTGGGGAGTAAGGCTGAAGTGTCTCGCTACATCATTCCTTAAAAAAAAAAAAAAAAAAAAAAAAGTCCAAAACAATGAATGAATATTCTCAGCTTAGCCCCTGATGCTTTCCAACACAGTTGGCCTCAGTTTGCTCTTACTGTATAGATCAGCAGGTATCATCGGATTAGATTAAGACCAGCTGTTGGTTTCTAGTAAAAGAATTTCCCAAAAAGGTAAAATATAATTCAAGCTTAGCAGCCTAGATATTTCGGAAGAATAAAATCCTCTGCTCATGACTGTAAAAAGCAGAGAAAAAGACATTATAAAGCATTTAAAAGCTTTGGTTTCAATTATTTTATATTAAAAGATAGGTAAGCTTAAATTGCTCAGACTCTTTATAAAAATAAAAGGGATTGTAAATAAAATTGGAAACAGATATACAACAACCAAGTTCCCACAGGTGCATTTTCTTTACTGGGGAAATACCCGTGTGAATTTCCAGTTTCCCATCATGTAAGGGGAGACAATGAATTCTGAAGTTACCCCGTTTGCCTTCGGACTTTGCCACAGAAGAAGAAACCTCTTGTCTCTTCAGACCCCAATGTCCCTCTGTGTGTGTCACAGCAAAGCAAAGGTTTGTGCTGCCCGCCGGGGCTCAGCCGAGATCAAAGCTCTGGGCCACTCACAACAAAACAAGAGGGTAAAGCCCAAAGAATCAAAGAGACAAAGGAAAGGTTTAAGAGATAAGGATCAGCCCCAGATATGATATTTCATCCAGATCAGATCCGGTGCAGAAGTTCAATTCAAAGTTCATAAGACAAAAATACAAAAGAGATCAGCTCCAAGGTTTTGTTGTTCTCTATCTCTCCAGGTTTGCAGTGACATTCCCATCTTCCAGGCAACAAAGGTTTCACCTGTATTATGCAAAACCATAGAGCTTATCTCATCTCCTGCTCCTGGCTATGCATCTACTCAAATATGTATTTCAAGCATTTCTAATATCCTCACCCAGCCCCAAACCAAGTGCCTCCAGCTGCATCTCACAAACAAGGTGTGAAGTCCTGGGGTAACCAGCCAAACCAGAAACTCACTCCTTTCCTCAGAGAAAGGCACCTCTCCTCTCACTGAAGCTCCACCAAGACATCATGGTGAAACATCTGAAGTTTTTTTGTTTTGTTTTTTTTTTTTTTTTAAAGACCAGGGGGGAAAAAAAGGAAAAAAAAAAAAAATCCTGCACCTCTGGATTTCTCAGAGGTGCCAAACCTGGTGCATATTATATTTACATTTTTAATTGTCTTGGCTTGCAGAGGAGTACTTGGGAATTATTTGGTTGAAAGAGTCCATTTATCAAGAATTTAGGGATGAGAGAATGATGGCTGGGGAGGTGTTTGAAGGTAGAGGAGGCAACTGGGAACTGAGATGTCATTGCCCTCAGGCAAGGCTTGGCAGTGCCTCCCCTGGGAGCAGCTCCTCTGAACGAGGTGAAAATATCATCACTGACTCTCAGTTGCTGCAAGCAGGACCAGAGACTGCAGAGAGCCGTGCTCCACAAAATCCTACAGCTCTTTAAAGCTTTCATAAAAACGCAACCAACATCTTCCTCTCAGGGTTACAGACCCGCAGCTTTTATCACAGAATTCCCTGAGCTGGGAGGGACCCACGGGGATCAGCCAGTGCAGCTCCCGGCCCTGCCCAGACCCCCCAACAATCCCACCCTGGGCATCCCTGGCAGTGCTGTCCCAATGCTCCTGGAGCTCTGGCAGCCTCAGGCCGTGCCCAATCCCTGGGGCAGTGCCCAACACCCTCTGGGGGAAGAAAATTTCCTGATCTCCAACCTAAACCTCTCCTGGCACAGCTCCAGTGTTTCCCTCGGGCCCTGTTACTGTCACAGTGGATGCAGCTCCTACAGTCCAGTCCCCAGGGCACCCCCAGCTGCTCCAGACCAACAAATGCAGCTCTGCAGGGTGGGCAGGTCACAGCACACCTGGCACAGGCTGGGCACTGCCCATCCACAGCCTCCAGGCAGGAGAAGAGCCATGAGCATTGCAGGGATGCTTTGCAGCAGCACACAGAGAGCCCCCAGGGATGCAGAGCCTTGGGAAAAGGGTTCAGCAGGACTATTTACCACGGGGTTTTGAAACAGCTGTTGCCTAAACACAAATGTGATTCTATCACTTGTCGGTCTCTGTGGTCTGCAGACACACAGGTTATTTCAGGCAGGGCTGAGCAGAGCACTGAGTTCCCTCACAGCAGGTGAGGTTTCTGCCTGAACCCACATCTAGCAGAGGCTGCTCTGGCATCCTCACACCCTTCTGCTGGCTTTCCTCACCCCACTGCCCAAACAGAGTCACCCTGTTCCATAAATATTTACTGGAACACCTATTTCGCCCTGTTGCAAAAGAGAACTCTCTGACCTTGTCAAGCACCACATCGAAGGCAGCAGCTGGATGCAGAAGAAGACACAGGAGCAGCAAGGAAAAATTTGGCAGGAGTGATGAGAACTTTCCTGTGCACAGTGTGAGGCAGCTGTCATTGCCTCCCTCTTAGGCAGAGCTGCGCAAAACTACGTGGAAAAAAAGCAAAGAAAAAGGGATTTAGGGAAGTGCAAAAGAAATAAAGTAGCTAGGAGACTTAATTCTTAAATTTGGTGAGTGCTGCAGGCTTGTGGTCAGGTTAGGCTGGTTAAATACGTGCTGCAAATATCCAGCAAATGGGTCAGGGCTCAACACAGCATCCATTCTCTCGCAGGGATGATTTTGGCATTAAAATATTGAAGGGCGTCACCAGGCCTTGGTTGGGTGAGTGACAGTGGGATTGCACCTGAGCAATGGGACCCGTGCACAGCCTGGCAGTGAGGTCACCCTGCTGGCACCAGGGCAGAGAGGCATTTCCTGAACCAGCTGGATCCCATGGTGCTTTCCCAGGGTGGCTCTGGATTATCCCACTGCCCTTCCACCCCGAAGGAGTCTGGACCCCAAGCACCAGCACCTCCCAAAGGAGCAAGGTTGTGCTTGTGGGGAGAACTTGCGGAATGGAGGGAACCTCGTGGCTGTTCCAATATTTCCTGCTTTGAAAGAGGTTTGTGGATGACTCACTCCCAGTCCTCTGACACGTGAAGAATCAGAGGCAGCCTGGACCACGAAGTCTGTCCCCACCACTGTTTATCTGTTGCAGCACTAAGGTGTCACTCCAGAGGTTTTATTTTTTGGCCAGGGGGACAGCAGGCTCCCTGCCAACCCCACAGACAAACCCACCTCCTGTGGGATGTGGGGTTTTCCATTTTGCCCCCAGAGATCACACACACCTCCTGAAGTTTCCTCACATGTGGTCTCCCAAGGTGCTCTCACAACCTCCACACCACGGATACATCAGCCAGCAAGAGCTGAGCAGAATTCCAGACTCATAAATCTCCCAGGAATTACAAGGCCTCATTCAACCTCCCCGTGAGATAAAACAACCTTTGCATCATGGGATGGGATTTTTTTTTCCCTTTTTTTTCCTCTCTTTCCAACACATTGAGCTGGTGAAATGAAAAGATGGGAAGAAGTGGGATTATCCAGGATGATCCCTCACTGCAGTGATTGGGAAACCTGCACCATTCCTGGGATCTGTGGTTGGGTGTTAGGTAAAAAATCAGGTAAAAACCACCACAATTTAAAAATAAATCTATAATGTAAATAAATACATATTTATATAATGTATTTATATAAATAATTATAAATAAATAGCAATATAAATAAAGATAATAAATATAAGCATACAATTATGTTCCCAGAATAAAATAGTTTAGACAAGACTATGCCAGAAGTAAAAATAATGGGTTCTTCAGTGCTGCAGTTGTGGGGGATATTATCAGTATTATTAGTATTAACTTGTTGTTATTGCTGTTGTTGTTATTATTATTTTTGCTGTATGTAATTACTTCAGTTCTTAAAAAGTACAGCGTATGGCAAGACACAGAAAAATAAAAAAAAGAAGATGAAAAAAAAACCCTCATGTTTAAATTTGCTTTTGTATTAAGCAGTCTTTTAGAGCTTTGATCAAAAGAAAATGCCAAAAGGAGCAACTGAGCTGTCTGTTCTTAGCTGGAGTCTTGTCACAGCAGTTTTGCACTTGCTGAGTATTTAAAAACGCTCAAACAATCAGGTGGGGTTGAATAAAATTCAGAATTTCATTCCATTGGTCATCTCTAATATCATGCCACCTGTTTAGATATTTCATTAGAATTTTAAAAAAGTTAAATTATCACAAAAAAATGCAAAATGAAAAGTTTGGAGTAATTTCTGTATCAGAATCAACACTTTAATGAAACTAAATTAATAAAACTAAATAAAAAATTAAGTTAAAATAAATTTCAGAAGGTTTATTTCAGAAAATGCAATTTTTAAATTTTGCACTGAAACAAATCAGGCTTCCTGGAATTTCAGGAGACAAAGGAATGGGGATTTTAACCTTCTTTGACCAAATCCCATCTTTAATGGAAAAAAATACAGTTACCAAAACTGTAAGTGAATCTGTTAAACTGTGATTTTTTTGGGCCCCACACGAGCATAGGTGATACAATATCCGTGTCCACAATCCCATGGAGCTCGCAGCAATTTCGTGAAGCTGGAACAGGAAGATGTAGCATTTGTAGTTACATATTTTCAGATCCTAATGGATTTCATCCATCCCAGTCCCAGGACACTGAGCCAGCCCATCTACTCCTTATTTCCTCAGACAAACAACAGACTCATAGGATGGTTTGGGTTGGAAGGGACCTTTAAAAGCCACCCTTTTCCACCCCCTGCCATGGCAGGGACACCTTCCACTGTCCGGGCTGCTCCAAGCCCTGTCCTGCCTGGCCTTGGACACTTCCAGGGATCCAGGGGCAGCTTCTCTGAGCACCCTGTGCCAGGGCCTCACTGCCCTCATCCCAAATAATCTCTTCCTTGTATCTAGTCTGAATCTGTGTATTTTCACTTTAAAAGCATTACCCCTTGTCCTGCCAAGCATCACCAGTTGTGATCCACCAGGCAGAGACAGAGGAACCCCGTCACTGCTGAGGAAGGGAAGAATTCCCAGAAGTTCTGAGCCAGCCCTGTTGGCATCACTGGGTGACAGCCAAGCGCAGGCTCTGCAAAGGCTTCCTGCAAGTCCTTCTTGACTTGCCACAGCTTCCCACTGCTGGTTGTCCAGTAGCTGGAAAACGTGGGAAAGAGCTGAACTACTGGATTTTGCTTCCCTTGCCAAGCTCTATAGGGATGAAGCCATGGGTACCTTGCCCGGGGCACTCAGGCTTTCCTGTACCCCCATCAGCAGTGGAAAGTTGTTTGGGTTTGATGGGCAAACAGCTCCCTCTGGAAAGCTCTTCCCTCTCCAAACACATGACTGCGCTACTGGACACCGTTCAACTCAGCAAAGTCATCAAGTTAAGTCATCTGAGCACATTTTTGCAGCGAGAGGAGGCTGTGTGGTGGGCTGGTTTGGGAGAACACTTGGATGCAAACGTCCCTGGGGGGAACAGATGCGGATGACACGCTGGAATCCGGCTGGGTTTGCTACAGCACCGTCCACTCCAGCTCCCCAGCTTTACTACAGCCATTCCACACAGGCCAAACACAGACCAAGGGTGGTGCAAAGTTATTTCTACATCTGCCTTCTGCCACAGATCATCCCAGAGCCCACTGTCGGGGTCTCTCTGCTACCTGTCCCGGAGCAGAGCAGCTTTGGGGCTGCTCCGTGTTGTTTTTGTTGTTGGTCCTGCTCAGCACAGCTGAGGCATCTTCCTTCCAGATGTTTGCAGGGTGTGTTTGTGCTCACTTCGCTGATGCATGAGAACAGTCACAAGACAAGATGCTCAGCACCAGCCAAAATGCCCCAGCCTAAATAGCAGCCTTTATTTCCACCTCACCTGTCCTCACAACAATGGGTTTTGTGATTTCCTAAGTGTGTAATACAGCAGTGAGCGCTGAATAAATAAACAGGAAACCCTTAGGTCTGGTGATGTTGCTCGAGAAAGGCACAAAAATTCCACTTATCTGAGCATCCCTCCCAAATCTGCTTCCCACACAACCTTTTGGGACATCACGTTTGCATCGGTTTCCTCAATTACTGATTCTATCACTGGTGCAATTCTTCAAGTGGCCTCCCAAGGGTGCCCCGGAGATGAGCCGGGGGTGGGAGGAAAGGGGGTGTAGTAACTTAGCTCTTGTTTTCCTGAGTGCGCCTGAGGCCACAAGCCACGAGCTTTCAGCTTGTGATTTAACCAGGTTTCCTGGAAAGGCAATTCCCTGGATTTTCATCCTACACCTTCCTCCTGGCTGAGCTCACACCGGTCACACCAACCCACTGCGTGGCCAACCTGTGTGTGTGGGACTGAGCTGGGGCTTGTGGCAGCGCTGGAGGGACCTGAGACGGGCAGGGACAGAGCCTGGGGAGGCCGAGGCTGAGCAGGGACCTGGAGCATGGAAAGGGATCTGCACTCCTGCACAGGGACCGAGAGATTCGAAATTCCCGAGCTGCGCCGTGCGCGCAGCCGAAGGAAATCAGAGCATGGGATTGAAAGACCACTTGGAAAACATTAACAGCTCATTACTGATGGTCTGTTTAAAAAACCCCATTAATGTATATACACATGTCCCTGGACAGCACGTTTACCCCCAGCTAATGGCACTGAGTGGAAGCTGGAATGATCTGTGCATAACGACTGAGCAAACTCCCAGCCCTCCCTCATTTGCACTTTTCCCGCACAGGCTCCTCCTGACCTCTTCAAATCCCATCCCAATTACAGCCTCCCACTTACCCTTCAATGTAAATAAATCCTGCCTGGTGGGGATGGCTGCTACCAGCACAGATAAAAACAGAGCAGGGGAAGCACAACCTGCAGCCGGCTCTGGGAAAGGGCAGGAAAGCAAAGCGCAGGAGGGAGGGACTGAGCCGTGGCATGGGAGGTGACACCCTCGGGAGTCTCAGAGCATGGGCACAGCTCAGTCCTCTGGGGAGAACTCAGAATCATTCTGGCTGGAAAAGACCCCTAAGATCAAGTCCAACCATTCCCCCAGCACTGCCAGTGCCACCACTAGCCCATGCCCCCAAGTGCCACATCCACATGGCTTTTAAATCCCACCAGGGAAGGGGACTCCACCACTGCCCTGAGCAGCCTGTGCCAATGTCTGATCACCCTTTCAGTGAAGATATTTTCCCTAATATCCAATCTAAACTTCCCTTGGCACAACTGGTGGCCATTTCCTCTCCTCCTGTCCCTGTTCCCTGGAGCAGAGCCCGACCCCCCCGGCTGTCCCCTCCTGTCAGGAGCTGGGCAGAGCCACAAGGTCCCCCCTGAGCCTCCTTTTCTCCAGAATGAGCCCCCCCAGCTCCCTCCTGGTGCTCCAGGCTCTTCCCCAGCTCCGTTCCCTCATCTGGGCACACTCCAGCCACTCCACGTTGTCATGAGAAGCCCAAAATTGACCCCAGATCTTGCAAGGAGATCCAGAGCAGCAGAAAGATACCCACACCAAATAGATGGATATCCAGCAAGTCCCTACAGGTTATCCATGCACCCGAGTCTTCTCCTTGCTTGGATGCATAGGAAACTGCCTCAGGAAACTTAGGATCTTCCCCTGGGAAAAAATGCCATCTCCCCTGATGTATTCAAGAGAAAAAGCCTGGATCTCTGTTGGCTTCTTGGGGTATCCTTAGGCTGCTGCACTAACAATATTTTCTCTGGATTTGTGGAAGCTGAAGAGCACTTTTGGGCACTGGGGCAGGGTGAATGACATTTGATTCCTCACAGCACAAGGTGAATGGAGAGAATGAGACCGCTAAAGCCATCCAGGCTGTTCACTCCTCAGTCTCATCTCTAAATGCATCTTCCTCAGCTTGCACACAGCCTCATCCCTGGGCTGGGATGCTGGGAGCTCACGCTGCAGTTTCCCCAGGAGCCAGCACTTCCTTTGCAATTCCAAGCCACTGGTGTGCCACAGGTGTGACAGGTCTTGGGTTTCAAGTTGCTGGAGGCTGGGGGTATCTTTTAGATTTTTTTTTTTTTCCTTACTTGTGGGCTTAATGTGGGATTCTTCTACTGATCATTAAACAATTACCCTGTGGCTTGAAATTGTTTTCAAAGGACTAAATGATGTTATAATGCTCTGGAACTGTCAGCTTAATATATGGGGCTGTATTCAGCATAAATTATAGGCAGTTTCCATGCCACAAAAGCCGCACAAGTTCATGGATCCAGCCAAAATATTCAGCAGAAAGTTGTGCCAGGCCGCAGGGCCCGTTTTGCCAAGACATGCAGGTGTTCACCATGGAGAGCAGCCCCACCACTGATCCTGGAGATTCCACATCTCCTCCCAGCCAGCCACAATCTCCGTGGGACACCTGTGCCAAAGCGTGGCGTGATCCCAGAAGCAGCAGTGGGGATTTTCGAAGCTGTTGCAGCCCTGAGGTGACACAGCCTTTCACCTGCAGGCGCAGGAGCTGTGGGTGGAGACGCTGCCAATAATTTTGGAGAGGTTCAGCTCCAGGCTGCAAACAGGGCTTGGAGCCTCGGCCATCACTGGAGCTTTGTGGCACTGAGGTGACACAAGGCCATCCACTTTCTTCTTGCTCACAAGGCAAGTGTTTTCCTGTCAGGAGAGCAGAGAGTTTGGAGGTTGGAACATTGATGGACAGATTTCAGATACACAGTCCTGGAGACAGGCCCATCTCTGTGGGACATCCTCTCCTTGGCCCCCCTCTTCTGTGCCTGCCAGAGATGGAGAACTCCAAAGCAGGGCAGGAGCCCCAGCATCTGGAGATGCTCCTCACCCTGAGTTCCCAGCAGATGGGAAAAGGATCCTGTCATCCACAAGCCTCAGGGAACATTGGAATGATGGAGTCCCACCAGCTTTTCATGGCAAATTTCTCCACCAAATATTGTTTCCTCCAAGGCAGGGATGGAAGAAAATCCAGCAGCATTTTTGTGGCAGATTCTTGCACTTGCTTGGCCTGGCTGTGCCTCTTCCAGGAGAAAAGGGAAGAGCCCCGTGTCCTCACACAAGAACAAGGTCAGGAAATGCTTAGTCCATCCCTGCTCCTGGTTTTGCTGAGTCTGAAATGAGCTGTCCAGAACAAGATAAACGGAGAGCAGCGGATGTGTGCAGGATGCCATGGGCTCTGTGCAAAACATCCTGTTGTCCTCTGCTTTGCAAAGTGCCAGGGACAAACACGGCTCATCGGGGTGCATGCAGGGCAAACTGTCCCATCTCTGCATCAGGAACCTCCTTTAGGATGGAAGAACTCTCTATCCTGCAAACTCATTTGGGTGGCCTTAATTGCTGGCTGGGCTGAGCTTGGTGTCAAGGATCCTTCAGGAAAAATTAACTGCAGTAGAGACAAACCCCCTGCTACGCTGTCAGAGCGGGGCTGAGAGAAGGGAGGGGAGGACCTGGCCCCCCAAGCTCACGTGGCTCTCCTAGATGTCACATTTTGCTCCACAAATGGCATTCCAACAGAAAACACTCTCAATCATCACTCGTGTGGCCTCTGGATCGGGCCCACCCAAACCAATCACATCTGCCCCCAAAACCAAAATGTCCACTTGTGTTTCACTTGCTTTTCTGGGAGCATTAACGCCTTCCAGCCACATAACAACCTTCACCTTCAAAAGGAAAGGGGAGAGACGGGAAGGAAAGCCACGGAAAGCACCAGCTTAGCCCCAGTTACAAACTGAACAACACCAGTCCAAGAGGAGCTGACCTGCTGCAGAAGGGTTTCTCCACACGGGGCTTTGGATCAAGCAGGGATCTGGGGATGCCATGCGGCAAAATGATGGGATGTGGGAGCAGTGTCAGGATCACTGTCCCCTGGTTGTCCCCAGGATGCTGGGATGCTGCCACCACCCCGTTCCCAGGCGCCACGTCCAGCCTGCAGCTGCAGACAGCCGTCATCGGCCCTGGGGTCTGTCTCTGGTGGTTTGGGACTTTTTTTCCACAGAAGATGCTCCTAACCAAAACCAGATTTGATTCCCAAATATCCCCAATCTCCCCTAAAGCTTACAAATCTTCCACACCTGTGTTTGCTCATTGCTGCTGCTGGGCCCTGCCCTGGGAAGGATGATGTTTATCCCACTCCTCCACAGCTATTTACAATGGGGTTTTCGGATGGAGATGGAGCACATATTTGTCTAATGGCAACAGGGCAGTGAATTTAATTCTCCTCATTAACAGTCATCAGCTTAACGGGAAGCAATAAAAGTTTTTGGGGTTTTTTTTTTTTTTCAAGAGCAGCTGCTTGTGAGATAATATTTATGGCCGGGACTGTCAGCAGGATGAATGCATTGCTGGCTTGTGAAGGGGGGAAACTGAGGCACGAGGCCATTCACTGACCCACCCTGGACCACACAGATGGAGGTGGGAAGAAAATCCAGCCCTTCTCTCTCCCATCCTGAGTCTGTGCTGCCCCAAGGGCACAGAAGCCACGTTGCCATAATGAGCCAGCTATTCAACCCCACAGGAAGGGGAATCTGAGGGAGTCACAGCAGGGCACCCCACCCTCTTTTTCCCTCCATAAGCCACTTCCAAATCTCTGACTGGCTGGGGATGGCAAATGCCCCTTTCCATGTCCCCCCCCCTCTAGCCATCAAACCAGGAAAGGGCATTTTGACCCCGTTCTGATGATGAGAAATAGTTTTGCCTGCGTTGCTTCTCTTCTGACCGTGGCTGGTGAGATCCACAGTGAAAGCTGGGACTGCAGGTGGTCCCTGCATGACTTTGGGTCAAGGTGCTCACCTGACATCCTGTGCCCAAAGCTGCAGAGACCCCCAGCAGGGCAGAGCTGCTCTCTGCTCTCCTGAGAACAACATTTTGCTTCCCCATTGGTAAAGAGGAGTCACCTCTAAACAAGGGCAGATTTTTGACCCTGTTGAATTGGCCCATCCGGGATCTCATTTCTGATAACTGGATTTTTCTTTCCAGTTCCCCAAATGTTCCTACTCGGAGATGAGCAGCCCTTCCCTCTCATTGGTATTTACCCCAAGACACACACAAAATTCCCCTCCAGCCTTCCATTTTCCTGGCAGATCCTGACCATGCTGTTCCCTAAGGTTGTTTGATCCTGATACCAGTCCAGTAAGGTCTGAAACAGCTCCCCATGAATGCAGGGATCAGAAAACCAGCCAGCATTTACCCCTGCCCTTGGCAGCTCTAGGGGAAAGTCCTTACTTCATCCCAAGTGTAATTTGGGCTCTCTTGAGTTGTGTTCTGACCAGCAAAGCCCCCAGGTCTTTGTTTTCTGCCATATCCAAGAGAGCTGCTCAGCTTTCTGTGGAACCCTTCTCACTACATTCATTGCTTGTACCACCAAATTTTGCTCCCAGATTCCATCCCGCTACTGAGGCACACGTGAGTCCTGCTCAGTGCTACTATTGGTTAATCAAATTAAAAATATTATCTTTGCAAATGATCCTTGGGGACTGCCTCTTACTGGGAAACTGTCCAACTCCACAAACTGTCTTTCAAGGAACACTGCCGTGATTATTTTTAATCCTTTTAAACACCAAAACAAACAGCAACTCCTCAAGCTGTATGTATTAAATCTCTTCAAGTGACACTACTAGAAATACCTGCTTCTGGTGCTCTGAGCCCAGAAGTGGGAAGGATCAGGATGTTCCACAGTGTCTGGCTTGGTGCCACTGCCAGGGACATTCATGATGTGAAGGCCCTTGGATTAGGGTTCCTGTGGTGATGAACAGGAGGTGCCATATGAGGTTGGAGCCCTTCTCCTCAGACATCCAAGCAGGAGACAGTGATGGAATAATGCCCTGGTTCTCCTCTTTGATGTAGAACAACAGCAAGAAACTCCCCCAGGACCAGCCCAGAGCAGATGCACAGCTCAGCCCCCAGGGCCCAGCCACGAGCAGCCAGTGGAGCAATGGTGGGGCTGTGCTGCTTCCACCAGCCCCAACCCACAACTTCATCCCTTTACTCCCTGCCCCCCAAACAGCTTCTATCGGCCCAGAGAAGCATTTTCAGAGGATCACAGACTGGTTTGGGTTGGAAGGGACCTTAAAGCTCATCTCGTTCTACCCCCTGCCATGTGCAGGGACACCTTCCACTAGACCAGGCTGCCCCAAAAATCAGGTTAAAAAGGACCTGAGTGGCTCTTCACTGAGCTCCCCAGTCCTCCTCCTTTGGAGACAACCACTTAGTGTGGCATTCAAGCAGAGTGTTTGCTTCTATTTATTTAATTCCCTATTAAACATCCTTCAACCTGCACATCCTGTCCAGGGCTCCCCCGGTGAGGTGTAAAATCAGTTTGGCATTTCTGAGCTAATCTTGGCATGAAGGATTTCACTGATTCCAGTACTAAATAGCAGGTGTGCATTACAGCCCAGACAAAACCCACAAAGCCAAGAACAGCAATGCAGATTGTCACCATCTTCCCTCAAATCTGATACATAAAACAGCACAGTCTGCATCAGGAGATCATTGTGTAACATATAATCTCATATTACTGAAGGAACAGGTGAGGGACGGGTGGATTACTTGGAAAACCACTTGCTCTTTGCCTCTGGGACTCCACTGTGTCCAAAAATGTAAGAACTGTGGGGCATGAAGATGAACTTCTAGGTGATGGTTTCAAAACCAGCAAAAGGCAACAGTTCAAAAGGAATGGATAAACGAAGTGTGGGAATCTCTGGCACAGGATTACACTGAGAAAAAAAAATATAAAACTTATAAAGTAATTCTATAAATTACTGTAAGTAAAGTTCACAGTGGCCTATTAAATCCAGTGACCCTGATTCTGGATCTGGAAGCTCTGACCTGTAAATAGCTGGAGACTGATGGGTGCTGCAGAAAAACTTTGTCACAGGCCTGCTGTGTTCCTGCCTTCTCCCACAGCACTTGGTGGACTTTTGGAGAGAATTAGCACAGACTTTTTCCCTTTTCATCATTGTGAATATAGAATAACTTCAACATTTTCCATCCATAGTCTGCTAGAACTGGAAGCCAGCATCTCCTCTGGGAGCCGTGTGGTCTCCCTGGATCTGCACATCTGTGATCCCCAGGAAAAGGGAGAATCAGACCAAAAGTGGAGAGGAAAATCTGCATCCATAAGTACCTGAATGAAGACTGGAAGAAATGCTGATGGTGTAAAGCACCTCGAGATGCAGCCACACCTGGAGCACACAGACAGGTCCAAAGCACAGGGCTGGGTTTGGATTAGGATTTCCTTGGCACCCTGATGTTATGTAATGGGCAGCTCATCACAGGATGAAATCCTACTGGTGATGAGCAAAAAGTCCAGGCAGCCCTCATGGTCTGTAACATAGCTCTGGGGTTGGGAGTGATTCCCCATCCCTGGAAGTGTTCCAGGCCAGGCTGGACAGGGTTTCGAACAACATGGGATAGAGGAAGGTGTTCCTGCCCATGGCAAGGGGCTGGAATGAGATGAGTTTTACAGTCCCTTCCAACCCAAACCATTCTGAGGTTTTATGTTCGTGCTTATTGCAGGGGGGTTGGACTACAGGCCCTTTAAAGGTCCCCTGCATTCCAAAGAATTCTGTGATTCTACGATGCCTCTCATGGACGTGGATCCCATTAACTCCATCACCATTGCTCAGGAAATGGGTTCAGAGCAGCCCTCCACAAGGCCGAACCAGAGTTCTGGGAGAACTGATCAGTTCCCACAAGGGATCAGTGGGATCCTGCTATTCTTGTGTAAAACATGGAATCAAGGCATGAGCAGGAGGCAGTGGATGAAAAACTCCGACTGTGTGGAAAACAGCACAGCGCTCCAAGCTGGGGCAAGTTCTGGATGGACCACTCAGAACCAAAGTCCCAGCACATTTTTTTTCATCTGCTGGGTGGAATAAATTACTCACAGCTGGTCCAGCAGAGCCAGAGTTCCCCATGGAACCTTCAGACCTCCTTGAGCTCTGCTAAGGTGCAAGTGATTTAATTTTTCCTTCACTGATTGTGCCTTAGTGAATACTCTGCAGTCCACTAAGGAGCAAGTTTGAGGCACTTCCTTAGGAAGCCAGGTGAAAATAAGGTATTGAAAGTCCTATTTTACACTTTCAGACTTTAATGCAGGATCCATGAAGTGGATGAGCATTGTCTGGGCCATTTCTAATGCTCCCTGTCATTATCACTCCTGCCTAGAAAACAACACGGACTTTGTAGCTTCCTCTCCATTATATTATACAGGAATCCACCTCTGGTTTGAGGTGAAGTGATGGATCTGCAGGAGGCCAGACTCTAGACCAGAGAAGAGTTTTGTGCCATACCACAGGACAGGGACTGAGGTGTCAGATACCTCTTCTGGCTCTGCCTGCTCTTCACACATGACTGCCCAAGTCTCTTCATCTCTGTGTGCTCAAACCCTTTATCTACAGGGGGTCAGTGATATCTCCTCTTACCTGTATTAGTCCTGTGATTTCAGATACAGACTCCACAGCAGAGGATCTTCAGACCTGCTTTCATGCCATGAAACCCCAGGATAAAGAGAACAAAGCCTCTGTTGATGCCAAGATTTCCAAGCCATCCCAGCCTGACTGTGCTCATCATTTTGTGATGGGTGAGAAGTTTTCCAGAGGTGTCCAAGCACTGCAGCAGGGAAGGGCCCAGTCTTCCTTTGCTGGCTCTGCAGCAAAGCCTCTGCGCTCCTCCCAGAATAGCAACGTGCAAACCTCGGTGCTTCTCTTCCAAACCCATCTGCATTTTTAGAAAATAATTTGCAAAGCCTCTGCCCCTGTGGCTACAAGCAAAGCCTGGCTGTCTGTGCAGCCTCCTCAGCCACGCCATCTCAGCTTTGCTCAGTGTGATGCTGTAAACTTGGACTGGGGCTGGATTTACAGCTGGGAGAATAAAGTCCTGCCTGAAGACTCTTAGGATCCTAAAGCCAACAGGGAAAGGGCTGGAGATGGGATCAGTGTAACCACAGGTCTCTGGGGGGAGCTCCTGACACATGGCAGAGCCTGAGACCCCGTTTTCCAGCACACCTGACCCCACCCTCTCACCTGTGCTCAGCAAAAACATCATTCCAGAGCATCCAGTGGCTCTCACCACCACCACAGTAACCACTGGAGCACGGGAAGCTGGCAAACCCCACTGAGATCTTCTCATTTCTTATATCCATAAGCCACGCAGAGAGTACTTTTTAGGTATCCAGAGCCACAGCCTTCCTGGGAAAGGCCCAGAGAAGTCTCATCGTGGTGAGCTGCAGATCACCTCCCATCCAGCTCACACTTCTGGGAATGCTGGTCCACGGGCACAGCTGCCAGAAGGACACCAGATGGTGGGAAGTGGCTGCACACCCACCTTCAACCTGCTCCCCTTTCGTTCACAGCTTGGACTGAACAAGGGGGGATTAAACTGATATGCCTTATCTCAGACCTCCCAGGGATCCCTGAACGGGCCAACACAAACACAGCTCTCGCTCTGAAGTAAGTCACATTTGCAAAGAGTAAGTTCCACGGTCAGAGGGATGATGGCAAGATACATTTCTCATATTTTTAAGCAAAGATAAGCACTGGTTGCCTGAGACTAAGCCTCACTCCAGGTCTGCCCTGTTCAAACCAAACCAGCACCTCTATGGCACAGAGCATTTGTCAAACAGAGAGGATCAGTGACCACCTTAATTCCAGCACAGGATTAAACCCCGTAACTGCTGCAAGAAATGCACAAAACAATGGCCAGAAACACTGTGAGGAATTCCAGGATCCCTCCACACTGATGCTTCACTTCCAGCTTCCCAAAAGCAACCCTGTTCCTCCTTGCCAGGATGGTGAGGAGAGCTCAGGTCAACAGCATTGAAACAGCACAAATTGAAGTGGTGGGGAAAAAAACACCACTGGCTATCAGATGGAAACTAGAAAGGGACTAATTCTGGCTTCACTTCAGTTTTGGTGTGTTTTCCTATTTTTAAATGACTTAGCAGTTTGAGCATTTTGCTAAGTGCCTCTCCAATCACACAAGGTTGTGCAGCAGTTTGCCACCCATGTGGGACAAGGACACACACGAGGAGGGGAACCCTCAGCCCCTGTGTTCTGTGTAAAATGCACAAGTTCAGCAGTGATGAATAAATTCCTTAATGCATCCATGAGTATTTTGTCCCCGAGATCACATTTACTGTCAGCAGGTTTATAGCCACACAGTTTAGATTCCTATAAATTTTACATAATTAAAATGTATTTTTTTTAAACAGTTGACTTTTTTCCTACACTTTCTGAGCAGAACACCCCATGTAGGATCTCAGCAGCCCAGGCAAAGGAAAATCTCCCAAAGGCCTCAGGACAAGAGCACCTACAGAAAAGCAAGTGCCTGTGCCTCCACAGGGTCAAAGCTTTGATTTCATCATTGAAACACAATGCAAAAAGAAGCACCAAAATAAACAGCTCCATAAAGCAGCAGGAACGCAGCAAAGCAGTTGGAGGCTCCTCCAGCAAGAATGACCTAAATCCAAGAGGCATTTGTGCAGATGCTGCCCAGCTCCACAACACCCTGACAGCCTCCGGGACGCACCGACCACCACGGGAGCGAACCTGGGAGAAGCCTCTTTCTTTTTGTACAGTCACAGTGATTGCCTTTAATTTTTTTTTCCCCCCACAATGTACCCTCCCACAGTGGCTGCCCCACATCCAGGGCTGCCTGGGGGCCCGGAGACCCCTTTTCCCACCCGACCCCGCAGCAGCCGGGGTTATCGAGGGAGATGTGTGTAATTGCCCTGTCAGGCAGCTGAAAGGCGCTCGCCTTTAGCTGATGCCACTTCAAAATGAAATTCTTTCTTTGGCATGGCTATGTCTGATATGCAGGCATCAAAGGGGAGGCAGCAGGTCGCCGATGCCCCAGGCCACACATTTCCCTTCTAAAGGCAGGAATGAGAGTGTCAGCTCGGGGCCGAGGGGGCCCCGGAGACCCAACACCCATCGCTCCTCCATGGGGTGCTGGGAGCCTGGGAGGGCCCCCCAGCACCCGGAGACACCCGAGGGCTCTCGGGCAGCAGATGGGACCCTGTGGCCTGAACACCGCTGGGATGGAGGGGTGGGAACACCTCAGTGGCACGGAGGAGGTCGAGGGCTGGGGATTTTTCTTTCCAAGAGAACCACGCTCTCCTCCCCCCCCTGCAGCTCCCATCTCCTCTCTCCACCTGCACTCTTCAGGGAGCCAAAGCTTTTGGCAAGCTTTCCGCTCCGGTTTTTATTGGTTTCAACTAAGCTGCCCCTTTCGGAGGGTTGGAAAGCTTCAATCATTAAAGGAAAAGAAGAAAGAAAAAAATTTTTAAAAAGGAAAAGAAAGCATCACACACCCTTTACCCTGCTGTCCCTTCCCCACTCCCACGATGGTCCCACACCACCCATCCCAGGCACAGCCCCCTATTTTCCAAGGCAATCACAGCCCCTCCAATGCATTTGAGGCAGGGTTTTCAAGGCTCTGGATACCTCCAACTGTACCTGCTCGCCTCCAATCACCTTCCTGCTCGGAAGCAATTTAGAAAGGACACAGCACAGGTAGCTATTAGCTAACACATATTTAACTGCTCCAGATATTTTTTTTTTCTTTTTTTTGGCATTGTAATGGAGTGATTTGATCTTCAAAGGACCTGTGGAAACCTTTGAAGCTTCCCAATCTCCAGTGGGGAGGGGAGGAGGGGGGGAAAATGTTAATAGTTTTAAAACCTGGGGAATCCTGAAGTCAGAGGAAGGGTATAAAACCCAGCGGGTTTAGCATAAAGCCCTCAGGTAAATCTTCACCTTCTTTTCAAATGCATTTTTGGTGGGTTGCTTTGGAAAGGCTTGGGCCAGGTTAGCAAGGTCGGCTCTATTCCCAGCGGCTCTTAAATCTCCAGGGACCCTCATCTCCCACGTGGCACAGCCCCAGCACCAGGAGATCCGCGGTACCTCGGCGAGAAATAGAAAGACTAAAATGTGCAAAGCCTTTAAGTGAAAAGAGGGTGGGGGGGAAAGGAGTGGAGAAGGAGGGAGGGGGGTAAAAAGATAAGGAGACAAAATAAACTCCCAGCTGCACTCCCAGCCAGCACAGCCTCAGCAGCACCCTGAGAGGCGAGACACAAAATGCATTTACCTTTAAAATAATGACTCATTTTATTTTTTTCTTTTAATATGTAGTTATAAATATATTTTGTCAAAATATATGATCATTATTGTCAAAAACATTTGCACATAAAGTCATAAATAAGGTCAAGGTGAACGTTTAGTTTAGAGAAGAGTCCAGCTATAGCAAGCAGTTCTGGGGTGGGACGGGAGGGAGAGAGAAGGGGAGGAGAGGGCGGCGGGGAAGGGGGTCAGCGGCACCCGCACCCCTCCACCACCATCTCCTGGTAGTTTTTCAGGACCACCTTGTCATACTCATCCAGGTAGAGCATGGAGATGGCGCTGAGCTCCGTGGGCACGCAGCAGGCCTTGGGAATGCTGGAGTTCACGGAGTTCACCAGCGTCTGCACGATGGCGTGGTTCGTGGAGTTGAGGTGGTCGGCCAGAGGGAAGGGGCAGTCCCCGTGGCAGTAAAACGCCTGGTACCCCGGGGGCGCCACGATCCAGTCGTTCCAGCCCACGTCGCTGAAATCCACATAGAGGGCATGGCGGCGGCAGTTTTTTTTGTTCTTGCGGGAACGCTGGTGCTTGGGGCTCCGGCGGGCTCTGCGGGTCAGCGCGTGGCCTCGCCCGTCGTGCCCAAAAGTGACCAGGAGCGGCCTGAGCTGCGCCCAGTCCCCACGCCCTTGAGGTAAAGATCGGCTAATCCTGACGTGTTTGCCCTGATGAGTCTGTGCGTGGTGGAGGTGGGTGACCTCGATCACCAGCCCGTGGTTCGGCTGCTTGTCCTTGGTCCACCGGATCACGGCCGGGCTCACATCAAAGGTCTCCCAGCGCGTCACGTTGTGGTGCACCAGCCGCGTGTCCAGCAGGCGCGTAATGGCCTGGGCGCGCTCCGACAGCGGCTTCATCACTTCGTAAATGTTTATCCGGTGGAAGCCCCTCTCCCACGCCGCGCTCGGCTCCTCCACCTGCTCCCGGTACAGCCGCAGCTCCGCCGAGGAGATCACCTCGTTTTCCGGCACGCTGCTGAGGTTGAAGACGAAGCGGATCCGGGGCGCCTCGCTGGGACCCGGGACGGTCTCCAGGTGCTCTGGAGGAGAGCCGGGATGGGGGGAAGAGGTAAGACAAGCAAACAAGAGCACGCCAGCCTCGGGGCACACGGCCCCGGCACAGCCACAGCTCACACCCACGCTTCACCTGCCCGGCAGCCACCGGCTCCTCTCCGCTCCCCCACGCATCCCTCCCGGCCGCGCCGGGAGCGGCTCCTGCCCCGGCACCGCTGGCTCACCCGCGCCTCGAGCACTCCACCCCTTCCCATCTCGCCTCCCCGTTCAGGGAGACTTTTTCCCTTTAGCTTTTCCTCCCCCAGTCTCTCCAAAATCATCTCCCCGGCGAGATGCGGCGCCACGGAGCACAGAGGTGCCTTGTTACGGGGGGCAGGGGGAGAAAGAGAAGCAAATTCCAACGCAGTAATGATGCGGCTGGATTAATAATTCAGATTTACTTTGGAAAAGAAACATCCGCTAGGAAACATTTGGATCAGATTACAAGGGTCTATTGAATAAACCTTATAAACACACAGCTGTAAGTATTAAATTCGAGTCGGGGTTTGGGGGGATTTTTTTTTCTTTTTTCTTTTTTTTTTTTTCTTAAGAGTAAAAGCAGTCAGCAATTGCTTTGATAGTTCAAAAGAAACACTCCAGGGGCGAGATCCCGCCCTCGCTTTACTCCCGCATCCGATCCAGAGCCATTAAATCCACGCGAGCCCAGGCAGTGACCCCGAGGCAGAGGCACCGAAGGAAACTCACTGTTGTCAACAGAAGCAAAAGCACTTCAAAATATGGTCAAGCTCGGGTTAAGCACAGGATGCAGGAAAAAATAGCGAGCAGCACGCCTGTCACCCACACACGGCAGGCTGGGGGGGGTGGTTTTCCTCCCATAAATTTAGGGCCGGGCACGTCCTGCTTCTAAAGGCATTTGTGAGCTTCCAAACGCAAGGAAATCCCGATCGCTACCGGGGCTGGGAATTTACCGCCTCCCATCACTGACCTTCATGGTGGAAGCTCCTCACGGTGTTTGCCCGGCTGGTCGATCGCTCAGGGTACTGCAGGCTAATTTCCTGGAGGCTTTCCTCCTCTTCTCCGGACTGGAGTCGATAGAGATCCAGCATGTAACTAGGAATGACGGCTGACTTGCTGGGCTGAGGCCGCCTTCGGAGCCCAAACATCTGCAGCAGAGTTGTTTCGAAACCCCGCAAGAGTTCATGGCTTTGGGCAGAGCGGCGTCCGGATCCGGCTTGTCCCTGAAGCTCTGCCACTTTCTTCCTGCCGGTCTCAGGGATTAGGCTAGCATGGTTAGTACCTCCTAGAAGGACTTGGCATAGTAGGATGACCATCAGCATTCGGTTACCAGGAATCATGGTGTCTCTGGGGTGTAAAAAATACGACAACAAACAAGAAGGAAAGTCAGGATGAGAAGCGAAACCCCCCTCCTCTTCCGAATAAACTTAAAAATAATAATAATAGTAGTAATAATAGTAATAATAAATGGCAAAAGGACACGGGGAGCAGCCCCCATTCCAGCGGCAGCCGGCGCGCCCCGGCCGGCAGGGACCGGCCGCCGTGCCCGGGCTGTCCGCAGCCCCGCAGCCCCCTCGGGCAGGCGGGTTCCCGGCGCATCCCGGCCCCGCTGCCCCGCCGGGACGGGACGGGACGGGAGCGGGAGCAGCGGCGGCGGCGCCCGGCGGGGAAGGAAGGGGCGCGCGGCTCGGCGCGCTCTGCAGCCTCCGGTTCGAATCCCGCCGCCGGAGCCCGGGAGGGGACGCCGGTATAAGAACAACAAAAAGTTTGTCTTAAAAAAATAAATTTAAAAAAAAAATTTAAAAAAAAAAGCCCTGCGATGAAAACAAAAAGCGAGGAGCGAGGCGGAGGAAGAAGAGGGCTGTACTCACTGACAGCAAGCAAGGCATATCAGCACAGTCCATGATTCTGGAGAGCCAGCCCGGACCCAGCGCGCCGAAAGCCCCGGGGCAGCGGCTGCCGAGCGCCTCCCGCGATCGCCGCCCGGCGCAGTGCGGCCGCCGCCGCCGCCGGCCCCGGTTTTCTGCCGGCCCCGCAGTCACGTGGAGCCGCGCTCGCCGCCAGCCCGGCCCGGCCCGGCCCGGCCCGCCGCCCCCGGCCCGCCCCCGGCCCGGCCCGGCCCCGCGGGGGACGGCCCTGCCCGCTCCGCCGCCCGCGCCAGCGCCCGGGGAGCGGGGGGAGCGCGGGGACCCCCGGCGGAGCGGCCGCGCTCGGACCCTCGGGGCGCGGGACGGGGTCGGAGCGGTGCCCCCGGGATCCCCCGCGCCGCTCAGGTGCATCCCCGGGGGACCCTCCCGCCCCGCCCTGTCCCCGCACGGCCGGGGCGGGGTCCCCGGGGAGGTCGGGGCACCGCGGGGAGCGGGATCCGCGGTGCTTCCCGAGGGACCGGGCTGGGAAGGGAGATTCGGGACGAGAAACTCGGGAAACTCTGGTCGGCTGTTCCCCGACGAGGAGGGAGGGAGAGCTTGGGAGCCAGAAGCAGCTGCGCGGGGAGAGGCACGGCGGCAGAGCGCGGGTTTCTCCTGTGCTCCCACCACCCGCCAGCCCCGAGGGTCCCGTCCCGGCGGTTGGGAGCTCGTTGCCAGCACCGGGGGTTATCCTCAGTGCCTGCCCTGGATTCCCTCTCATGCTCCAGATTTTCTCATCCTTCTCCCTGGCTGCCTGAATAGCCCTCTCCCCTCCAGGCCGGGTTCCCGGACCCCCACCGAGGTGTGCAGCAGGCGCCTTCCCGGGCCCGCACGGGCTGTGGACGGCCACAGCTGGCGGCCCCAGAGAGATACGGACAGGGGTCTCCGGGAGGAAGGATGCTCCCTGCCCCACAGTTCAAACCCAGAATTGCTCTGGACCAGCTTTGGGCTGAGAATAAGAACCAGACTTCCCAAGGCTTGAGGCTGCTCCCAAGAGGGGGTATGGGACACACTGGTTTACCATTAGCACACATTAACTGGACACAACACATTCAGGCACAGGGTGGGATTCTTGGGGCTGTCCTGTGCAGGGCCAGGATTTGGACTTGGTGATCCTTTTGGATCCCTTCCAGCTCAGGCTGTTCTGTGATTCTCTGACCTACTGGGGGTGATGTATGAACACAGTGTGGAGAAGGCAACTCTGGGGGAAAACCCTCTGAAGGAAGTGTGACAGATGCACCATCCTTTGGAGACATGAAGTAGACTGAGCAACCCCATGGTAAATTAAGCCAGCTCCACCAGGGCATTAAATTCTGTCCCTTTGCCCTGCTGAAGTATCCCTTTGTGTTGGGCAAACTGTCACCCACAGTGAGAACACAGTTAATTTATGAGACCAAAAGATGTGGTCATGGAGTGGCCATGGGAACTCCTAAGCTCATCAATTAACCACAACCAAAAACCAGCTCAGAAACGATGACTGTGGCCACAAACCACGGGGCTGCTGTGCCTGAGTGCAGCAAACCCACACCAGTGCCTTGGTGTCCTCCCAGCGCTGCCCCAGAGCTCACACACCATCACAGACGCCTTCTTTTCATATTTCACTTTTTTTTTTTTTAAGCTCAGACCTGACCCATGCATTAGAAAAGCCCAGGGATGTCACCGAAAGGACACGCACAGATAAAAGGCAGTGCTGACACTGTAATATCTCTGAGTTATTCCTATACCACTCCGGGTTTAAAAGAAACATCTGTTAGCAAGGTATTTGGACTATGAATCCATCAAAATTTGTGAAATATTGCTATCACCATTTCAAATGTATCACACTGTGTGTTATTCTTAACAAGGAAAAACAATTTTGGGAGTAGCTGCTGTGCAACTTTTTTTAAGTTAAATAACATTTTCATTGAAAATACTCCAGTCTATAAACAAAGTTTACATGAGGGCCTGTATAGTGCTGTTCCTAAAACAGACCTCTGGACTGGGAAAAGCAACCAGCTCCCTCTTTGTGGGATATGTTCCTCTCTTTGTCTGAAGACCTCACTCGGGTTTTGTAAGGATCAGAGAATGGCCGCGCTGGAAATGTTTGTCCTGGTGGAATTCGGTCGCACGGTGTCCAGTGCCTGCTCTCCTCAGCCATCCCGTTAAGCTGAGATCCCAAAAATTGCTTATGTAATGCTGGTTAACCGTGCCCCTGTGCGAGGAGGTGGCCAGCTGGGGCCAGAGAGCCAGGGCAGAGCAGTGTGGTTTGGGGTCTCGTAGGAGGCAAGAGCGTATTTGAGTAGCTCCCTGGTTACTAAGTGTTAGTCATGGGGAAAGCTGTAGTATTTATTCCGTAAAATGTAAATACATAACCCAAACCACAAAGGAATAACCATGGATGGAAATAGTGTAGCATTTACTGAAGGAGCTGGGCTGCCTTTCTACAGAAGCTGTATTTCCTTGGCCCCATAGAGCGTAATTCACCTTGAACAGAGCTTCTGCTCCAGCCCGTGGAGTTACACATCGGCTGAACTCGGTCCAGGCACACTAAACAACCCAGTGTGTTATATATTCCAACCAAAAAAGTGATGCCAAAACGGAGCTAAAAATACAAATGTGGAAGGTTTGAAAAGCAAACACTGCTTAATTCAGCGGTAGATGCAACATTAAAGATCCAGCACATCAAAAGCAGAGAATATTGTGTCTGCACTCAACGCAAGGCTCAGCTCCCCTAATCACACCTCACATGGGTGATGGGGGAATCGATGGTGGTCTTGCCTGTGACCCAGTCCCAGTCTGACTAAGGGATCTGCTGCCAGGTTTTTTCCTCTCTGTCTTCTGTGAAAAACCTTCTGGGAATCTCTGCACCTGGGTGGCAAAACCATTGGTCTCTTCTGGAAGCAAAGCTTTGGGGCGTTGGGGACATCACCCTGCAAAGGCTGGCCAGACCAAGGGGTGATCCATCACGTGCAGACCTTGGCTGTGACAGCAGACTGCTGGTGGCAGCGAGAAGCCCAGGAGCTGGCAGGTGTCCTGGAGCCCCAGAGCCCAGCTCTGCTCACAGGGGTCAGGAGCTGAGGGGCAATTATTTGCTCAGTTTTGTTTCAACCCGATAATTGTGGGTTTGCCCAGACATGCTTGTGATAAAATCCCAGCCACTCACATCTGACCCATTTCCAGGTTTTGTGTGCTCAGGACCTACCAGCAAGCACTGCAGGTCGATGTTCAGCACCTCTAGAAATTAGGCCAGCTCTGTTTACAAGGGAAACTTCTCCTCTAATGGCAGCATTTCAGGAGATGCCTCTGGACTCAGACCTTCCCAAACCAGTTCTTGGATCCTGTGTTATTTTTAGAGCAGCTGCACCTTTTTGGGCTCTAAAGTCTGCAAACAACCTGCCTTGGGAAAAACAAAAAAGAAAGAAAAACAACAACAACAACAACAAAAATAACTTGCCTCACCAGATTTTTGCTTGAGCAGAAAGAAGCCTAAAACCATAAATAAATAAATAAATAAATGTCTATGTAAGAGACATTTTAATGACATGAGTTACAGGAGGAGATGCCCATAAGTGTGCTAAAATCAATTCCCTCCTACCCTTTCCTTTCAACTGCCTAAGCTTGTCAATTAAAACAAAGGGAACTGAGCAAACAACTCCAAGGGATTACGTTTTCAAAAGTAGCTCTTCACTAAAGAGCCGACCGGTAAAAACAAGTGCAGCTGCTTGAATGGCAAAAGGAACATTTTTTACAACCACTCTGAGATTTTCATGATTTCTCTGAGTGCTTCAGAGCTGGCCTGTTCTACCAGAATATTCTGTCTCCTCCTGAATAAATAAATTCATACTTCTCCTATAACACAGAACTTGGCCCAACTTGGAATTTATTTCTTCTTTACATTAAAGTGTCTCTGCTGAGGTGTCAGGACCACGTCTAGAACCACTCCTGAGCTAAGAGGAGAATCAGGTTCAGCACTGCTCTTTTATTTCAAACAGGGGTTTTTTGTTGTTTTTTTTTTTTTTTTTTTTTTTTTTTACAAATCCCTACAAAAACATTGTGTGGGAACGTTGAAATAATGCAGTTCTAAAAAGGCAGTCTTTGGTAATCAGACACAAGGCAGTCGAAACAGTAGGATTGTCTGCTCTTTTCTATTTTTAAGTCTTGAAGGATGATTTTTATTGTTTTGAAAATGCTATTAAAAGGTTGGCTGTCCCACGCAGGGTGAATCTTAAGTTGCTGTTACTTGACTCATTCCCTTTGTCACTTTTCAGATGCCCAAGAGTGAGCAAGGCTAGAAAAGTTACCCCTTGCTGTTCATACTCTCTGCCTTCTGCTGTGAGAGTGTGAGGTCTCTGCTGCTAAATATTGTTCATTTAGAGATGCTGGGCCTCAAAACTCAGAGGTCTGGGTCTTTCAGGCTGGACAGCAGGAAGAATTTCTTCACAGAATGGGCCGCCCAGGGAGGGAATGAAATCAACATCCCTGGAGGTGTTCAAAAAACAGCTCAGTGCTCTGGTCTGCTTGGGAAGGTGGTGAATGGCCAAAGGTTGGACCCAACGACCTTGGAGGTTTTTTCCAACCTTAACATTTCTATGATTCCATGATTAGGGAAGTGCTTCAACAACACGACTCATAAAATAAAGGGAGAGCCATTTTAATGGCCTGTTGTTAAAATTCCCCTGAGCTGTGTTAGAAACACATCTGTTGTAAAATCATCTCCACATCAATGGGTTTCCTCGAGGGATGTTACAAGAAGAACATGCACTGATCTCATCCAGCTTTTGGAAAGAATCGCTGCCTTTAGCCCACATTTGCTTCTGCACTTTGTTGCTCCCCACTCCATCAAAGCCCTCACCTCATCCCTGAGAAGCAAAGAGGACCTCCAGAAGATGAAGAGTTCATTCCTCCTGCTCTGCAGTTGTGGCTGGTACTAACAAAGACCATCAGTCTCCTAACAAGCACTGTCCAACCACATGGCTACCGGAGAAAAGCAGATTCCTTTTGGATCTGATGAAAGCTTTTGGAGAATGGCACAGGGCTGGCAGCTCCCTGACCTTACAAACCACTCCACGTGTCTCTAGCCCTGAGATGTGGCTTTGTCTGAGTTCTGCTGTTACTGATATTTCACTCTCCCTTGCTGCCAAAATCTGCAATTCCACACAACCACGTCGCACCTCCTGGGTGCCGACATTTGTCTTTGTCCTTTAATTGCAGCTTGAGATCTGCTGCCAGCAGAAGCTTTAATGACCTCAATCACTACTACAAGGTGTAAATAAGCAGAGCAGGACAACTGCTGCAGAAATAATTCACATGAGCTCTACTGGATTTTTAGCAACAGCAAAGGACTTTACTGGCAGGTGCTATAGCAAGTTCTGGGAAATGTCAGCACATGGATGAATTTTGAGTTCATTCATGTGAACATCCTCACCTGACAGCAGAGAGGGAGGATCCTGCCCAGGATTCCCTCTTGGGAAACATGGCTATGCCCTGTGGCCTCCATCTCCAGCAATAACAAACTGGTGGGGCTCGTTTGTGCCAGTTGCCTGGTGACAAGGTTCATACTCACAATTAATCATCATTCTTAGAAAGTGCTCACTGAATAAACTTACACAGGGTGTGTGTGAGCAGAGCACGAGCTCCCACAGTCACATGACACTGAAAAGATGGTTTCTGACAGAAAGGCTCCTGCTCATTCTGTCATGGAATATCCTGAGCTGGAAGGGACTCACAAGGATCATTGGGTCCAACTCCTGGCCTTGCACAGACACCCCAACAATCCCACCCTGTGCCTGAGAGCACTGTCCAAACACTCCTGGAGCTCTGGCACCCTCGGGGCCGTGCCCATTCCCTGGGGAGCATGGGCAGTGCCAGCAGCCTCTGGTGGAAGAGCCTTTCCTGAAATGCAACCTAAATCTGACACAGCTGCAGTCCTTCCTGACAAACCTTTCAGCAGGACCTACTCCAGCCTAGCACAGCAAGGCTCTCTGTTCCATTATTGATCAAGCAAGCTAAGGAGTGAGGTGTTAGCTGGGTTTATTTTCAATTAGAGACATTCTTGCGTAGTTTTACCTGCTCTGCTTCTTTGTGGGGCAGCAAAAGAACCACTTGTAAGCAGAAACAAAGCTCACTTTCTCTCCCAAACAGCCACGACCAAAAAATACTTGAGTGGGGGCACAGCTTGTGTCAACAGCAGTGAAACCTGATTTCATTTTTGGCTCTTTTCTGCATAAGCAAGTATCTGTTTTCCTCTTCCCTGCTTCCATCATGTACAGACACTGACTCAGCAGCCCGAAGGATGCCTTTAGCAACCTGGGAATTTCAAAGGCCACAGATTAGGTGCAGAGCTGCAAGTACTGGGATGCCTAAAGGAAGGTTGTCCTAGTGATGTAGGACCTGATTTGGACTTCAGAAGGTCTAGGTTCAGCTTTGTGCTTCTGTGGCAGTGACTGAATCATCAGGAATCTATTTTATCCAAGTGGTTAAGAGTATATTAAACAGTGAAGAGTAATTAAAAAACATGGGGAAAGGAGGCAATTAGAATTAAAAGCAGGTCAGAGCCTCCTTTCTGGAAGAACAAGAGCATTTTGCACCATTGTCAGAGATAAATTAAAAAAAAAAAAAAAAAAACAGCAACATTTCTTCTGAATAGGTCCTCAAATTCCAACCCAACACACAAAAGTCTTTCAAACCCTTTCAGTGGGACTCCAAACCCTGGGAAAATACCGGAGGAATAACAGGACATGGAGACCCTGTATGATCTCTGATTTACAGCACATGGAACAAAAGTGGTGCTGCCCTGTCCATCACTGGAGAGACACCGGGTGATTCACCTGTCACCCATGGCACAAGAAGAGGAGGAAGAAGAAGAAGGAGAAGAAGGATGAGAAGAAAAAGAAGAAGGAGGAGAAGAATAGGAGGAAGAAGGGAAGAAGCAAAACCGACTATGCCTGGAAATGAGAGATTAAACACATTGTAGTCAGAGGTGGGTTTCCAGTGTTTTCCAGAAATACTCATCAGGGCTTTACATTACTGGCTGGCAGCCACGAGGGCTGTGAACTGAAGGGAGGCCAATTTCTTGACCTGCAGGTTTCAATGCAAAGACAGTCTGTCCTCTCTGATACCTTATCCAAACGATGTGGGCAAACCAGCGTCGTACGTGCGTTCCGTGCGTGTGCGATCCCACAGGCAAACCAGCCTTTCTATTTCCTAAAATATCAGCCACCAAATAGCTTACAGAGGGATAAAGCTGAGGAACTGGCTCAAAAAAGAAAGAAAAAAAAAGAGAAGAGGGACTTTGGGACTTTTAGAAAAGGAATATCTAAAAGTCAGTTTGAAGAGGGGGAAAAGAGAAATGGCAAAAAAGGAAAGAGTCTGGAGGAATCTCATATCTCTTTGTTGCTTATGAAGGGGCCTTGGAAGTGAGGGGGTGCTCACCTGCACAGAGGCCCACCTGGGCTGAGGGTTTACAGACCCAGAGGATCAGCAGGAAGACAGAACAGGAGAGAAAACCGATATGGGAAAGAAGTGAAAACCAAGAAGGCAAATTCAGTCTGGGCAAAGGGCCAAGGCAAGGCCAAGTGCAATTCTAGAAAACAGGACTGGAGCCAGAGGCACCAAGGTGTTATGACAGACCTGCACTGGTCTACAGTGACAACCCAGAATGATGCACCTTCCAGGAGCACAGCATCACCCAGACATGAAGAGAAATAGGCTTAAAAGTAGATTTTTGAGCCTAAGTCTCAGGATGGAGGTCTGGCCCAGCAGTTTCTACTTGTGCAGGATCTGGAGTTAGCATAAGGCTGGTATCTCCCTGTACCAGCCCTCTGGGCACACTGGAGTTACTCTTTGAGTCAGGGAAAGCAGAACTAAGTTAGAACAGATTCCCTGAGGACCTGTTCGTTCCCCTGGTTTCACCCTACATTCCTGCTTGTTCCACCTCTGTCCTGCTGACTCTGCTGCCTTTTCCCACCCTCTGTACACATACCTGATAGAGCAGCAAGCCTCAGAATTGTATTGTATGCAGCACCACACCCCAGTTCGAAGAAATATTGCAAAAAGCAAATGTGAAACGTCATTTGTAAAACTGGCATCAGCTCACAAACGTTCCTCACAAAGACCCAACACTGAGGTTACTCCACGGCTGCCAAAAAGTCACCTGTCCTGTCTCCAGAGGCCTCAGCAAATCATTTTATCTCCCATCACTGTTTCCCTACATAGCTCTAGGTGCAAAGTGGGGCAGGAATCCTGATGCCCATCCCCCCCAGCCCAGGCTGAGGGGATGCTCAGTGGTGCTGGGGCTTCAGGGATTGCAGGATGAAAATGAAGTGGGTTAAGGCAGATGTTTGAAGAGCAGAGGATAAAATGAGAAGGTCAAAGAGGACTTAGAGTCCATGAGTATTGACTTGAGTCAGGAATTGTGGAGACAAACCATAGACCCAAAGCACAAAATAGCAAGGTGGGATTGACAGAATCTCTCTCAGAGTGGTGCCACGAGGAGAGCTTGGACTTGCAAATCTGTTTTGTGATTTGTTTCCCTCTCTTGGGACCACTGGCTGCTCCCAGAACAGCCACCATTCCTTTTTCCCAGGTTCTCCAACTGATAAGCCACCAGGAGCCCAGGATGAGCCCACTGCAGGAGGTGCCTTGACATGGATGGCACAACTGGATCACTTCCATCGTGTTTTCTGATGAAGGAGAGGGACTGGAAGCAGATTCCTGAATGAATCTATGGGGTTGAGAATGGCTACAACCTGGAGGCTGAGCAAGAGTCACCAGAACTTTGGAGACCTAAGCAGTTACCTATGCTTGCAGGAGGTGCACAGCTCCAGTGTCTCAGAGTAACTTCCAATCTGCTCTCAACCCTTTCCAGAGTGCAGGGAATTTACCTCACCCAGCATCATCCCTTCCCTTTCCACACAGGATCACCCTTGCCCTGCTGGGCAAAAAATCCTTTCACCCAAACCAGCAAAACTCAAAGTCCAGTCTGGAAAAAAAAAAAAAAATTCTCAAACCCAAAATGGTTGGAGAGTACAAAAGGCATTTTTAAAACAAAAACTAACTAAAGGCTGGGCTCTGTTCTGTTGCTTGAGGCACGTAAATGCTCTGTTCATACATTTCAAACTCTTCCCAGCAACAGAGCTCCCAAAGCTCTTTGTGTCTGTGGGGTGAGCAGCTCCATGTCTCCCATGGCAGAGGGCACACACAGTGATCTGGCTCGCGTTACTGAGCAGGATCAGATGATAGATGAAGATCCATGATGCTGAACAGCAGCTCACAGGTCAAAGTCCTTCCCTTCTGTCTGAAAATCCTCCTGCACCTTTCTTTTCCAAAGTAGAAGCCCTCCATTCTCCAAAGGCTTTTGTTGCTACCAAGCTTTGTGTACTTACATGTCCCTGCTAGAGCAAGATTTCAGCACAAGAGAATTGGTACAGTATGTTACAGCTCATAATTTTTTTTTTTTGTTATAATAAAATCTTCTGTAAAACTGTTCATTCTACTGCCCCATGAGAGATGAATTGTAAATCCAGCCAAAAAAAAAAAAAAAAAAAAAAAAAACAAAGCAAAAAACTACCTCACATGCCTGGATCTTAGGAAATGTAGATTTGTCACCTTTCAGTCTCTTTGTACGCTGTTAAGATTTTCTCCCTGTAATTTTATGCTGCTCACCTAATGACCTAAGTGGTCCCAGGAGAGAGGAATTGGCATCCTCTAAATAAAAGAAATAAAAATAAGAATTTTTTTAAAAGGTGAAAAAAAGGTGTTTATTTGCAATTTACCTTACCTGGCTTGTTTAAAGTGTTATCAGAATGCAAGCACCTACTTTCTTCTCTTCATTTTCACAAGATATCCAAGATTTGCTTGAATTGAAAATGCCTAAAGCCTCAGGCATGATCCTGGGTGTTCTCAAGACTTAAATGTCACTGCTTAAAGAGTTAAAGATCTAGATGGCTGCACTAAGAGGATGATAAACTAATCACTCACTCACTGCTGGTGAGCCTGGTGTCATTTACTGAAACATGGAATGCATTTAACAATGTAAGAGAAACTCTATGCAGTGCAAAAGCCAAAGATTATTGTTAGATTGTCAGGGTTTACTTTGGAGAAAGTCCTCAGTCTAATTACCTACGTTTAAGCAACAGAAGTATTTTTGCCCTCGTTGAAGAAGTTCACATTTTCCTTTCAAGACAATGGGTGGTTTGGGTTTTTTTTAACGCTACTAAAGAGTGCAGATTCTGTTCAGGGGGCTACAAATATTGAAGACAGGGACTAGGTAGAAGAAATAATTCTTCCAGGGAGCAAGTACAAAATGTTTCCTATCATTATAACCATGAGAAAAGTAGAAATAATAATTAGACTACTAGTACTGAACATTTACCTATTGATTTGTGTCTTCCAGTTCTGTGAAATGGCTGGAAAGAAAAGGACAGCTCTCGGCACTCAACAGAAATGCATATTTAATACCCATACTCTTTTTTAGTGTTACTGGAAAAAAATGCTTCAAATTCTATTCACTGCAATCTCTGAGCCTTGAGGAGGAGAAAGAGCAGGTCCAACATTTTGGTGTTGCATTTTTGCACCAGAATTTGGTGAATATTGGCAGTTTTTCTTAAAACGAGATCTCAGTTAAAGGTCAAGATACCAAATATGAATAAAACATCAAAAGGATTTTGTGGGGCTCACCTAGTGGGCATCCAAACTGCAAATATCACTTTATTCTCCTTTACTCCATGAAACTTTGAACAGTACAACTCCCTTGTGCAAGCAGTTGGTACAAGACCCTTTCCCAGCACACCAATTCCCAGAGCTTCTCCCAGTGGGTGCCACCAGAAGTTTTTTGTTGATGGGACAGCAAGGCCTGTGGTGACAGAGCCAAGTGAAGGTGTGACCATAACTCATCGTGGTGGATCAGTGTCACTTTGACCCAGCAAAGACAGGCAAAAACAGGCACTGCAGTGACATCAGCACGTCCTGGCAGCCAAACCACCCTCCTGAGACTCTGGCTGGGTGCTCTGATGTGGCCATGGCACATCCCTGCACGCCAGTGTCAGTCTGACCTGGTAAACACAGGTAATAACAGCAGAGGAAGCAACAGCAGCTCAGCAAGGGTTAACTGCTTACCCGTTCTGCAGAGACTCGAGGTGGGCACTCTGCTCCCCAGCCTGGACAAAGCTTGTCCCATGGCTCTGCTGCTGTGACCCAAATGACTTCTGAGGAGGAGAAGGAGGAGGCAGAAACACCTTCTAATGACACCTGCCCTCATAACAAGCCTGGCAAGACAGCACATGATCATTTTTCCTGCTGGGTGATGGCTGGTGGCTCAGGCAGTTCTGCTGACCTTGGTTAGGGCAGTCTCTGAAGAAGTAAGCAAAGCTCCAGCCTCAACCAAAGGACAAAAATCCAGCTGTATGGGTGGAAATTCAACTGATCAAACAGAGAAGTCTTCAGCATCATCCTGAAATGAACATCAAAAATAGATGAGACTGTTCTCAAGCAGTGGCTCTTTCCCTGCACGCCTAAAAGGAGAATCCAAATGAGTAAGTCAGGTGTTTCTGTGCACACTGCAGAGATCTAAAGGCAGCAAAGAGAAATGCTATTCAAAGGAACCTGCTCTTCCTGTTGTGTAAACCTCTCCCTCTACAAAGATGCAACATTTTCCCTAGGAACTGTGTGACAACACTTGCCTCACTGCACTGCATGAAAGACAGAGCAAACACTTTGAGATCAGTGGGACCAAAACATGGTTTTTTTTTCAAGGGCATGGAGTGACAGGACAAGGGGGAATGGCTTTAAAGTGACAGAAGGCAGGGTCAGATAAGAGATTAGTAAGAAATTCTTCCCTGTGAGGGTGGGGAGGCCCAGAGAAGCTGTGGCTGCCCCATCCCTGGAAGTGTTCCAGGCCAGGCTGGACAGAGCTTGAAGCAACCTGGGATAGTGGAAGGTGTCCCTGTCCATGGCAGGGGGTAGAACAAGATGGTCTTTAATGTCCCTTCCTACCCAAACCATTCTAGGACTCTATAATAAGAACTGGAGAACTTTTGAAATACACTCACAGCTCCACAGACCACAATTGCTAGTGCAGCACAAACTGTTTCTATTTCATCTATATGTGCATGATTTTAGGACTTGAAAAACTGCTGCCCTTGTACTTCTCAGCAGCTAATAAAAACCCTTGTTAGCAACATCTGGATACAAGATAAGGGAACCTTGCAGGGAAACATGAGGCATTCAACAGGTTTCTGCAGTGGGTTCTTCATCGATCCTCTGAGGACTCTGCTCCAAAGTCCGCTGAGGTGTTGGGGTGTTTTTCCATTGACTTCACTGGGCTCCAAACCAAGACCTAAAGCCTCCCTGCTGTGTCTTGGACATTTATTTGTGTTTGATCTGTAATAAGATCTTTCATTTCTCTTATTCCTGTAAAAACAAATAAAGCCAGAGCACAAGAAAGCAACTAAACACGTGCTTAGCTTTAAGCATATCTCTAAACCCACTCACTTAAAGTCCTTAATTCTATGGACTCCTGGGAAAGAAAAGCACATGCTTAAAGTTAAACACGTGCTTGGGGTCTTTGCTAATTAGTGACGGCCTTGTGTCTTACAGGGCCCTAAACACTTCTTAGAGCATCTGGGGTTTTAGGGCCCATATGGGAGAAATTACATGGAGACCATCTCAAAAGTGCAACTTTTAGTATTGTATCTGATGCTGGAAGCCTGTCTTTAGTGGTTTTCAGACTGATTCTGTTACAACACCATTTACAGCTAATTGAGGGAAGAGTTTCTCAGACATTTGTAAAAATAAGAATATCTAAAACCTTTCCTTGGCTAATACTACAATACCATTCCATCAGGATGATCAGTCTAATCAAACTAAAACTCCTTTTTGGAATGGATGTGCTTACTGGCATCTCAGGACCAAACCTGTCTCACTTCAGCCAAAGTTTTGTCCCTGACATCCTTCACTTTGCTCAGAGGATGAGTCTGGCTCTGGAGGGCAAGCCAACCTTTACCTTTGGGTCAGGCAGCAAATGGAAGAACTTTCCCAGTAAACTGGGAGAGTAAACAGAGCAAAAGGCATTTTTCCTCACTGCACCATGTTTATTTTGGACCTCTGCTGAAGTGTTAGAACTCTCAGCTATCTTGATCAGACAAGGCCTGAAATGTAACATGTCTGGCAGGCCAAATCAGTGTTGTTCCCAGTGTGAGAACACTGGGGAAGTTTCTTCACAAAGCACATGCTAGCTAGCAGGAAACCTGTCACCTTGTCAGCATGTCCTCCACAAGGACTGAAACTTGCCTTTCTGTGGCTCTTGTACTCTGTCTCTTATATCTTCCTGAACTCTTTTTCGAGGTGCATCAGTGCACTCAGCTTCAGATGCTCTTGGACTTTCAGCTCTCTCTAAAATTTTACGATGTCCCCTGTTTATAGATTCATTGTTCTGCAAGCTGAACAATGGGGCCGTGTCCATTAGTGAGGAATCTGGATCACATGTGAGCACACAACATTTCTCTCAAGTGCCAAAGCACGCAGCCTGGTGCTCCTGCTGGCTTTCTTATTTATACAGCCTCTGGGAAGACAGGTGATATCTGAACCCAGCATAAAGCCTTCAGAAGAACAGTTTTTTTGAAAGAAAAGTGATTGTTTCAGTGCTTTACATCACATGGCTGCCGTGTCTTTGATCTGAAACTAGATTTACCACAGCTTCACACTTACCTACTGAGGAACAGGGAAGTTGTGAGTCAATGCATCAACCATCAGAACCACCACAAGCAAAAAGCTGCTGCAGGCTGTGCTTGCCTAGAAGCACCAGCAGCACAGTCCTCCCCAGTCCCAGGTCTAGTTAAACACTCAAAATAACCTCTGCTTAGCCCTTGATGTTTTCAGGATGGAAAGGAGGATAAACACAGGGAGCTTCTCCTAGATCCTTCTGCAGCCCCAGTTTTTAAGTTGGTGATCTGCTAAACTCCCTGATTCTTCAGTGCTCAAGATCCAGCTTATAGTGATTGTACAGAATAGATGGAACTTTTGTAGGAGGCATCAGATCCACCTTCTCTCAGCCTCAAAACAGTAGATGCAAAGCAAAAAGGCCCAGGATGCTCATCTAATGATAATGCCTTGGGTGGTTTTTGCAGCTGAAACACTTGACATGGTATTTCCAATGTTCTCTGAGCAGCTCATGTAATAAAGGAGAATTTACAACCAAAAACTCATCAGCATCTTTTGTGCTGAGTCTCTGATTGCATTAAATGTCCTGGAGTTATGATCCACTCTTAAACTACTTTCTGGGGATGACCTACATTACTTGTTGGAGTGCAAGGGTTGATATTGTTCCAGGCAAGCTGATTTTAGAAAGTCTGCATGAAGAACATACCATACCATTTCAAATTACTCTCTGGTACTCTGCGCTGTGCTTTTCCAGAGACCACTGTCCTCACAGCCTGTGGAAATAAAATACTGCCTTCCTTCTGGTAGCAAATAGGTAAAAGTGTTTCCCAAGAAAGCTGGGGAAAGAAAATTTTGTTCAATACACTTCCTAAACCCAAAGAAGAATGGAAGGCTGTACTCTCTGTAGACCTCAGAAAATTCACTTCTTTCACCACCAGATTCCTGTTCCCAATACTAACTCTAACCCCTCTGTTTCCCTTCCTTTCCACACAAGATTGATTCACAGAACTTGATTTAAAGGATGTTTATTTCCATAACAAAAATGATCAGGGGTCTAGAAAACATGACCTATGAGGAAAGATTGAAAGAATTGGGTTTGTTTAGTCTAGAGAAGAAAAGACTGAGGGGGAGACATGATAACAGCCTTCAACTATGTAAAAGGTTGTTGCAGATAGGAAGGTAATAAATTGTTCTCCATGTCCACTGGGTATAAGACAAGAAATAATGGGTTTAAATTGCAGCAAGGAGGATATAGGTCAAGCATTAGACACGTTTCCTAAGAGGAAGGACAGGTGAGAACTGGAATAAATTAGTCAAGGAGCTACAGACTCTACTGTCACCAGGAATGGCTCAGAGCTGGCAAATCTTGCCTTGGGGTAGAGGGATAGATCATCTCTCAAGGTCCTCTCTGCCCCTTTTCCTACTGGTCTATATTTATACCAGTCAAAATGATCAAAAGTACATTTGTTCCAAAGAAAGGAAAATCTTTCTTCAGCCCTCTCTAAGATTTTTACTGCTGGTTTTCTCTGCAGTTGCAGTGCATTTGAAGGCATACAAATTCATTTCTATTCAGTCAATTAAAGAAAGGACGATTTTTTACAGCCCTATGCCCCTGCACATGTTTTCTGTTGTGGTTCATGCTCTAAAATGATGTGTCTGCACTCTGTTCAAAACCTTTTCTCCAGGTAAGACAACAACCCCACAGCCCCACAGCATGGGTTGGGTTTGGATTTTGAATCTCAGCTCTGCTCATACCAGTTGTGTCAACCCCTCCAGTTCACCTCCAATGCAAAAGACAATGGACTAAAAAACCAACCTCCCTGGCCAGCAAAGAAGAGATGATATGGACAGCAAGGAAACTTCTTCTTTTGGCATTTCATGGAAGCAAAATGGTTCTGGATCCACTTATGACTTTTTTCGTGTTTCACCTGCAAAGCAAAATGAGTCAACGTGAGGCACAATATCTTCTGCCATTTATATTTAATGAAGTTTTTATGATGCAGTGTCTTCATTATTTTAATTTCTTTTCAAATGGCAATAAATTACCTTACCTGTGGAGGTCTGGGTTGCCACCATACTTGAGGACAACCATTATAGTTCAATCTGATTTAAAAGTTTTAAATAGCCATCCCAGTCACCAGAAAACACAGTTTAAGTTCGGGCAAGCCTAAAGGTTTATTGTGTGAAGCCCAGCTGCAATTTACCTTCCACAAAAAGAAAAAAAACCCAAAATCAGAAAAAGGCAAGAATATTTGTATGAACTTTTTTTTTTAAAGTTCTGATTGTTCATCTGAAATGAATTTTTGGAACTGTTAGCATAATTGCATTTCTGAAGTGGTTTATGCATGCACACATTCCCATGTATATGTAACCCACCAAAAATAAATGGAACATTTTATTTCAGGCCAAAAAAGCATTTAGTACCAAGAGATTTTTTTTTAAGAGAACTTCTTTTCTCCCTAAGTTCATGTTATTAAACATGTGCAGACAACAATAGCACTCAACATTTCATAAAAGGTGTTCTTCCTTCAGATTTCCACCTTAGCTTCCTGGAGAAAAGCTGCAAATCCTACAGGTCCTGCTCAACTGGGCTGGTTTGATAACAGGGTTTGTCTCCATCTGCTGGTGTTTCAGCTTTTATAGTCTCAAATGTCTGAAAAAAGAGTAATATTTTTCAAAAGATTTGAGAAATTCAGGAGAGAGTCATCAGTAAGTTCTCTAACTCCTAATTATTGCTGCTGAGACCAAGTATTGTCTGTAGGGCTGGCCATTGAGTAAAGTCATATTGATATATTGATCCTGATGAGGAATTTATTTTCTCTACTCACACTGATTTTAAATTCTTCTCTTTTTTTCTGATATTGGGTAACCTCCTGCTTGAAGCAACCCACCAGGGAGGGGGGCAGATTTACACCAGGGTAAAACTCCACATCATCACCACCCAAGTCACAAACAATGAAGCACAGGTGTCTACCTGTGAGACTTGATCCTTTGACTTTGGAATGACAAAATCATCAGGAATAATCCCATTAGACAGAGCTGCTTCCTTCTATTGATGCCAAAATATGACAAGTGCCCCAGGATCCCTGGAAGTGTTCCAGGCCAGGTTGGGTGAGGCTTGGAGCAACCTGGGATAGTGGAAGGTGTCCCTGCCCATGGCAGGGGGTGGAATGGGCTGGTCTCTGAGGTTCCTTCCAACCCAAACCAGTCTGGGATTCCAAGTGCAGGAACACATACCTCTCATTCTGCCATCTAAAGCCACAAAAGGCACATCTCATCCTATACTCCAGGTGTTAACTGCACCCCAGGGGCTTGTTCCCTCAGATTAACACAAAATTCTTGTCTTCCAGCTGGAGTTAGATGGTGAAGAACCTATCCCAGGTTTCTCCCAGCACGGCACAAACATTTACAGTGATCTGGCTGCACATCTAGGAGTGGGGGAGCTGATACACAATACCTTCACGTGGCAGGATTCATCTTACCTAACTCTATCCACCTGAGAGGCAGCCTCAGGTCTGAGCCAGTCATTTTAGCTCCCTGAACACCCAGCAGAGAGATGCATTTCCAGAGGGCAACTTATTCCATGACTTCAAGACACCTGTCTTTGGCAAGATAAATCCAATCCTAAGAAAACATCATCACCTACATTTTTTTTTTCACTTCAAAATAAAAGAGCGCTGTCAGCCTTCCCACCTGGCAAACAGCAGATCAGAGCTGGACTCGGCGTTCATCTGATGGGCAAGTGAGGCTCTGGAGAAGGCAATGGAAATGCCCTGAATTACTTCAGCTGAAAACTACAGTTGTTTGCCTGTGTCAGAACAACTACCCTGGCCTGATCCTACAAAATTTAAATACCTTTGCCAAGGACAGTGCTCGCCAGGACATTCAGTTCCTGGGAATAGGAAATAGGGGTTTATGTAGTGTATTCTCAATTAAATAAGTCTCCTTTTAACTTGTTTCACCAGTGATTCTAAAGATGATGATCATTAAAGTCCTGTGTCAGATTCTACATAGGCTGCATTTCCTTTTACATTTAAATGCCCACATGCACATAAATGCAGCCATCAGAGCACCATTACATCAAGAATATAGGATTACATCAAGATTTATTTAACTGAATCCCCCCCCTAATTAGGTCATAAGGTATGATGAAGCAGTTGTTAACTGTGTCGTAAGGAAGTCTACAAAGGGAATGAAATATTTAAAACAGCAATAACATACCTATCCTGCTTTGCTATTTATGCACAGTTAAACACATAAAAACAAAGGAGCAACTCTTAATTACAAGGACAATTTATTTTGCTGACCTTCTTTTTAGGACACAAGCCAAACCCACTGGGGGTTGGTTTGGTGGTTGACTTTGCAGGGAAAATGTCCTGGCTCGTTGCAGCTCCTGCCTGGAGAGAGCAGAGCCTTTCACAGGGCTAATTTACAGCCTTCCCCAGTGGTCAAGGGCAGCCATGGAGTACACAAATTACAGTTAAAAATAGAGATGGCTTTATGGAATCTCATTCCGGTGGCTTCCAAAGGTGTGGGGCCAGGAACATGCATCTCATTCCACGCTGCCTCTAAGCTCTAAGCCCATTTTCATCTTTTTTTTTTTTCTTTTTTTTTTTTTTTTAACTTTTCCCCTTGGATCCTGAGCTCCACTTCAGTTTTGAACTTCCATAGGAAGGCAGGAGGTTAAACCAAACTGCTAACTGTGTCTCTTCAAAACTGACATTTAATACAGGGTATAAATCACTGTGGGAGCCTGTTATTCCTTCAGGAATGCAATTACATAGGGTCAAATAAAACATGAAAGAACCCAACAAGTTTTAAAATGTAGTATGTTCTCAAAAGCAGGCAAGAAGGAATGCAAAGCAGTCCAAATATGCTAACATCCACATGTTGTCCTGTATGAGGGGGATTAGAAGGGAAGGTTTCTGCTCTTTAATGATTATGTTGTTAAGGGTGGGTTTGTTGCAGGTTCTTGCTGAATACCAGCCCACTCAGGGAGCTTTGGGCAGATTACTGTATTCATTTAAAGCAGGTGTCTTTTATATATCTCATTATTTTAATTGCCACCGTGGTTGTGTTTAAGATACCATTTAGCACAAAATAGGATGTGCAAAGTGGGCACTCACCTTTTCCTTGAGACTCAGAGGTGCAGCCCCCGACCTTGTGGTGATGGAGAGATAGCAGAGACACAGCACTGCAAAATCATCTCTTTGATAAACCAATCCTCCTGATTTAGGCCACCTCCATCTCAGTCTCATCAGTTTGCTTTTGAAACAACAGGCAAAAACATTACATCAAACCTCATGAAACCTGTTAAAATCTGAACCAAAGGTGATTAAGCAGGTTCAGCACCTTCTACAACATCACTCCCTGTCACCATTCACATTTCACTCACATTTCTCTGAGAAAAAACCCTTCTGCTTTCGTATTTTAAATGTATTTAAATAGCCTGGAAGAAAAAGTCCAGAGATCCTAGCAAATTTTTGAGGTCAAATTTGCCACCCTCAATTTCACTACTCTGTATTTTATACCATGGATAGTTAAATTAAGTGAACTTTGAAGTTATTTAATTGAAAATCTGGGGTTTATCAAAGGCAAGTTTTATCTGAAAATATTTTTTTTCAGCTACAAAGATTTTTAAATTCAAAATTAAAGGCTAAAAAAAAAACCACTACAATTTTAAGCATCTAAGTATAAGATTTCCTAGAAATTGTTCTTTTTCTCTTTTTAAAGAAGTGACTTCTCCCCAAGAGTGAGTGATGTTTAAAAACTACATATATGAGAGAGTACTTTGCTTTTTAAAAGCCTTATATTTTTTAAATTGCTTCAATCTTGCTTTTAAAAGTTTTGCTTTCCACATTTAAATGCAAACCTTTCACTTTTTAACCCTCTCCATAAGAAAGTAACACAAGTAATACTCTATATTGTAAATGTTTTCCAGGGAAAAAAAACATTTAAAAGAAATATGTGAAATAACTCATTTTTCTCTTTTCAAATGAAGCAGGGAAAACCTTAATAAATTGGGCAAAAGTACTGGTTTCCTCCAGATCTATTAAAAATTACATTTTTACAGCATATTTCCTAATGGGAAAATTACAAGTAGGGATTTTTTTCCCTACAAAATCCCCATAGCTCCCACTCTCAGACTCCCTGATTTCACCTCCACTAAGGCTGCCAGGATAAAACTTTGGATTTCTCTCCCCTGTTTTATAGCATTACAGCTCCATGGGTCACTGGTGCTGCCAACATTTATATATATTCTCAGAACAAAGCCTGGGAAAAAGCTTTTGCAGAACAAACCCTTTGTTAAAGGTAGAACTAACACTACTGTCCATTACAAAGGTAATTAAATACTTCCTATTGCAAGAATATGGTTTTATTTGCTTAAAATGTTGCCTCACTCCAGCCACAGGGGTGAAATATCTCATGTTAATCGTGGGCCTCAGGGTTGGTTTGTGTGTGGGGAGGATTTTTTAATATATTTTTAATATCAAGCAGAATGACTCACCTGTTTCAGAGGGGAACAAACACTGCTCCAGGGGTTTCTCAAACAATCCCTGAGCTTTGAAATGTTCTGGTGTCCTAATTCTTTGTAGGTAGGGCTTAAAAATTCCTAGCAAGGGAATCTCTGGATAAAGAACAGATTTTTCACTGGTCATATGAAACTGTCCTCAAATGCAACCAAATTCTGAATGTTTGTAAATTGCTGTTTGAATGGAGAAAGACATTTGGATTTCACTTCCAGTTTGAAGCTGTCTCCCACACTTAGAGAATTCCCCCTTTTTTAGTATTGTTTAGGAAAGAAATGACAGTGAGGAAAATCCCATCCTCACAGAAGGGACCCCCAAAATCTGAGGACACACTGGGTTTGTTGGCAGAGGTGCAGGGTCTGTGTGGTGCCAGTATCCTGAGGCATCTTTAAGACTCCAGTCCTGATGCCTGTGACATGCTCTGAGCCTGACACTGCCATGTGAAATTAAGCTTGGAAAATGCTACTAACCTGGCAAAAGTTTAAATGTTTTTCATCCTTTCTAGAAAGTCCTCCCACCTTCAGCTGGGAAGGTTACCTCCTTCAGATACAGCTCCTTGAGCTTTCCTCTGCTGGGAAGAACTAAACCAACACCAGGTAAAATTCAGGTTAGATATAAGGAAGAAATTCTTCCCTGTGAGGGTGGGGAGGCCCTGGCACAGGATGCCCAGAGAAGCTGTGGCTGCTCCTGGATCCCTGGAATTGTCTAAGGCCAGGTTGGACAAGGTTTGGAGCAACCTGGGATAGTGGAAGGTGTCCCTGCCTGTGGCAGGGAGTGGGATTGGATGGTTTTTATGGTCCCTTCAAAGTCAAACCATTCTAGAATTCAAAGCCCATTGTGTGTGTAGCTGAGCCTGTTCCAGGAAAAACTCCCCACACCAGTTCAGTGACAGCAGATGTGCTGCAGAGATGCTCCTGACTGCAGAAATCTAAGGCAGGTCTCTATGGTCAAAATAGAACTTGAATACAGAGTGAGTAAAAAGGTAAAATTTCATCTTTTTAGATGTGTTTAGTACAGAGAGTCACAGAATCATTAAGGTTGGAAAACCCCTCTAAGGTCATCGAGTCCAACCATTCCCCCAGCACTGCCAAGGCCACCACTGTCCCACGTCCCCAAGTGCCACATCCACCCAGCTTTTAAATCCCTCCAGGGATGGTGACCCCACCACTGCCCTGGGCAATTGTACCAGGGCTGGACAAACCTTTCCATGGAGAAATTTTCCCTAATATCCAATCTAAACCTCCCCTGGTGTAACCTGAGGCTGTTTCCTCCCGTCCTGTCCCTTGCTCCCTAAACAAAGAGACCAACACCCAGAACACAGAGTTTGCAGTGGTCCCTCAAGGAGAAATATTCATTTCACCAACCCAAGTAAAACTGAAATAGTGAATTTCCCAGCTGGAGCAGGGAAAGAGAAATGTCAGTCCAGCTCTGAATGCTGAAAGAAGTAGCCCATGGAACTGCAAATCTGCTGATAAGTTTTATTACACTGAAACTGATACCTTAGAGAAAAGCAAAATGTAGTGGCTTTATTTAATGAGAAAAAACAACTTGAGCAGTCATAGGCTCATAACAGCATTATCAATATTATACAAAGGTTCTGAAGAACCACTGGGTAAAGTATAGACAGCTGTAGCAAAGTGTGACACAGGGGACAAACTTCAGTCTGGATGGAAGTGTCAGGCTCTTGTACCAGGCTGCTCTATCCAAATACTAGGCAAAGCCTTGATATGTTGCCACACAATATTTCTGGTGAAACTGGAGAGCAGAGAGATGAGACAAGTGTTGTAAGGAGGATAATAAATTGTCTAAAGTGGAGACGAGAGCACGTTGTACTGATGGAACAAGTGAAGTGAAGGGAGGTTACTGGAGGAATTCTCAATATCAGCTGTGGGATGACTGCAGTTAACACTGCCTCTACCATGCTGCTGCTAAACATGGAATCATTTCTATCCAAATTGCCTGAGGCACAGAGTTAAAAGACATCATCAGTACCAGGAAGATCAGAATATCATACCTGAGGACATGACCTACAAACCACAAGATGACTCAGGGACCAATACTAACATCTACTACAGTCATTGATACTGCGTAGGGCACTCGTGATTCTTTCTGATGAATCCTCTGCTCAGTTGTGTTTGAAACAGATTAGTTCAAAGTGGGATAAGTGTGGAAAACAGGTGCAAAGGCTGGTCAAGATCCAGGAGACATCGTGACAGTAGAGGGATGGAGTAAACGGAAGGTCAACACTGGCAAGTGTGGCCAGGAATAAGAAGGGGAAGATTTTTAAGGATCATAACATTGGGGTTCATAAATAGGATCCCAAGAGGAGTCACAAAAGTCTGAAGCTGCAGCCTCATTAGGTTAAATACAGACATAAGATGAGGCTGTTTGCTCTCACTTAAGGGAAGCTCAGTTCTCAAAGGGGAGAGAGACTTAATCTCAAAAACCTGATAAAAACAACACTAAATATGGATTATTCAGCAGGAGGAGGAAAGTGCTGAAAGACAGGATGGACTTAGCAAGCACTTAGAGCTGAGTAGTGTGTTCTCTGCTGATAAAGTTGTGGCTCAAGCTCTATTCCTATTTCCTAAACACCCTGAGTGAGCACACAGTTCAGAGGAACCATCAGATGCAAAAGGCACTGCTTGTTAGACAGGATTTCCATCCCCTAGAAAGAAGCTGGCACTGCACTAGAAGTGCCTCAGAGACCAGCAATCACCTGAATTACTAGGCATTATTATCTTTAGATTAAAAACAATGTTCTGATTCGGAAAATCCAGGTCAGACTGAGGGTTGCAGGGTAAATCATAAACCAGGTGTGTGAGCAGTTACTGTGCCTGCCATAAACACAACGGCTGAGCCGTAGGGGCAGACCCTGAGGATCAGATTCAGTTGGTGCCTGATCTCTCTTATCCCACTGGTGAAACTGGATTTTTACTAAGTATTGTGCTGGAGATCCTCTTTCCACTCCACACAGACACACACACACACACACACACACATGCATTCAGGCAGGCAGTCTCATAAACTTTAACTGCATACAGAAATTCCCATATTGCCTCTTGGATATGCTCCAGCTCATGAAGGGGTGCTGTGGATGATCAGTACCTGCCAGGTACAAAGCCTTCTCTTTTCTCCCCAGGTTGAGGGCTGTCATGAGCTGCCCTAATGCCTTTGCAATAAAACTCATCAAATTCCCCCAGTATAAAGTAACGAGCTGTAGCCCTTCTACCAACCTACATCTGCTCCTTACAGCAGGCCAAGAAAACAACCGGCGATGTCAACTCTTCATTCTGTTCCTCAGATCATCAACTCTCTGAAAATAACAAAATCTGAAAGGCATATGGACCTTCTCATAAAAACAACAAACACACAAACAAAACCTCAGATGAGTTTCCCAAGTCAGCAGGATCTGCCTGCTAATTATTACAGTACAGAGGGACCGACCATCCTGTAGCCAGAAATTACCCAAGAAGAGGCCTGAGTTCTTCCCCCAGGCTGGACTGTTTGGACACACTGAACTCCCTCATTTCTGGGTATAATATGTGGGATTTGGCTGTCCAAATCAACACAGCCACAAGACCTAAAAGGCTACATTTAGATTAGATATTGGGAAGAAGAATTTCCCTTTGAGGGTGGGAGGCCCTGGCACAGGGTGTCCAGAGAAGCTGTGGCTGCCCCTGCATCCCTGGAAATGTTCAAGGCCAGGTTGGATGGGACTTGGAACAACCTGGAATAGTGGAAGTTGTCTCTGCCCATGGCAGGGGGTGGGAAATTGATGAGCTTTAAAGTCCCTTCCAATCCAAACCAGTCTGGGATTCTGTGATAGCAGGGCACTTGTGATGGATGTTGAGGGCTGCCTTTACCCTCACCTTTTGCTCCTGCCTCTCACATGTAGACAATGTGGGCTCTGCGGAGACAGGGAGCTCCCCTCTGCCTCAGGAGTCCTTGAGGAGATATTTTGACCCACACAGAGAGAAATACAGATGGATGAATGGTATTGGGCCTGGAGAAAGCAGGCTGGGAAAAAAGAGGAGAGAGAAATATCTGTAGCCACAGATGGTTTTGACCCTACAGTGCTCTCTCCCCCACCAATCCCCTCTGCTTACCTCAGAGCCTCCAAGGAAATGTGTCCATGGGGCATGAGAGAATGGGGATGGGAAGAACACAGCATCCTACACAAACATGACCATCCCTGCAGACCCAGGGCCTGCTCTCTCCTCATCACAAAGGGCAGGGAGGAATGATGTGAAGCAACAGGGCAATTACCTTCAGCAGATGGGCCCCCCGTGCAGCCCCCACCGTGTCTGTGCTCAGAGCTGCTGCCAGCTCTCTCTTCCAGGGAGAGAAGAGAGCTCACCTCCCCATCCAGAAAAAAAAAGTAGCATCTGTGGGAGAAAGACATATGTCTGGCCTCCACCGTGAACCCTGCGCCTGGCAGGAGAACGCGATGCCGATTCCAGCCCCAGCTTTTCATTCCTGTTGTAACAGTCATAAACGCCTGCTGAAACCTAAGAAGAACAAGACTGTAATCCTAATAAAACAACATTCTGGAACCCTGAAAACTAGATGGAGGCTTCTCAGGCCAACTTTAAAATTATATTCGCTTTTCCAAGAGCTGCACTTTGTGTGTGCCGGCAGGATGGACGCTGGCAGGCCGACCCTGATGGGATGGGGGATTTCAGAAGGGAAAGGACAGGAGGCAGCTCTGCAGCACAGCAACCATCCTGTCCCAAAATATAGAGAGAATCCTCCAAGCCCAGGCTCTCAAGGTCCCCTCCTAAAAGCAAGCCTTGGTATTTTTCCTCCAAATCCAGCCTTCTTTTCCAGATGCCCTGAAAGCCTGACTCCACAGAGCAGGAACAGGCTGTCCTTGTTTGAAGGCAAAAGCTCGTGCAAAGGCACAGCTTTCCATGCTAGAATCTTTCCCTCCCTTTTTGCAGCGTGGTGTTGAACAGAAGCCATGGGACTTTGTGCACCAGCCATCCCCAAAGTGACGAGCAGGAAGAAAGGGGGCTCAGCTTTCCCTACTGTCCATCACGCAGCCCTCCAGGGATGCTGTTCTCCCTTGCTGGCATTGTCTTCAGCAAGGCACCACATCAACTGGTGCTTCTCTGTGGGCCTTAAAACACTGACCAGCACCGAGCCCAAGGGTGGCAGGTCCTCAGTAACCATCAATTTGCATCCTTCCCCTGGCATCTGTAGAGCTGGAGCTGCACCAGCCAAGAAGCTGCGCTCTGGAACACCAAGCTGTGCCGGCCCTTTCAGAGAAAAAAACCCTCTGTTGCCAGCTCTTGTGATTTTACTGCAAATCTTCCCTGATGTTATGTGAAACCCGAGCTCCTGATGTGCCACTCCATCCAGCACTTCCACTTTAAAGAAAAAAAAAAAATTCTGTGGTCTTTCTGGTCTTAAAGAAAACACTTTCCAGGAGGTGGCCCGAACACATGCTAAAGGCTAAAAGTAGCATTCACAGAATAAAACCATCTCATGATTTTTAAAAGGTTTTTGCAGTTCTGAGAGCCAGACCTGTGATCTGGGGAGCCACAGGTTGTAGAGAACCCAACAACTGATTGGACAAGTGCACTGTCTGATAACAGGTATTGGTTGGTGGTGGTGGAAGGTGTGTGACAGCTCCCTAATCAGCTCTGTGGGGACGACATGAGTCAGTCCCTGCAGGGAATAGCACACTGGAGCTGCAAATACCCACAGGGCACTAGTAATATTTATCTGGCAAACAGCATTTTCTATCATCACATTGTCTTAGAAGCATCAATTAATTAACTTTAACTCACCAGCGAAGTAGGAAATGTTTTCCCAGGCTGGGGAAGCTGTGAAGGTGCAGAGAGGCTCCAAATCCCAGCCCCAGCCCAGGGAGGCTATCGGGGTCAGGGCTGGCTTTTTAACAGCTCAGCACTTCAGCAGAGGATGAGCTTCCCCAGCAACCCCATTCCCACTGACACACCACAAAAAGCAGCCAGCATTTCCGAAGAGCTCAGCGTGCCCGTGCGCACCACAATCTCATCACCACTGTCCTGGTGGAAAATGAGGGGCTGAAAATCTGCTCCCAGGCCACAAAAGGCTGCTCTTCGTGCTGACACTGAGGGCCTCTTGGACTTGGGTGAATCACTTCACACCCACATAAACATACACAGCTACACAGCTCCTCCCCACGCCACAAGACGTGTCCTACTCGTGGCATTCAGATCACTCTTGACTTCCCAACTTGGCCCTGACTGTGGGTGGTGAATTCTTAGAAATCTGGCCCTGAGCTATTTTGGATTGGCCCTGCAGAGCACAGAGACTGACACACCTCAGCTCTCATGTGCATTTAGTGCTGCACAAGAGGGGGCAGATCCCAACCGATCCACAGGAGCCTCAAGCATGGAAGAAAGGAGGAAAGATCTGCCCACATTCATACACAGTTCCTCATTTGGTTTGAGTTTTTTTTCCTGAGTGCAGCCTTTAATCTCTGCAGAGTGCAATTTTTGTGGAGGGGAAGTTTTGGAAAGAAATCAATGGACAACATCACAGATCAAAATCATAGCAGGTATTTTAGCTGGCCATAAAAGAGAGAGCATTTCTGAGTGTAATGTTCAGATGGAGGAGGTGCAGCTCTCAGTGCCTTTCACACACTACAGTTTTCACACTTTAGCCAATAAATGCATCTCCCCTGTGCTTCTTCCTCAGGATCTCATCTGCAATGGGATATATAAGCTGTAGAAGTCACATTTCACTTTCAAATCAGCAAAGTAGAACATTGTGTGATATTTCAGTCCACAGAGAAGGAGGAGAGAGTGAACACTTTGCACTTAAATAACTAAAAGCTTCTAGCGTGACACAAAGGCAAACTTCACTAACCTTTAATTTTCCCCACTTCTTAACGGCACACAGATCCAATGAAATCAAATGAGATAATCCCAGCCTGGTGCAGCCTGGAAGCAGAGGTGAAAACCTCCCAGAGCTCATGCAATCAGAACAGAGCTCGGACATTGTCGACTTCCCCCCTCAACTATTTCCAAATAAAACACTTTGTTGCTTGGCTGCTCCTGCCAAATGAGTTAACAATAAAAGAAGGAACTTGCAAAGCTTCTATCCACAAGAAAAAAACAGTGAAAAAAAAAAAAAAAAAGGGAGGAAAAAGAAGTTAAGGAACTTTAGGAAAAAAAACGAAAGGGAAAAAACTCCAAGAAACTATAGGGCAGATCCTCTGACTGGAGTAAATCAGCACAGACCCAGCTCTGTTGCTTTACCCCAGGCAAATTGTGGGCCTGGTGCTATTCTGCATTTCTCAGGGGCAGGGGGTGGTCTCCACTGGAAGATTGCAACACTGCAGGATACTTTTCCATATTAAAAAGGCGCTTTTTAGCGTTTTGTCTATTGCCAGGTTTTGGGTTTATTGAGGACTCATTTGGCAGAGCCATCCTGGAAGAACAATACAGATGTTTTATGGAGAAATAAACTGGGACTTGGGCTGGATTCTTTCAGTGCTGGATTCCACCTAATTTGGAGGGAGAAATGGCTCTTTTAATGAAGGGTGCAATCAAAACCTGTATGAAAAGCCAATATGCCCTCGGCAAACGGAGCAGGAGATACACTGCCCCTCTCTGCTGCCTAGTAAATTCTGGTCTCTTTAGCACAGCAAAAGCCTCATAGAAAGGCTAGAAAACATCATTTTTTCAGCCAGGGAATCACAGCACCACAGCTTTCCCTCTGCTGAATCTCTTGGAGGGAAGTGGTGACGTCTCAACAGTAGAGAGGGTCTTTACAGACTAAATCTGCCACATCTTAATAAGGAGCAGGTCCTGTGGAGTCACCTGGTCTTTGTGAGCTCTCCCTCAGCAGGCACCCACAGTCATCTCCTTAATTAGCACCATGTTTTAAATAGCAGCTTCTGGAGCACCTAGAGATGATGTGGGTGCTTCCTCACTCGTGCAAGATTGCAAGGGAAGGGTTGAAAAAGTATTACTCTCCACTCACAGGCCGGTTGGTTTCACTTCCGTGCAAGGAAGGTGATGCCAGATGAGTGGGAAATCCAGGTTTGTTGTTAAATGTCAGCTACACGGTGTAGAGTGCCCCTTAAATCGTGGCAATTGTCACGGACAGAAGAAAGTGCTTGCCACCCTCCAGCGATGCTAAATAGTCATTGTCCTTTAGGTCAGATCAAGCTAGAGGAAAGCTGCAGGCTAAAAAAGGCTTTTTTTATCTTTTCTTTGGCTTCTTCCTTACTTCCCATTTAGCAAATTTTGCTTTTTACATCAACCATCCCTTCAGATCCTTTTTTTTTTTTTTTTTTTTTTTTTTTTTTTGTAGCGCTGAACACTTCGGTTAGCAAAGCAAAGGAAGAGAGACTTGAGTGTTAAACTGACATGCCCTCCCAAGGGTTATTAAAAGTGGCCAGATGTGCTGGGCCATGCTAGAGAAATCTTCACAGGGGAAGACTCCAAAAGTGAAGTATTGGAACAGAATTTACACAAATTCCCAATCACAGCATTGCAGGTACCAGAAAATAATATACAGCCTAAGCAGCTCCGGGAAGCCGAGAGTTTGCAAATCAAGGGGTTGGCTGATGGGAAGAAAAGAGTTTTTGGGAATTGCTTTGGGCCAGCATCTAGCAAGGCAGATTAGGCTGGCTCTGATCCAGCAATGCCCTTAAGCACATGCTTAACTTTAACCCTGAAGGAGCCACTGGAATCAATGGAAAGAAACATCAGCACCCTCGTGTCTCACAGGCATTAAAGACAGGTTTGTGTGGTCACAGCAGAGAAATGAGCCCCCCTTACCAGGCAGAGGTTTCTGTCTCCAGCACCTGCTCAGGCTGCGTGGGGTCAGTGCATCAGGCTACCTGCAGGGACAGAAATCTCCTATTCCAAAACCATTTCTAACTTCACGTTTATTTTCCTCTCTTTTGAAGTCAACAGCCAACTCTTCAAAACCACCTGTGAAATTCTGTAGGAGTGGTTGGAGACATTCCTGCTGGCTCCTCCAGAGTCTGGATTTCACTGACATCTCTCTCTGCTTCTCTTTCAGTTTGTTTTTGGAACAGCACCTGGGGGTTTTTGACCTGTCTTGAGAAACTGAGTTTTGAGGATAGATGGGTTTGTTTAAGGTGGAGTTTCTCAGTTCTGGACTAGAAATGGCTACATGTAAAGCAAGGACGGAAGGTCCCTCTGAGCCCTGTGGAAAGCTCGTTTTGGGGGTACAACAAGGGATACAACAAAGACAAGGAGCTGGTTTTGCCAAGCAGCTGAGAATAACAGTGCTGTTATTTATCCATTACTGCTACTCCAGACCTAAATTTTTAACCACCAGTGACAAGGATAACAGCAGTGGGTTAATACATTCAATGTCCTATATATCTGATGAACTGATAGCCAGTCATACACTGTTCAATATGCAGTTTTTGGCCTGGCCTCCCTTCGTGGTCTCTGTTTGCATTTGCATTAACCTGGGAGTATTAATCAGGTCATGTAGACACCCAGGAATATAAACTAACTCAAACACCCAGAAGATACACACCACACTCAGAATCAACACACAGAAACCACAGGATGGAGTGCAGTGTCCATTAACTGAACCAGATTAATCACATACACACTAAGGGAGGCCAAACATAAAACATCTGATTCCCACCAACCTCTAACTACACAAACCCGAGTAAATACTAAAGTACCCAGAGGCATGACTGGCCTCCTGCCCCTACCACATATGCTGTTAAGCCCCCCTTGGAAACAAGGTCCAGGTAAGGAAATCATTAGCCACAAAAAGACTTCTGATATGACCACTCCCCAGGAAACCACCTCCAAAGTCCATATTCTCAAAGCCCAAGTGTTATAATCCTTTCCACAAACATGTCAGGCTTATTCTTATAAGCTTCCCTTAAGTCATAAACCTTTCTCTGATTTGAACCCAGTGTACTCAGACCTATGCAATCAGAAAATCATAGAATAGAATCAGCTGGGTTGGAAAAGCCTTCCAAATTCATCAAGCCCAACCATTTCCCCAGCACTGCAAAGGCCAATACTAACCCGTGCCCCAAGTGCCACGTCCACATGGCTGTCAAATCCCTCCAGGGATGGGGACTCCACCACTGCCCTGGGCAGCCTGTGCCAGTGTCTGATCACCCTTTCTGTGAAGAAGATTTTCCTGACATCCAATCTAAAATTTACCCATTTAGCCTCATGTTCTTTACCTTACATGCCTTATTTTCCTCTCTGATGTTTACCATCCTGATGTTTGAAGTACCACCACCACCCTTCTTCTCAGCTTTCATTTTCTAGGTTAAAATTTTCTCTCTTTGATTTTCCACCCAAAATACAAGCTCTTCCCTTCCAACACCTCCACCATCTTTTTCTGTAAGCAGCCCAGGTCAAACTCACACCTCAGGAACCTGGGGACCAGAATGATCCATAGGATGCCACAGCCCCTGGCATATTTACCTTCTCCTGAAAGAAACTCCTCCTGGGATTTATGAAGGTGTGCATACCTTTTTCAGAGCCTGTCCTATGAATTACCCTCACGTTTTTCTCCTTTGTCATCTACAAATGGTGAGTCTCTATAGTGGAAATTCTTATTTCTCGCTAAAGTTGTGACTTAGCATTTTTCTGTACTGGATTTCATCTCTTTGCTATTATTCCAGTCTTCAAGGTCATCCAGTTCTCTCTGCATGGTACGTCTCTCAAGTCTGTGTCATCAGCAGACTTCAGCAGCATGCTATGTTTTGTGCCAAGGTCATTCATGAAAATATTAAATAAGATCCATCCGCAAGAAAAATCCTTGGAGAGCTCCACTCATACCCAGCCAGAAACTTTCCCATGCTACTTGTTGTCACTCAGTCAGTTCATCTGAGCAATACTTGCTCAATCTCCAGTTTATGTGTTAATCATGTAAACAGCACAACACCAAACCATTAGGAAAAGGTTCTTCATCCAAATAAAGCCTCACTCTTGCAGAGAAAGATTGTTGGAACTCTCCCAGACCAACTCTCCCAAGCTCAAAGGGGCCCTGAGCAACCTGGTCTAGTGGAAGGTGAAAGCCAAACCGTTCTAGGATTCTGTAGTGAGCAAGTTGTCATATGACAACCACGACACAATGAGGATGGCTCTGCATTCTGGTAGGTGAGGTCTTACACCTGCCCAACTTGCTGAGCAGTGTCAGGTTCCTAAAAGCTGTTAGACCATTGTGCATTACAATTAACAGTGTTAAATTAATGTTGGTAAAGCGTGAAGCAAGTACTGAGTTACTGTAATCTTTCCTAATGGAATAACACTGCTCCAGAGAGGCCAGGGGACGTGATTTAGTGGTGAACGTGGTGGTGGTGCTGGGTTGAGTTGGGACTGGTGATCTTAGAGGGCTTTTTAAACCCTAATGATTCTATGATTTCTATGCACATAGATGGTTTTATGTATTAGTAGTCTATTATTGATAAAATCCACCAACTGCACTACAAACTTCTGCCTATTTCTGTCTCATTTTAGGCAGGGAAAATAAAATTACATCAATCCAAAGGGAATAAAGGTTATGTTGCCTTCCTCTGATAACACTGGGAAATAAGCAGCTCGCCATTCAGCATTCGTTGGTATTTGGTGTAATAAATACACTTCCTGATGGACGACTGTGATTATAACGAGCACTGTACAGAAATGACACTGCAATTTAGGAATAAGACAAACACGAGTGACGGAGTTCAAAGCCCCACCGCACTCGCTGGGCTCGTGTTTGGTTTGCTGTTTTGTTTTGAGCCGACTCTCCGTGCCCGCGAAAGCCGGGATCGCCTCGAGGGTCGCCCCAGCTGAAAAGCATCTGCAGTGATCCTCGCTGACCTTTCTCTCTGATAGCACCCTGCCTGCCTTTTAACGGGGGCCTGAACCGAGTCAGAGGTGAAACAGATAAATGACTGAAGATCCAAATGTTTTCTCAACAGGCAAGTTCCCACATGCTCAATTTTCTTTTCCTCCATGAAGAACAAGAGGGGGAAAAATTGCAAGTGATTAGCTAATGAACATCTGGTTTGCTTTATTTGGGCTTCCTTGCAGCCAGGGGTTGAATTTACTAATTTTTATTTCCTACTAAAAACAAAAAAGGAGCTTTTTTTTTTTTTTTTTTTCCAAAGCCCGTAGAGGAGAGGTTCCTCACAAGTGTGGCCGTTCTTTCCACCACTATGATTACCTGGCCCACATGCCACGTCCTGTGTGGTTACCTTCTGTCCTGAACTTTTCATGTGGTTTGACATGTCTTTAATTTAGACAATCAGACCACGTCTAACCTGAAACAAAAACACTCTTTGGAGATCCTGAACCCTTTTTGAATCCTACAGATGTCAACCCAGCGGGATGCAATGGCAAACTGTTAATTATATGTGCAAAAAGGGTCGATGTAATTACATAGTAAACACAAATATTATCTGATGTAAATATAGACTGATTGTGCTCTTGCACTGCTGACTGCTAAAAATAGCTGATTTAAGGCCCTGCTCTGCACTGACTTTAGATTTGAGCAGCACCATGGACTTGCCTGTGCTCACTTCAGCTCCTGAATTCATCTCCACTTGTTTATTTTCCAGGGGTTTCACAGAACTGAACAAGTGATCCCATATGGGAATAATCAGAGATGGGATTTATGAATAAGCAAACAATGATTTGGAGATCTTTTCTTCTTCCGCCTCATAGAAATCTGGTTTTCCAAAAAGGCTTAAGCACACACCTCAACTTCCCCAACCATTTCAGAGCATTTCAAGCAGGTTCCCAAAATCTGTTGCTGCCTTGGGGAGTTACAGCCTTTCTTTGCATGGTCAGTTCATTTCAGAGGCAGCTATGAGACTAAATTTCACTGTTTACTGTTGCCCAGCTCTGAACAAGAGGTTAAGGAAATAAATTGCCAGCCATAAACCCTTTAAAAACATGGTTTAGTTTCTTCCTCCCACTCCCACAGATTTACCTTACACTGACTTTGCCAATGACTTGCTCACTCCAGTCTGTCTTCACAGCAGTCACAAAAGCCCTCAAGCCTCGATGGCACATTTTTATTCAATAGCCATAACTCCAAAATTGTTGAAAAGGCCATTTTTGGCAAATCTTGGAGCCCAATCCAGAGCAAAGCTGCAGCAGTGTAAATCTGGAGGGACACTCACGTGACACTTGTAACTGATATCATACCCTGCCCCAGTTTATCACCCCCATCTTTATCGTTCAACCAACTTGTTCTCTAGAGAAGGATCATAAACCCACAGGTAATTGCAGGATGGCCACACAGACAGTAAAAAGAAAAAGCCTGCAGATGGGTAGTTCAAAGACAGATTTCTCAAAAAACACCAAACCACTGAAAGGAGCCAAGCTGGGTCTCATTTGTGGATGCACTGAGCATCTATAAGTTTATTTAAAATCAGCAATAGCTGCAATATGCAACGCCTATCAAAATCAGACATTTACCCACAACTGTGGCTTTTGAAAGACGTGATTTACTTTAGAAGTGAAGAAGAAATAACAGGGCTTTTAGACAGACTAATAAATGTATGGTCCAGAGACTTTTCCAGTAGCATATTTATTGTCCAAGCCCTCCAGTCAGCAGCACACTTAATTTTAAGCACATGCTTAAGTGCTTTACTGAACAAAGCTGAAATGTGGACCCACCAGGCAGCTCAAGAAAAGCACTTTCACATCAGTCATCCTGCATGAGCAGTGAGAGCAGCCCAGCTTTTTACCATGATAGGCACAATCCAAGCTCAGAAGCAGCTCTTCCCTTTGCAGTAGAATCTAATTGGGAACAAAGCAACCCTGGGGAGCAAGAAGAGTTTTCCTGACTTCTTAGGATGTCCCATATGACCACTGGGTGATCCAGCATGGAGCCCTGGAAAGGCTTCACCCAGCGTGCAGCTTTTGGAGCAGGTGGTGGTAGTGACATACAGGAATGAGAAGGATGCAGAATTAGGCAAAGCTACAACAACCACACTATTACACCAAATAATTTTATGCACCTGAGGGTGCTAATACACATCTGACAAGGTTAGAGGTCCACCAAAGTCTACATATTGTCTGTGCCATGTACCCCAGCTCCATAGTTTAGGAGACAAGGAAAAGATCCAGGATGACCACAGCCATAAAAGGTGTGTAAAATCCTTCTTGCCTTGTTGAGGGCACTGGGTTAATTTCCTACTCTTAGGTTTCTGTCTGGAAAATAGACTGTTGGCACCTCTGCCATATTTAAAAGAGAAAGGAAAAGTAAAAATTATATTTGTTATTTTATAAGGAGTGTGGTATCAAAATGTGCCTGTCAGAAGAGGGCAGGGATTATTTTGATAAATTATCACCCACAGTGCTGAACACTAGAGAAGCCACATCAAATTATCTCTAATTGAAGGGTGGATTCTCTGGTATCCACTTAGATTACAGCATGTTCTAAGCTTTTCCTGCTTTCCTGCTCTCTGCCATCTTTAGTCTAGTTAGAGTTGAGCTTAGCTTTCCCTGTGCTGGGAGGAGGAGTTAGAACTCTCTCTAAAGCCTGGCCATCTATTTGCATAAAAATTGTTAAAACTGACTAATTTTGAGATTCTCTCAGATGTGACTGAAACTGGGCTATGGATAGAGAGTGATAGGGGCAAAAATCAGGGACAGGGATCCACATACTCAAACAGTCACACAGAGCATGGCTGCATTAATCTTTCTCTCCCTTTAGGAAATAAGACTAAAAACAACAACCTCACATTGTCACAGTGCAGCTTCTTGCTCATTTAATACAGGACTCTGTGACATATCAGACACGTGGTTGTGCCTTGGAGGACTTGGTCATGCCAAAGTTCATGCCAGGCTCCATTCACCTGCAGCAAAAACCAGCTCTTTATGTCCACAAATAGGTTCAGAGCCTGCACTGTAAGAGCAGATTTTTTTTTTTCTGAGCGAGCCAGAGCCAGCATGCCAGACCTGCAGAAATCCTGTGCACATTCCAGCACCAGCCTGGACCCCTGTGGAGCCCATCTCAGCCTTCTGACCATTTTCCCTGTTAACTTTTAGAGACCCCTCAGGAGCAGTCTGCAAGTCCCCAGCTATAAAGCAGCGTTCTCTGCTCCAGAGCCCATTTACAGCTGCCTTGGGTCTGCCCTGGCTTTGAAAGCCCTGCAAGACATGGAGGCTGCTCAAAGTACCCCACACTCTGCCTGAGCTTTGAGCCTTCCTCCCACAGCTGAGCACCAATCACAGCAGATAAACACAGGACCAGTGATGTGTGTAACTGGGAGGGGATGTCAGCCCTCTCCTGGGAGCTCCAAAGTGAGAATTTTGTGTGCTGTCCTGCTCCTCCCTTTCCCTGTGGAAGGACAAAGAGTTTGTATTGTTCTACAGCTGTTGCAGGAGTCAAGGAGAAAGCTGGTGCTTCCAGTGGGCAGTAAAATGTCATCCACCAACACCTGCATCCACAGAAGGAGGAAGGTTGGAACAGTCCTCTAGGACCACTGAGTCCAACCATTCCCCAGCACTCCCAAAGCCACCACTGACCCCTGTCCCCAAGTGCCACATCCACACAGCTTTTAAATCCCTCCAGGGATGGGGATTCCACCATTGCCCTGGGCAGCCTGTTCCAATGCCAGATCACCCTTTTAGTGATTAATTTTTTCCTAATAACCACCTGGCTGCAACCTCCTGTCAGGGCGTTGTGCAGAGCCACAAGGTCCCCCCTGAGCCTCCTTTTCTCTGGGCTGAGCCCCTTTCCCAGCTCCCTCAGCCCCTCCTGGGGCTCCAGACCCTTCCCAGCTCCGTTTCCTTCTCTGGACATCCAAATTAAATTCACAAGGAGAGTACAAAGCTACATGCATGGCTTTAAAAAGATTAAATTAGATAAATACAAGGGAGGAGCAATTTTATCATTAACAGCAATAAGAGACCTGGATATTCATTGCTGTATAGTTGAAGCTCCTCTCCCCTCTCTCCAATGCTTGTAGACCAGGACTCCACTGCAGTGGTACTAAAAAACACAGGACTAAAACCCACTTGTTTCCCTCAAATTCTCACATCCTAAGTAGTTTTTCTGTAGCAAGGAACATTTCAGTCCATAGGAGCCTCTATTTTCTTCAGCTGTACTGAGGCAATCCTGACCCTGCCTGATTTTCCAGGTCACTTTCTGCATTGCCCACACATCCCTGAAGCACATGGAGAGTCCCTGAGCTTTTCAGACATCATTACCCAGCACAGAGGCAAAGGAAGGAAGAATCACCCTGCTGGTTCTGATGGCTCCTGGATCAGAGCTTTATGTCCCTGCTCTGCACCTCAGCTCCCAGGGCCAAGGAGCCATCCCAGAACTCCCAGCCCCCATTAATGCTGCAGAACTTAAAGATTTGCAGAGTTTACTTGCAAAGCCTTTTAGAAGCAGGGATGAGTAAACAAGAGTGAAAAGTTAAACAAAGGAAATACATTTATGCTTGTACTGTTTTCAAGTTTATGCAAACAATCCATTTCTAAAGCTGTCACTGACAGTCCTGGCACGTTCTCATTCCCCTGCTCAGAGTCATGTTGGAAATTGAAATCACAAGCATTTCTGAGATGCTTTGGGCAAAATACCTCCCTCAGCTCCACCAGCTGAAAATCAGTGAGGTTGGCTGTGGCTACAGAGCCATGGCAACATCCTTGTGCCATGATTCTGGAAGAAGAGGGAAAAAGAATCTGAACTTCTCCGGCCACAGCGGCTGTGGAAGAAACTGGAATAGAGTTATCCAAACGAGTTATGAAGAGATCAGTTGAAGAAATAACAGCAGGAAACCATCAGGCAGAGAAAGAATTAGAAAATACTATTTTCTAGCTGGTCAGGCAGTAAGTGGAGCTGCCATAAACCTTTTGCTCATGGCTTGACTGAGGGAAGGAGGCATGGAGAGCCTGCTCTCCACCAGCACAGCCCACCACGCTCCATGCAGGAAGGGAAGACTCTCTGCTAGACCCAAGCAAAGGGTCAGCAAAGCCACAGCTTCCCAATCCATGTCTCAAGAAGTGGCTCAAAGGTTTGTTTCAAAGGGAAAAGCTCTGCTGCAGCTGGAAGACAGCACAGTTGCCATTCCAACGCTTCCTCACCCTCTTTCCTCTCCTCCGTTCAGCTGCACGGGACAGCACGTTTAACAGCTGAGCAAAGCCTACAAAGTTAATTCCTAGCTTTGAGATGGTTACTGGTAATTGTAGGTAATTTCAAATATAATTGCAATTGAGTTGAAAAAGATCTGTTTGCAGTGTTTATGCTCATCACTCTAATTTAAGACCTAGAAAGCTGGATATGCTGCTCTTCAAATACACACCCATTTTTCATCTTCCTGATTTTACCACGAGCGATCATAAAAACAGCCCCAGCAAACCACAGTCTGCAATGCAAGGCAAATGTTTGAGAAGCTGCATATAAAGTTTCAAGCAAAGCTGCTTGAAGGTTAACGACAGAACATGTTAATGATTATCAAATAGACAAGGAAAGCCACAAAGCGCTTCCAACACAGAAATGCAAGAGCCCCTCAAAATAAATGGTGGCTAACCTTGTTTGGAATAATACTTCTCTTCAAAGCCATGGAACTGTTGCATGTCACAAATATGTCCACATGTAGTTTTAATACAGGAATAATTACCCATGGCATGTTTGTTAGTGGAAAAAGCAAAGGTCTCCTGTTACTTACACATAATAAAACCTGCATTGTTTACCATGAATGAGTTATATGAGAGTGGTAATAAATAAGTGTTGTAACAAACTTTTGCTGCCCAGGCCTGCAAACTGTTCTTAATATCTGCAGTTTGGTAGCACCTAGAGGCCCTGCTAAAATCTGTGGTGCTGAGCCTGCCTGCTGCAGAGCAAGAAACTGCCCCTGCTCTGAAACACAGAAAATATGCTATAGGCGGAATAAAAACATTCAAGCCCCTGGGCAGGGTGACTCAAAACATGCAAGTATTTGCAGAAAGCTCAGCTGGGAGGGACACATTGTAGATGACCCTTCTGCTCCCTCTGGGATGTGTCCCATGTGTGCAGCCACGTGAGTGGAGAGCAGGAACCAAACAACCTTTGATTCTGCTTTAAGTGGGTACTACCAAAGAGCCTGCCCCAGGCAAAGCTACTCCTGCGTGCAACTGCTCCTAGGCTGAGGACTGAAACATGACCATTTTAAACACTAGGATACACCCTTGAAGTTAAAATCAACAGCTGTGTGCTGGCTTATAGACACTTAAAATATCTGGGTTTTAAAAAATACATCTGGCTTTCTATAGTTGACAAAACTCCTTGGGAGTTTTAAGCTCTTTGGGAAAGTCATAAGGAATCACAGGATGGTTTGGGTTGGGAGGGACCTTAAAGACCACCTAGTTCCAATTCTCCTGGTTTTATCTGCTAAATCTGTGCATGGATTACAGAATCTCTGGTCATCTCTATCCAATGTTAATCTCTGTCAACATGGGGCTGCTTGAAAAAAACCCAACCAAACCAAAATCTTTTGGTTGCTGTATTCTTGACTCATCAAACAAGACACTTTTAAAGCTGGAACTACTCAGGAAATTGCTTCCCATGAAAAAGTCAGAGGCAAATTAAAAAATAAAAATTCTTTACCTTAACATTTTCCTACTTTTTGTTTTAAAATTAAAAAATATCTTTCCGTCAACTGATTTTGTTGGGTTTTGGGAGCCATTGGACCATTTGAGAATAGTTTCAGGAGTAAATTATCCACCCAGCTCTTCACAGAGCACTACCTCCGTGAAGATTGGAGTACTTGCTTATTTTAATGCAACCCACCAAGGCAACCTTCTCTGCAGAATTCAGTCAGAAATGTTATAGTTTAAAAACTATATGTAACTCATCCAAAGAAAACTTCAAAACCTTGCTTTAGTAAAGAAATGGACTTTGTTTAACTTCTCAGGAAGTTGTTTCATATAGCAAAAGAAGCAGCTGTGGGATTACTGCGCAGGATCTGTAGCTCTGCACCACTTGACCTGAGCCAGACATTGCCTCCAGCAGTGTTTGCTGCTCCTTCATTCAACCCCCAAATAATGCAGGGTCATTCTCCTATTTATTTCTGTCTCTTCACTTAGGAAAAAGGAGTTTAGGACAATTTAAGACCATCACCTCAAAACTGAGCAAAGTCCCAGTTACTCCTTGTTGGATAAAAGGGTTTACTAAAGACGAGGAACTTTAAGGAAAAGCTAATGAACAAACTGAAAGAGAAGAATTCAAGCAAATTCATTTCATGGCAGCCTTGCAAGACAGCAAGGCTCCTCCAGACTTCTGCAGAAGGAAGTCCAAATAATTGCTCCAAAATAATGGCCTGATCTCACAGGTATCAAACAAATCCAGGTGAGCTATGCCCTTCTCCAGCCACTTGGTTTGATGTGTTAGACCCACAATCCTCCCCAGCCATCTGGTAAATGTGCAAAAAGGAAAACCTGAATGATTTACGCTCAGGAGCAACGGTGGTGGTGGGGACCAGGACTTCAGATTTATCAGCAGAACCTCAGCACTTCATTGTCACTGAACCCCTGACCATACCTCAGGAATGAAATCTCCAACTCCCAACAATTATTTCTACTCTGTTTTTCCAGACTTTCAAGGTTTTTGCTGTGCTATCAGTGACTATAGCATCCTTTATGGCTTTACTGAGGAGGTAAAATAACAGGGGGGCCTCAGAAACCTGGTAATCAAAGGCAGCTGCATGCAAGACATTACACTCAAGCTCTAAGAATAACCATTAATTGCTTCTGTGGGTCAAAAAAATCAACTCCCATGAAAAATTAATATCTAAATGAAGAGTAATGAGAGGCTGGTTAAATGTAGCAGAGAAATAACAGTAAGGGAGAAAAATTCAGGACCCTGTTTCTAAGTGCCGGGAGTAACCAAAAGTGATGGTGAAGCCGAGACTTGAGGTCTGATCCTTCAGACAGGGCTGGGCATGTTTATTAGTTCAGTCCATGGGTCACTTTTTTGTTATTTAGGGGTGGCCAGAAAAGCCTCTGTTGTTATTCAAATTGAAAGGGCAGCAGAACCACTGAGATAAGTAAGAGTCTTTCCCTGCAAGGACTCTGGAAGAAGTTAGCAAGAAAAAGTATGGAAAAGGGATTTTTCCTGCCAATGCTGTGCATACTGAATGCCTCAGAGATACTCCTCCAGGAACACAGAGAGCAGTGCTTTGAACAGACTGCCTGCAGCTCATCAGTTTGTTTTCCCCCTTTATAGCACATGCTGTCTTCCCATCCAGGCTGGAGGCATTTCTGCATAACCTGTGACCCAAGGAATAACCTTGGTCCATCCACAGGAGTCTAAGCAGAGCAGAGAAAAACAGCCAGAGCTCACCCACCCCCAGGTTCACATCTTGCCCAGGCTGGCATCCGGTTTAGCTCACAGTGATAAAATTTGTTGGAAGTAAAGTTTATAAACTCAGTTGTCAAGACAAATTTGAAGCTCCCAGCCTGCCAAGCCCTCAAAAGAAAGGCAGAAGAGATCTGAACCTACTGTAAGGGGTAGGTACAACTCTTCCCACTCTAAGTTACAGTGAAATGCAGGGCAAAAATATTCCATTCCAGAAACTGCTGCTAAACCTACCAAATACCAGCAAATATAGCCTTCACTTCTTGATCTCTAGGTATTAATTAGATCTGAAAGATGGTCTCATGTTATGTCCTTCAGCATCCCAGGTGGCTAAGGCAGCAGCAGCTCAGGAGCCTTGCTCAGCAGTGTCTTGCTTTGTGCTTTGGGGACTGACAGCACCACAACCCCACGAGATGGGAAACAGCTCCTTGACCGTGTGTGGAAGGGAGGATCTGTCAGCCAGATGCCTGGGACAGGGATGGCAGGAGATAATCTGGTACCATGAACATTTCAGGGAGGTCCTACTCTTCCACAGAGAAGTATGAAACCAGCCAGGGAACTTATTCTTCTCAGGAAACCTTCTTGTTTCAGTCCTGCCATTTGGTCTGTGAAACAGGGAATGGGGAATGGGTGGGTAATTCCAAGGAGCACCAGCCAAGTTCCCAGACTTATTTCTCAAATGCTTTGCATTTCAATGTGCAAGCTGGAATACCAGCAAAGACCTTTCTTGGTAGCTGTTCTTCTATTCCTGGAACTTGGCAAAGGGACACTCAGTGATGCTGGAGATGCTCTGGTGTTCCACAGGCAATGTGAAATACTTGGAAAAAATGCAGCAAATTCAAGGCCAAGATAAAATATTTCTGGCCATGAAGATCAACCCTAACCTTTGTTAAATACCTGTCAACAACAGCATTGTTCATTACAGCTATAGTCCAGCTGGTACTTTTGAGCTGAGAATTGGTTCTGATTCACATTTCATCTGTTCTGCATCACAAACCTCCATCCTTCTGCCTATGCTCCAGTGAGGAAACTTTAGAATTTCACATTCAACCCATAGTATGTGGGATTCTCTACTCATCTTGATACCTTCTCTACTCAACTTTAATACCTTGCACTCCGATTTTGGTGTTTAATGACATTTCATAGAGTATTGCGTAAGTACACTAAATTATATATTTGATTTGAGTTGATTCCTGTGTTTGTTAATCCAAATATTTGTATTTACTGTGAACTCTGAGACACCAGATGTGGTTGCTGGTTTTGATTCAGTGACTGAAGCTATATGAATAGAAGGCTCTTTCCAAAACTACAGTTTGATTCTCTCTCTGAAGTCACATTAGGATATGTGTTTTAAACACCTCATTCTTGGGCACTGTCTTCTAAAACTGATGCTAGTGGTCCCTTCCAACTCAGGACATTCTATGATTCTATGAATTCATTCACTTAAAACACTGAGAAGTGAAAAGGAATTTGATTCCTGTCTAATCAAGTTAAAAACCTTTATTCAAACATAAGCTTTCTGTCCTGAGGAACCATATTTAAAATGAAGTTTTCAAAAAATCTGCATTTAGGCTTTAAAACCAAGCCCAGCCAAATAAGGAAAGCAGGTATCTCACTACAGTTCTCTTGTGCTTATGTTTCATGATGGTTTCTTCAATTAAAGCATCATTTCAGACCATTTTTTCTTAATTCACAGAGTGAACAGTCCTGAATCAATGGGCAGCTACTCAGTATTTTGCTCTACTCTCATTATACACTATGTCTGTACAACTTCTTTTGCAACCCCAACCCTGATCTGAAGGCAGGATTAATAATTTCTCCATAGGTTTTCCTAAAGAGCATTTCAATGGAATAGATGAGAGCTTGCCCAATAGTAATTAATTCCCATTCACCCTGCAAAATGGGGAAGTGGTACATTTCCCATTTTATAGGCAAGGAGCTGAGGCACAGAAAGGAGGTCAAAAGTGCTCATTAATTTCCAGAGGCCAGTTTGCTATGCCTTGGACATGATTATTCATGGTACTTAGCATAAAATACTACTTTATGCATCCAGCATCCTGGTCTTTTTGAGTAACATGGCTGCTGGTGGTCCCATGCAATTCATATCAAATTTGTAGGCTTTTAAGTCAGAAGGTGAACAGTAGAAGGTGAGCAGCAAACAGTAACCCCTAGGAAATATCCAGTTAAGGGATGGATAGTCCCACCTAGGGACACACAAGCCCTATTTTCCCAGGCCAGCATGACAACACCTTGATTTTGGGACCATCCAGTTGGTCAATCATCACACAATTTCCAGTTGCTGCAACAGTAGAGAAAGGAATCTTGGAGACAACAACCACATTAGTAGGAGAACGAAAGTTGTTCATCCAGACATTTCTCCCATTTATAAAAAAGACAGTGGTCTGAGGGAAAAATAGTTTGTGGAGACAAAATGAAAGGTCTCTATCCCAGGGGAGCTGCATCAAGGGCAGCTTGATGCTGATATTTCCTTCACAGTCTGGAGAGCTGGTACAATGAAAGTTTTGGGCTGGCCCTTCAGATTTGCAGTAAAACGTGTTCAGTTTTCCAAGGGGATGAATTTGTGTGTAGTTAGAGACTGTTGAGACAGACACAGTCCTGAGACTGCTGAGCAGCTCTGTACCTGGGCTTGTACCTGTGCCCATTGAGGAAAAGCCATGTGTGAGATGATCTATTTCTAGCTGAGTCTTAAAACCTTCCAGGGATAATGATTTCCCTCTTTTCCACCTCCACTAGCAGCTTGTTTCAGTCTTGCACTTGCCAGGAAGAAAGGTTTCCCTAATGTCCAACGTGAAGCTCCCACACTGCAATCCGTGGCCTTTGCCCCCTTACAGTGTCACCTGCCACCATCAAGAAGAGTTTGATCCCATCATCTTTGCAGCTGAACTTCAAACAGTTGTATTAAATTTCCTCTTTACTTGGCCTCAGTCCTGAAAGAAGCCAGGATTTCTGTCCTTTCTCTGGGGCCCAGATATGCTCTTGGCCCAGAACAGGGGGCCCTGCTTCTTTCAGGGTTAAGGCCAAGCACCTGTACAACCACCCCAGGGCTCCATCTGAGCCACAGGCTGAAGTTCCCCTTCCATGTAGACAGCTGGGGAGGGTTATTGACCTCTTTGATATGGACTGGGGACACAGCCAGAGTCGGCATGAACAGAGGAAAATTCACATCAGAGGTTTTTTAGAAAGCAGAACAGGCAAAAATAGCCTGTGATGTGTAACTTCAGGCCTCTCACACACAGGGAGAGCTGTGGGGGCACCCCGAGTGGGTTCCCAAAACCACAGGCAGGCAGAGCCACCATTCTTACCAGACTGTTTAACCACTCAGAAACTATAAATGATCAAAAAATCTTATTTCCCCAGGTGCCATTACATTCTGGGAAGCCTAACCAGAGGCACGCAGGCAGGGAGGGAGTTTAGACCAGGTCCAAGAAGAGAAGAGGCCGAGCTGGCTGGGGCAGTTAACCTCTGACAGACAGTCTGTAATATACCTGACACAGAAAACAAACCAGGTGGTGCCACTGCTTGGAAAATACAGACACAGCAGGGGCCTGGGCATGGAGGAGGGGGAGAGAGGGAAAACATGAGCAGGGGAAAACCGAGAGGGCAGGAGTCGTTAACCCCTGATAGCTAGTATAAAGTATTTTACTCCCCATCTCATTCATTAGACCATGTCAGCTCCAGGAGTACCATGTCCATTCCCTCACATAAATCCAGCAAGTTTCTCTTTTTAAAAGGCCAGACACTGTCTCTGCCATGGCAATCCAGCTGTCTGGCCAGATGCCTGCCCTGCGTGCAGGGCCACAAGAGCTCAGCTTTGGCAGGTGAGGGCAGCCCTCTCCCAGGGGCTCCTGCACCCTTTGCCTGGCACTGCCACTTGCCCTCTGCTCCTTCCCTGCAGCCCAGGGAATTGGGATGTCCCCAGGGACTGTGTCCCTGTCAATGCCAGCCCATGGGCAGGAACAGATCAGCAGAGATCTCAGGGAGCCAGAGCTGTTCACCAGCTCCGTAGCAAGAGCTGATGTGGAACAGGCTGCTCAGGGAAGTGGTGGAGTCACAATCCCTGGAAATGTTCAAAAGATGTGTGGATGTGGCACTTGGGGACATGGGTTTGTGGTGGGCTTGGCAGTTGGACTCCATGATCTTAGAGGGCTTTTCCAACCTTAATGATTCTATGGTTCTATAAACTTCTGGATGACTGATTTCATCCATGGTCCAGCATGGTCCTCTCATGCATCTGATCACAGGAGCTGTGACACAGGAAAAAAATGGGACTCCCACCCTTTCTGCAGAGCCACATCCTTCCTTCATGACCCTAAGGAACAAATCTTTTATAACCCATGCTTAAATAAGGTTACAATGTTGAGAGAAAGGAATTACAGAGAATAACTTGCATCTGGTACTGGTTTGGAGTTTATCTCTGTGCTTCCAGCTCAAGGGGACACAATGTACCCCCATCCTGCCCCTTTTTTATAAGTTGCTCAAACCAGCAACCACCCCAGTAAAGCTGTGGGAAATGCAGGAAGTAGTTCTGTCCTTGAAATCTGACCTGAATTTTTACTAAAAAGCTAGCAATTCCAATAAAAGAACAGGGGCACAAAATCAACTATTTTTAACACATCTGTCTACAGTTAAACAACATTGTTTTTCTTTGTGAGAACTTAGTAACATCAGAAAAGTTGGAGAGCCTTCCTGGGGCTGAGGTATTACAGGGCATCTTGTATACCTTGGCATTGTGTGGCTTTCCAGGACATCATTTTAACACTTCACAAATCAGGCTTTATGGACATTCTTCTCTCATAAATCCTCTGCAAAGCAAACACAGAAATTACACGTTACACATAGCCAGGTAAACTGCACGGAAGATCACCAGCGAGCAGAGCATTTTTAAAATGTATAAAAACCATAAAGCATTTTGGGTGTTTTATGATGGCAACATTTCTTTTAGGGCCTGATCCAGCCTTCTTTGAAGTCAAATGGAGCCTTTCCATTGACATCAGAGGGTGTGGGATTTGTCTCACAGCAACTTATACCAATGAGAACAATATTTTGCTCTGAAGTCATTACTTTCTGCCGTGGATGTTTGGAAAACAGCTCGTCACCTGACAATACACCCTGAAGGTACTGACAGTCCATGTGTTTTCATTATTTAAAAATGAGACTTGGTAACGGGCTCAGCTGTTTAGGGAAGGTAATATTTTTCTTAAGTACGCCTACCATAAAGTAAATTACCAAAATCTTCTTCGAGCTGTAACTAAAACACAAGGGCACAGCTGCCCTGGAGGAGTAAAAGGGTTCTCAATGTAAACTCCACTGATATCATCACCATCAGAAGGTCATAAAATTGATTGATTATAAATACAGTCCTCATTTGTTTACAGCTTGCATTTTTGGGTCCTGGGTAATTAGCACATTAACCATCCCTCAAAGTGAGCGCTTACAGGTGCCGCTCCCAGATAGCCACAGTGGAAAACTGCACAAGAGCAGCCTGATTTTCCTTCCACAGTTCCTGGACGGAGGGGAGAAATGTCAGTTATGTGTTTAGCTACTTGATCACACCTACCCAGGAGCCAAGGGCGTAAGGGGGCATTAAAATGACCTCTTAATTTCCTTCAGCGCTAAGGTAGCACCCAAAAAATGAGAGACATGTCAGCAATGTGAGGGTGATCTCCTCTTCGAGAAGCCTGCGGCTGCCAGAAGTCTTTTAAGATTCTTTTTCCCTCGGCACAAGCCAACAAAGGAAGATAAAGATCACCCTATTTGTGGTAACTGGTACTTAGTTCCTTTTAGTTACACTTAAAATAAACTCTCTTTGAGTTCTCCAAAGGTTTCAGCCTTCAGACACACCACTACCGAGCTGTAAGCCAGCCACCTTCCTCTCAGCCCCTCTTGGCTCCAAGTTCACGACTACTCTGTGCTCAGGACATTAAACTTTAAAGTCACGTTTTATTTGTACAGCTGGATGCATCAGGTTTATGCTTATTGTCTAATTAGCCAACTAAACCACTTCTGAAAGGGTTTTAATGCTTTACCCCCAGTGAGATCTCCGTAGTGAGTGTGTGTTGAAATGCTAATGGAGACAAAGAATTCCTTTTTGTAGGAATTTGCAGTATTTTGGATGCATCTCGTGGGCCAAATCTTCAACTGCTGTGGCTTGGTTGGAGTGAGGCAGGTTATTCCCAATTACAGACGTTGAAGGACTCCTGAAATCTAACAGCATGCCAGAGAAGCTATTCACTAATATTCTGGCTTTCAGATGGCTTAAAACTCTACAGCCAGTTTCCAGGTTTTTCCTGTTTTCCACAGAAGTTTATTAGACATGCCTCCTGCATGTGGGATGAGATAACAGCCACAGGATTCACCAAGGCACTAAAGATTAAAGTAGGCATCATCTGCCCTGGCATTTACACGATTTTACAGATTAATTCTTTCAAAACATTCCCACTGGCATCATCTGCTGCACAAGTAATCTAAAAATCCCATACTTACAATTTTTTCATCCATGAAATGAGAGTAGTAAGTGAGCAAAAAGTGAAGTCGCTGGCATAGCTGATGTCATCTGTGCATTAAAAAGGAGACCTTGCTTTACTTTTGGGGGTATTTCTGTTAATGCTACCAGTTCCTAAATGGAAATATTTTGGAGAACTGCCTCTTCTGATGTATTTGTAGAAGTTAGAGCAAAGAGCAGCCTGAGAAGAGCCTCTAAACACTACAACACCGGCAGTAAATAATGCTAATAACCCTTAATTATGGGCCTTATTTAATTCCTGTTTCCAAGTGCCATGAATGTAGCTAAATGAATGTGCTAAATGATAGCAAATTAGCTTTAAAAATGTTAATGGAAAGTTGCTTAGTGCTGAAGGCTGTTTTTAGCCCTTCTGGCAGGAGGGGAACTCCTCCATTAAGATTCCTCTCCAGTCCAACTGAATCCACAGATGACCCATTCAGTTTTTAGATCCTCACACTTCTACACACCCAGAGATCCATTTTCACTTTAAATCCAGAAAATTTGAGTTGTTTTACTCCTAAGATTCTTTTGTTTATGATTGGACTTGATTATCTTACAGGTCTTTTCCAACCTAAATGATTCTGTGATTCTATGTTTTGGATTACTGAATCCTCCTTACACAGTTGTTTGATTTTGCACTTCAACACCCATCAGTGCATGCAGCAGCCAGCCCCAGCTTGGCTCATTCGAGATCTGTTTTGAGTTCGAGGTGGCAAAATTTTCCCATAACGTTTATCCAAAGAGAAACATGACAAACATTGCAGGTGCAGAATACTACACAGTGCTCCCTTGGTCTGATAAAATTTAGCATCTCTGTTCCTGCATCCTGGGCATGATGCCTCCTTGTAAAACTGTCTCATGAACAAACCATAGAAGAAAAGATCAAGCAAATGATTCAATTTCTAACATTTGAAATCTCTGGGGTTTTTATACTCGAGCCAGTTGCCCAGCTGAGCCCATAAACTCAACTGCAGTGGAAAATATGATGTGCTTGGTCAGGCAGTGTTCCTGTAACAGTGATGACCCAGCAACATGAGCACAGCATTTTTTCTAGCTGCAAGTGCTAATCTTTGTTGAACTAATTGGTACAAAGAAGAGCAAAAATTAATCACAGAATACCCTCAGCTGGAAGGGACACACAGGGATCGTCCAGCCCAACCCCTGGCCCTGCACAGGACCATCCCCAAGAATCCCACCATGTGTCTGAGGCATTGTCCAAATGCTCCCAGAGCTGGCAGGTTTGGTGCTGTGACCGGAGCCTGTTCAGCGCCCCACCATCCTCTGGGGGAAGAACCTTGTCAAGAGGAAGAGCTTCTGTTCTGAAGGTTGTCCATCCCTCCACCTGCACACCTGCATCACTTGTGCTAATATTATTCCTTCTTACAAATTTGGCTTCAGATTTGACCTTTGCAAGCACTAAGAGAAACAGGTGATGAGAGACAACACCACCCTACACCACCCCCATCCCACTCCCAAACCTTATCTTTGCAAAAAAAAAAAAAAAAAAAACCCAGACCAAACTTGCAATTTATCCCAGAAATGTCTCTGGCTATTCTGAAATGTTTTGCTGCCATTCTCCATCATTTGTTTTTTTTCACACTGCTCTCCTGCTGCACTTTGAGGCTGGATGATCACTTAATGTAAATTGTCATGGGCACCCAAGTCATTGACTTAAGCTGGTTTATAGCAGTTAAGGATCTAGTTCCTGACAGCTCAGCTTTGGCAAAGAAAGGGCTGAACTGTGTTTTGCAAACAAGCAATGCAGTGAATTTCATTCTGTTTCTCTGTTCATGAACCAACACTGGTTTGGTAAGAGATATTTGTTATTCAAGTACTTGTTGGACAGCTTGGATCAACAATGGCTCATTCCAGAAACAGTTCATTTCAATTTCTTGCTGCTCATGGGGTGAGAACTGTCACCTAAATCAGATGGTACTGATGCTAATCTTTGAGGGGATGAGTAAGCCTTTTAAAAATAGGAGAACAAAGGCTGATGAAGAACAAATATACTTGTTCACATGTAAATGCAAGTACAGATACAAAGAACAACCAATTCCCAAACTAGCATGCAAATAAAAATCTGTCCAGGCATAAACAGAGAGTTATCAAGGATACTGACAGCCGCAGTCTGGCGAGCCCAGGTGGAGTAAAAAGTATCAGCGTGGCAGGGTGGTTATAGCCACTCTAATTAATCTTCTGTCCCAATGGCAACAGGATTTCAACCTCTTAATTCCTGCACTGACCCCGCTAAACTGTGGCTGAATTACAGTATCCTCCCTGCACAGCTATTTAGGCTTTCAGGGATGAAGCATTCAAGGCATCCCTTAGTAAAATGCAGCAATGCTTAATTATTCACTGTTGCTATTTGCTTACATTTTCCTGTTCAGAAATGATCCTAGTCATGTTCCCACCTATCAGTTCATGTTATTTCTTTCACTGCTAGATTACAAATCAGCACTGGTACCTTTTTGCAGTCAAGTACACTCTTCACCTCCTCTTTCAACACTCACAGTGACCATCTCACAGTACTCAACCAGCACCTTTCTCTAAACATTGGAGAGTTGAGGTGAACTTCAGGAAAAATATCAAATAAAGGTCGAACTTCCTATGAATTTCTATGGGGCATCAGGATAAAGACATCAGAATGTCCCTGCACTGTATAGTGGTGTGTGCAGGGTTTTCTCACACCTTTTTCATGTAGGCACAGGCAGAAAAACAAGGGATTTTTCAAAGCTCTGTCACTTTAACTGCTTTACTAAAACATCTCTGAAGATCCTGCAACTTCACTTACTACTCTGCATTGCTTCTCTGCTGACACCATGCTCAGGACAGTCTCCTTGGCTTGAGTATCTGCTCGGCCAGCCAAGTCAAACTGACTTCAGAACATTTTATGAAAATGTTAATATTGCTTTGTTACCTTACCAGGCAGATGTGAAGCCGTTCCCAGTTGGATTTCGACATCCCAGTGCTGGTGGGTCAGTGCCTATGGCTGCACAGAGCCTTATGGAGCTCCTCATTACAGCACTGTTAGAGTGATGTTATTGCAAAGAGGAGTTTCTACATGCCGTCGCTGCAGCTCTCACCTCATCACCAGCCAAATGAAGGAATGAGGAAAAATACTAAAAGAAGGAACTAAAAGTGACCTGGAATTAATTTCACTGAAATAAATATTTTTGTGAAATCAGCTGTACAGGCTAAGCTGTTACTGCATCACCCAGGAATGAAGGTTCACTTCTCCAAGATGCAGAACTTTTCTGTGGATTGTTCTGAACCCATCATGATTCCTCATCCTCACCATACTTTCTCTTTGGAAGTACCATAAAGAACTTATTCTACAGCTTGGGCCATATATAAAAGCTCCTGAGCACTAGGTTAGTTCAAAAGTGGAAATCAGAGTTTCATAAAAGGCTTATCAGATACAAAGATTACATTTTCTCTCCAGATAACCACAGGATGTTCACAGTCCCATTTGAATTCCACAGAAACCTCACTTAAACTACTAGAATTACTAGAAATTACTAAATCATAGAATCACCATAGACTGGTTTGGGTTGGAAGGAACATTAAAGATCATCTAGTTCCAAACCCCTGCCATGGGCAGGGATGCCACTCACTTGATCATAATTGCTCAGGACCCCATCCAAATCACCTTTTCATTAACATTTGAAACCAGGGCCTACTTCTAAAGAGGAGCTTTCAACTGGCATAAATCAGATTATCTGTACAGATACCAAAGAGCCACAGAAATTGTAGCACTGGAGAATCTGTCCTGCCCAGGTTCAGGGAACTCCTGCAGAGCTCTCACACAGACCAGCAGTAATGTATAATATCCAGATTTCAGGAAACCATCTGGGAATTCCCCACGGTGCCCCTCAACCACAAAGGTTGCCCTGTCTTGGTTTAATTTAGCCAGTTGTGGTCTGCCCCGTGCAGGGAGAGCACATCCTTCTAAAGACATTAGTGACTCACAGCCAGAACCAACCATTGTTGAGAGAATTTGTTGTTTGTCAGGGGAAGCTGAAAAAAAAGTTTTGCCAAGCACTTCCTTTGGTAACATCCTATACATTTTAATGTACAGCTGCTGCCCAGGCAAGGGAGGTAATGTCCCCAGAATGAGCTACAGCTAAATAAGTGCATCCAAATCACAGGAGTGCCCTTGAGCTGCCCCAAGGAGCTGCTGTCCTTCCCTCAGGCATCCCAGTCCTCTGCACAACTGATCCATATGAATCCAGTGTTTGATAAACACATTCCAGCAAGTGGCAGGACCAGGCTCTTCTCAGGAGAAAACAAAAAAACTGGAGAGACTCTGGCAGTAGTAATTCTCAGGAATGTGCTTCTTACACTTTTGGTTTTTAATTACAACTGAAGCAATTAATGGCTTCAAGACAAAAAGGAAAGAAATTAGATTTTCTTGGACATATAGATCACAGCCTTGTGGGATAATTAAATGAACAAAATCTGCTGTAGAAGGAAGAGCACCCAGTCCTGCCTGTGGGAGAGGAAAAAGTCACCGAGCTCAGCTCCCTTAGCGCTGCTGGTTTGCACTTCACTATCTGAACCATCTCAGAGTGAGTCACCTGTGTAAGGTCCACAGCATCACTTTGTTTCCCAAATTGCTCCCTAGTTCTGCATCAGCATCACGACTCTGTGTCAGGGCCCTGAGGGCACTCGCGGCCCCCACTGGGTTTCCTTCCACACCCCCTGCCCAGGAGCTCAGCCCAAGGCCATCAGTCCCAGCCTGAGCTAAGCCTGCAGGTTCAAGCCATCCTAACCAGAAAACAGCCTGCGATGTTGCTCACGCCTGAGCATCGGAGCGAGTGTGACCCCTGGAGCAGGCAGCTGGAGGAAGGTGATGAGAAGATGGTGCTCAGGTGGAGACCCAGCTCACCCCCCTCCATGGAGCACCAGAACTCAGGGAGGAGAAAATCACATATGGAGCTTTTAGACAGTGGTGTTTTCCACACAGGTAGAAAAAGAGATCTAAAATACTTATTCTGTGTTAAAACACCCAACTTTAAACACAGACTAAATTTGGGGGATATATCTCCCAGGAATGAATTCTATCACTACTTCAGCTTTTCCCAAAAAACTTCATAGAAAATAATTACTGAGAAACAGCTTCTTACACCAATCTCACTTCAGTAACTTCACAAAAGCAGTAAGAATTATAGAAAAACCAGCACAGACAGCATTCCCCAGACTTGCACATGCACATTCACAGTTTGCTTTGACATCAGGCTTGAGTTTCCCTGAAGTAATCATCCATGTTTCAGGTTTCAATTTTTCATTGCCCACTTTGGGGCCTGACTTTCAAAGAACAAAGAACTTCCTGAAAATCAGTTCCTTACATTATGGGCCAGTTGTTAATTAGAGATGCAGGTGCCTACATGAGGCATTTCATTTGGACATTTTTGCTTACACACTCTGAGCCATCGACTTCCTCCTCATCCATCAGCTGTGCAACACACAGAGCTTGTGCATCACCATTCAGGGAGCTGAAAGGAGCTTCCAAAATTAAAATAAAACTTTGGAAATTATTTTCTGGCAAGTGCATTGAAGGCCTGCCTGCTACTGATGTGGACAAGATTTGTTTTACTTTTTTGGTGGGCAAGATGAGTTCTGAAAGAGCAACTCTGATGAAAATTGTCCTGGCATTTAAGTGACATTTTGGCAAAACACCATGGAAAGATTTGGTCACATCCTCTCAATGCTTAATTTCTTCCTTAAATGTGCTTTTTAATATGTCACAGTTGTTAAATTCGTAACAAGAATTCCCCTGAGACTAAACAACAGTGCTTGGTATGTGAAAAATGAACAATACATTTACATCAGTAAACTGAGAGGAAATCTTAAATAAATGTATCATTGAGTATCAATAGATGTTATCTTCATGAAATTTGACTGTTTTGTGGACTGATCTTAGCAGCAGGATGTCCTAAATAAACTCAACTATATACATATATTGTCATATTCATTCAGTTATGACAAAACTACCCAGATTTGCTTCTTCTGATGGTTTTATTGCTGTCAGTCAAACATCACTGTCTGGGAAGGCAACAAAGCACTTAAATTAATTTTTAAACTTTCATTATTTTTAAATGGCCAGCATAATCCTAGAATCAAATCTTGAGATGTATATCTTCCAGCTATTTTTGATGGAAGGGAAGAGGAATTGAGATTTCTATGCATTCTTGCTAAACCTGGTGTGAAATTTGACTGCTGGTGTGTTCTGTGGTGTTGCTGCCTTCATGGGCTCTCCAATAAAAGCTTCTGCATGGTCTAGTGGAAGGTGTTCCTGCCCATGGCAGGGGGTTGGAAAGAGATGGACTTTAAGGTCCCTTCTAACCCAAAAAACTCAGTGATTCCATGGTTCTGTTCTTACTGCCCTAATTTTCCTTCTGTAGGACTAACACTTCGTTGCATAAATCCTCAGAACAAGTGAGTAACAATTTAATTTATTTGTTGTGCAAAGTGTTGAGGACATTTCTGGGTGCTGTGGACATGCTGAAACCAGTGTATTTCCCAGCCAATATAAACAGATTTCAGCACATTTGCATCTCCCACCAGGACAGAGGGTTCTAGTCCCATTTTAGTGGGGTTTCCCATACAGAGCATTCACTGTGTGCTGGTGTGGCAGCAGGACCATTCAGAACAGGAACTGACCCATTTGCTTTTTGCTTTAAAAAGTAAAATCAGCCCATTTTGGATTCTGGCTTCTAGGGCAGAAATCCCATAGTGCTTTTAGCCTTGAGCATTTACTCAGACATCCTTTTGGCTTCGGTAAGAACACAAACAGCGCAAATTAACAGACACACCAGTGCACTGGGATTCAGAAGTTCAGGAATCAGTTCTGCTGCTAACTGTGGCCACCTGCTTTACCTCTCAGTGCTCCTGCTCCTCTCCCACTCTGTCTGCCTCCTCTATTTGAACTGTAGGCTCCTTAATGCAAATACCATCTTCCTCTAACAGTGCTGAGTGCCCAGCCCTGGAGCACTGACCTCTTTTGGGATTATCAAACATCTGTACTATAGAAAATAAGAGCTTTACTAATAGATGTGGGTATTTCAGCCATGGCCTATCAGCCCTGTGCTCTCCAGCTTTGTTATCTGTAATTATTTATCTGCTAAAGCTGTTCCCTTCTGCACAGCATAACCCTTCCCTGTCCCCTTAACCCACTGCTCTGTGTTATTCCCTGAGACTGCATTCAGAGGATGTTAGTACAGTTGTAAATTCAATCATTCCACACTATCAGAAAATGCACAGGTCAAGCTGCCCCTGCCTTGAGCCCCCAGAGCACAGGCCATGATGAACACACCTTCTTTCTATGCTCAGTCCATATTTTTTCTCCACTGGCATTAGACATGCTCTTTATGGACAGCAGAGGTGGAGGGAACTCAGATTCAGGGGGGTTGGTGTGCCCCTGACTCCAGGTCTCATTCCAGCATGGGGACAAATGGCCATGGATCTGCCCTGGGTTGTCCCAAAGTCTGACTCCATTCCATCTTGTTTGAGAACCACCTGTATCTTTCATGCCAGTGCTGGTCTCCTCTCAGAGTCAACTCACTCGAGTTCCCATTTTCACACCCACATTTCTCTTTATAACTCTGTCTCCTTTTGCCTGGCCAGAGAGTCCCCACTCCTTGTCCTAAAAATGTCCTTCTCCACAAAGAATGTTTCACTGTCCCTGCTTCCTCCTCCTCTTCTCTACCACCACAGGTGATTGTTTCTGTCCCATACATTCCTGATTTTATTAACCCCACACAATTTTCTGTCTCAAGCTCTGTCAGACAGCTGGCTCTATCCCATTTTTATACCCACTCTGTAAGTCCCGTGCAGTTTCCTCACGCTGTTTCTTCAGGCATAACCTTGGAAAACTCCTTGCTCCCATTTCCCTTTCCCCAGTCTTTGTGCTAGTCCTGGTCTCCTCTGAATTTAATTCATAGATTCCTCCTCTACATTTTCTGGCATTTGATGACCCAGGAAAGAAGAGCACAAAAGGAGCAAGTTCTAAAGCCAAGCTACATCTGAGGGGAGGCCTCAGCTTGTGCAGCTTCCTCACAAGGGACAGTGGAGGGGGAGCTCCAATCTCTGCTCTCTGTGACAGTGACAGAACCTCAGGGAACAGCTGGAGCTGTGCCAGGAGAGGTTTAGGTTGGATGTTAGGAAAGGTTTTTCCCCAGAGGGTGCTGGGCACTGCCCAGGCTCCCCAGGGAATGGGCAAGGGCCCTGACACTGCCAGAGCTCCAGGAGTGTTTGGACATCACTCTCAGGCACAGGATGGGATTGTTGGGGTGTCCTGTGCAGGGCCAGGAGTTGGACTGGTTGGACCTTGTGGGTCCCCTTCCAGCTCAGGATATTCCATGATTCTGTGCATCCCCCTCCCAGCACTCTGGCCTGCAGTTATGTTTGGGGCAGGCAAACCCTGCCAGGATTTCAGTGAATCCCCACTGAGCACACACAGACTGAGATCTTCCAGTCTCATGATTTGCCAAGGTAAGGCAGATTTGTATTGGTGTAGGAAAAATACAACATCCTTGGAAGCAGCAGGACAAATACACTGTGAAGAAATGATGTAAGAAAAGCTTTCTACTGTTCTTCTGAATGGAATTCCTGTCCTCAGTCACCAAAAGAGTACCTGCTGCTTCTGGGCAGATATTTTAAGGCACTTGATTCATTAATTGCACTTCACCTGATAAGTTTCTGGGCCAGTACCAAAAATAACTGTATTCTCTGCTCAGACATATTTTGAATGGTGCCATGTGATGATGGGGGGAAGGGAGAACATGCAATTCTGTAACCTTCAAAGCCCACAGTTCTCATTAACCAGCACTAAATGTCAGAGCCTTTCTAGCTGAACCTGGCAAAGTTATCAAGAGAGTTTCAAACTGGGACTCCTACAGGAACAAATCCACTTAATATTTGCCCACATCACCTCTGCTGGCCACGGGTATCGTGAATGTGTCTTTGATCTATTTCTGTGAACATGATAAAAGGCAACGTGTCCCCAACAAAAGCAACACCTTTCTCAATTGGATGGACTTCCAGTATTCCAGAACCTACTACGGAAACTATTTACAAGAGCATGGAGTGACAGGCCAAGGGGAAATGGCTTCAAACTGTCAAAGAGTAGGTTTAGATAAGATGTTAGGAAGAAATTCTTGGCTGTGAGTATGGAGAGGCCCTGGCACAGGATGCCCAGAGAAGCTGTGGCTGCCCCTGGATCCCTGGAAGTGTTCCAGGCCAGGCTGGACAGGGCTTGGAGCAGCCTGGGATAGTGGGAGGTGTCCCTGCCCATGGCAGGAGGTGGAACTGGATGCTCTTTAATGTTTCTTCCAACCCAAACCAGTCTGGGATTCTATATTTCTATGAAACACCTGGCAACCAGTGGCCTAATCGTGCTGCACTGATCTTCCCAGGACAGAGAGACACCAGCACCTTTCCTCTCTACCTGCTCTCAGGACACTGGATCACATCTCTAGAAAACGAAAATCAGAAGAAATCCAGCTGCAATAGCCCAGCCCAGACACTGTGCAGGTGGCAAATTCCCCCAGGACTCAGTCAGACAATGCTACTGCTCATTAGGGGTGGGTGGGACAGGAGAAATGGGAATAGACATTTCCCTTCATTCATCAAACTGGAACAAGATTGAGAGTTCTGAAAAAAAAACAAGAACTTGGAAGAGTCAATGACTGGGGACAAATCAGGAGAGACTTTGATCATTAAAAGTGCAAAGAATGAAGGTTAAAAAGCAGTTGTTACATAAAGGGGATTCTTTAGTTACAGGAATGTTTGATCCAATTCACAGCTAAGGATGTGTACCCATTTTAAATGGAAAATCCTTTAGCTTTGGTATGAATTTATCTATCCTGCCAGACAAATTGCTCATATCAAACTGTCATTTGGATGTTCAGCCATTGAAAACACAGTTAAAGCATGTCCCTTAATTAGAAATCCCGTGGAAACGAAAACAATCCTCTCTGGCATCTACTTACCCTGGATGGTAAGTTGGACTTATCATCTGGCCCAGCCTCCTTCCTGTTTGCGTGGGTGGATCGAGGCAGACAAGGAATCCTGCTCCCCTTCCAACAGCCCTCGGAGACAAGCAACCTCCCAGGCCAAGGTTTCATCTGCCACAAGTGTCTCTCTGCAAATAGGTCTGGGAGACACGATGAGCTTCTCAGATTAGAGGTGGATGGGACAGGCGTCTTCTGCTCAGTAGGGACCAAGGGAAGCTTAGCTCAATGTTTTAATGGATAAATCTGCTTTAAATCTGTTTCATTTCACTAGATAGGAGTCTCTTTGATGAGGCTGAATTTATTTTCCATGCTAGTAAAAACAATGTAACTCACTTATTACCTTCTGCAACTGGAAAGATGAAGTAACCTGGCCATATCTGTCCTTCCAACCATTTTACTGCTGTCTTATTTTTTAATTAAATATGTTGTTCAAAGTCCCATGTCCCAACAATTTGTTACTATATAAAAATTTCAAGCTCATTAAAAATTAAAAGAGGTCTCTAATCCTTACAGTAGTGAAGAAAATCTTACAATATTAATCCCAAAGTTTAAAAAGCCAAAGGTAGATTTACCTTTCAGTACCTGCCTACAGTCAACCAATGCACCTTTGGGATATGTTAAGATCTTTCTAATTTAAAGTGTTTAATTCAAGATGGAATAACATCTTGAATGAAATGGTTCTCTTTTAGGCAGTTTTGACTTCAACTCAGGAATCACACAGTGGAATTCTTGTATTTCTCAGATCAAAATTGAGAACCACTCCCAGGGACCTCAGACTATTCACTGATGGGAAAAGAACCCCAAATGCTCTGGTTTTGTGCTTGTGGTGACAAATTCACGAGCTTCCAATGTTATACACTGGCAATGTTGATGCACTGCATCCAATTTTTTGAAAACTTGTTTTGTTTATGGTCCCTTTTTACAGGACATTTCTCACTCTATAGGAAACAGATCCTGAGCTCTCAGCCAGCATGGTCAGTTCCCTTGAGATGAACTATCTCAGGATTTTACCTAAAGTAGATCTAACAATTTCTCCTCTCCTTCAGGAAGAGCTCCTGAAGGGATTACCAGATCAAAGGGCATATGCAAGAAAACCACATCTCTCAGATTTCCCAGGTTTTACAGAAGTTACAGACCAGCATCACAAAGCCTTGGTAAAAATTTCCTCTTATCCCACAAAAGCACCTGAGGAGACTGAAGAAGTGACATAATCCTATTCTACAAGGGCTCCACATAAGCAGGTTCAGAGGTGCAAAGAAAAATCATACAGAAGGGAACCTGCCTGTGCCAATCTTTCTCTGGGAAAGCTACTCCTGCTGTGGGACTAGTTCAACAAGTCTGGAGTGGTTTTGTTCCTTTTCCATTACTTTTCCCACCAAGAAGTTCCCCATTTCTTGGCTAAGCTACCCAGGACAGAGGCTGAGGAGAGGAGATTGACTGCTAGAAGCAATAAAAATAAGAGCAGGGTATTAAATAAGGCATTGCTTTAGAGTAATAGGGAGGGTGGAAAGGAATGGGCTCATGCATATTACAATCCTACTATAAAAGAAAGAATTCTTAAATGAGTATTAAAGAGGGCAGAGTTACAGCATGAGAAAACTAGTTTAATCACCTATTGTGCAGCTGTGGTTAATTTTGTACAGATTTTACAGACATCCCAGCTATCATGCAATGCTCCATGCAATCACTGTGGGTGACACTCCACTTTTATCACAAGTCCTGTTAATGATGTCATTACTTGGGCAACTCTTCCATCAACCTCAGTGAGATGTTTCCTTAAGTAGGACCCGAGGTCAGATAACACCTGATGAATATACATGGCAGGAGGACAAATCTGCTTCCTGACTGCACAGAAGAGAAACATATGGTATGTGGGGATACAGAAATACACACACAGGCTTCCCACCCTCCACCTCAGCAGGATTAGCTCCAACCATCTTGGTAACAAACCTTTAAAGTCCCTCTGGTGAGGGGTGTCTCCATGGGAAAGCCATGTAATAGCCTAAAATTCATTGGGATTCTAGTCCTTGATTGGGAATGTAAATTACTTTCTACAGATTGGGTTTGAAAATTCATTAACAGCTGATTGATCTCATGACATCTAAGTCATGACCGAGTGATCAGAAGACTGTTTCTGATGACCACCTGAAAATCTAACAAACAGGGAGCTTGATGGCTAAACAAGCAATTAGCAGTGCCAAACTAGATGATTAGTTATCAATCAGCTCAGCTGCTGATGTTCATCAGACACTTTAAAGAGTGCAGCAAGCTAACTGGAAAATTGTCCTTAATCACTTATCAGTTTGCTAAATCATGGAGAGCCAAATGAGCTCAACAAGTTGTTCATTAAATCCTAAGCAAGCCCAATCTCTTTTCACAGTGCTTTTAAATCTCCAGGCATCACGTGAAGTGTGTCTTATCCTGACAGGGACATCCCCCACACATCCAGGAAAGAAAAAGAAGATAAGAGTCATATTTAGTGTAACTCAGTGAAAAGCCAATTTTTCACTTGCCAGACAGCTCATGCCCTTAGAAATAAAACTGCAGACAGCCCACACGCCCAGACCACCTGTGGCAGGTTCACCAGCACAGGGAGTTACACAGAGCATGGCAAACACATGCAGATCTTGGAACATGGATTCTTTCCATCTCCTGCCTCAAGGGAGAGAAGGAAGAGGATTAGACCTGCTAGAGCTGCAGAGCCCAAAGTCTGGGAAAGAGTTAATCTGGCAGTCCCAGAACCTGAAAAGAAAGAAGGAGCAGCAAGGAATGGGAGATGAGATAATTTGCACCCAACTAGTGAATCCACAGGAATGACTTGCAGGCTGCACATTTTAAAATACCTCAATTCCTGCTTAGTTTGGGTTTGAACATCAAGGTTTCTTCTATTACAATGGCTATTGCAACAGAGTCACTGCTAGACTACAACATTGTCACTGAGCTTCATGAAATTAAGAGGAAGCAGACCCTGGAACAGGTTGTGCACTGAGGTAACTCCTGTACTTTCCCTGGCTTTAAAGCCTGGTGAGAGCACTTGCACTTGGTGTGTTACTGCACCTGCTGTCCCCAGATTTCGGCACACACTGACAAAGGAAGGCCAGCCCTGTCCCCAGGGTACTGATGGGAAATTGCAAAAGGAATCACTGATGTCACCATTTCTGATGTGGGAATGTATCGTAAACACACTCCCTCACAAAATGAAAACTTCTCCAGAAGAAGAAAGGAAATTCTGCTCCTTGGAAAAAAAAAAAAAAAAAGCCAGATGACTTGGGGTACAATAGTTAAGTTTCCTCATGGCCACAGAAAAAACAGTTCTTGGTTTGACTGGAATTGTCCATATGTGCTGATACATGTTAATGTTAAATCACTGCTTGGTTGAGCCTCTCCTGGTGACCTGGAGTACCAGTGGAAGCCATTTCATTTCTTCCTTTGATTTTCATTGCTGTTCTTCTATGAATTACTTCAAACATAGAGGTAGGCTTTTCCTGACCTTTGGACACGTTGTAGCTGCTTCTTTCCACTGGCCTCTCAGTGTTAGGGAGAAACCAGCCAAGATTTAGAAGCACTTGTAGTTGCAATGCTGTTGTGTACTCCAGACCCAGGGCTCCTGGTCCTTGATGCCTTTTGGTTTTGTGACTTTTAATCTGCTGAGTAAGTGCTTGTCAAAGGAATGGCATTTCTGCCCCTGTGTGTCTGAAGTGCCACAATCCTGACAGTTGTGCAGCAGATGGATTCAGTGACACAGCAAATCCTGCAACCACTGAGGGATGTCTGTGCTCCTGGGTGGAAAGCTCTCCTTACCAGGCAAGTGAATGTCAGGTTTTATGTTCTTCTTCCACCTATCCAAGCTGATCCCCTTCAGCCCTTGTGGTGAGGTTCCCAAGTAGGTATGAATGACAAACAATCACAAGTCTGGGACACATATTTTTAATCTGATAAGAATTTTTGAAAATGCCAATCTGTGTAGCTAATTTTTATTCACTCTTCGAGTTGCTGCTTCCTCCCCTGTTCTCTTCCCATGAATATTCAGGATATTCTTTATTTTTGGATTACAATGATCACAGCCTTTGAGGTGAGTACCTACAAACTCCTTTCCTGTTCTTTCAGCCAGCAGCCTGCCCAGTGACAGAGTAGAAAAGCAATAAGATAAGGTTGGCTTTGCTTTAGCAATCTTCTAGTCTTTGGGAATTATCTAAATGTTCCCAGTACAGCTGCAAACACAGAGAGGAAACAGTTGTACAATTTCATAAGTACAGTTTGGACAATGAAACAAAAATACCTGGAGACAACAGTAAAAGCAAGAGCCACAAGATCAGCTTATTCCCCTGTGTCTTTGGGAAGCAGGGAGGCGTAAACCTCCTAAATTTTATCCTTGCCATTGTACTGAGGCATTCACATCAACACATATAAAAAGATTAAAGTAAAATATAACAATTGTGTGTTATCTCCTTAGTAGTTAGGGAATTTCCTTAAAAGGAAATGCATTTTATTATCTTAACAAGAGTCAGAAATTTTTAAAGAAAGTTAACTTTCATTCATCTCAATGACAGCCTAGCAGTGGGGGATGGAAGAAGCCTCAAGTTTGATTAATAAAAGGTTGCAATCACAACTGGCCATTTTGAGGCCAGAACCCAAAAACCAGGAAAGGCGGTGAGAAGCAAAACCCCACCTGAGTTCCTGCAGCTGCCCTGGCCAGCAGGACCCTGCCCACCTGCTTCACCTGCAGGGTCAGGCTATAGGTAGCTGGGAAGCCCATCACATGCGTGTAGTCAGGCTTGGGAATGTAACTTTGCACTAAAACTGTAAAAGACCTATTGAACAGAACTTTTCCAAGCATGATGTCAGTGGGTGGGGGCACTACCAGGCTCATGATAAGCCAAGTATAACCACAGCTGAAATAAAACATTTGCATATAAATTTTCCCTCCTAAAATTTATTAGCAGCAGAGAGATAATGGTGTAACGAGTTGATGAAGAGTTGCCATGAGCTCATATTTTATTTAATGTGGGGCTTGTAGGCATTGTTGCACAGAGGAAAGACTCATTGTGTGCAGTACAGTAAAAACTGCGGTTTAAAACAAAGGGATAAAATAGTTGCCTTAACACAGCAGCAGCATTGTCATTGTAAATCTGCCATGCCACATGTTTTATTACATTTTCATAGCAGAAGAGGGAATTTACGATGTGATACTACAAGCTCCGCCAGCCTTCTTCTGTCAGTGGGGTACCTCTCTTGACTCATATCTAAAATATTTGCTGATACTGAAACGTGACTGTGAGATACAAAAACAGTCTTTTACAACTCCAGAGGACATTATAGTCATCTAGCTTAGAGCAAAAAGAAGAAAAACAAATCACTTGAGCATCAATTTCTGCAGAGAGTGGGCACTTTCTGAGGGAATAAAGAGAGGGAGCCAGTGCTGAGTTGAGGCTGCTTTTGTGCGTAAAGCAGTAACACCAAGATGATATTATTGTTGTTATTATTATTATTATTATTATTATTACTACTACTACTACTACCACAGAAACAAAATTGGTGCCAAAGGTGTATGTGAGAGCTTCACCTTCATCATTACGTTTTGGGGTAATATTCACCCAGTGTGGACATTTTGGGCTTGAATCTCCTGTAGCCAAATATCAACAGCAATGGGTCAGGGCATTGCATTCATTCCTCCTGGCTTGAACTAAGTCACAATATGTTCCCCACAATCAAGGATGATCATTTATTTCCTTTCTGGGGCCAGCTACAGGATATTCTGAATATGCTGGCCTAAATACAATTGTTACTTAACCATGACAAGACCATGTACTTTCCAAATACAAGCAAAGACTTTTGATACTAAAGGTTTAGTATTGAGAACCCTAAAATTAGAATAGGTTCAGGTGACACTGCAAATTTAATTTGATCAAGTATTAGGCAGGTTTCTGTTCACCATAGTAGATAAAAAATTTGGTGTCAAGTAAATTCTTAGGCAAAAAGAACAAAGAAAATGAGCCACAGCTTAAGAGTAAGACAACTGTAACAAAAATCTAGTAGGTTGGTTTTAAATCAAGAGGGAAATAATAAGAAAAAGGACTTCAAAAGCATTTGCAGGGAGGAACATTCCACCAAGACAAAGTCATCTGTCCTTGCTTTCCCAAAAGCAGCATGATCAAAGCTGATTATGGGATTTCAAGTCCTGAGTGTTTCTTTGTATTGCCCAAGCAGAGAGGGAAAATGCTGGATGATACCAAAAGGACAAAAGGAAGATCCTGAGATATTACAAAGCAGGGAACAGGATTTAATGTCTTTAAAGACCATCAGTGCCTCCATCCCACCCGTGTGATGACGTGAGACACAGTCTACCAGGGTTATGATTGGCTGTGCAGCTTGAGGTAATGCACTGATATAACACTAAACAACAACATATGCATGGCATTTGTAATGAGATTGGACTTTTAACCTTCTGAAACAGTGGGAAATAACGGGGCTTTTAAAAATACCAGCTCTGAGGTAAGGAGAGGGTCAGCCCAATACAATTTATAAATATAAAACCAGTTGCATAGCTGAGTTTCACTTTAAAACATAAATTATTTGAAAGACTAAGAGGAAGCCAGAGGAGGAGTGAGAAAAAGAAAGCTGGCAAAGAGGAAAGAACCAGAGGCAACAGAAGAGATGGGAGAGGAGGAGGGTAGAGCCTCTCACAAACTACCCCAGTACCACCTCTGGAGCTCCACCTCACACACCAGTTACTGACTGTCCATTGGTCTGAGCAGCAAACTCTGAACACCAAAGTCTGAGGGGTGACTCGTCCTCACTGACTGAAATGAAACCAAATGTTTGTTCCTCTGTAAGGCCCTAGCTGCAAACACCACGTGCTGACAGCTCCATCAGGATTGATGGACCAGATGAGGCTGGTGCCAGACACCCTGAAGCTTTAACTGCAACTAGAGTGGATCCAACAGATTGACATAAACTTAATAAATTTGGTGAACTTGAAGATTATCATAGAATCACAGAATACACTGAGCTGTAGGGACCCACAAGGATCATGGAGCCCAACTCCACACTGGGCCTGCACAGGACAGCCAAAGATTCCCACCATGTGCCTGAGAGCATGAGAGGTTCAAACAGTGCCAAAGCCAAGAAGGCCTAAAGCAAGGGACTAGTGCTGGGCACAAATATTCAAGATTGTCAAATTCCAGCAGCATTTTTGGTAGAAATATTGGACCAGACAGAACCACACTGAATTCACATCTCTGCAATCCCTGCCAATGACACAGAATTTTCTATTCCAGGACAACATTTCCTTCAAACATCATCCAGCATTACAGGCCACTCAGTATCATTACTTAGTTCCCTACTGAATGAACTTCACTGCAGCTACAACTTTGACCTGCCTCAAGAAGAGCTGAAGAGATCAGTGGCTCACCAAAGCACTCATGGGAATTTTATACATCAAGGAACCTAATAAATAGATAATCTGCCTTGAAAACAAGAAACCCCAAGTCTCTTCCCTCAGAAATGGAAGTGAACTTAGGGGAGGCCAGTTTCCCCATTCCTGTGGTAACAACCTGGAACCCACCACGTGTCCTAGACGTCAGTCTTGCCACGTCAAAGATATTTTCATCTTGGTGCCATCTCAGCTGGCTGTGATTTTACCCAGGAAAACTCCAGTTCTCCAACACCTATGCACTCATTTTAGGATATATATCCTGAAACCTCTTCCATTAGGATCCGTTCAGGAGTCTACTCCGTTTAGGCCCTCCACTTCTCCTTCTTGGGCCTGATTTTTAAGGGCACCTTTTTGCTTTCAAATCACAGCATCTGCACCAGCCCTCTGAAAGGCCTTCAGCTCTCCACCAAGAAATTACTCACAGCACTGCCACGGCACTCAGGAAGTGGCACCTCCTGTTCACCAGGCTGCTCACAGCACTGGAATTAGCTTAGGACTGTAGTCCCTCATCAAGCAAAATGACTCAAGGAGGATTTGGCAGGAGAAAGAACAGCAAAATCAGACCTGAGACAAATGCAGCTCTCCAAGAAATTCCTTTTCACTTGCGAGCAAGGCGCAGACTGGAGTTGCCTTCCTGTGACTTACCCCCACCCTCCTGCAAGGCAGCATTAGGAAGGAGCCTGTCACCCAGGGATGTTTTTCGACAATACTTAATGTCCTCTTTTACTGTCTTCTTTTTAAGCCACTTCCAAGCTCAGTTCCCTTTGCTCCATACTCAGATCAGACTAATAAGAACACCACCTCAGGGAAAAGACTTGTACACAGACAGACTTCCTCTTCAGAGGATCAAACAGACCAGACTGTTCCTTTTCAAGTTTTATTAATCCTGGTTCATAATTTCCACCACATCATTAGTCATTTCCTATTATTGAATAGCTGGTAGCAGCATCATCACTCAGTAAATAGCAAGATAACCATGCCACCTGCAATTTCTTGGCCGATACCTACCCACAACCACATCTGGGTGAAAGACGGTGAGGTAAAATTAAAAGCCAAACCCTGTAGACTTTTTTTTTGATCTGTGGCTCATTTCTTTTATTCACATCATCTGCTCAGCTGGCTACATAAGCTGCTGCAGACCTTGTTTAAAAACAGCTCCAGAAGATTAACACTGAAACCACCAGTTTGGAAATGCAGTGATTTTCACTGGAATTTCCCTTGCTGAGGCACACGGGGTCTTTGGAGAGCTTGCTGATTATCAGGGTTTATTATTTGTTTGGTTTTCTAAGCTTTTCTTAGTTTGTCAATATACTTTGGGCGATTTTGATAGCAAAATGGGCAGAGAATTCAAGTGCCTTGAAGCAATCTGTTTTCTATTCAGGTTTCCTTGCCCCTTCCCTAATAAAGCTTATTTTTCTTAATAATATCCTTCTTTCTGCCATCTGGCTCAAGCAACTAATTGGGAGAGAGAAACCTAGTCTTTTCAGAGTGGTAGCTATACACTTAAATTTCTGGAATGTCCTCTTGGACATTCTTCATTTTTCCCACGCTGAAAGGATCTCCACACTCAAGTTCTGCGTTGGGGTTTCCATGTGGATCACTTTGTTCTGTATCAAGTGTGTAGCTGTGATGGCCCAGAGGCCCAGATGTCAGATGATCAGAAAGGGCTCTTCTCCACCCAGGCAGCAGCACTTCTCCCCTCTCCTTTTTCCCATTACCTCAGGATGTTTTCCAGCCTGCACTTTCCCCACGTGCTCCACAGGAGAGCCTCGCAGCGGCTCCAAGCCAAGTTCACAGAAGACAATGAGTCTTTCCACCATCTCCAGGGGCAGGGAATGGAGCTCCCAGTTCCCAGGCTTGTAAAAGGATTTCCTCCCTTTCACTTGTCCCCGTGAAAGCAGCCTGGTACTCTGAGCAGCTACTGCAGTGTGACTCCAGCAGCCAGGAATGACTTTGGGTTTATGGCTGGGGTTTCTGCCACAGCCTTCCTGCATGACCTTAGCCAAGAAGTCACTTGTTCTTAGACTTTCTCAGGGCCTGTTTCAACTCATCCCTGCTGTTTTGAGAACAAAAATTGGTCATTAGAGGTCAGCTGAGTCCAGGTGAAAAGAGATAATTAAATACCTAATGACTAATGCATTTAACAGCCTTTTGGGGAGTACACAGCTGCTTTTACCAGGGTGTGACCTGTCAGGACAGCAGTGTCAGGCCTGCAGACTCCTTGTCCCATCACTCTGGCACTTCCAGGTGGAGTTTGATAAATCCAGGAGCAGGATTCTGTGATTTGGCTGCACAAGGCTGTGGTAACACTTACACAGGAGACATCCTCACTGAGTTAGTCTCTCCTGGCACTCCTTGGCAGCTTGTAGGTCCCTCACCTGCTGTCACTTGGTGCTTCAGTCTTGCCTACAAGAGGTAGCAGGAGCTGGCAATGCCTGTTTGCACTCACTCTGTCTGCCTGCAGCATGAGAGAACTAAATTTCATAGTCCAAGAGGCCCAGCTCACCAGGCATGTGTTATTTTATACATATATATGTTTTTATCTCTTTCATTTTCCAAAATAAAAACATATGCTGTTAATATAGACACATTTGTACAGAATCATAGAATGGTTTGGGCCTCAAAGAGCATCCAGTTCTACCACCTGCCATGGACAGAGACACCTCCCACTATCCCAGGGTGCTCCAAACCCTGTCCAGCTTGGCCTTGGGCACTTCCAGGGATCCAGGGGCAGCCACAGCTTCTCTGGGCACCCTGTGCCAGCCCCTCCCCACCCTCACAGGGAGGAATTCCTTCCTGATATCTGATCTAAACCCCTGTCTTTCAGTTTAAAATAATTGCCTCTTGTCCTGTCACTATTATATATTGGATTTTGCCAGTATAAAAATCCCTCTCATTTTTGGTTTTGTTTTTGTTTTTTTTTAATGTAACATACATATTATATAAGACACACTTATATTGTAAAAGAGCCCCTAAAAACTAACTTCCCACAAGTGCATTTCAAATCCCCAGTCTGTGTGAACAGTTCCTAACCACCTGTTCTATTTTATAGTGAAATACACAAAGCATGGGAATTGCTTGGGTTGTGTATTTACTTATATACCCACAATACAGTCATCTGTCAAACTCTCATAATCTCCTTGCTCCCTGACCCATCACCCTAATTCCACATTAATTTTTGTTGCTCTGTCTCCTCTGTGGTATCAGATAGAATTATTCCCCTCTTGAGCAGGGAAAGGAGAGGAGTATATCTCTACAGGTCAAAAATATTGCATGTCCAGAGCATGATATTGCAAAGTACTTTGTGTTTTACATATTTTTTCATGTACACACATTGGAATATTAAGGTCACTTGCAATCAGATGAAGCTCAGTACCCAGAAAAAGAAAAACATAAGGACAATAAAAGCATCTCACTTCATACAAGACCACTGTGGCAGCATGAAAGGCACAGCTCAGTGTCTAAATCCCAGGATCACCTTTTTTTTTTTTTTCCTGCTCCTCCATGTCTCATTCAAACTCCCACACCTTCCCTCAGTTTGGATAGTACATTCCTTCCCCCAGGTTACTCCTCCTCTCAGCTCTCCTGGCTCCTCAGAGCTGGGGAAGCAGAATTAGGGTGAGGTGGCCTTAGCTCACCTTCACCTCATCTAACTCCTCAGATGTCATCACAGACTCCTCACTGTCACACAGGCAAGAGACTCAACTCCCAACTCCCTTTCCAGTGAACATGAGCTGATCCTCCTTCCTTCCAGGGCTGAAAAGTCCTAATTAGTGTTCCTAAAGACCTCGGACTATAACAGCCTAAATGGCTTGTCTTTCTAATAATAGTAATGAAATCCTGGAACCACTAACTTGATAATAATTTCTACATGGGTAAAATAAATAGCTTTTGCCACCTCAAAATGAATTTTCATTAATTGGGGCTTTTGTTCTCACAGTCACCAAATTACTTGTTTGCCCTCCTGGTTAAATTCCTGCAGCCATGACAAGGGAAGCATGTAGTGGGGAATGATGGGCATCTTTATAAACAAAAGTGGTTGCATGAGACATAAATCAGAGAAATGGGATCTGGTAGAGTAACATCTCAAAAGCTCTGCTAAGACAGGCAAAAGCCTGTTGATCTTGATATTCTGTACAGATGACAGAGTCCTTATCTTCAGATCCTATAATCCTAAGAGTTGGCCGAAAGGAGAAATCATTTCCATTCAAATGTAACAAATAAGAAATGAGGGCAGTGAGAGACTGATCAAAACCAAGGACTCTGAAAGAGGGCTGGAAACTGAGCCAGGTTTCCTGAGACCCCAATCAGAGCTTGAACTACAAGACCCCCTCCCTATTTTTTTTTCCAATCCCCAAGGCAACCTCTGCCTTTGTCAGGATCCCAGTCACAAAGCTGTTGTGTAACTCCTCTGTTACACTGAGCACTGCTGAAGTCCTGTTCACAGCACCAGGATCCAAGGGTTTGGCTCCTACTGTGTCATTCAGCCCTTTGCAGGATCAAACCCTGACATCCCCATCCCCACAGCTGAACATTTCACGTTCCCTTGCAGATATTAACAACATGTCTGAATTCCAGGAGAGATCAGGCTCTGTATAACGAACAGGGGGAAGGGAAAGGTTTGTAATGGAACATAATTATTTAGCAGTGCACTGAAGAGCTGCCTGGCATGGCCTGTCCTCGCAGACAGCACTTCCTCCTCTAATAGCTGTCCTGATAGCTGGAGCTGTCTTGGCTTTTATCAGCCAGGCAGCCTCGCACTCTGCTCAGACCTAAATGATCAAGTGGCCTTCACAGCTGCCACCACTTCCTATTAAAAGACTACAAGGGGCCAGTGAGATTAAGGAAGGATAAAAACAAGTACTTATCATTTGGGAAGTAACATCGCTGGTTATCTAAAGCAATGTAATTATATCGTGAGCTTTATCTGTGAGTGGCTTTTTCCTTCCAGGAGGTAGGGAATAGAAAAACTTTTCACTTCATAATGAATCCTATTGAAACTCCATTTTGCCCTTGGCAAAAGGCCATTATCCAGCAGAAACATGTAATCATCCTAAAAATGCATAATGGCATGGAAAATGGACAAGTAGTTTCTTGAAATATTGTTTGTAAAAGGCCTAATTTATAATGGGGATTGTTTGTGTTAGGGCCTTTTGGCATGTATGGTTAACAAGAACTTGCTGTTCTGCTGCCAGTTCGTTTAATCAAGAGGGCCTTGTGTCAGCCCCGTCGATATGGCCGAGGAAACAATGGGAGCTTTTTCCCTGGAACTGCCCCATCGTGACAGAGAGAGCGCCCTGCTATTTAATCTGGAGCTGTTGTTCCCCTTGATAGACACCACTGCTGTCAATGCACCCCATCCAAACATTCACACAGTCAGATCCATTGCACTGCTGTGCCCATTGAAAACAAAATATTAGGAATGATCTGGCAGCACCACTAATTGAGGGCAATCATGGAACTGTGGCTCCTTTGTAGCGATGCAATTGTAGGAACAGCACCTTCCCTACAGAAATGTAGCAGCTCACACACAACCAGGAATGTGACCTCCTGGTCTGGCTCTTGTGGGTGCTCAGAGTTGGGTGGTGTGCAGGATTGTGTGTGTTTCCCCAGAAGAAAATGAGAAAGGCTGTGGTCAATACTCTTCGCCCCTTTGGGGTGTTGGAGTATGCTTTGGTCACATTTTGTATCTACAAAAAGGAGGTAGAAATGTCCCCATTCCATCTGGCTATGTTTTTGTCACACATATTAACAAATATGTAGATGCTATCAGGCATCCTAGCCTGTGGTGCACAGAAAGGTCTCTCTGTTGTGTGACCTTTGAGGATGCACAAGACATGTTTGTAACTCACCCAAGCCTCTCTCTTCTGTTAGGAGATGCTTGTGTTCAAGCTCTTTTTTTGAAGTTCTGCAAACTGTTTATGGCAGATCCAGCACTTGGCACAGACACTGGGACATGGGAGCCTTATTCCAGTGCAGACCTAAAGCTATACACAGCAGGCTGAAATGTTCCTGCCTCAAGCCTCGTGTGTAGTCGTTCATATTAAAGCAAACTCCACAAGTTAGAGGAATCTCAATGTCTGTTGTGTCCCAGTTGTGTCCAGTACCCAACAGGGCTCCAAGAGAGCTGGAGAGAGACTTTGGACAATGGCCTGGAGTGACAGGAAAAGAGGGAATAGTTTCACACTGTCAGAGGGTGGGGTTAGATGGGATATTGGGAAGGAATTCTTCCCTGTGAGGGTGGAGAGGCCCTGGCACAGGGTGCCCAGAGAAGCTGTGGCTGCCCCTCGATCCCTGGAAGTGCCCAAGGCCAGGTTGGATGGGGCTTGGAGCAGCCTGGGACAGTGGGAGGTGTCCCTGCCCATGGCAGGGGAGGTTGGAATGAGATGGGCTTTAAGGTCCTTTCCAACCCAAACCATTCTGGGATTCCACATTAAATTATCCACGAGCCACGTGGTGGGGGTGGATGGCTGCTCCTGGCATGACGTGGTGCTCCTGGGCCGAGGCCTCAGAGCAGGGTGCGTCCCAGCATTGCGTGACACAAGGCCACCCACCCAGTGAAGAAATGCTGAAGATCCAGGCTGCTGCTGTCAGGAATTCCCTTGAAGGCAGGGTAGCACCACAGCCTTGTTCCTGTCTGCTGCTCAGCACTTCTGGTCAAAGCAACACACAGATCCAGGGACTGCCTGGGTGTGGAAGGCAGGGTACAGATCCAAGGGCTGCCTGGATGTGGGAATCAGGGTACAGATCCAGGGGGCATCACCACAGTGAGGGAAAGATGTGCTGGGGATAAAGTGACGAGGTTGTTTGACAGCAGTGTGCAATCAGATACAGCCTACACGGGAATGCCAAGCAGCACAATGTGGAGAAAAAATGAGGAATCATGGATTTCAAGATTCATGGTGCCAAGCTCTAGACCTGAAAAGTTGCATCTTGTCACACAAACCAGCTGTTTGCTGTATATATGGCAGTTGTGCCCCAAAGTCTTGGGCACAGATGAGATCTATTGTGCCTGGCACTGCACAAACATTTATTTTAAGACAGTCCTTGCTACTGAGAGCTTAGAATAGACACAGAATGGTATTTTTAACAAAAGCACAATAATTGCCACAACTAAAATGAAAACAAAGCTATAATTTGGGCAGCTTGACAGTGTAAAGGCCTTGTGTAAAGAAATGTAACTCAAAGGATTTTTCACTTTTGAGGCAATCTGCTGAATCCATGGATATCTCCCTAACATATAAAAAAAAAAAAAAGAACCCTTCTTTATTTGCTCCAAAGTTGTGTTTGTACAGCAAATGCTGAAGAAAGACCTTCTTCCTTCCATAACCAAATAAAATGATCCCTTTGGTTATTTATAGTCCTCACAGCCCAAAGACATCACTTGGCTCCCTACCACAAGCCCAGCCATGTGTTACTATATTAAAAAACGTGAAAATGTAATTATGGGGTACTCAAGCCAGTGTCTGCAGACAAAACCTGCCAGGAGGAAGAGACAGGAAACGTGTGCCCTTCGGAGCTGCACTCGGCTTTTCCGCCTCAGGACTCCACCAGGGCTCACAGAGGAGGGATGGGGGCTGGCTCTGCAGCACAGCAAAGTCACATCTGCCTCTCAGCAGAAACCAGCCTGCTGTAAACTGCAAGTGCAATCCTGACCAAAAAACAAATCAAATTCCCTCCCTGCCAATTCCAAGAGCCGCATCATTTACGCTTGGTCACACTGCGAGCCACCCTGTCTGCCCACAGAGGGGAAGAGGGAGTAGGGTAGGATGCAGCAGGACTTACCTCCCCTGCACAAGCCTCTCGCATCTGTCTGGGAGCTTGGCCCTCTGTGGTGAAGCCATTTCTTACGTGTTCAAATGAAGAGCAGAGCACAGAGACCAAGTTATTACCCCCTCATGCTCTCTTCCAGGTAAAGGGCTGGTGCTCCTAGGACAAAACACTGATCTTGATGTCTTTTTTCAGCTCTTGTGCATCTTGCCAATTCACAAGTCTCTTCTGTCCAACTGCTCATTACTGTCCCTTTGCACAGGAGGACAGCAGAAGGGAAACCTGTCACCCTTTGTGATTTAATCCAGCTGGTCCCCACAGGGCTGCAAGCTCTGTAGGCTCTGCTCTTCTCCTGAGCCAGGCACTGTACCCAGGCACAAACCCTGGCCAGGGTGACTGTTCACAAGGGTTCACAGCTTTAGGACCTGGAGATCCTCATTCTCCTGTCACCTGTTTAAGTATTTCCATATGACTGTGGAGGGGGAGCAGCTGGGAGATGCTCTGGAGAAGGTAAAGGTCCCACCTGATGTGCCCAGTAAGCCTTTCCACGAGTGGACACCTTTGACTTTAATAAGTGACTCCAGGTTCACACTGGTCAGGTTGGAATCAGAGCAGAGTTAAGCTGAGACAAATCCAGGCACAGCATCACTTTCTCTGAGACCCCAGGACACCCACACAAGTAGCTAGTGAGGAGTGAAGGAATGAAGAAAGAAAAAGCACTTTTCCTCAGGGCACATGAGCTGTGACAGGAAACTTTAGAGAAACTTTGGGGGAGGGATAAGTCATTTGGATGATGAATCGCCCACTGGCCTTCCACAGTAATTTCCAATCAAATTGTCTTTAGGAGGCTTCCCTCGGAGCAGGGCATAAAATCCTCTTCTCATACACACGGTCTCAGGGTGAAGAAGCTGGGTGTATAACCTCAGAGTGTGTGTGTGTGTGTGTGTGTGTGTCTATATATATATATATATCCTGTGTTAGCAAAGAGCTCACAGACAGCTGCTCACCTGCTCCTTCCTTCCAATATCAATCTCTTGTTTTTAGCCAAACCACAGCCCATCAGTTTCTCCCTCATTACTGAGCATTCACTGACAAAAGGGTGTTTACTCACGGTCAGAGAGAAATGCAAGAGGTACGAGCAGTTCTCCCCACCCAGCACTGCCAAGGCAGATAGAGAAAGGCTGGGAAGGCAAAGTTTTGCCCATTTTCAGCAGAAAACAACCCAGCTTTCCATACTACCCAGCCAAAGCCAAGCACTCCTCTGCAATGCTCACTTTTAAGCCTCCTGCCAGGCTCATTCGCTTTGGGGGTTTGCAATAATCTGCAAGTTTCCACAATTTTGCACAGTCTGATTCTGTGATTAATAAGATTACAAGCTTGCCGGTGGAAGATGAAGCACCAGGACGTTCCCGTAGCCTCACACCACTCGCATCCAAGCTGATGGCTTTAGGCTCTCTCAGACCCTGCTACCCTTCCATGAATCCCGTTTGACGGTGCCTCGTTTCTGCAGCATTTCCCCCAAATTCCCTGCTCTGGCCAGAGCCGATGGGACCTCTCCAACGCAGTATCGGCAGTGCCACCTTCTGGCGTGCGACACGAATCCCAGCCACCAGCCAGGTCCTGCTGCAGACAGGCTGGACAAGCCACCCGGCCCCTCTGGGGGCACAGCTCGCATGGCCACGATCCAAATCCCACTGGAAGGTGGTCTCCAAGGAGCACCAACTCTGCTGATCCAGTTCGCTGGATGGAAGAGCTGGGAGCACTCGGGTCCTTTCAGTGTGACATCGGCAACTTGTCCCTGCACCATCACCAAGTGCCACTCTTCCCTCCAGCTCCTGGTGCACCAGCTTGGGAATCCTCACACTGTTTTCCCCCATAGGAAGATGAATAAGTAAAGGAGCAACTGATGATTCCCTGCACTATTTTCATAGAATTCCAGGGTGGTTTGGGTTGGAAGGGACCTTAAAGATCATCCAGTTCCAACATCTCTGTGGGCAGGGACACCTCCCACTAGACCAGGTTGCTCCAAGCCCCATCCATCCTGGCCTTGGACACTTCCAGGGATGCGGCAGCCACAGCTTTTTTGGGCAACCTGTGCCAGGGGCTCACCACCCTCACAGAGAAGAATTTTTTTTCCTAATACCTCATCTAAATCTCCCCTTTTTTAGCTTAAAGCCATTTCCTCTTGTTCTATCACTACATGTTCATGTTAAAATCACTCTCTATCTTCTTTACAGGCCTGTTTGAAGATGATGCACTTTTCTTTGCTCCGGAGTCTGCAAAACTCCTGTTTGAGACTCAGTACCAAGGGGTATTGCAGAAGGAATAACATTCTTTCTGGTGCTGTTGCAAGGAGGCCACAGAAACACCGTGTGACCCTGGGAATTTTATCCCTGCCCTCTAAACCAGACAGGAATCCTTCTTTCCTCTCCATTTGATTCTTCAGCCCAGAAGTTCTCCAAGACAAGGGCTGCCTCCTACACACATGGACCATGCCTGGCACAGTGAACTCTGATCTTCACTGAGTCTCTGAATCACAGAATTCCCTGAGCTGGAAGGGGCCCACAGGGATCAGCCAGTGCAGCTCCTGGCCCTGCACAGATCCCCCAACAATCCCACCCTGGGCATCCCTGGGAGTGCTGTCCAAATGCTCCTGCAGCTCTGGCAGCCTCAGGGCTGTGCCCATTCCCTGGGGAGCTGGGCAGTGCCAGCAGCCTCTGGGGGAAGAACCTTTTCCTAATATCTAATATTTCTAATATCTTGGCTGGCTACTGCTGTAGCACATGATAATATTTGGATGAGGAGAGTTTACACATGTGGGAAGTCCATTCTAGAAGAAGTCTCCCAACTTAGCCTGGGAACTGCAATTGAGAGATGTTATCATAACAAAACACAGCCTTTATCTCCCAGTGGGAAACTTTCCAAATTCCATTTTTTCTTAAACCTTATCCACCCCTTTGTAAAATACATATATTAAAAAATTAACAACTTCCCAACTGAACTCACATTTTTAAATATGATTTTAAAATTCATGTACAATTTTGGTGACAAATGGGCAGTATTCCAATCAAGCTATCACCACTGCAATTAAAGTGATTTTTCCATCTGAATATATCTCTGACATGGAAAGAAATTACACTATCACTGTATAAAGCTGTTTTGATAGATCAGTTCCCTCACTGAGCGTATTTTATACTCATCAAAGCTATTTATACATCCTCACATAACAGAGCTATTCTAGGAATTTCAAATCTGAATAATAATATTAGTCATTCTTGAAAGAACAAACACATGCAGTATCCTCAATAGTGCAACATACAAATCCCAAGGAAGAATCTGATTCCTTTTTTTTTTTTTTTTTTTGACTGCTCTTGTGCACATTCCCGGATGCCTGCATGGATCAAGCATCCAAAGATTCCACTAAACCCAACTGAAGAGCAAAAGGAAGCAGTCTGAGGCTATTTTTAAACATGCACAACATGCATCAAACCCAAACTCCTTAACATACGCTCCTGAGAGCTTTTGTAAAATCCAGCTTAAGGGAATTAGGCACTCGGATCTAATTGAATTTCGGTGTGATATGCTCACCTAAGTCCTTGAAGCTCATTTGGAAACTCATCTTATCCAATACAGGGTTCATTTTCCAGCTGAGAAATACTTTAGTAATGGTACACTTAACACTCAACAGCCATTTGACCTATTTTACTAATGTGTTTGGGAAGGAGGTTAATTAACAGTGGATAGCCATATCCTTAAGCTTAATTTTTCCAACAACCCTGCTCATAAAAGGAAAAACTGAGTACATATTAAAGGAAGCAAGCAATTAAGTTGCACAAATAGTGAGCTCATTGAACTGCAGCTGACTTCTATCATGTCAAAGAACAACTAAACACAGAAGCAATGAAAAGATTGTTGCCACGACCGCCACTGAGAAGTGCCTGGCAATAAAGATGAATAACTTCCTACTTGAAGATTACTGATTAAAGCTCTTAGGAACCAAAAGGTTAGACATAGGCATATCTGGAGCAAAATATTTTAATGCATGTTTGGCAGATTCTGTAACATATTTACAGTGGATTTAAAGCAAAGATTTATACAGCTCCAGTAAAGTCAGCATTAAGCAGCCTTTAAAATCACAGCAGTTCCAAACATCACAAGTACAGGCATAACTGGTTCAGTTTGATGCCTCAGAGAAGGAGCTACCCCTGCTGTTTCCTAAGGACAGAGGTGGAGAAATGGAGAATTCACAGGCCTGAGCACAGTGTGGGAGGGAACTGGGCCTAGTGGGATGAATCACAGAATCCAGAATGGATAAGGTTGGAAGGGACCACTGGAGGTCACTGAGTCCAACCTCTCTGCCCAAGCAGCATCCCCTCGTGTGGGTCCAGGTGGGTTTGGAATGTCTCCCATGGAGAAGACTCCACTGGGTCTCTGGGCCTGTTCAAGCATTCAGTCACCTCAATGGTATATAGAAAACATCAGGCCAGCACTGCATGGACCATTTCCACCAAGCTCCATGGCAGAACTTATTGTCATCCCTAAAATGTAGCTCTTAACTGAGGAAAATCCTGTTCCACAATAGATACAAATATATATAAATACAGTTAACCTCATTTCTCACTTACTTATACCAACAAGATCAGCAAGTTGGGAGCAAAATTCCCCAGAGCACTGTTTCAAAATACTTTTTTCCCCACATTTCTTGCTAAGCTTTCCTGGAGCGTTTCCCCAGAAAGAAATGCTGGTTGCTTGAAAAGGATTTTTGGTTTTCATGGTTTTAATGCTGATATTCCCTGATAGAAATGCTTAGCTGGGTGTTTCTGTTTCACCTGGACCACCAAGACAATAATAGCCAAAATCCAGTGCCCCACAACATCCACTGGGATAGATGCTCCATTAGTACAGCAGCAAACCTCCCACCTTGGTAATTTCTAAATGAAAAAATGCAGGTCAGCCAGCTCAGGAGAGAGTACTACTTAGGAAGAGAGCGTGTGTGCCCCAGAGCAGCTCTTCTAGGACACGTCCATGAGGCAGGAGCTGTGCAGCATGGACATGCTCCTCCTCCTCCACAACACAACTTGCAGCAATGCTTTGTGGATTTCCAGTCCATTGAAGCTTTCACATGGAAGTACAGGCCATGTACTAGCAAATCTGAACTTGATGACAATAACTGTGCTTTTCCTGGTGACATCCCATGGAATTCTATAGAGGCAAACTGTGGCAACCTCCTTTTCCTGCATCCTGCACCACGGATAAAGCCACTGGCCCAAACAGATGTGCACAGACAAGAGAGAGACATCAAACAAAACTGCCAGGCTCCAGTGGTGGAATGAGGGCAATGAACTATGCAGAAATGCAGGGGAAAGAACTGGAAAGGCAGTTTGGCTGGGAACTGACAGTGGGAACATTCAGTCAGAAGACTCAGGAAAATTTATTCAGATAAATTCTGATTATTTGCTGTCTGTGACTAAATATGAGGCACCTGCAAATGCAATAGAGCAAAAATCTACAAAGCAGAAAAGCTGCTTCATCCAGAGCCCAGGGATGAGTGGCTTTGCCTAGCAAAGACATTTTCATCCTAGATAGAGACTCTATGTGCAGTTCCCTGACAAAAGACCTTAAATATGATCATTACACTCTAAGTTCTCACTGTAAAATAGTTCTGTGCATTAATGACATGAATTTAGAGATCACATTTTTGAACACTGGATCCAAAATCCAGACAGAAATCTGCGGGCTCAAACAACAATTAGCCCATTGGCTTTTTAGTGCTTGACCTTTATTTGTCTCATACACATCCTCCTCGAAGTCAACTGGCATCTTCTCCTGGCTTAGGGAGATTTTGGTTCAAATACCTTCTTGTTCCCAACCACTGAATGCTGATGGAAGCAAGACTTGCTATTACAGCTCTTTTTAATCTGACTTGGAAATAAGTAACTTGGAAAAAGACCTCCTTTTCCGCCTACTTTCTCCTCTGACTTGTGTCTTTTGGCCCTTGAAATTTTTCTGAATCCACTTCCCCTGCAGTGAATCACATGAGGAAGTAAAAATCTTAATTGTATCACGAAAGTTAAACAGCAAGACATGACTTCATTGGAGTGGACATAAAAGGGCAAGGGATTGCTGGATGAGGTGAAAATCCTCATCTTAATTCACGGGACTTCTTGGGATTGATACAATACAAGCATATGAGAGTAGAGGAAAGTGGGGTTTTCAAAATGTTTTTATTTTAGTGCCTTTCTCTATCCCCTTCAACTGCAACCCTGAGCTTTGGGAACACACTCACAGCAAGTCACTAACACAAAGAACAGAAATTAAACATCACATTGATGCAGAACAGGCAAGACTTGCAAACCCAAAGTGCTCACTTACCTGTAGGAAGGTAACCACAAGCATTTAACTGGCCAGGGAGTGTCTCATTAGCATGAAGGTGATAGTGAGCCTTGGGAACATGAAAGAGAAGCAAGATAAAAGGACAGTAGTGGGAAATTCAGGAACTCTAATTACAGCAGCAGCAGGAAGAAGAAACCCAAGTGGTTTGCAGTGACTGTGTAACTCACAGATGAGCACGTGTTCTGTGTTCCATCTCTGTCCAATGCCAACTGTGGATTAGAGTCCTGGACTGCCTGCCATGGCTCAAACTATAGGTTCCTCTGTCTCTAATTTCAGAAATACTCAATATTGGCCAACATCTTAGGAACAGCACAGCCCCTGATTTCCCTTTTAGCCTATGATCTTTGAATTCTCTCTGCATTTATGGGGACGAAGCAGTTTTTCAGCAGTGAAGTCTTTTTCTGATAAGCCTTATTTGCAGTCTCTCCATACCAAATACATTAAATTGTTTTTTTTTAAAGTTCCTTAAAAAAATTTACAAACACATTCAACTGGCCAGTGAGAACTTTGTGCAAAATGAATACTGGCATAAGGCATTTCCTACCTATGGATCTGTAAAAAGGTAAATAGAAGTGCCATTTTGAACAGCGTTTGTATTTTCTCTCTCATAAACGGTTTGGCCTAAAAATTTCAAATATTCCTTATATTTATGGGGTTCTTTCAGTATATTTAAGCTAATTTTAAATTCTGTTCCTATTTGTCAATACATTAAAGTGCATTTGCTATGCAATATTTGGCTTTGTTCTTGCCAGACAACAGGAGCAAACCGATTCCCTGGAATATACCCACTGTGACAAGAAGATCTGGAAGGAAACAAAAGGCATTCCTGCACATCACATGCACAGGGATATGCCCAGTTCTTCTGAGAAAAATAATGACATCTCAGACCTATGGATATTTTTTATTTTTTGTGTCATAACTGCATGAATCACCACTTTTGTGCAGATTTTTAAAAAGTCAGACTGACAGAGAAGGCAGGAAAGCCAATAAGAGTAAATGAAAGGTACTTCTAAAGGAGGTTTTCATACTCCTTAAATCAAGGCTTTAAAATCTGCTTTCATAGGCTCAGCTTTTCATATCTGACTAGTTTGGCAATGTTGTAAAATCCCCTCTGAACAGATAAAAACTCAAGAGAGAACCATGAAAATTGACACTAAAAGAAATTATAGGAAATCGACCACGTACTAGCTTGACCAATTATGTTGACATGACCAGCATGCAGGAGATCCTGCCTGAGGATGGAAGCTCTGCAAAGTCAGACAAGGACAGATCACAACCACTTTCCATTTAGCAACAGGTTACTGATTGTGCTGAACTTGCAGCTAAAGCTTCCAGCCAAGGATTAGGGGTTTAGGGCTAAGGTGAAAACCATTTTATCCATCCCAACACAACAGCAATTCGCTGAAAGGAAGAAAGGTGAAGAGAAGTCCCTTAGGTGTTCAGTGTGGAGCTGATGACAAAGCCTGTCCAAAGGTCATAGGAGTGGCCCTGCTACTCTTGTGGTTGTTCCTTAGGAGGTTTTAATCAATGGCATCTGCAGAAGTAACACAAGTAAGTGAAAATTATTTTATTGCTGAAAAGACTAATTCCGTGCTGGGATAACATGGCATGACTGAGCTCCCAGCAGAAAAGGCTTCTACAAGAATAGGAAGGAATTTTGCAGAGCCAGAAGATCTTTTAGATTATTTTGCCTAAAATAAAACTTCAGTTTAAATATTTAGATTTCTGCTGGAGATCTAAACTTGTTCTTGTTTTTCATGTATGTTCTTTTCCTACATGGAAAAGAAAAGAAAAGAGTGAACCAATGCAGCTTAGCCTCTGGGAAGAAAAGCACACCCTCCTGAAAGCTGGGTCTGGCTCTTTCACACTGAAAACTCAGTGGAAAAGTTCTGCTTACGGAGCAAGCCCATCATCCAGCTAATTCAGGTAGAGTCTGTAACAGCAGATGCAATTTTTTTTTAATGGAATTTAAACTACTTTAAATAATCATCCACCACCTCAGCATTCCTGGCAAACAAAGGCCATCAATACTACCTTCCTCACCAACTGGCTCTTGGAGAAGGATGAGCAAAGACACTTCATATGCTGGTGCTTCTCACCTCCAGGAAAACAGCATGGAAAGAATCTGCTTGTCACACTAGGAATTGAGGAGGGGGTGGGTAAGAGCCAAATTCATGTCATTACTGAAAAGAAATTCTTTTTGGTATAGGCATTACTCCTGGGCTCATTATGAGGAACTGTGAACTCAGTTTGACCACTGTGTTGGCGGGAGTTTCTGCAGGAGTGGGGGAATTGAAGGGGGGAAAGGATATTAAATATACAGGATTATGATAATAAACAATAAGGTTATTTTAATGCTATTCTAGCATGCTTTTTCAAGCAATTTTAAAATTCATATGAAAAATACATGCACATAAGGAATTTAGGGTTAGATTTCTTCCTTCCCCACCCCCTGCCTGCAGCTACTCCGTTTCTCCTGGCTTGCCCTGTTTGCTGAGCCACGTAAGTTGTGAGCAGTTTATCTTCAGAGCTGTTTTGCTGGTTTGTTTGTGTTTAGCTGGAGTTCTGATCCTTTCTGGTTAGCGTCTTTCACTGGTAATTACAGGCAGTGTACCGTGAAAAGGTTAGTTTGGTCAGTGGAGCAGAGGGCTGGGCGGGGGGAGAGGGTTAGGAGAGTTTATCAAATGATCAGAGATGCCTTGTTGGCGCTCATCCTTTGTAAACAATAAGAAATGTCAGCGTGGCTGGTTGCTGTCACTGCTGACAGTATAAAGAGCAGAGAGTGTAGCATTCTTTTGGAAAGCTGGTTTACTGGGAGAGGAAACAAGGCTATGGGATGAAGGCACTTGGTGGATATCCGAGTACCTTGGGAAAAGACAGGAGTTTGGGCTTCTCACTCAGCAACCTAATGAAAACTAGACAAATAGTCCTGCATTTAATATATAGTTTCCACCAATTCATGCTTCTTTTGTTAGGAACAATTCCAGTCTGTATTGGAAAGAGACAGTTAAATATAAAGAAATCATTTCACATTGACAAGCAAGTTTCAGATTAAGAAGCCAGAGGAAGTTTATGAAAGAAAAGAGAGCTGCATTCGGATAGGTAAATTTCCATTCGCTGACCTCACATTCCTTCAACTTTGCAACAAAAAGGGGGAAAAAATCTGATGCCTGGACAAATAGTCAAATGGTAATCGGGAAACCTAAATGAGCATCTGTGTTATGAAATGCTGGGATACAAACAGCCACAAGTAAACCAGAAACTTTGAGAAGTCTGTGAAAGAACTGCAGCAGAAATAGGAGCAACATGGAACAATTTAGAAACACAAAGCTATACCTGCAGGCAAACATTTATCTAAAGGAACAGAATGTTCTGCTATTTAGAATCTCATAGGAGAATGTGTCCTGTAAAAACACAGATACTTTTCCAAGATTTAACTGGATCAGTAAACCCAGCCCGCTGCATTATGCAGCATTTCTAATATGTGGCCGATGTACCTAAACTAAAATAAAGCCCAGTGTAAAATAAAGGCAGATTTTCTCCAAGAAAACAAATCACACGTGTTGAATTGTAATAAACAACATACTGTCAAAACAGTGTTATTTAAAACAACTGACAGCACTCCATATTCACGGCTGCCTTGACACACAGAGTACTGAATGGATTTTGAGAGTTATCAGTCTATCAGTCACCCTGGGAGATTTATTGCACTCGAGTCAAATAAAACTCACAAAGCTGTTTAACTCTTGATCTTCTAGACTCCACAGAAGGAAAAGGAGAGTGAAATTAGTCTGGGAAAACAGGTAGGCTCTCTGAAGCGGAACTTCAGGTGGTGTTAACTGACACAAGTCCCTTGCACTCCACTCCTAAATCCACAGAGAGAGTCCACATCTATCCCTAGTCCATAGAGATGGCACTGCCACATGCACATGCCTATAAAACCACGTGATAAATAAATTCATACACACAAAACTCAGACATTTAGAGACACAGAGGTGGCAGCATTCTTAAAATTTAGTGGTTTTTCACTCCAGACTTGGCATCCTGGTGCCAGAGAGACCTTCCCCTGGCAATCACAGCCCTGGCAGGTGCCCTAAACTGGGCATCAACATTGCTGTGTTTCATGTTTCCCATGTTCCACTGTGAAAATGTGTTTCATGTTTTTCACTGTGAAAATTATGTTTGGTAGCTGTAAGGGACTCTGGAACAGAGCCCCAGTAACCTGGAATTTCCCTTTATGTTTAGATTCTGGGTCACAACAGTAAGAGTGGATTTAAAGCCAGACACAGATGAGGCCTCTGGGCTTCCACCGACAGCGGTTTAGACCGCTGGAGTCAGCGAGAATGTCATGAGCTTCACTGGGCACAAGATCAGGCCATACCTCTCATACCTAAAAATGCTTTATTTCCTGGGAAATCCTACTGCCAGTGAAATCAGCAGGAGTTTCACCTAAAAACATAATAACTCATTCTAGAGCTTTTATTCCTCCATGATAATCTCAAAACAAAGCGGGCATTATCAATGACCTAGTCCTGCATAGGGGCAAGTGGACCTCTAAAATATTTATTTTCCGTTTTTTTCCCCTCCTTCTTTTTTTAATTGCAAAGTAACAAAAGGGACTCGTGCTGTTTGGATCACTTTTCATGAAGTAAATCTACAGACCCAGTCTTCAAGAAACTATTGTTCTCAAACTGCTTTCTGAACTAACAAATAGTAAAAATAAAATAAAATAAAAAAGATTTGCCTGTCATGGGAGTTGGTCAATAAAATGCAACAGTGTTTATTACAACATTTAAAGTCTGTGATTAAGAACACCAAAAGGCCTAAACTAGAAAGGGTTTTAGCCTGTAATTTCCCTACAGTCCTGGCCTGTACTTCCTTATGAGTTAGCTCAGCAGGGCTTTTCTTCCATGTCCATCATCAGCTTGTAATTATTGCCATTCTCAAAGCTATGCCAGATGGGCTCTTTAGAAGCCGGCATGCAGCTTGTTTATGAGAGAGCGAGCTGTAATATTACTCTACACAGAGACCTATCTGGTCCTAGTCAAAGAGCCATCGTGTTCCCCCCTCCCAGCCCTCCTCACTCTCCCTGCTTCCCTGGGCAAGCCTCCGCCTTTCAGCCTGCTTCCCCCTCGGAATGGGCATGCCATGGGGGATACTGGAACCCAGAACGTGGAGACGGAACCCTGTCTCTCACTCTTCACCCTCCCAAAAAGTTGTGTAGAAACTCAGGCAAGACACTGATTTTTGGGGATGCTTCCCTCTTTCTCCCACTTCCTTCCTCCTCTCTGAACTTGTTTCTTCCTTAGAGAGAGGACTGAGGTTTAGGGACGGGATCTCCCGTGCTAGGGAGAGGATAAACCTTTGTGGAGAGGCGGAGGTTAAGCAGCGGTGCAGGGAACTGCGAGAGGGAATAACCCGGAGTTCATCTCGTTAGAGGCGGTCAGCGTTAGATATCTGGGAAGGCCAAGACAGTGCTTCTATCAGTAGTTAATGAGGCAGGACTTGCAACAGATAGCCACTTTTAACTTACAAAAGCTTTTAGATGTCTCTGTTTACTTTGATCCATTTCAGTTCATTTGAGCCTTTTTTCTTTCCCTTTTTTTTTTTTTAAACCTTCCCCCTCCCCACAGCCACCACAGATAAACTGCCTTCCCCCTTCTCCCCCCACCTTAACTCAAACAATAGTATCATTTACCAACTTTTATACTTAACAAGTTTGAAGATCTTTAGTCAAGTTCTGCTACAATGGCATAAAGAAAAAACATGGCTCTTGAGAACACCATCATAAAGAGAGAGGGAGGGGAATCTGGCTGCAGAGACGTAATTAAAAAATCCGACTGCCGAAAGATAAATGAAAGGAAGGGGGGGTGGGAATAACAGGAAAGGCTGCATTTTCAGGAGAGATTTAAAGTTATTTGTTCCTGATTGGGGGAACTGCTCATTCTTTTATCCCTTGTTATTTTATCCATGTGATGCCAAAAGAACTTTCTTTGTTAAAATGTTCTCAGAACGGATAAAACTAATTTGCTGGAATGTGAAATAATCCAGAAAGTAAGAGGACTGTGCCTAATGTTCACAGACTGAGAATGGCAAATTAACCGGCCACAGTTTCCAGTCCCTGGGGCACAGGACTGGAATTTAAAGCTTCCGAAGAGAGCCCTGGTGCTAATGGATTTGCATGAAACTTGGCATGCTAATGGAGATTGTCTCTTGTAATGAGCTTTTAATTAGGTCTGCTTGGTGCTTGACCTTCTTGTAATATGGGGCCACTCCTCAGATGACAGCATTTCTAACCCACAGGTGTGCATAAACAGAGCCTGTAAAAGACACAACTTCCCCCACAGCATTCCCGAGATCTTCTCCCCGCAGCATTCCCCAAATCTTGCAACTTCTTTCCCTCAGATTGCTCACCTCTTCATCAGTCACTCTTCCCTCCCTCCTGAGAACATCCTTGTTTCCTTGATTGTTATTTTGAAAGAGATTTTAAGTCAGTTGTTTTCATTTTCTTGTCTGCCCAACTGGAAAACAAAACAAAACGAGCCACAGGAAGCTGCTGTTGTAAGTACACATGGGCAGCCACAGCATGGCACAAGGATGGCTCATGGATTCTAAGAGTTCTCTGGATTCCCACTGTCTTTCCAGAAAATAAATGTGGGGAAAAGCCTTTCTTTGCTAAACAGGCGGCCAAAACAGCCATTTCTAGACAGACACATGAGCCCAATTACGGAGGCTGTACCACCCTTGAATAGCCCTGAACACAAGGGTATGTATTTTTGTGTTTTCATATTCCACCAGAAAGGGTTTCTTACCCCTCACTGTGTCTCTCTGAGTCACCACTCCTGCCTTTCATGCTTGCAGGGTGCCCTTCAAATGCTGCCAAGATGTGGTAACATGCTGGAAGGCAGCGCTTTTTGGGAACTGTGTGAATCACTTCTCACAGCACCAAATTCTCACTGGGGAGGCTACCAGCAACCACGCTTTCCCAAATGCTCCAGATCCTCTCACTGAGGAATTTTTTCTTAAAACTCTGGGTGTGAACCTGTACATCTGAATATGTAGCTAAAGAACTACAGATGCCAGTAAATAAATACAAATTTTTGTTTCACAGCAGCCTCTGCCTGTTCCCCTGGTTAGGAACACAACCAGCAGGCAACCTCAGAGGATACATATTCATGGATTCATAGAGTGTGAGGCCAGAAGAAACCATTAGATCATCCAGTGTGATTTCCTATATATCACAGGTCATTAACTTTCACTGGGTTACCCCTGTGCTGAACCCAATAATTTGTGTTTGACCGAGTGTCGCTCGTAGCTGACACGAGCCTTTCACAAGGGCGGCCGGTCTTGATAAAATGACATCAAAAGATGGAGAATCTATTGAGCCTTTTGCTACAATCCTTGGGTTCTTTAATTACTAAATACCCCTTTCATGAGAAAAGGTCTCATTTTCAGTTCAAATATATGTAGCTTCTGGCTAGCAGGTTTCTCCAGTAAATTTCTCCAATGGCATTTCTCCAATAAATTAAAAAAAATACTGTAAGTATTTTATATCTGTGAAGGTATTTGTACTCTGAGATAATTTACTATCAATCTTATTTTGACAAGATAATCTAATTGAAATTAGGAAGCCCTTACTTAATTTATACCTGCTGGGAAAAACTCAGAGCTACCTGCCAGCAGTGAAAGTGAAAAGGCTCTGAGGAACAAAATCTGCCAAATTCCATAATGGAGAAAGGTTATTAAAGATACCTACGTTGGAGATATCTATCCCTGAGCTTTTCAAGGAAACAAATGAAATAGAAAATTTAGAGAACGTATAACCTGAGTTGGTTTAGGCCATTATGTCTGGGAGACTGATACACCTTAATTCTCTTCAGGCAGTATTTTGGGAGTTAGACAAGTAGCTGAGTTGTAGACAACTTGCGTTAACATCTTTATGTGGCCCATTGTCACCATTCACATCCTAGTAAAAATTGTGTCAATTCATACCAACCTGAAACTGAGTAACAGCTTTTTTCCACTTTAACTTATACAAAAGGTAGAAAAGCCCAAAGTGCATTCCTAAATACTCTGTCTCTACCCAAAATAACTCTTAAAGCCTTATTACTGCCACAATATCAACCTTCCCTTCTTGTCCTTCTGTCTGGAGCAAAGGCTTCAGATGGAAAATCTGAAACCGAATATTATAATTTAATCAAAATGCAGACACTCCTCTTGGCAAATGCTTCAGATGAAGATAAAGGACAAGCATAAGACAAGTTTGTCCTTGTGGGATGAGTCATGGGAAGATCAGCTGTCAAGGCCTACAACTCATTTTGTTCTTCTTACAGATGTTTTTACAATTAAGAAAAGTGACTTGAGTGTCAAGTGGGAAAAAGAGTATTCCCCCAGGATTCATCCATTAACTCTGTCAGCAGTACCCCAAGCCTCCACATCAGAGCATGTTCCTTGCCTGTTGACAATACAATAAAGAATGACTATTTACCATATGGTAATTATAGTTCAAGATGTGTTGTCCACATGGATTCTAATTTTGCTTCTCATGTATCCATACAGGCAGTTGAGGTCTTTAGGATAGCAGTGCCTATGGAAACATCTTTATGGCTGGATTTGTGTCTTCAGAAGAGCTACCATGACCACAGAATACTTGTTGAATGCCTCAGGGCTGTGAAAAGGTCAAAGAGAAAAATCCATACTTGAATCCTAGAGAGATATCCTTAAGGATAACTCCAGGTACTTTCTGTAAAGTGAATGAACGAGCAGATGAAAGACAGTATCTTGCCACCAGCTCTGTAATGAGGTATTAGGGAGGAGTGTTGAAAAGCTATGGAAAGTTGTTGAGATATTCAAAACCCAGGAGGGGATGGTAAATCTTTATTTTTATGGGTGAAAATATAGCAGGAATTAAAAAATGTCTCCTGATTGTAAATGCTCTCTCCTCTGGATCTAAGTTATAGTAGAACTTAGATCTTATTGGTGAGATCTGGGAGCAAGCTAAGGAGAGATTTTGTCTAGTACATTTCTAAGAGCTTCTGTCCAAGCCAGGAACTGTTTTCTTCTTTTCCCAGAGATTAACAATCCCAGATAAATCCCTCTGCACATCACAAGTGTTACAATGGATGTAAAATACTCTTCTCAAGTCTGTTGCAGCTTGGATGCTTCAACGATGATAGGACACATATGAATGTATTAAAATTGACAATTGGAATTTTCTCCCAGAGTTTTTTTCCCCAGATGGCCTAAGTCCTCCTGGTGAAACAAGAAGCAATTCTCCTTGGAAGACTGACAGGTAACATCAACCCTAGAGATATATGGAAGCTAAAATCAATACTCTCAGTACTGAAAAAGTTTGATCTCCTATTTTCCAATTGGCCACAGGAACAGGATCTAAACTGCATAACCCAATTAATTAAAGTAATGGTGTCTACTTTATATCTATATATATATAGTTTATTAAACTTACTCCTATCCCTGATGTTTCAGAATTCCACCAAAAATAATTGATGTAGTTACTACTTGAATCCTTAAGGTGAAAACCTGTTACTCTGTTAGACAGGAATTCAGGAAAAATCTTTTAAAAATGTCTTCCTTGGGAAACAAAAAGAAGATGAAATTGATCTACCATTAGTGGTTTTCCCTCTGCTCTTCTCTTCTATTGCTTAAAAGAAATCAGAATTACTGGACAATTTAAAAAGAACAATGGAAGAGTGATAAGTAAAAAAAAGGTCTCCTGAGCATAGTCAAAATTCAAGAAAAGCTTGGAAAAGAACAATTCCTTTGCAGGTAAATAAGTCCTCTTGAAGCCTTTTATTGACCTTTTTAACAGGGGTGTGAAAACACTGAGCATTCCTCAATTCTCCAAAGGCTCATTACCATTTCAGCAGGTATTCTCAAACTATTTGAATCTGCCTTTTAGATGAAATCGCCACACAACAACAGGCCTGGGTAGAAAATTTCATTTCTTTATCTTCAAGATATGCTGTTCTAAACTTTCCAGCTGAGGAGGAGGTTTTATGCCCTTCAACAGCAGACTCACTTTGCCCCAACAAAATTAGCAACTTCCTGGATAAACTGTGGAATGCCAACAGTGCAGATGGGGATACAAAGTGATATCACATCCTCTGTGAAAAGAACCAGCATTAAATGGATCATTGCTTTTTTCAGGTCAGAAAACCAATATTATTTTGGCTGACAAAGACTCTCCAAATCTTCTTAGCTCGTTCTTGTGCCAGCTTCCTGAATTAGGAGGAACTGGAGGGAATGTGGATAGCATTTCCAGTCTCTACAGGGAGAGGTTTCCAGCCTCCCTTGTTAAAAGAGGCCAGAATACATTCAGCTTAAAGTTTAGTCCTGAAACAAAGGTTAAACTTTCTGTTACCTCTAACTGTAAATACAGGTGCATCTAGAAACTTTTTTTTAAGATTATTGACCATATTGTGTAGTTTCTCAGGGACCACATGCTTTGAACTTCTTTATGGGGTGATCACTATTAGGTGATCTTCTGCCCTAGAAAGTTGGAAAACTCAAATTGTAATTGGAATTCAAATTCAAACCAGCACAATCTCTTAAGGTCTAATTGAATTTAAGCTGCCTTCTCACCCCAGAGATTAGACCTTGCTCTCCTCCAATACAAAACTGTGTGTGAATCTGAAAATCCAGTGGATGTTTGCCTGTACAGCACATTTAAGTGAGAGTAGGAGAATTGCCACACTGGGGCAGAGCAAGCATCAAGACCTTTTTTCCAGTAATGATCCTAAGGAAGGAGCAAGGACAGGACAATCATTCCTGATACTTGTCTGAATACTGTTCAGCTCCAGCTGTGCTCAGCCTGCTGGATTTCATGGTTCTTCTGTTTAGAAACTCTCCACAGATTTCTCTTACAACTGCTTGTACAGACTCCCTTGAAACTATTTTTGCATCCGTCTGCACATCCTCTGATGAGGAGCTGCAGGGATGAACCACCCATCTCCTCTGTCTGGTTTGAACAAGACTCCCATTTACTGAATTAGCTCTCATTGCCCTCCAGCTCTTGTACTGATGTATGAACAGCTTATCTCTATGGATACTCTCTGCATCAGTCAATCTTGACAGCTTTTCCAGGCTGACAAATCCCAACCACCATCCCAGACATTTATCAGCCCTATTATTCCCTGAAGGTTCCTATGGGATTGGCTGGAGCTGTGCCAGGGGAGGTTTAGGCTGGATATCAGGGAAAAGTTCTTCCCCCAGAGGGTGCTGGCACTGCCCAGGCTCCCCAGGGAATGGGCACAGCCCCGAGGCTGCCAGAGCTCCAGGAGTGCTTGGACAGCACTGCCAGGGATGCCCAGGATGGGGTTGTTGGGGGATCTGTGCAGGGCCAGGAGTTGGACCCAATGAACCTTGTGAGTCCTTCCAACTCAGGCTATTCCATTATTCTGGGATTTTAAGATGAGGGTCCAGGACTCCACACCACACTGAATGAGTAGGCAACAAATTGATTTATAGAACAGTGCAATGAGCTTCTCTTTTAATCTCCACTCCCTTCCTCATAATTCCTAATATATTATTTGGGCTTTTTGGCTGCTATTAAGCATTGAATTTCCACAGAAATATAAAGAATCCTGTTGATCATTGCATCTTTTATCCTGAGTAGTAGTGGCCAGTTTAAAGTGGCAGTGGTCAGCTTAAAGCTCCTCACTTTATAGTGAAACCCAGATCCTGTCTCCCAGTGTGCATTCATTTGGAGGTAGGTCTGCTGAATTTCACCCTCTATTTTGTTTATCAATCACTCATTCCTGACAAGCTTTTTCACATTCTTTCACTATCCATCAACAACTTATTCCCCTGACTAAATCCTGCCTCATCACCAGATGTTCTCACTGTTTCCTCTCCTCTCCTGACCACTTACGAGTGCATTGAACAGCACAGGCTCCAGCTCAGGGCTCCACTGGTGAACTTCCCTCGCTGCAAGAACTGAGTTATTTGGTTACTTATGAATGCAAGGAGCTTCTCTCCTCTCCCATGGATGCTGAGTTTCATTAAAAGCATTTTGTGGAGATTTTTGTGTACAGTCTTTTGGAATTCTCAAGTGGATCTTATCTATCAGATCAGTCTATTCACTTGCTCATTGATCCTTTCAAAGAGCTCCAAGACTTTTTAAGGTAGGACTTCCCTTCACAGGTGCCATGTTGACTCTTTCCTGCCACGTTGACTCTTCCCAAGAGAGTCATATTTATGCATGTATCCATTACATTTTACTAATTTCTCCATACAAACACCTGCATTGTACTTCTGGAATTCCCTGAATCCTGGCTAAAGTCTTTTGAAAAACTGGTCTTACATTTGACCCTCTCAGTGTTGGAAAAGACTGGGAAAGCTGGAAGCTATAAGGCTCACACAAGTGAGCCACGGAGCAGCTGTTCAGAGAACATCTTGTCTTTACAGCACAAAGAAATGGTCAGAGCTCAGCCAAACTGCTCAGTTCAGGCACAACAGATCTTGATTGCCATGTTTGCTTTTGCCCTCTGCATGGAAAATTTGAAAGTAAACATCCAAAACCTTAAACTCACTGCTCTACCCATACACTGCCAGTTTACACTCCAAATTATTTAGTTTTTGTAAAAGCAGACAATGAGGGCTTTGTTCAATAAAAATGCAAGTAAGCCAACAAATAAACAAGACAAAGATAGACCCTGGGGATAAACATTTCAGCTTGGGACACTGGCAGTGTGGTCTCAGTTATCAAACCCAAGTGATCCTGGTGAACAGGGCAGGGAATCTTCCTGCAGCCACCTCAAAGTGCACAGAGAGGGCAGGGACTGATCCCCCAACATACTCCTGTCCTTCATTTCCTACCCCAGGTGCTCAAAACAATGCTCTTGAATGATGTAGTTCCTTCTCAAAAAGAAGGGTTTCTTCTAGAGTTTTTCAAACTTCCTGCTCTCCCATTCATTCCCCTCCTTGTGACTCCAGTTCCGACATCCACGTGTTCCTTCCACTTCTGCCAAATGTTTCCAGCAACCACATCTCCCTGCCTCACCTTGTCCATACCTTTACCCCTTTCACCCCAAACCTCAACTACCTCATCCATTTACTTTAGTCCTTCCCAATTAGTTCATCTCCTCAGGGTAGAGACTTCCTTCCCTTGGGCTCCCAACATTTTAATGGCTGACTCTCAACATTAATTCACTTTCTTTTATGTGCAATAGTGATGAAGGGTCAGACTATACCCACTATTTTACACATGACACTTAATCAGAGAGAATCTAAGTTACTGAGGCTCACAGAGACAATCTGTCACAGCAGAAAACTGAACCCACATCTCCCAGGTCCACAGGAAATGCTGTAATGATGGACCAGCCCTCCTCTCTCACGTGGTGATCCCACTGTGGAAGTGTGGTGGCATGCAACAAAAAGAAATTAATTGTTCTAAATACACATAGCTCTAAATACACATGGCCCTGGTCCATGTTCAGACCTCTGTAGTGCTCACATCACAGACCTGTTTAAGCAAATAAGGCAGAAAAAATGGAGTGGTTGCAGCCCCATCCTGAGATAAAGCACTATCAGTACTCTGCAGCTCAGCTAAAGGAAGGCATCCAAAGAAAATTCCATTTGCCAGCAGAGCAGGGCAGTGATTTTGTGTAAAAGGAGCCTCAGCAGTGGGTAAGCCCAGCAGCTCTGGCAGCACCAGCCTGTTTGTGCTAACGATGACAGCTGCACAGAACTGGGAATGTTTGTAATTTTGCATGTTTCCAACCCATCTAGTTGCCCTTTTCAGGAGTGCTGTCCAACGGGAATGGCCCAAGGCCTTGTCTCACCCCTCCCTGGAAATGAAAAGGCAGCTGGTATATCCCACACTGTACCAACTGCCTGTAAAAATTTATGGTATCCAGCAGGCCAGGAACAGGAGGAGTTTCAAGAGCTAAAGCCACACTCAGGGACTGGTGCATTTGCCAAGTGCCTACAGAATGAAGGGAAGATGGGTCTCAGCCTCAGGACTGCACTCCTGCTCACGGGTCCCATGCCTGCAGACCCCTTGTCGAGCAAGCATTCCCAGACAGATCAGGGAACAAAGTGTCAGACTTCCTTAGATTACTCACATGAACCAAACAAGTGGGATTTGGCCTGAATACAGGAATCAGTCAGTTATCCACTGCTAAAATATAGTGGATAATTGAAGATGAAAGGCAGCTGTAAACAAACAGCAGACCAGAATGTTACACTATTCAATAGCACTAGGACTGAGCAGTGCATGGAAAAGTACATTCCTATCCATCTGAAATGGCAGGATAAACTTTGATAAACAGGACATCATTATCAAATTATGGGTCAGATAAAGTGTCCCCTGCCACAACGACGAGAGTGAATGTTGTCACCCACAGAGGACGTGATGCCCGGAACTGGCCCTTCTTGCCTGGACACACTGGGGGAGCTGAAAGTCGGGGAGGAAGGGAAAGGTGAAGAGCTGTGAAGAGTAAGGTTTGCTGCTCCTGCTGCTGGGGAGAAGGAGAAGACAGCAAGACAGCTGCTGTTGCTGCTGGGAAAGGCCATCTCCTCCAAGCACCCCAACTTCTCCATCAAAGTAATAGTGGAAGAGATGGCTCTCCCAAGTTCTGGCATGCACCGAGCAGGCGTCAGGGCCAGGAGTCTGTCAGCTCCAAAACTGCTTTGCCTAGAACTACACCCGTGGTCCAATTCAATATCCAGACCAGATGTAGGAGTCTGCCAAGGAACACATCCTGCCCTTGGTGTTTCTTCTCATGCACAGAACCAGAGGCAGCACTAGATGCTGGGGAATCCCCATCTCTCCATTTGCCCACTCCCACACAGGGTGTCTGAAATGTCTCTTGCTATCCCATGATGACATCCCTGTGCTGTTGCAGGGCACAGAGCATCTGCTAAAATCCACCATTCTGCTATGTGTGCACCATGTCCCATCTGGGCAGCTCCAAAGACCAACCCTGTCAGGTCCTGCCCAGGCCTGGCTACAGCCCAGCTGACCCAAACAGGCAAAGAGAAGGGTCAGTCTCATTTACAGCAAATGACACAGCCACAGGGTGAGATTGAGCTTTGGCTCAAAGCCTTCAGTGTGATCATTCCTGCACCACCCCCAAGGAACTGGGAGAATCAAGTATCACCCCTTCCCTGCTCACCACGTGTTGCAGAGTGGGGGGAACTATGGCAATCCTGTGGCCAGAACATCTTGCTTTTCCTTCATTCCAGCTCAACTCCACTGGCTGGCACACTGTGAGAGAAATGAAATACCTAGAGTTTCTCCCTGACCCTCTTCATCACTTCCCTGCTCATCTCTGCACCATCACTCCTGCCCCTCATCTCTGGGGGAAGTGGGGAACCAGAGGCTCCCATGCTGGGTGGGAACCTTGCACGTCCTCGTGCAGCTGTGCTATGGCTGGTCCAGTTCAGCACATACTGCAGGGATGATTCAGTCACAGTAAACTCACCACAATCTGTGACTTTTCCTTTTTTAAACATCATCATTCCGTTTCCAAGAACAGACCAATAGCTTTTATAAGCCCTACAAATATTCACCTTTAAAAATATGCTCCTTCTTTCTGGAGAAATTACTTTTATGTCTATTTTTAAAGTACAAAGGAGTTGTGGTTCTCCATGCGGTTTTACAGTTTATGGTCCCACACATTTTGCAAACTGTAAAATACGGATGTTTCCCTAGTGGAAAAATTTCACTATAAAAAATTCATGGAGTTTCCTGTTTTCACATGGGGCTTCAGTATTTTCTATTAAAAAAAATATCACCCCTATGGAAGAATCTGGTAGAGCTTAATGGCAAAGGAGCAGCATGCTACAGATGTGAGAAGTGTCCAACAAAATGCAATGGGAAATGATAACCTCTGTTAAGAAAGTCATAGAGTAATTCAGAAGTCCCTATTACAGTTTTCATTTACTGATTTGTACCTTTCTTTAGGAGGTTATTTTTCATTACAGATTGACTGGGTTCAGCCTTGTTACATTTCATGTTCCATTGAGGTAGAACAGGGTAAGAGCACAGAACAGAGCTTGCAGCCCAGGAGTGCTTTGGGGCACACATCAAGGGGACAGAGGGATCTGGTGTGTGCAGCATGTGTGACAGTGACTCCACAGAGTGGGGCTGACAAGAGGGACCAGGACAGCCCCTGGAAAAGGATCAGCAGGACACTAAGCATATGGAGGGCACTGGACTCACAGCACAGGTTGCACAGGCTTATAGCAGAGGGACTGAAACATCACAGAAGCACAGATTCATAGGATGGTTTGGGTTGGGAGGGACATTAAAGCTCATCTCATTCCAACCCCCTGCCATGGCAGGGACACCTTCCACTATCCCAAGCTGCTCCAAGCCCCATCCAACCTGGCCTTCAGGGATGGGGCAGCCACAGCTTCTCCAGACACCCTGGGCCAGGGTCTCACCACCCTGACAGGGCAGGATTTCTTCCCTATATCCCACCTAATCCAGTCCTCCATCAGTTTGAAGCCATTCCCCCTTATCTGCCACTATCTTACCCCTTCCTCAGGAAACCTCCTCTTGTTAGGATCTGCTGGAGGAAAGGAGAGGCAAAGGAAGAAAAATGTGCCACAGGAGAGTAATCAAGGAGGTCTTAAAGTCTCCTGGGATGTCTGGGTGGCTGATGCAACTTTGATACCACTCATTACTCAGGGTTTAAAGTGCTTAAAGGCAAACCCTCTCTCTCCTCCACTTCTCTTTTCTATCCTTCACACCTCACTTGTGTACAAGAGTGACAACGTGACTTGTGGCAGCAGCAGGATGTCACTGCTTGGCCACCCTGTAAGGGAGCATTTTGTACAAGATGAGAACTGATCCAATAGCCCAGGGAAAGGAACTCTGCTACAGCCTGGGGTGAGAAAGAGTTCCTTTTTCCTCTTCCTCCTTTCCTCCTGGAAAGCAAGATCCTAGATTACAGCAATGACAGCTGCAAGAATAATACCTTGCCTGTGTGTTCAAAGCCCTGCCTGTATTTTTTTGTGGCTGTACAAATGGGCCTGTTGACAAATATTAGTGCTCAACACAGCCTTTGCTTCCCATGTATCAGTAAATCACCACGGCTGCAGCAAAGCTACGAGTATTTGTCTCACAGTATTTTATGTACAGTCATGATCTGAGCTCTCACAGCTGCCTTTTTCACTCTATTTATTGTGATTTCAGCAATGCAGGAATACCTGGACAAACTTACAGCCTTGTTTTATCACATACTCACCACATAATGTTGTCACATAATGCTTATCACGTAAGACTATTGGTATTTTCAGTGTAGCTCAGAGGGGGAGCCCCCCAGCTGGGTAACAAATCTTTTCTAGAATTTTTGCACCTGGAATAATGCCTTGAAACCTCTACAAAACCCTGTGATAAGAGTTATTTTGTCACAGAAAGAACAATATTTTTGGCTTTGTCATCTCTCATCCCAGATGAATTAGCCAAATCAGAAAATCCAGCGCTGTCAATGGAGATTGTGCGAGTTCAGTTCAAGACTGTCAATCTAGAATCTGTTGTTCAAAACTGCAGATAACATGAGGCTGCCTGCAGTGCCTTAAGACACCTAGGAGTCACACAGGAATATCCTTCACTACACAAAAGCCCTGGAAACTTAGGTAAGGGGACACAGATATCAAGAAATGTACTACAGCCACACAGTCAGGCAGTGTAAGAGCCAACAATTGAAAAATTATTCTTTAATTTTTAAAATTTCTTTAAGTAGTCTATGCATTCCTTCTGCAATTCTCTGCTTTTCCACACTGGTCCAAGGGCTGACCACAGCTGGGGACAGGGATTTCTCTGCAGGTTCTTCTATAGATAAACAAGCTGAGCAGGACTGTGGTGCATGAACTGGTCATGGATTCCTCCACACCCAAAGCCTCTATGAGCTTTTCTCTTTGGGCTGGGAAACAGCACAGCTTCACATCCCAGAACTCAAACTCAATTCACTTCCTACTCCCCCTCTATATTCCTCTCTTTTTTTTTTTTTTTTCTTTTTTTTTTTTAGCTGAATGGCCATAAACTTCACCAGCAGATTCCATACGGGTTATGTTACACCACCACCTGACTCCAAATCAATTACAGTCCAAAGGGATAGAGTTGCAGAGAGTCTGTGAAGCCCAGCCCTGGGGTTTCCATGAGGGACAGAGAAACTACAGTGCTAAGAACAGAGCCTGGAGATCCAGCTGAAAGAACTGAGTGATTTCACGATGAAAGCATGGACTGGGAGGCAGGAGAGCCAGGTCTGTGTGCCCTGCTGCTGGCTGCCTGCAGGAGATCAATGCCCTTATTTCATATCTTAGTATATAGCTCCTTGTACACCAGAGTCCCTCATTTCTGGGGCTTCTCTGTGCTATCATAACCCAAATATTTCATTATAAAGATGCAAAATGTTTTCTGGAGGACAAAGGCACTGTGAGGGTCTGATATTCTGTTTCAACACAACAGCAGAGATTTCCACTGCAATTGTAAGAAATATGAGCACACCAATCAGTAAGAACTACCAGAATAACCCATATTCTTCTCTGACATCCATCATTAGAGGGAAATCACAGAAAGATGAGGATGGAAGGAACTTAATTCACCATGTTCTGCTTCCTGCTGTTACAAACAACTGTCATATAATCCTTTCCATAAGTCACACCTGACAAACAAACAGGTGTATTTTACAAGGCAGCAAGAAGTGCTTGTGAAGGGTACAGCCACAAAGATGAGATTAGGCAGGGTTTGGATGCCATGGATCTCATGAATGAGGCCCTCTGCCATCAGCACCAGTTGTGCTCCACACCAGAAACAGCACAGAGCACAGAGGGCACCTGGCTTTGTGCTTATACACAGAAAAGGCTGAGCACAAGGATTGCTCATCTCTCCTTCATGCCTTCCCAAGAGAAACTGGAAAAGAGATAGAAAATACAGTATTTCTTACAACCCTGGGACACACAGTGCTCAGCACAGCATTACGCAGCACCATGTTGAAATAACAAAGATAATTTGTTTTCTGCCAGTCTCAGAAGCAGCTGTAACATTCCTAAAGTTCAGCTCCTTTACCTTAAGGTTGAACTTACCAAATCCAGAAAAATCTCTGAGACTCACAGCTCTTTATCCTTTGTTTATCTCACTGAGTGGAGAAAAACAGCAATGACCAGGCATCGTGGCAAGGAAGAAATGGCTACAGGGCCTGGTGCAATGTGCTACATCCCTACATGTCCCAGCGAGGCACAGCCTGAAGTCTCAGCTCAGTTTTTAACTCAGCACAGCTTGGAAGGATATTAAAGAAGGGAAAATGAAAGAAAAGTGAAGATTTCTGGATAAACCAGCAGAAGATGCTGTTGCTAAGCACCTGTTCGATAAGTTACATAAAAAAACATGACATATCACCCAAAAGCCCAAAGCCAAATTTCTCTCTGGCATAACTCTACTAAATCAATCAAATTACACAAGGAATGACCTTAGTTCAACACACCTCTGCCAGCAGCCACTCAGGGTTTGCCCTTCCCAGTTTTAGCACTTTTCTCCAAAAGAATTGCGATGGAGACCAGGGAGTTCACCGGAAAGTCAGCCTTTGTAGATTTGGAGTTATGGGGAGGGGAAAGGAGGGGGTTGCAGCTCCTCTCCTGGCAAACCTGCCCTGAGCTTCCCTGCTGCAGGAACTCCCAGCTCAGCACATACGTTAGCGCCTTTCAGGGCATTCAAACCAACATAAGCACAGAAAGGAAAAAAAAATCTTCCCTCACCAGCTTTTGATACAACCTGGAAAACAAACAGCTTGGAAGAGTTCCTTTTTCCTCAGCAGTGAAAATCGTGGTAAAGCACCATCTTGATAGTTCCCAAAGAGATTCATTTACAAAGATCAGTATAGGGGAGGCTTGTTTGGTCTCCCGAGATGTATCTCATCCTCTGACAATTCACTGAGACCTTTGCTGTATCTCGCTATATGTGTATAATTATCTGCTCTGATACCTGAGCTCCTATGCAATACTCTTACTCCAAGTAATCCAAACTATCCCCAAGGCATGGCACACACAGAATGGTCAGGGGAGAGAGGGGAGGAGGGGCAGCGGACTTCCCTCGTTTGCCGCTGGAAATCGGCATTTTAGGGCCTTGTAGTCATTTCCTTGCTAGTGTGAGGAAACTTTTTGTACATTTATATAAAATAGGAGGCCAGAAGTGCACACCCCCATCTTACTTCCTAATATATTATGTTCTCCCCTGCCGAGTCCTGGGACTTAGTCTGGATTTGGTAACTGAAGTAATATAAATGTTAGCTAAGAAGTATTCCAGCAATATGGTTCCAATTTAAGCTTGTTTTGAAGTCTAAAGAACTAATATGTCTCAGAGATTCTTCACTGGATGTTTAGCTCTAATGTAATTTGTGCAGGGGTGCACACTGCTCTCTAGAAGCCCTTCTGCCATGCTCCAGAAAACAGGTTCCTTCCCCAGCAGGATGGAATTGTAGAATCCCAGAATGGTTTGGTTTGGAGGAGACCTTAAGGATGATTGAGTTCCATCCGCTCTGCCATGGGCAGGGCAACTTTCACTGGACCAGGTTGCTCACAGCCCTGAGTCCTTGACGTTGCAGAGCAACCACGAGCCCCACGAGGCTGATACTCGCTGGCCTCTTGTGAATTTTGAGGCTTTGCTTAGGGAATGGTGTCCTATTTGCCAGGCCTTGTGGATAAATGAAGGCTGCATGCCGCCACTGGTTTCACTCCCCTTTTCCTCTTGTTTTTCGGAGGCAAAACAAGCCACCTCTGAAGGAAGCCATGCTCTGCAAGCTGTTTGCACTTTACTTCAATAACATGCTTCTTGCAACGCTGCCTTTATTTGTGTAGACATGCATTCTCAAGGTTTGCCTGCCCCCTTTTCCTCCCTCACACCCCTACGGAGCCCCTGCCTGAATCCAAGTAATGAGCTAACCCATGGAACTCATTGCCCTTTATCTTGCTGGGGAACGTGCACCTTTTGAACTGCCATCTGCAGATTGTGTTGATGCACTGACTTGTTAACTGTGCCATACTGTGAAGGAAATGGCATGATTTAGATCAAGTGCTCTGGACGGCTGTTCATAAGAAACACTTGAGCCAAGCTGTTACTGCTCAGGATGTGCCCTGGGGAGAGGGGTTTCGTTTCGGGTCATGCTCTTGCCTTGTATGAGGGCAGGCGCAAAGTACTGAAATCACAGTCCTTCCCTGAAGCTGAGGGGAGGGGGGAGGAGAAACATTATGAAACCATAGAAGCGAAGCTGCCAAATTAACTTCTCACCCTTTCAATCACACTCCAGAGGATAAAAGCCTAACATTTCTGCCTCAGAAACAGGCTCAGTTTACACCAAACAAGTTATTTCTCTAATTTATCAGACTTGCCAGCTATCATTCTAATTATTGGAAACCTCAGACTTTTTATGAAGTCAGATGTACAGCGTTATTTGCATGGTTGTAACATATCACCAGATAAATAGGTCTTGGGGAAAGCAAGGCATTTTAGAAAGGGATCTGCAGGTTTCCTTACAGAGTTAGGGATTTAAGAACACTATCACTGTGACAAAAAATGTGGTTCTGGATTTAATTTTCTTTAAAAAAAAAAATGCTACTTCCAACATAAAGTAACATAGCTCAACATGAGAGGAGGAGACTATGACGGAAAGCTCATCAAAAGACTCCCGTTGACTTTCACTGGCTTTGGATCAACCCTTAATTCTTTATCTTCCTTTGCCTAGTAGCAGAATCATGGAAACAAGCTAACACCCAGCAGCCAGGCCAGGCGGAGGAGGAGGAGGCAGCAAGAGCCATCGGGACCGGCTGCTCACCCAGCCATTCCCAACACAAACACTGATTTGTCCGCTCTATGTAAATGGATGATTAGAGTCATTCTCTAAGACAAATTTACTTTTCTGCACACTCTAAATCTGTTTAGTCACTTTAAAGGTGTCAATTATTGGAGCATGCTAAGACTATGAATTTCTTAGTAATAGCTTTAATAACATTTTGAAATGAAAAGCAGATACCTTGAAGTTGGCTTACTTTGAAAAGACATATGAGTAGATCTGGTTTTAATTTATGTCCTATTCTACATCTGGAATCCCTTATAATTAAAACTAAAAGCTGGACTACTACTTCCACCTGTCAAATGATGAAAAGATGAATGCACTAATAGCTTACTAAATAGCCCAACATGATCGAGTTTACTTTCCAGTTCTATACAGTAAAAAAGGATTTTGGACAGGAGGCTAAAGGTCTTTGGTCATTACTAATAACACACTTTCAGTATTAACCTACACACCCCACTACCAGCACCACCACCCGTGCTTTTTAGCACCAAGATCTCTAAACTGCACTTTGCCTTTTAATCACTTGTGGGTATTCAGCTCTGCTGCTGCAGCCTCTCAAACTTTCCCGATCCACAGGTGGATTTTCTTCCCTATAACTATTTTCAGCCACTCCACATTTTTCTTCTTCTCATCTTATTCTCTTGTTAACTACTTTAATCCATCAAGTTTCCATCTGTACTTCTGAAGCACTCTTACCCCAAATTACAGCTTTCTCACTGATGTGAGCAGTTCAGGGCATGTGGCAACTTGGACTCTATTTTTGCATCTTCTGGTCCTGTTCCTTTATGATCCCATCACATCCTGTTCCTGTTGATCCACCTGCCTCATCTTACTACACTGGCTGATCCACGACAATTTTCCTGAATGGATTTGCATGGAACCAAACAAATCTGGACCCTCAAAAGATAAGTAGGCCAAGCAGGGCCTTGAAGTACAGACACTATAAATAAACTGACAGCTGTTGGATTAATAGTTAAAATACAATAAAAATACTCTCCTACAGAAATAAGGACACTTTATCCCGAATGTGTTCATACATCACCCATGGGTCTTTATAGATGCACAGCTGGATTATGAATCTTGGAGGGTAATCCTGGTGATTCCAGCTCTTCAGTGAGGGCATACAACCTCTGGAGCCCCTCTGCTCTGGAGCCAGGCTGGGAGAACTGGGGGTGTTCACCTGGAGAAGGCATCAGGGAGAGCTCAGAGCCCCTTGCAGGGCCTAAAGGGGCTCCAGGAGAGCTGAAGAGGGACTTTGGATAACAGATGTAGTGACAGGACATAGGGAGTTTCTTCCCACTGCCAGAGGGCAAGGTTAGATGGGATATTGGGAAGGAATTTCTGGCTGTGAGGGTGGTGAGGACCTGGCACAGGGTGCCAGAGATCCCTGGAAGGGATGTGGCTGCCCCTGGATCCCTGGAAATGTTGCAGGTCAGGCTGGACAGGGCTTGGAGCAGCCTGGGATAGTGGAAGGTGTCCCTGCCCGTGGCAGGACTTTGGAATGAGATGAACTCTAATGTCCCTCCCAACCCAAACCCTTCTGGGATTCCATGGTATAGCATTGCAAAGGAATTCACCCCTCTGGTATGTTTTGGATGTGGGGTTTCTTTTTTCAACATCTTTAAAGATAATTGGGCCGGAAAGAATGTGCTCTGAAGGACCAGAAGAATCCCAGAATGGTTAGGGCTGAAAGGGGTTTAAAGATCATCTAGTTCCAACTTTCCACTATCCCAGGTTGCTCCAAGCCCTGTCCAGCCTGGCCTGGAACACTTCCAGGGATGCAGGGGCAGCCACAGCTTCTCTGGGCACCCTGTGCCAGGGCCTCACCACCTTCACAGGGAACAATTCCTTCCCAATATCCCATCTAACCCTTCCCCTTGGCAGTGGAAAACCATTCACTCTTGTCCTGTCCTTCCATCCCGTGTCCCAAGTCCCTCTCCAGCTTTCTTGTACATATACATTCTTTTAAAAATAAAAGAGTAGCAAAGGAGTTCACTTCAGAAGGAAAACTTTAGTTCTGTCCTTGCAGAATCCTTGCAGCAGCCAGCCAGCTGTGTGGGCTGTCTCTGAAGATTAATTGTCTCATTGCCTGCCCTGGTTTCCTCTCTTCATAGAAATATGAAAATATCCGATCTGGAAAACAGGATTTTACTCTGCTTGCTAAACAGCTTGGAATATTCTAAAATGTGAGGGTGTCTGGCCTAGATAAAGCAGTCTAATTAACACTGTTGTTGGTATCCTTGCAGCTATTGCTATTTCCAGTGAACAAACCGCCCTCCAATAGTTCTGACAGTTCTGAATATTGAGGAATAATTATTTTTATATTACTGCATTCCTCAAATGAAAATAAAAGTCCTGTCTCCTGAGTTGCTAGAGAGCTGCCCAGAAGCCTCCTTGGCATGAAAATGCCAAGAGACATGAATATTCCAGCAAAATGCTCGAGCTCAGGCAGGGAGCTATGGAAAAAGCTGTCCCAAATATTACAAATGCGCAGCACTCGGCCTCTTACGTCAATGCAAAGAGTAATGTTTCGGCTGCCCCAGCAAGTAGGAAATGATGCAGGTATTAAACATTATTACGAGAACAGAGACACATTAGTTTCTGCTTATGCAGTAGGACTGTGAATGGAGCTTTTTGTTGGGGAGGATTTTCATGGGGAAAGTTAATACACTTTGTCCAGACCATGAGATGGTACAAATCAGTGTAGTTCCATCTAAATCAGTGGATCAGTGTTGATTTACAGCAGCTGAGGATCAACCCCCTGGTTTTTTGGCCTGCTGAGGATTGTATAACATATACTGCCCAGAAACACTGATGACAAATTTGAAACTGTGTAGGGATACGCTGAACCGAAAACCTGATTCAAACCCAAACTGGCTACTCTCCTTTTAAATCACTGAGAGCTGCTGTCTTAAACATTACTGTCAAAGGAGCATTTTTAAGCATGGATCAAAATCTGGTGGCTGCACCCTCCGGTCGGTGCCACGCATGCTGCATTCCATCCAAGCTCCAACCCGCTAGTGCCGATTCATAAATGATGTGTTGGTTTAATCTATTTTTCACAGGGGGTGTTTCAGAGCTGGAAAATTAGAAACAGGTAGAAGGGACTATTATTACTGTCTCATAGTGTGCTCTTGTACATGAGGATTGGATTAAGATAACATCTGGTCTATATTTCTTGAACTATTTCCCTTTTATCACAAGAAAATCGGCAACCCATCTCACAACTGCTCCTAATTTAGATCTAAATATCACTGATGAAACATTGTACAACATGCTGTTATCTATTAAAATTATTTCCCTGAAGGAACAGTGGATACTTTTATATTTTCCAGTGAAGTGAACCATATTCCCCCTTAGCACTAGCTAGTTACCTTATAATCATATACACAAATGGTAAAAACAAAATCACTTTGGAAAAAGCAACTGAATGCCCACCAAACCTTCAGCTGGTGTAAGTTACAGCACATTCAGTGATTTCAGGTCCATTGACACCATTCTCCTTGTGATAATGGTTTTGGTTCATGGTCTGAAAAACTACGAGGTGCTGAGCATCTTCTACACTCATTGCTTTTAAAAGGAACTGGTTAAATTATGCAAGCATAGAATCATGGAATTGTTCAGGCTGGACAGGACCTTAAAAATCATCCAGTTCCAACCCCCTACCACGGGTAGGGATACCACTCACTAGATCATCCACCCTGACCTTGAACACTTCCAGGGATGGGGCATCCACAACCAAAGCTAAACCTAGGCTCAAATAAATAATTCAGCAAAGTTTTTAAGGATGTGCTTTTACACACAATGAACAGTCTGAGGTTTCCTCGGGAAGCAGGAAGGCAGAGCACAGCACCCTGTCATCCCTCCCATTTGGTTCAAACAGAGAAATTGTCCGTGGAATGCAGTAATCTTTTTTTCAGCACTTTGCAGAGTTCAAGTCCCCAGAAAGCTGCCTATTGAGTTCAGCAAATAAAAACTTCTGTTTTCTTCACGAGTCTATAATTCTTTTTCATGGACAGTAAATCAGAAAAGGGGAGGAAAAAAGCATTTTACAATCTCAAGCTATTTTGCATACCTTAAGTGCACATCAGTTTTTCCCATTTCCATCATATTGTTACCACCTAAAACAGGGGAATTAGATAAGCATACGTTCCCTGTATTAACTGCTTTAATTTAAAAGTAATTTCTACCATCTGGAATTACTATTTACTGTTGTTTGGAAGAAGGGGGAAAAAAAGAATCTGAAACTGTAGAAAATATCATCACAATTTCTTTCAAAGAATAATCATTCTGAAGGAGGCAGATGCATACAAGGAATGCAATTGATTATCCACTGGTCAAGCTGGATATTTTGGAGGGAATTCTGAGAATAAAAAGTCTCTACAAGTTATCAGCGGTCAGACTGGAGCCATTCAGTTTTCACCTGCTTGTGTTTGTTGTCTGGCAACCAGTCAAGGGTGCTATTAGCAGAATTAAGCTCCAGAAGAAAAGATTACCCTGTAGGAGGTAAGATAAAGACTGGAAAGTGTGGCTTGTTATCAGTATCACAATAAGGACCAGGTCAGAAAGGATTCAGTGTGGGTTTCCTTTCAAACAGGTAATCTCTTCTGAAATAATAGAGTAATTGTTGCTTTGAAACCTTCCTGTGCTGCAGCACACTGCAGCTCATTTGATACAGATTCTGGATTTAATGGAGAACTCCAACAAACCTGAAACACACACAGGGAAAGCAAGAAAAGAACAGGGCACCAGTGGAAAATGTCTTTATCCTGTAATTCCAGGTCAATATAGCAAAACATAAAATATTATTCAGGGCAGTTTTATACTTTGATTTATGTCTCCCTCCTTCTCAGGCTGCTTTCTATCTGTCTGTAAAGTTTTGGTCTATAAATGTGCAGTAACGTAATACAAAATATTGCAAGAGTAATAACATATGCAATTACAGTTCATCTCACAAATCCTGAACACAAGCAATGAATCAAAGCTTTCCAGGGCTATTCCTTGAAATACAACTTTTTCTAGGTTCTATTCGAAGGCCTAAAAGCAGTCATTGGGACAAGCTGCAAGAGCAAGATGCACATTGCAGATGAGGAGCAGCATTTTATGTTTTTCTGGCAAATTGCCTAAATGTTTGTCTTGAAAAGTAATTGTTGAGTGGGCTTCTCCATTTTTTTCTTTATAAAGATAATGCACCTTTCTCTCAGCCGTCTCCTCTGGAAATGTGCATTAACTGTTTGGAGATGAAGTTGCAATTTGATTTCTTACTGTCTGCAGAAAGTGTTAACCTTTGAAGGTTGAACTTTGAAGTCTCAAAATGCAAAGATGAGCTGGTAAACAATGTCAAAGGAGAAGAAAATATAGGAAAGAATTCTCTCATTATCTGTCTATCTATCTATCTATCTATCTATCTATCTATCCATCTATCTATCTCTTACCTTATGGCAATTTTTTGATTTCCAAGACATGGAAAGGAAGCTCCCTTTTGGTGTAGATGTCACCAGTCTCACACACAGTCCTTTCCAAGCTGTGGCACAAGGAGGGAAGCCTGGTAGAAGCTGGTCAAGGCTACATCTTTTGCTGGAGCCATTTTGGGTCCTGGATGTGAAGCAGAAAGCAGCAGATTACACAGGGTTGTTCCATACAGAGGCAGTTCCCTGATCCTCACCTCAGTTTTCTGATGCTGCAGTTACCACAAGGTTACCTGGATTCAGATATGAGATACTTTACCCTTAAGAGTTTGAAGAGCTGCTCAAGGAACTCTGAGTTAGTACAGTTTTTATTTAAGAATTGTTGCAAAAGCAAGGAATGTGCAGAAATTAATTTATGTACCAATGTTTCCATAAAACTTAGGGATTGTGGGTAACTACAGAAGGATCAACATGGCATCAATTCCAGGTAAGATTATTATAAGGTTGTGAGGAGATGCACTCAGTTCTAAAGCAAAAAGTTCATAACCTAGATAATATTAATCCTCTTGATGAAATGGAATACAAGTCTTAAATTCTTAAAATTATTTCATTATTTCATAACCAGAGAAGCTGTGGCTGCCCCATCCCTAGAAGTGTTCCAGAATGGGTTGGACAGGTCTTGGAGCAACCGGGTCTAGTGGAAGGTGTCCCTGCTTATGACAGGGGGCTGGAATTAGATAAGTTTTAAGGTTCCTTTTAGTCCAAACCATTCTGGAATTCTATGTTTGTAAATATTTCTTTTGGTTAAAAGTAGTGGAGCTGAGAGAATAAATAAAAAAAATCTGCAAGGCACACTTCACACAATGTCAGTTTTCAAATAGTACTTTATAAAACTTGATTCAACACCCAATTAATGGCATGAACATAGTCAAGAAAAAATAATCCATACAGAAAATCAAATCCAAAGGTGCAAAGAACAGAGTCTGGGTACTCCCAGGGGTGCACAGGTAATAGCACAGTGATCTCACTGTGGACAGAGCCATTCAATCACACTCCACAGTTCAGAGGAAGAGGCAGCATTGCTGCTACTAAAGATTGCAGATGGCACAAAGCTGAGTGAAGGAAAGAATAACAGTAAGGGTTTGTCAGTCCATGAATTTGATGTGGATTACTTGGTGGTTGAAGCTCTTTGGTCTATTTACACATTTTTAATACAGTCAGCTGCAAGGCCATGGCTTGGCAAGGGCAGTGCAGGACTGGTTGGCACTGGGAGCTCTTTGGTTCCTGCGTGGGATATATCAGCTACAACTTTGCCTTCTGGGCACTTGCCTTCAAGTCACTCCAAACCTTTCCCAGTGGAAATGTTTGCACTGGCCATCCCTGTCTGTGCTGCCTATAGAAAGCACTAATGGTTATCCAGGGAGGGAAAGGAACCAGCCTTGAAGGAAGCTCGGTGTCCCAGTCCTTTAAAGTTGATTACCAGAACAATTCCTTGCTGTATCTTGTATTTTGCTAACCTACTCCTATTACCCTTCTGCTTCTGTGATACCTTAAAGGCAAAGAAATTACCACAAAGGCATAAAAGGGGAAAAAAAAAAAAAAAGATGGAAAGCTCCTCATTAGTAATAAAACTTAGACTCAGATTCCAAAATGAGCTGCACAGAAGCAGCCTCCAGGCTCTCCTGACTCCACTGGAGTCACTGGGGAGCACATGGCCTTGCCTACAGAAGGATCATGAGCATATGAGCTGAGGGGGCTGATCCTGCTAACACTTCATACCAGGCAGAGAGCCAGGTGCACAGAGATAATCAAACCAAATCCTAATTAAGTGTCTGAATTCCCAGGGAAATCCATGCATAGTGAGATGCCTAAATATGATTGTGGATGTCAATCCAGCTGCTAATCGCTGTAAATACACTGCTGATTTCCAGAGCAGATGATGGCAATTGCCATTTCATTCTAATTCATCTGCTTTTCTTGAATGTGAGAGAAGCAAACTCAGAGGATGACTGCACTACTATTAGTTGCATTTTCCTAAAGGAAAACAGTAACTTTTATACCTAAAGATGAACATGAGCTTGGGCAACACAGGGAGAAAATTAGCACATCACTAGAAAATTTTAGAGAATATATACCATAAAGCTTTGTAAGAGAGCTGTAAGATCTTAAAGAGATTTATATGGTTTGAAACATAATGACTTCTATGCGTTTTCCCACATTACCATTGAAGTCAGCTGATAAAAATATTTGGTGAGTAAACCAAAATAAAAACATTCTGATCTTACCCAAAAGGCATGCTCAGATTGTCACAGGAAATAAGAATCCTGCACCTATTAGATCATATCTTTGCTACCCACTCAGAGCAAATGATTGATATAACAGACATGTTGAATCAAGATGTTAGATCATTCTTTTCCTTCTCTACACACTCACTTGCAGCCAGCAGACTTTTTCCCCCAGAATATCTGTGATTCCTTAAATTCTTTGAGGCTATTCCCTTAATAATTGGAGGAGCTGGCTGAGCAAAAACCTGCAGCACAGTGCTGGGTCAGAGGGATCCTGTCTGTGCTGCTGCAATCAAAGCAGCCCAGCCTGAGGAAGTATAAACAGTGGAGTGGGCAGAAGAACCCAAAGTGGGCCCAGGAGGGAAAACAAGCACGTCCCTGGTATTTCTTTAACAGATTAGGGCCTGATCCAGGCCCCACTGAAGGCAGTGACACAATTCCTGTCAGGTTCAACAGAAGTGATCTTGAAGAGAATGTTTTCTTGCAACCATCTGAGTAATAGGCTGTGTTCTATAGGTGTCCAGGGCAAAGAAAGAAATCCTTCCCCACCTGCACAGCTCTTCAGGGAAGCAGAACCTCTTCAAAATGCAGCACCTTCATGAGGTGGGATCCTGTTGGCAGGATCCATTGGTTCCTCCTGTTCCCTGTCACCTTCCTCCTCTGCATATCAGAATTACAGCTGGGGTTTTCAGTTGTGGGGCACATCTTTAAAGAAAGCAGCTGTTCTGTTCTCTGTTTGTGTGAGCTTTTGCTCTTCACACCTGGAAATTAGTAAGAATAATGCAGAATCATGACTAGAAAGTTACTTATCACTGCATTTTGGGATATAACACAGAGCATGTGGATGTTTTGAATTCATCTTGGTAACACAGTTGCTAATTGGACATTTTTCACTAAAAAACATGTCAAAAGCCAGAGGAAAAACTTTATTATTTTATTAAATTAATTAGGACACAGTAATGGAGTTTGACATCTTCCAAAATACAGAATTGTTTCCTGTTGCTTGTGTTCCTTTGTATCTTAAGGGAAGAAATGAGATTTCATGGAGTAGAAGTGTAATGGGAATGACACATTTGAGGAAAGAAGTACCCACATCATTAGCACCAGGAAATGTGGTACATTAAGAATGTAGGAAGAAATTTCTTACTAGTGTAAAAGAGAGGGTTTATTAGTTTGGATTATCCCAAGGGGTGTTTGTTTCTCACAAGACTGCAGCAAATTCTTTTCCTCTTTCAACTCCCCTAGCAGCATACCTTTGGGAAACACCTACTTCTCCTCCAGTAACTTTCTCCTGCCTCTAATACATTCTTACCCTCAGTCCAAGGAGCTTGCTCTTCCTCTAAAGGACAGAACACTGTAGGGATTTTTTCAGAATAAATCCAATATCTGTTAGGACAAAGTATGAATGAAAATGAAGGAAATAATAGGAGAGCAGAAACAAAGGCAATGCTGTTTCCTATGAATATATACTGGGTGCATATTCAGGATTTATTACCAATAACATTTATTCCTGACAGATTCCTGACATCAGTCCATGTACTGCCCTCCTATTGCACCTTAACTCAAAAGGTGTTACACAAATGGCACTCACCTGGATTTATGCATGAATTAATGATTTAGGCTGGATTTGTGTGGATGAAGAGATGGATGGATACATGAATTATGGGCAAAGCTGTGAGAATTCACTGTAATTATGAAAAACTGGATGGTGAAGATTTTTTTTAAGATAGAAAAACATTTGATTCACAGATGATACACAGAGTCAGGCTCTAACTAAAAATACTTTGCTTTGAGGATGCTACTTGTTTTCGTCCACTCTCAGTGGGAAAACTCCAGATCTGCAGACTCTGGTCAGGTCTTATAACCAAACTATTCTGAGAAAACAAATCCTGAAAACAATAGATGCAATACAGCTGCTTAGCAGTTCCCCGGGGCTTACTAGTGCTCACTGCCAGCTCTCAGCTCTTTTGGCTTTCAGCAGGGAGGGCCAAATTCTTTAAATTACCCCACAGAGTATGTAGGTCTCTCTGCTCTCCATGCTGTCACCCTGGTGGCTCTGACAAGTCTCCTGCTGCCACATTCTTGTTCTCAGGAAGATCTGTTAACATTTTTGGCTTCTTTTGATCTCTGGACCCTTCTCCTGACACTTTTCACAGCCTCCTGAAAATGGGATTCTTGCAGTCAATAATTTGCTTATTGTCTCTCTAGTGTAAACTTAAATGTTTTTCATCTTGGAAACTATTTCCTCATGTGTGGGGTTTGGGGTTTTTTTGGTTGGTTGTTTTTTTTTTTCATAGTTCCTATTGGATTCAAGTGATCTGGGATTTAATAATCATTCTACCACCTGAAATGAGCACTGGCACCTGCCCAGTGCTCAGGAACTATCTGGGATTTATATCTGGTAACTCCTTTTCTTTATTCTGTTTGATCAGTTTAAGTACATGGAGCTGCTGCAGCTGATTGTGGATTTTACATGTGAAGCCACAGTTCAGGATGTGATAGAGGACAGGGAGTCCCACTGGGCCTAGAAGGGTTCCTTCCTTCAGACCCTGGTGCAGGACAGAAGCCTAAACAAACCATCAAGCACAGTAAGAAAATACTTCTCAGCCTATTATATTCCCTCCAGCATCATCACTCCTCCAATCGGTTAAAATAGCACAGTTTTCTGTACCACAAAAGACTGTAATTTGTAAGGAATTCTAAGCACTTGGAAAGCACAAGGGGACACTGAGAGTGGGGAGGTCCTACCCCATAGACACTCCATCCCTTTCAAACCATGGGAATACAGCTGCCTGCCTCCCTCCACATGAAATTGAAATGCAGCCTTACGATATGAAGTCTGTTCTCAGCCTGAATAAAAAAAAAAAAAAAAAAAAAAAAAAAAGATGTTTCCAAAAGTGCACAGCTCTCCCTTAGCCCAGAATCCTTATAATAAAGCCTTGTGCAGATTGCACACAGAGGAGGAACATGGAAGATAAGTTTATTCTTGTTCCACAAGGAAATCTGATTATGTACCAGTGTTCAGCCCTTTGGGACAGGGAATGTCTCAGCTCTGGGGACATTAGACCCCAAGTGGCACCTACTGTCACCTCCACCTCTACATGGCACTGAAGGAAGACTAAAGAAATAAGTTGGGCTGAATCTCCAATTTAAGAGCACAAGGAGCTCTGAACTGGAGCACGTTCCTCCAGTTTCTGATGGTTTCCACTAATTTAATGATTAGAAAAGCAAAAATACCAAAAGAATTGATGATGCCTGCTATTACTCATTGGACCTCTCCCTCAGAAGGAAAGAAAAATGGTCTGGTTATCTCAGACACAGGTGAAATCAGTGCATCACAGGACATTTGAGATGTCATGAGCTGTGCAGGTCAGGTGGTGCAGCTCAGTGTCTCAGGCAGCAGCCTCCAAAGAGGAGATGACCCAAAATAGGGTTAAGGGCAGTAGCTGACAGAGATGATATTTTACACATGATAAATAGCATTCAGGTACTTAACACTTTGGGTCATTAAAATCAGAAGATACATTTCAGGGGAAAAAGAAGACTTTTAGCGTTTCAGCCAAATTCCAACACATTCAGGCCATGCTGTCCTGGGAGCAGGGGTCAGGTGGGACCTGCACCACTCTGGAGCTTCACCTTCAGTTGTTTTGGGGCTCATGGAAAAACACTGCTGCCAGAAGTAACTCCAAAGAAGCTGAATCTCCAAAGAAGCTGTATCTCCACTTCTGAATTCAAACCCAGGCATAACATGAGGTGAACCTGTGGGCAGTGGAGCATTGGGTTGTGATCACAGAATCACACAATGGTTGGGGTTGGAAGGGACCTTATGGATAATCTAGTTCTAATCCCACTGCCACAAGCAGGGGCACCTTCCACTAGACCAGATTACTTGATGCTTGGCCTTTTGGGTAGCAGAAGCCAAATTTTTGGGTTTACTTTATCCTTGGCTTTCTGGAAAACAGGAGACAATTTTCTGAGGCCAGTTCTGCTGGAAGGAAAGAATCCATCACATTGCAGTATTCCTTATGTGTTCCCTGGCACTCCCCTGACCTCAGATGAGATTCCCTCAGCCTGCAGGAATGTTTTTGCTACACCTGACCAAAGAAAAAAGATTATTTTCTTACAGATTTGTGAGTTGATTCAGCTTTTACTATGCAGTCAGGCAAGTAGGGGAGCAGCTGCAACAGAGGAAATCGATCCACATTGTTGGGAGGAAGGGCGAGGAAGAGGAGTGAGAATGCCCCTGTCACCTGAAATGAGGTTTTGGACTCTTTCAGTTTTATCAGGCAAGTTCTCTGAGGTTTATTGAAAGTGAGAGAATGTGGCCCATTGCATTGATGGCCTGAAGAAGCATCTAGAAGAAACTTTTTTCCCTGAGAGGAGACAGTAAGCCTGGTACAGCAATATTCCTGACTTAAGATTGTCCTTTAATGCTTGGCCAAATAAGGAGAGAATTAAAGCATCTGCATTAGCTGAGGTAAATACAGCCCGTGGTATCTGTGCCTTGATTCACTCTTGCCAAAGGGTCACTTTAGCTGGACCCAGAGGGAGGGCTGCTTTATACATCTCTTTCCAAACAAAAATCCTACTTTTCCCTTGAATACTTGCTTTTTTGCTCTTCTGACCAGGCACACCTGTTTTCTCTACTAACTCAAATCCTTGCAGCCACGTGTGCCCAGGGGATGGGGGGGCCTGAGGGGGAGTGTAATAAATAGCAGAAGCAAATAATTTACCCAGTAAAGAGCATTCCATGCTTTCTGTATGCAAATTCTGCATAAAAATTCTACATATATGGTGCAAAACTGCTCTGAACTGAACTCTAAAAATGTTTAATGCAAACACAGCTGTTATCAAGTGTTGTTCTTTCCAAGAGTCCATTCAGTTTGATGGTTATCACTATGCCAACAGCATTCCCAGTACAAATCTCTCTTCCTGAGATTTCAACAACTGCTTTACAGACAAGAAACGTTCATTTCATCCTGAACTTGATTCTCTGGATCCCTCCTAAATGTGTTTCTCCCTTTTAATGGTACTGAGTCTAGCAGATACTGTCATTTAACTAATTTAGGTTCTTAAGAATAATTTTAATTTAATGACATATTTTATTATATCCCTGTTCAGCAAAATATTGTAGTGCCTATGAGTAAATAGTCAAATCTCACTGGTGTCAGAAGAGATAAGGTATATTGTTTAAACCACATCATCTGGCAAAATTTGCTGAATTGCTTTGAATTGTAGTAACATCTTTTTTAAATATCAGGTTTTGAGAGCTGATGTGAATTAGAGAATTCTGAAAAATGTAAATCTACAGTTGACTGCTTAGTTTGCTGTTAATATTATCTTTCAGGAGGAAAGGTGTATTTTTCATCCAGCTACAGAGGTGCTTTTTTAAGGATGAAAAGTCTTTTAAATTTATAATTGTACAAAACTAAAGGGGACAGGACTTCCTTCAGGGGCTGATCATCGGATCTAGCTGTGCATTGTGTTCTTGAAAAAACACCTAAAATAACTCAGCAGCTGGCAGTTTCAAATGCCACAGGAATGGGAAGGTCAGCTCCCCAGCTGAGGACTATTTAACTCAAATCAGGATCTGGACTGTTGATTATAAAATATGGTTTAATATTAAATGCATGTGCATGATTTAAAAAATCAGAGCAGGAACTTTCACAAGGGAAATGGGAGCTTTTTGCTCCTTTGCATCCCTGTTCCTGTGCCCTCATGGAATCAATTCCCGTGGGGGAAGCAGGGACGGCAGCTTTGTCCGGGCTGCCGCTCTTCATCCCTTTCAGATGGGTGGATCTTTCAGGATCATCCTTCCCAGCACACCAACCAGCACTGCAGAGCTAATGAGGTGGAGCAGGTCATCTGCACACAAACAAGGAATGGTGACAGACCTCCTTCCACTCAGGCAAAGACAAGCATGTGCTGCAAAGTTTATTCATTAATTGGAGCGTTAGTAGCATCTTTAGTATCAAATCATGAGAACATATCAGTATTGTTGTTGCAAACCCAAATCTTATAGCCCAAACTCCATTTTAGAGCGACGTTAAACACTCCCTACACCACTCCAAACCACTCAGGACAGCCTCTTGCTCCAGCTCCTCCTCTCCCCCTCATTAGCTCACCAAGCAGCAGCATTGAGGCAAGTGGGGGGTCACTGATGCGTTGTAATTAGTGATAGTCTGTCACTGGGAAAAGCAGAGTCTCTAATTAACGTAGGGCAGCTCCTTTCCTCCCTCACTGCTTCCTTTGCTCAAGGAAAAGGTGGAGTTATAGATGGGAAAATCCAACAAAAAGCCCAAGGGACATTTGCATCTCTATGACTGGCAGTAATTTTAACAGGTTTGGCTTCATCTGGGCACAGACAGAGCTTTGAGAAAAGCAGGAAACAAAGGAACATTGGCCTGAAACAAAGTTATCAACCCCTGGTTCCTCATGGTGAACAGTGAGTGATACAAGCAGACAGTCACAGCTGAGGGGTCCTGGTGTGACTTGGCAGTTCCATGATGCCCCTGCAGCAGCATCACCTTTGGAGAGTGTGCAAAGCTCACCCTCAGGGTCTTTTGGGGTTTGTGTGATTGCTTTTAGGATTCTTGAGTAGCTGGCATCAGGAACAAGGATGTGCTGGAGGTTCCAACTGTGATTTCTTAAGCTTATTTGCAACCCTTTTCCAGGGGATGGTGCTGAGGGAGTACAGAGTGTGAAAGGCAAGTGGCTGGACATGGAATTTCTGAGATTCCCAGAACTCAAGTCTTTGCTTTGCAGAGCAGAACTCAAGTCTTTGCTTTGCAGAGTTTCCCATCAGCAACACAGATGGACAGAGGGTCATCAACTTATGCTACTACATTGGATGTCCAAATTTTGATTTCTCCTTCAAAAGAGATATGAGTTTGCCTTTATGAAGTACAAAGTAATAGCTCAGGTGGAGGAGAAAATCTGAGGCTGAGAGAAGCATCTTTCCACAACTGATAGGTCCAAATCACTGCACAGGGCCTCCTGCACTCTCTCCCAGAGGAATCACATAAAAAGCATAGGCAAGGAAACAAAAGATGACTGAAGACATGTCAGAGCAAGGAAGAAGCCCAATATCTTTATCCTTGAGTGTATTTAATTGTACCTGACACTGCAGACATATGAAGAGATTGTCTTGCAAGAATGAGCTGGGGGAACTGCTTGAAAATTGTCACTGGCTCAAACCAGACAGACTTCAGGGGTCAGACATAACCCTAAATTTCTCAGTCCTGCCTGAGAATCCCATAAAGGAGACTGATTAGGATGATCTGCAAGAGACAGAAGACAGAAAAAAAAGAAAATCAGTAGTTTTCCAGGAATGAAGGCAACATTCCTGGAATATGAATATGGAAGATTCCAAGTTCAGGAAGGACTATAACATTCCAAAATCATTGAGGTTGGAAAAGACCTCTAACATCACCAAGTCCAGCTATACTTCTTTGAGTAGAACCCACACTGACTACCATGATATTACACCAAGTGTCATCCCAGAGCTCCTGAAAGACTGCAGAAAAGGATTGATAAAGAAACTCTCAGAAAACTTCCCCAGCAAGGCCAAGAACAGTAAGTGAAAGTTTAGCTCATTAAGGAGGCAGTGAAGGAGGGGAAAACTCGTTTTGCTGCACAGTGCAACAACTTTTACAGTGAACAGGGTTTTTAGTCTCACACTGAGGGTTAACAACCTCCTGCAAGATGGGCTGGGAACCTCTTACCAAACTGAGTAAATGGAGGTTGAGAATGGGATAATCATGATACTGTGGAGTGAGAAGTGGGGAGGAGCAGAACTGCCTCTTTCAACAGCAGGGCAAGATGTTAGGTCAGCTCAACTGTATCATATAACTTCACCCTCGTCTTTCCTAAAAGGAGAGGAAGAAAATTAGAATTTAGGTGGTCTGGATTACTCTCTAGAGATTTCTCCCTGCATTATAAAAGAAACCAAATGTAGTTGTAGCTTAACCCTAACAAAAAGTGAGTAATTATTGATGGGTTTGCCTTTTCCAAGCTGCCTCACTGCACAATCTGATGGCAACTGAAGTCTGTGGGAAGACAGGAGAAGGAGAAGCAGAGGTGAGTGTGTTGCTGAGGCTGTTCTGCTTTAGAGAAGCTAAAACTACATGGGCACACAGTCTGATTTAATCTGGCTCCTTTTTGGTGAGCTGGCAAGAAGGAATCTTTTCAGTGGTAAAGAATACCTGAGGTAATCATATCTTCAGCTGGCACAGCAAGGCCTAGAAGACAATGTCTAAGGCATTTTAAGATGTTGTGGTTTGAGAGAGACTACATTTAAATACCTCTATGTTGTAATAGCAGAAGTAGTAAAAAGGAGATGTCAGAAACCTCCTTTTCTTTCCTTCACTCCCTGAAGAAGAAAGGATTATACAGTTGAAACTCGGAGATAAGTCACTTAACCAGTGGTTACATCTCCTTCAGCAAGGAAAGGAGGAGCCAGAGAGTATTTGGGTTTTTGCAGACACTTACCTGTTAGGTTGTAAGGGATTGTACAGAAACACACAAGCCTGAATACTTCTAAAGGTCTAAGGGAGAGTAAGGTGCATCCAGTTGTCATCAGGGTGTGAGAAAAGCTGCTTTCAAGCCTCTGTCTGCAGTGGATAGAAAGAAAGATTGTATTACCATGGGTAATGGGTGGCATGGGATGGGTGACTTGACCATATATTTTAATATATATTGAAATATAACATGTAGGTTTTGCCAGCAGATGGGAGAGAGACTTGGAAAGCAGTAAGGCTTCAAGGGGAAATGGACAGACACAAATATCTGAGATGCTGTGGCAAAAAACAACAGTTTATTTGATCATAAGACATCTATGAAATAAAAACAAATACAACACTGCCTCTGTACACATCTATTAGACATCTCTTAGAGCAGCTGCTTTGTCCTGATGCTCATGCTTTGAAAGAGGTTGGAATATGCCTCAAGTATTAAAAAGGCTCCAAAAAATATTCAGATCTTAGAAAGGAAAGCTTATAGTAAGAGTTTTAAGAAGTTCAGTCTGTTGAGCTTAATGCATGGAGAAGTGGCCTGAGAGCCAGGAACTTCTTGATCTAATGGAAGTATAACAAAATCCAGTGGCTGCATGAAGACAGGTGAATAAAACAGAAAATAATTTCTTTGTAATAACCATTACTAAATATTGGAACACATTAGTACAGAATTTGTCTTTGTTCTACTTAGCCTTTAAGAAAGACCAGATACTGTTGTAATTCAACACTTCAACCCAGCTCCCAAAAAACATTCCATGGCCTACAGAAACAGGGCTTGGAAACAGATGATCAGTGGGGTGGTCCCTCCTGCCCAGACAGCACATGTACAGGTAGCAGGTACTTCTTTAAGAAAATAAACAAAGACCTGCTTTAAAAGACAGAGTGTAAAGTGATCTGACTGATGTGGTCTGATGCAACAGACTTAGCTTTATTGGATTAACTGGCAAACTTTATCAGCTTCCCAAGAGTCCCAGGAAAACATTTGAGTGCCCACCCTTTCAAAACTGTTGCTTAAAAGGACTGACTATAAGCAACAGCAAAAAAGGTGGATCCAGAGAGCAGAGTGGTTAACCTGTGTGCACAATAGATAAAATGCCTGGCTTATGTATTTATATTCACAGCTATGAAGACAATATGAATAAGTTTGTAAAACACTGCTGCTCCTGTGTAAAATAACAACCACACAACCATATAATCCCAGAATGGTTTGGATTGGAAGGGACTTCAAAATCCATCTAGTTCCAGTCCCCTGCCATGGGCAGGGACACCTCTCAACACCTTGAGTTAAGCAGCAAAGAGCAAAAGTAAAATGTAAATAAAACTTGCCTGTGCTACAATAACCAATCATTTACACCACTTACAGCCTGTGATTAACAGACTTTCAAGGAGTCAGCAGCACAACCATAAAATGCCTTATTTGCCATGGTCTTAAGCTCACTGTGCAGGAGCCTACACTTCTTTTGAGAGACTTGTCAGAGTCTGTGAGCTGAAATGTTTGGAGACCTCTAGCTTCAATTTTCAGAAACCAAAGAATGCTTAAACGCCTTAATTTTAACATCATTCTTGTGATTTTTTTTTTTTTAGGAGACAAACAGTAGAAATCTTCCAAGTTTCCTGAAAACTAAAGTCCTCTGAAAAAGCTTAAAATCAAAAACTTTAAAAATGAGGGAAAAAGCAGTCACTTTTTTCTTCCTTTGTTTTTCCAAAGACCTGTGAATAAATCAGAAAAGTTTCATATTGTATCTGGCAAGCAAATTCTTTAAGAATGATCCAAAAAGCGAGGTGCAAAATCTCTAACAGGTATCTCTCCTTAGGGCTGGTCCATCTGCACCCTGAGCTATTCTCCAACGAGGCAGGTTTGAAGACTCCTGCATGCACAACACCCCATGTGGGCTCCCAGCCCACAGTACAGCTCCTGAAAGAAGATTTTGATGGGTCAAAGCCATTTTATTGAATTAGCCCTTTATTGTTTACATTAAATCCAAGTGAGCTCAGAAATACTGACTTATCCTTCTGAAAGGCTGGATTATACCGCGTGGCTCGGATGCAAAAAAAAGATTAGGGTTTTTATACTAATTATTTCCAGCATGAGGAGTGCATGGACAAGAAGAGCTCTGACTTTGGAGACACTCTGCTGGGCAATTCAGGAATATTTGTCAGATTTTTTCTTGGGTTTGTCATATTTTTTGCCATGTATTAAATGAGTGTTGCTCCATAAGGTAATTTGGAGTGCCACATTGTCAATAAACCTTGCCATGGGGAATTGCCATGTGCGGGACAAAGGGAATTAACAGCCCTTCTTCCTCTTGTTCCTGGCTTTTTATCCACTCTACCACCACCACTGGTGTTGTGAAGTTCAGTGTGGCATCACTTTCTTCCATTCTACATTGCTCTTGGAGAAAGTAAGAATCTAGAAAAATATTATCTCATTATTACTGAGTTTTCATTCATTTATACTAAATCAGATAAGTAATCCTGCAGGAAGCAAAGTTTCCCAGACTAAAAAACCTGAGGTCTCTTCAGCAGTTTGGAAAATCCAAGTGGGATGCAGATGTGAATATTTTGGAAATTTGACATGTCAGATCAGTGTCATGGCTGTAAATCACCAGTGCTGCAGTCAGACGAGAGCAGACACACAACGTGTGTAAGACACTCTCACATGTGTGTCCTTCCCTAAAGAAACCCTCTTATTCCTCATGATCAAACAGGCACCTGCCTGTGCAGAGCAAACTCAACTCTGGGCAGCTTTCATGGCCAACAATGGAAATTTTTCACAGGGAAATCAGAACTATGAGGGAATTCCATTATTTGTACGGGCAAAACAGATGGCCCAGAGGTGCCCACAGCTTTCACTGAATGACTTTGCACACAGTGACATCAGATCTCCTCACTACACAAATTACTCCTTGGGGCCTGGGGTCTGTTGGCATTTGTTTGAGTGATGATACTCTGTGTAGTTCATGAAACAGAACAAACAGGAGGCTTAAAATGAGCCTAAAGATTTGTGAGCTGCTGATCCTAGAAAAGGACACCTGTATTGCTTTTGCACCCAATACAACAAATACATTTTTATGGTTGTTCTTAGATATTGAGCAAAATGTTTGTACCCAAACTCTAAAGTTACAGAAAGGAAATACACAGATCTTTCCACTCACACAGCAGTGATGGGGAAGGTAAAGCTCACAAAAGGGTCTTGTTTTAAATCTTGCATTCAATAAACTGCTAGAAGAACAAAATGAAAACAAGCTATTGTGTTAATCTCCAGATTAGCCCTCATAGTCTGTCAATTTAATACTGATTAGTAAACAATGTCCATAATTAAGCTGTTGTTGGAGACACAAATGCCCCACGAGCCCGAACTAATGCATAGTATTCAATCCTTTTACAAAGGATGGCAGATACAATTCCAGGAATGTTAATGCTGTCAAGTATCCATGATGTACATAACAAAAGAGAAGGCAGAGAGTTGAGGTAATTAAGCTCACACTAGACCTTCTCTCCAATCTGTACGTGTTTATTGACTAAATGTTATTAGGTGCAGTAAATAAAATGCCACTGAGTCGTGGGACCAAAAATGGGATGAAGTTTATGGGGCCGTCAAACCCTGGATTCCCCTGGCATCAAAGCACACACTCCCCCCTTGCTAGGGCCGGTGACATTAATGTGCATGACAGGGGTCCATGGGGCCGTGGTCCCCTAATTGTTTAGGAGACCTTTTAGTCTGGTTGCAGACTGCATGTCTTGGTATTTGTGGAGCTAATTGCACTAAAATCCGCCAGCACAGTGTTTGCAGCGATGGGTTAACTCATTTATCCTCAGGATAATACTCAGCTCTTTGTCAACCTGGTCTCCCGCATTCACTCCTGACTGTCAGCCCAGATGCAGGAGGAGGAAGCAGACTTCCAGCAGTGCTGCCCATGGAAACACCCTGGCTGCACATGTGCGAGAGCAGAAACATTTAAACAGGAAGCAAAACCATTTTTCCATTATTGGTAACCTGTTCTACCTTTCTCATGAGGGTCACAAAGCCCAGACTTGAGTCTAGACTCTGATAAACTCCAAGAGTTGGGACCAGCAGAGACGCTTGGCTGAGCTCCCCTTACTTCATTCTTCTCTGCTAGATCTTGAGGACCTTGGGTTAGAAGAAGATGATCTTTAATGTCCCTTCCAATCCAAAACATTCCATGATTGTGTGATTCAGTTTTGAATCAGCCCCGTGCAGCACAGCCCAGATAGGGTAATGCTCTGGATTCCCTGTAACACTCTTTTTTTTTCCTCTGAAGAAAAGAATTAAGGTGGAAATAATTATAAACCATTTTTTATTTTGATCTCAATATTTTTACTTTTTAAAAACATCTTTATATTTTTTATATTTTTATAGTTTTTATAATGTTTACATTTTATTTTTATTTATAAGCCATTTTTATTTTGATCTCAGTATTTTTACATGGGGACAAGATGTCACTCTGTTTTTCCAGCAGTTTCAGTAACAGCAGAATGCAGAAAAACAATTTTTCTAATATGTACTCTAATATTTACAAACTCCAGAGTGAAAGTAATGTCCAAAGGATATATTTTGGACATTTTTCCTTGATTTATGGTATTTTCTCAGACTTCTTGCCCCATGTTTACAAACATTCAATAACAAACAAAATCATAATTATAGCAATTATACAGAAGCACTTTCTGTCCAGGGATCTCAGAGTGTTACTGAGCAAGTTTCCTATGGGGTGAAATGTATTGATAGCCCCATTGTACAGTTTGGACATCTGCAAATTAAATTGTTTTGCCAAAGGTCAGAAAGAGCATAAATTAGTGGGAGAACTAGGAAAAATACTCCACAGTATCTTCCCCACTCTCCATCCCAGGCTGCCCATGGAACTGCAGAACAGCACTGAGTGGCTTCCTGTTTGGACATGTGGATTTGATTAAGGCAGGCCACAAGTTCCCAGAATTTTTGGCCAGGTGGTGAATTAGCTTTTGGGTGTTACAGAAACACAGCACCTCTGCCCTGCCCTCCTGCCACCCTGCAAAACACCAGCATGCAGGGAGCAGCCCTGCCCCATCCACAGCTGCAGGCACAGAACAGAGAGGGAAGGAGATGGGAGCGAGAATGTGCAAGCTGAGGTTAGGGGTAGCACTAGACCACAGCACACCGATTTATTTTGGCTTAAACTGCTATGGAATCACAGGTTCAGTGGAAAATGCTCCTTCTAGAAATAGAGCCAGTATTCTCATCCCTTGAATAGACTCATAACTGAGACACAGTTTTATCCCAGGTTTTAAACTGCTCTCTGACACCCAAAAAGCCTCTTTTCCTTATAAAGGGGTAAGAGTTGCTCTGTCTTCACAAAAGCTACAGAAAAAAAAAGCTACAGTTTTCTGCAGCAGCTGTTTTGGGGTGGTTTTGTGGATCAAGGAGAGATGGCAGAAAGTGTCTCTGTCACAGCGAGCCTGTTGAGCAGCCAGCCAGGATCAGAGAACCTTAGGAGTGCCTGGAAGTCACTCAGACACTGGGGATACGTGGCTTTGCCAAGGAGCTACCAGAGATTTCCCAAGTCTGAGCCTTTCTCCAGAAGGCTGCTGCTCTGCCTTGCTCACCAGTTCCAAGCTGTCAGAACTGGAGCAGGTAAGACAACAAAGCACAAAAATGCAGCTCAAATCTCCCCAGGTTTCATGATGGTGCTTCAAAGGGAACAAAGGTGGCAGCTGTCAGCAAAGGAAATTTGGGCTTGGGACTGAAGTACAGAAGTGAGGACTAGAAAGTATAAAAATTTTCCCATTTGACACAGGAAAGTCACACAAGAAGTTGCCAGAGCTTTTACTGAGCCACACGGGAGATTAATAGAGGAATAACCTCCGTTTCCACTTACTATCCTGCTTAGATTGAGAAAGGCTGTTTAGACGAAGACTCCAGTTCTGCTGAAGAAAGCACATTTTCTAAGTAAACCCCAGTTTGAGCACATTAGCAGAAAAACAAGAGTATGGATAAACAGTAGTCCCACTTCACATTTCAAGTGCATCCGAATAAAACAGGAACTTCCCATTGCTTAGCAGGAAAGGAATATGTGTTTCTTGTGTTTCTTCCTGGATTCATAAAAGAAATGGAAGCTGATCTGATATTTCTCCTTATTCTTTGAATTGTCTCATCATACAGCTGGTTTGATTACAATTTGCAGAGAACTTGGAGATACTTAGGTGAGAGAAGTAACAGCACCATTCACACAGTGTATTTTAGAAAAATATTATCCCCTTTCTATATAAGAATATGGACAGGCACATGAAAATTGCTGTCTCTTTTTCCTACAGGCCGCAGCCAAGAGCTAATGATTCATATGTAAAAGCAAAAATGCCATAATGCACTTAACCAGATGTGGAAAGCTGAAAATGGAGGTGTCAGTGGATAGCTGTCCTTAGCTCCTCAGTGTTGCAGTCATCTCTTTCCTTAAGACCTGGAGTGGAAGAGTTTGAAACTCCTCCATGCCAAACAAAGACAGCCCCTCTCACTAAGAGAGTCAGTTCTTTTAAAAATAAATTGTTAGCTGGAATATTCTCTAGACTAGCTGTAAACTCTTTGAAAAGACACTCTTTCACATTCACATAGTGCTTTGGTACCACCAAGTGCACCAAGAGGCAAATAATTACCTGAAGCAAACCTCACCAAAACACACCCTTGAGCTCCTCAGGCCAATTCTCAGCACAAGAGCAAATTCTGCCAACAGCAGCTTTTTTCTTGACTTCTCAACCGCAGAGAGCTGAAGGGAGGCTCAGGCAGAATGGAAATGTGCAAAGTTACAGACTCTGCAAACATCCTCTCCTGGATCCAGCAATACCTGTGGAAAATGGGACAGCCTTCAGTCCTGTCAGCTTCCTAGGAAAATTGCTCATGGAAGCACTGGATAGCAGGCAGAATTAGGAAAGGTCTGCTATTTACACCCTTTAAAATAGCCCTGCTCCGTTAGCCTGGCATGGGACGCCCACAAGCACCTTGTTGGGACAGCTGGGGTGGCTGTGACAGGGCAGAAGGGCAGGAGAGCAGCTGCAGCAGGTTGGCTCCAACATCCTTCCCACCCCACCTGCTGTGCAGGGCAGTATCTGTCTTCAGCAAGAAATGGGTGTCCAGATGCAGGGAAGTCAGACCTCACACTCTGATAGACAATTTCAACATGATCTTGAGCAAATTGTTTTGATCCAGATCCTTCAGAACCTTAAGTTACTGCTCAGAATGATACACTTAAATAGCTTTGTCATCTCAGTTAAAATTTCTCTGTTCCAGTCATCCCAGTGAAAAATAAGACATCAACCCTTCCTTGCTTCTGTGGAATGCAATAGAAATAAAGAAAAGTCTCTAAGATAGCAGGGTAAGTATCAGCAGAGACACTTAATGAAGTTAACAGAGCTTGTATTAAAATGTGATTTTTAAAAAGAGGGTTTAGCTCAGCTTTCTGATCATCCAGGGTCTGTCCTCTCCACAAACATCCTCACTTGCACATTTCAGTCATTAGTGCCTGGACTGAGAGGAAGAGGTTTCAGAGAAATTAAAGACATTCAATGTTTTAAAAGAAGGTACCTCTTCTGCGAGAGCTTGGCAATGTCCCACCACTGACAAAAACCTGTGGGACAAGCTCAGCCCTCACCAGGCACCAGGAATCCACAGGACAAAGAGGCTTTAGCTTTGCCCCAAACACAAAAAAGCTTCATTCAGAAAATCCAATGGCACACAGCAATACAGGGACCATGACTGATTGTTCCACTCTTTGCCAAATCTCTTGTTTAAAGATCCTTTTCACTGCTTCAGGCATTATCATTTTGCCTGGTGCTCACCTCTCTTTTGTGAACACTTTGAGGAAATGGTTTAGTGGTGAACATGGTGGTGGTGCTGAGTGGAAGGTTGGACTTGATAAACTTAAAGGTCGGACTTGATAACATTAATGGTCTTTTCCAACCTTAACAATTCCATGATTCTATGATTCATTTACCTTTTCTTCTGCATTTCATACAGGGTTACCAGACTGCATAGATAAATCTCCCCTTTTTCTTGATTTATCAGTTCAGCAGCAGCCATGAGGACAAACCATTACCTACAGTCCCCATTCCCTGGGTAGTTCCATCCATCTCTGAAATTCCTGCATGCTCTCCCAGGCCAGCACAGAGGTTCTTACCTTGCAGTCTGTAACTTGAGAAGAGTCCTTACAGTCCTTCCTGGTGAGCTGTAGAGGACACTTGGTTCTGCAAGGCTCCTGAAGCTTCTTTCTCCAGCTGGATTGGAACAATCCTACTGAGTTGTTATTATAAAAAAATTAAAGTGCATTGGGCACTTTAGCATTGGACACTTCTAGCATTGCTTTGTTTGATCAGCCAAGGACACAGGTACTACAGTTCCTATTTCAATAATCTGTTGCAAAACAGAGAGGAAATGGTTTCTGTGGCTGTCCAGTGGAGAGGATATGGACTGTGTGGCTCTGAAAGGAAGTCTTTGTACACACACCTTTCCAAACTCCAAAACAGCATCACAGACATCAATTAGGATTCAGGCCAAAGCAGCTCAAGGAAGAGCACAAAAACTGCCCACTTTGTCAGATCCAAAATCTACTGAGTTCATTCTTGTCCCTGGGAGGGAAGAGGGGAGAGAGTAGCAGATACTGGAGGAAGAATGTGCTCAGAGAGGTGATTGACTCCCCATCCCTGAAGTGTTCAAGATTAGGCTGAATGGGGCTCTGAATTACTTGGTCTTGGTGGAAGGTGTCCCTGTCTGCGCAGGGGCTGGAGTGAGATGGGGTTTAAGGTCCCTTCCAGCCATTCTGGGATTCTGTGAATGCAGGACACAGGCCAAATATAGCATAGCTCAGTCTGAACCTCACCAGCTTCCAGCAATCAAAGGGGTGCGGAGTTTCTGAGCCAGGTTTGCAACAAATAAACACTTGCAAAAGCCACCAAGAACTTTATGGTTCTCACTTTTTGCCTTCTCTAAGTCGTTGGAAGGTCAGCTGTGATAAAATATTCCAGAGCAATCAGAATTTTGTTATTTGCTGAAGTTCCTTAGAAAAAGGTAAAATGGCCTCTTTCACATCATCCAGGAGTTTCCAAACAGAATGTTATCTAAATAGTGCTTAGCTGCCTTGAATCACTGGCTTTCACAGTTAAGCTAAACCCATTTGAATAATTTTTCAATAATTTACATCTCCCTTTGCAAATTAAGACACTGCTTAATCCAACTCCCATTCCAGGAACCAACTCTTGAAATTTGCTGCAGGTCTGATCCCCTGATAAATCCCAGTTACCCATTTACCTGCCGTTGCAGAAGCAGAATTCACAGTCTGCACAGAAGAGTTGACTGGATTGTCTGTCCATCCTTCAAATCTGTTTGTTCCTCATTCCCCAAATGCAGAACATGGGAGATGTTCTGAAGCAGAAAACAAGAAACACATAACTCCTAACTTTGGACAGCTTAGCTAGAATTTAAAAAACTGTAAGATATTTTTCTGTAAGCAGAGGCTCAGGCAGAGTTTCCTCTATGTCAGTGAGAGTTTGTTCAACAGCTTTGAGGGACTCTGGATCATTTCACAAATGAAATGAGCTGAGGTTTTTGTGTCAGTTGTCATTTACCATGCAACAATCATGACAGAGGCAGCAGTTACACCCTGGAAGGGTGGAGGATTGGGGTTACTGAGCAGAAGATTCACAGCAACTGTCACCCATCATCTCTGCTGGTGGTTCCAACCAAGAATGCCATGGAAAATCCTACTGCATTTTCCCCTGAAGGCATTCCCTAAGGCAGAAGGAAAGTAGGTTATAATTTGCTGCAGGAAAACTGGGCATTACTCCATCAAGGCAGAAAAAAAAAAAAAAAAGTGATATTTTAAAAGAAGGTTATGAAATCAGATGCCATCTTGTGGCCAAACCTCATGGAATTGCTGCAGGAGATACAAAATAGCCACAAAACACACAATAAATACACAGACAGAAAAGGAATAAGGGATTAAAAGACTGGTGACACACTATGGAGACTTTTAGTCTCCAGGTCTGTAGTCCTCTGTTAAATGTTTTTCTGTTTGCAGGTGCAGAACCAATTCCTCCACACTTCTGACAATTAAACTCCAGTAAAAGATGTAATTAATGACGAGATTATATTTATGGCCCCTTCCAACCAAAACCATATTGTGATTCTATGCATAGAAAAGCTACTTATGGCCTTTTAGATGATTTCAGATCACCTGTCATGTCCCAATGACTGGCTGTGTGTTCTTTGTAGGATATGAAATCACCACACAATCAGGTAAAGCCTTTACTGTCGCCCATTTTAATTACTCTCATTCCTGTTTCATGGTTTTGTTAATGAGAAATTACAGGATCACAGACTGGTTTGGGTAGGAAACAACCTTAAAGATCACCCAGTTCCACTCCCTGCCATGGGCAGGGACACCTTCCACTACTCGAGGTTGCTCCAAGACCCATCCAGACTGGCCTGGAACACTTCCAGGGATCCAGGAGCAGCCACAGTTCCTCTGGACACCTGTGCCAGGGCCTCACCACCCTCACAGCCAGGAATTCCTTCCCAATATCTCATCTAATCCTGCCTTCTGTCTCTAGGAAGCCATTCCCCTCTTGTCCTATCACTCCAGGCCCTTGTCTAAACTCTCTCACCATTACATCTTGTGGCCATCCCATTGCACTGTTGGAGGACCCCAATTCCTGACTGTGAATACCACGGATATAAAAATAACTTTCTGACATAAACACAGGCACCCAGTGCCACTGAACACACCTTCAGCCTTAGGGATATCTGCACAGGGCTGGGGGATACACCAGAGGACCTACAGGAGCCCCAGGCCTTCTCCAGAGTGACAGCTGGAGGCCAGGTGGGATTCCTTATGTGGAAATGGTGTGAGATGCCTGTGTTTAGGGAAATGACCTGTTCCCACCCAATGGAAACACACAGGACTATACATCTGAACATAAAAGAAATACATTTGAGCTGGTAGCAGCAGCAGTTGGGAGTAAGGGGTTAACTAGCAGCCATTACTATAGTGAGGAAATTACCCCAACAGAAGTATAATCCACATGGTAGAAGACAAGTGTTATTCACAAGTTATTAATAAAAGAGACCAAAAAGAAGGCAATGCTATACTGTTCTGTTAATCTCATAAGCCCAGATGTTCGTGAAATGAAAAACAGTCCAAGTACATGACCTTTCATACTGATGTAAAGGAATGTTTAAGATATGATGGGATGTTATATATCACAGGATGTTAAAAACATCACAGAGAAAATTCAATATGGATAGCAAAAATGTAAAGAATTGAACACTTACAAAACGATTTATCTGATATGATAAAAAAAAAAAAGAAAATCAGATTATTAATTTCCATAATCATTATTTGACACACTTTTATAGACACTACTGGTTTTACAGTGCCAAGTACAGTAATGGCAGGAATCACTATGGCATGGAATTGCTACAATTATTGCACTCTTTCTTCTTAGCATGAAAGGAACTGTTCATTCTTGGGAAGATATGAGATGGTTTATGCACAGTAAAATATTATGCAGAAAGCACCCTACATGCAAGAGAAATTAAAAATCTATGGACTCTACTGCAGCCTCCTCTTGGAGTCAGTTCTTGAAGTAATCAATTCATTTGGGTAATTGGAAAAACTGGAGATTCTAAAATTAAATGTCTATGGAGGCTGGCCACCCTTTTCTGTTCCAGCCATGGTGAATGAACACAAGTGAAGAGCCACAGGTACTGTGGAGAGAACAGAAGGAAAATCTGTGTCTGCAGACAGCAAAGAATTCAGACATAATCTTTTGGTCTTTCCCCTTGTTTCTTTTCTTTTCAGATGCTTTGGTGTAAAACATGTGGTTTACACTCATCTTTGTGTAAACTTCTCTGGGGTGATTTCAGACACAGGGCAGGCCCTCTGTAAACAAGGTGGACAAAGCTGGGCCTCAGAGTGAGGAACACGTGTCTATTGTAGCTCTTTATTCCTAACACCACCTGGCTGACAGGGATTCTGGATTCTGAAGCCACAGACTGGCACATACCTATTGGAAGTGATGAAGCAAAGGCAAAGAAACCCAGCAAAATCTGAACTGGGGTCCCCACTCTCCTCCTGCAGCATCCCCATCCTGGCTGACACTGGAACAACGTGGCCTCGGCGAGGGGAGCGTGGGGCAGGTTTGGGAGGTCAGTTTACACCCGGGTCAGTTCAGACGTGGTGTATACAGTATCGGGGTCTGTTTTCTATTTGCTTGTCAAATACCAACACCATAAAGAAAGGAATAGTACTAAATCCACCATTTTAACCTTACACATACCCACAATTACAGCTGAAATAACTCAGCAATTTTTGAGTTATATGAGTGCAAAGAAAGCATCTGCAACCAATCACCTATTTTTTGTTGGTGTTTTTTTTTTTTTTCCTGGCAATTCTATATCTTAAAAATTGTGAATGCAGTTCTATTTTTTTTAAAAAAAACTTGTTAAAAAAAAAAAAAACAACACATGTGCTCTCAGTCTGAAAACACACATGCCAAATTCAGCCTGGAGAGAATTTTTACGGCTGAGTTATAAAACCCTGAAAATAGGGATTTATAATGGAAATGCTGACAGACCATTAACTACAATAATAACATAAATGGAGCAATAGAATTTCCAAGTTATCTCCTTTTTGTTTGTGTCAGCATTCCTGCACCAAGAGCCTGTGTAACACACACACAGCATTAGCAGCACATCACTAAGGACTCTCTCCTCCAGCATTCACAGGATGCAAGGGAAGACACAGCAGAGGAAGCAGAAAAGGACAATATATGTGATCTATGTCTTGGGATGCATCACATCTAACTCGATAGAGAATCTAATTAACTCCTGCTGAATATAGGTTTTGTGAGGAATCCTGCCCCCCAGCAAAGGCAAGTAGCAGATACCAATTCACCTGTTTTGCTCCATGCTGTATCCACAGCAGAGCAAGTCACTGCATGCTGATCCCACACACTGCCAGTGCCCAGCATGAGGATTGCTTTGAGCTTTCTTTGTGACCCACAAAAGAAAGAGAGAGATGATAATTGGGCATGAAACCAGGGCACAGGAGGACTGTTAAAGAGTACAACTACACTTTGAATGCTTTTGCTTTAAAAGTTCTAGCTCTGTCTTCTCTGGGAAGATGAATATACTTAAAATATGCAAAGTGTCATACTGCTCAAAATAATTTGTTCCCTGTTATAGACAGGGATGAATTCTTTAAAATAAGTGGCAGCTAAAGTTACAAAGTCTGTGTATTCTTCCCCCTTCCAAGAAAAAAACTTCTTAGTGGTGAAGCTGTGTTTAGCCCATCACTGGAAGTTTACAATGAAGTACATATTTCTTATGAAAGCAGAATTTCAGATTCATAGAATCCCAGAATGATTTGCATTGGACAGAACTTTAAAGCTCATTACATTCCAACCTCCTGCCATGGGCAGGGTCACCTTTCACTAGACCAGGCTGCATCCAACATGGCCTTTAACACTTCCAGGGATGGGGATGTCACAGCTTCTCTGGGCAACCTGTGCCAGGGCCTCAGCTCCCTCACAGCCCAGAACTTCTTCAAATTATTCTGCGCAGGGTTGACACTGGGAGCGAAGGAAAATGACAGATCCATGTGCTGTTAGGATTTGTCAGATTCAGGGCTTTGAAAGATCCTCCAATACAACTGGCATCTGGCTTGTTCCCTGGCTCGTTTGTCCTACACTTCCTGAGACACCTGACATAACAGAGCCAGTATCACTCCCATTTTACAGATGGTTAAAGAAAGGCACAGCGGTGAAATAAATTCCTCAATATTACAGATCAGATTTCTTTCAAAACCCAGGAAAAGAACCGAGTTTTCTCCTTGTTTTAGTAACCTCTGCTGTACAAAAACCAGATTTTAATCTTTTTCATTTTAAGGGTAAAAAGGCTCAATATGACCCAGGAGTCGAAATAACTCATCTGCTTCACAAAAGCCCTGGTTAAGTCCCGAAGTGGAGAGCAAACTCTGAGATCACAGAAATTATATTCTTCACAAAAATCCCGAGTTCTACACAAAGAGAGGAAGTTTGAACAAAAGAACAGTCTTTTTCTGCTAACATCATCAATGACTCTGACCATCCCTTCCTGCTATCACCCTTTTCTGACATCCACCAGCTCCCCCAACAGGGAACCATTCTCCTAAAAACATTATTCTCTATTCTCTGCATCAAAAGAAGGAAAACCAGTGGCTGTAACTACTCAAGCTGCTCTACTGATCCTTCTGCCACTATTGCTCTGCTTTTGTCCAACACACGTGTCTGAGCCTCGTCTGTGCTCGGGATATTTGGCAGGCCGAGCACCCTTTGTCCTCTCGCATGCCGAGCACTCCACAAAACTGCTCCCAACAGTGCACAGTGCTCACGCCACTGTTTGGATTAGAGAGCCTGGAGATGACACGTGGCTCTGCCTATTGTTTACAGCCCAGGATAACACAACAGACACTCCGTTGTCCCAGTGTCTCGCCAAGATTAGCACGTGGAAGAGCAGGAGCTGGCCAGGGCTAAGGCTCAGCAGGACAGAGGTTAGGCTTGTGGGTAGAGGGAAAGGCTCCAAGGAGTGTTGCAGTTCCTTCAGAGCGAGGACACATGCTCATGGATTATCAGGAGAATCCGTGTTCTGGAAGGTTTCTTTCTCCTTACTGATACTGAGCTGTCTTACAGCAACATCTGTGAGCAGCACTTTCTACCATCTCTGATGAGCCAGAAGGCTGTGTTACATCCATGTGATGACCCAGCCTCAGAGATAAATGCTCTCCTCACTTCCCAGCTGGCTATGGCATTGTAGCCCATTTGGACTTGGAGCCTTGGCAACAAAGAACCTCCAGATGGTACCAAGGGCTGTAGCACAACTTCTTTCCCACAGCAGTTGTGGCAGGTTGCTTCTTTGCTATCACACTAGCTATCCACAAAATACTGTCTTAAATTCATGGAATCACAGACTGGTCTGGGTTGGAAGAGACCTTAAATACCATCTTGTTCCCAACTTCTGCCATGGGCAGGGACACTTTCCACTAGCCCAGGTTGCTCCAAGCCCCATCCAGCCTGGCTTTGGACACTTCCAGGGATCCAGGAACAGCCACAGCTTCCCTGTGCAACCTGTGCCAGGGCCTCAGCACCCTCACAGCCAATAATTCCTTCCCAGTATCTCATCTAACCCTGCCTTCTTTCAAGAGGAAGCCATTCCCCCCTTGTTCTGTCACTCCAGGCCCTTGTTCAAAGTCCCTCTCCAGCTCTTTCGTAAGTATTCTTTATGTTTTGGAAGGGTATAAAGGGAGTTCTGGACTGGAAGGAAGTTCTCATCCTTATTTTCAAGGGACCAAATGGCCTAAAGAAAACTGATCCAGAAGCCTACTGCCACTTCCATAGTTCCCATTTCAAGGATACTGCCGCAGCTGATGTTAAAATGAGGATTATTGCCCTGGAAATAGAGCTGCCAGTCAGTAGAACATTTTCTGCTGTACCCAAGCCAGCCACAAGCACTTTCACCTTCCTATCCAAGCCCAGGATAGGATAGGAAATCTTAAACTTTCCCTTCCATAGGAAAAATGCACTGCTCAACCCATCCAATAAGCAGCAAACCAAAGACAGTCCTCCCTCCTTTTTCTACCCCCAGTTACACAATCCATGCACTGCCATGCTTTGAAACTGGAAAGAAGTACAGGGTTTTTGCAAATAATCACCAGAAGTGAAGCACTGAAGCAGCCTACAGAGTGTTAACCTGGCAACTGACTGTACTAGGGAATGGCAAGAGGATGACTATTCCCAAAAGGAAAATTTAGCTCAGTAATCCCCAGCCTTGCTGACACTGCCTAAAGAAAGTTGGCACTTTAGAGCTTGATAATGTGGTATTAATCATGTTCTCGTCCTGTATAGTTCATCATCAAAATCAAACAGCAAAACCAAGAGGAGCAGGAAATGCTGAATTAAGGTAACATTTCCCCCACACAAACCACCACTCCCACCGAATCCTGTTCCTCAGCCATGCCAGTCCCAGTAAATGAGACTTCTCAAGCTGTTTAAGTCCTGAGCAGCCAGCTCCAAAGTGAGGAGTAAGTGCATGGCTTCCAGCCACATTTGCAATGCCTCCCTGCCAATTTCATCCTCCCCAGATGCAGGTTCATGAGCCATGACAAAATTTGGGGGCAAAGTGGAACAGATGCAGGGAATTGTTTCTCCTGGTTTGAGGTTTCAACAGGAATGCTCCAGACAGCTTTGGTGAGGGTTGAAGGGAACAGGCAGAGCTCAGCACCTGCCCTCACCCCACTCCACACTCTGTGGTTTCACTGTGTCATGGTGAGAAGGACAAACTTTCACTATGTGCAGCCTTGGCTTTTAAAGTTTCAGAACTCCTTCTAAGTGATTTAGAATATTATAAAGTGTCTTGAATTAGTGAAAAATAGAGGGGCTAGATTTTTTTTTTTATTTAGTGCCTCAATTGGTTTGGCTATTTGTTTCATTACAGGAGATCAAAAACAATCTTGGTGTTCACAATGAGCAGTAAAGGCCATTCAAATATGTTGGAATAAGTTTAAAAGCAGGTGGTTACCTTATTAAGTGTTAAATATTCAGAGATGAAATATGAGTCTGTTTCCACCTAGGGCATACAGTAAATGGCTTCCACATATGCATAACAGCCCATTAGCACAATAAAAAAAATTAGTTATCCAGCTGAAATTAGACCAAATATGTATTAAATGCAAGAATTTCAAAGGATCCATTTTATTTTAAGAGCCCTTGTTCAGCTGGGTAACCTGGGTCCCCTAATCTAAACAAAAACAGCACAATAGGAATTATTCTTTGGAATTCTTTTACCACAAAGTATTTGTGGGAGGAGAGGTGGGTGGACAGAGAGTGGTTTGAACTCATCAGGTACGTGACAAAGAATCTTCAGCTTTTCATTTGCTAAAAGGATTGGGAATTCCATGGCCAGGAAAGCAGCTTTCCAGGACAAGATACTTCCTTGAGTCTGCAACATCAATAAAATTCACTGCTGAAACTCAGCTTAGTGAAGCAAATTATGATTGCTCTCAACATTTTGATGGCATTTTAGCAGGTCTCATCTCTGCATGACTTACCCACTACAAAATTAACTTGTTGAACTTTAACTGACTCTTTTGGAGCAAAATATTCACTGGCAGGTGGGCTCCAAAGGGACAAGTATCCAAGCTTAATAAACATGCAGTCTATCAGCTTGTGTGTTTTAATAACCGTAACAATTTTGTAGGTATTCAAAAAACCGAAAATAATTTTATTTTTACAACAACCTGTGGCAAGTCAAATTGGGAATAGGGCAGACTAAAGCTAAAGTAAATGCCCATAAACTTTTAGCCATATATGCAAAAAATAAAATTCTGCAATAAAAGCCATTTAGCAGTCCCCATGCCCACGTTTCAGCTGAAGGGAACTGTTTCAGTCACATGTGCTTTTTCTCTGGAGAGTTATGTTTGGTATTTTACACTCAACTCTGGCACTATTTTTCACTTGTTAATTGGAAATCACAATCACTTCTGCAGTGTTTTGCTCTGCTTTCTGTACTTGTGATCTGCACTCAACTGTCAAATATTTAAAGGCCAAAGCTGTCCTGACAAGGGAACAACATCTGTCCCAGCTCTCCTTGGAGCTGACCTTCCACAAAGTGAGTCCTGGCTTCCATCTGTAGCAAACGGCTTGTTACTGGAAAGACAAAAGCCAATTCTACAACCTGCATGAGAACGAGCCTCCAGCATCGTGTCTGTTCACACCAGCGTGGAGTTCAGCAGTCAGATTCATCAAAGTGTGCCTTTTGTACTGAAAGGGAGAATTATTAGAAATAGATGCAAATCTTCTTCAACATTAGCTTTCCAGTTAATTAGGGGCTACTCGTAGTCATGTCACACAGTGTAAAATCTGCTGTATGATATAAAAATTTATTGTTGAGGTTGTTGTCATGGACAGTGTTAAAACAAACATCAGCCCCAACATGGCAGGGTGTATGCTTATATCTCTCAGATATATACACATACACACACATGCCTGTATATATATATATATATGCATGTGCATTGTAGTTATTCTCATGTCTTAGCAATTAAACTCCAATTTTAAATAGCACCTTTATGGTTACAGTAAAAACACTTTGTATTTTTTTAATCACTGGGGAGGAGATTGAGTCACCAAAGCTGTGCCAAACCAAGCTTGATTGCTTCAACCATTCCAGTAAGTAGCTCCTCAAAAGTTTTCATGAACAAATCTAATTTTCATCCTGTATCTCCAGTAAAAATACATTCCAGCACTACCCCTCCTACCATTCAAGTGCACACAAAGATCAAAAATATCCCTAAACAGGACAGCTCCCTGCATGGCACCGGGGGACATGGGTTAGTGGGGACCTTGGACATGCTGGGTTAATAGCTGGACTCGACGATTTTAGAGGGCTTTTCCAGCCTAAAGGATCCATGATCCCATACCCGTAAGCTTCACCTGTTTCGTTTCCCAGGTACCTCATCCCTGGTTCCTTCCAGCAGGCAGGGACATCTAGCGACTAAAATAGGATATTGCAAAGAAACAATCACATCTACTTCCTGCACTGGTTTGTTAAAATCAAATCTATTTTGTTGCTGTGGCTGATGAGATATTTTCAACATATTAAATTAGCCAACACCATGTCCACTCACCCACCATCTTTACTTGGTTTAACTCTTATCAGGGAAAATCAGAGGGTAAATAATTTATTTTTTAACTTCACTCTAGAAAAATATATTGCCTTGCAGTAATATCTCAACAAGAAAAGCTGCCTAACAACAATAATTTTCTTCTTTGCATTGATCACTAGAATTCTGAACTTCTTAAGAGGACATTCACAAGTTTTGTTTCATTACATGTATCTTATGCTTCAAGTAAGACATAAAGAAACATTCTACATCACTATAATCTTTTTTTCCTCTCTACATCTATAAATGCTCTCATGGAAAAGGCCCTGGTAAGTAAACCCATATTTCTGACCTTCTGCATGTCTAACATTTCTTCTTTAATAACTCCATGAGCATGGCAGGCTCTTCCTATTAACTACATTACATCATCATTATCAAAGACGAAAGGAAATTAATTTTGTTTTCCAAAGACTTGGCAATAAGTTGGGTCTTTACTTCATCAGACATCTGCTGTTTTTCTACGTATGTCATTTGTGAAGCAGAGTTTTCCTTATGACATTATTCTCTTCACAGTTTATCATGCCACACTGTTTACCAGGGAAATAAAGTGGAACAGGATTTCTGATTTGCCCTCCAAAAGTGTAAAGCTAATTTAAAGCCAATATTATAATCTTTATTTCACTTTCACATGCTTTTTCTGGTTTAAAATAAAGCTCAGCAAAGACTGTCATGCAAATATAACCTCTCATGGTCTTTGCCTGAAATTTATTACTTGTGCTGCAGGACTTTGTTTTAACAGATGGGACTTTATCAGCAAATTATATGGGCAGGCCACCAACTTCCCTCAGGAATGGAGGAGTGCTAGTATTTACTTGGGCTCTTATCTATGCACTTAAAGCCATATTCTAACCACAAGCTTCTATTTTCATTTATTGATAGAGAAGACAAAACACAGAGAATCTTCTGTTCTGAAACGCTGCATCTCCAACCCGTGTGTTCCCCGTGTAGGGGATCAGCAGCTGCAATCAGATATTTCACATGAGGAAAACTTCTCTTTAAAACTTCTCCTCTTCCTTTTTAAAGTTGAAGAGATGTGTTTTCACCTTCCATTAATGCTGCACAAAAGGGAACAATTGAGATCACTTTTCCAAATATGTATTTTGCTAAGTAATTTGCTGTGGTTTGCTTGGAGTTTTTCTCCACTTAACTATACCGTAATTTACCCTGCAAATAACATTCTATGAGAGAATTTTGCTCATGGAAAGTCCTTCTAAACTACAGCCACCAGTGCATCAGGAACTGGAAGGTTTGGTGAATGTATCCAGACAGGAGTGACCCCAATTTCATCTCTTTACTACCTTAGCAGCACAGAAGGGCTCAAAAAAATGATCCTGTTCTGAGCAGGCAGGAGAGGGTGCAGGAGTACCAGGGGGAGAGGGAGGGAATCCAAGCCCCCAGGGCAGCCTGGCTCCCACCTGCTCCGTGGTGTAACCTGTGTGGGACATTGTGGGCTGAGTAGGAGGCAGGTGAGGGAGAAAAACTAAATAAATAATAACTCCAGGGAGAGAAAGAAATAGTGATAAGCACTGAGTGTCATGCTAGCTGCCAGCTGCTATGTCCCATTACAGAAACTGATATTTGTGCTTACTGCTAATCAAGATCTAAAGGTGTAATTTATAATTTATCTCTGAATCACACACATCATCCTCAAACAAACAACTTTTTGGAGGACTTTTGAAAATATGTATTCTACACCTAATGACTCCACTCAGCAATGTGCTCTGAAAGAGATGGAATTCTGAAAAATATGGCTTATGTCAAGATATTCCTACTGAAACACAGTTTCAGAGCAGTTTGAATTAATAAGAAGGATGCCAGGTAAATTCTTTCAAATGGGAAAGAAAATTTTAATACAAAACCATGTAAAAACTTGCAAAAAACTACTGAAACATTTTAAGTGTTTTGTTCCAAATCATTGAAAATAGCATTAAAACTAAACTATGCTTTCCTGTTCCATGTAGTTCTTTCAATATAGTTTCATTTGTATGTGCTGTTATAGGATCCATACTACAGGACCCAATCCTGTAATAACCCCCCTGGAATTTTCTCATGAAATCCATCTAGGAATATTTGAGCAATGCATTTAAGACTCAACATTCAGTCAGATGAGACTCTTTGTTAGCAGAAAGATTCCAAATAAATTGTCAACTATAAAGTTCAGAATCCAGCACAGAAACCACCTACATCATTGTGAGACACAGTTAAATGAACTGTTTAACTACAGTCAAATGCAATTTGTCTTCGTCTTTACTCTTGATGACTTGATTATCCTGTTCTTCAACCCCATATAAAGCCCTGCTAAGCAATGAGATACCTCCATTTTACTCCATGGGTCTTGGATGAGACCTTGGTGGCCAAAGTTGTCCTGTTTTATTCCCAGAATGAACAGTTCCCAGTCCAAAAATGTGGTGTTAGCACAAGAAAATGTATCAGAAACAGGACCTCAGAGGAAAACGTAGTAATACAGAGAAAGTCTGAAAATGCATTACAAAAATAAGATTTGTAAAGCAACCCTGTGAAAATCTGGCCATGGTTGTGGCCCAACAATCCATATCTGGATTTCAAATACTTCAACCTTTATAGATAAGATATAAACCAAATGGTGTGGTATGAACCACCACAAGGATAAGGGTTATTTTCTAAATAATCAACAAAATCATGCTTAGAGGCAATAAACAATTGCCAGAGCTGTAACTCAAGTGAGAGCAGTTAAGCAAAGGCAAATTCCAAGGTATTTTAGCTGAATATGGTGTTCAAATTCTGACATACAAGGATAGGAACTCATGTGAAATACGGACCTGGATTTCAATTTTAAACTTCTTGCCATTAAAGTTCAGGGTATGTTTGGGTCACACAGCTCAATATGGGTTTAGATCTCTACAGGATATCAGGGTTTTTAAAGATACTTTTCATTTTCAGATGTGACAGTTAAAAAATCCTGGGTACAATAAACCATTTGACTTGGGGAAAAAAAAAGTTGAGCTATAAACTGAAACCAAAGTAGCTCAACTTGGGAGTGTCCCAGCTGCAGAAAACTCTTAATTTTAAAACATTTTGATTGATCCCCAATCTCTTAGAATTACACTGCAGAAAGGGCTGTGCACCCTTCTGAAATCAGGCTATGCCTCAATTACTTCATGTGCGGATAAATTTCATTGTTATTTGAAACATGTGCAAAAGGCAGATACCAGTATACCCTAAAATTGATTAAATATCTACCTCATTAAAATACAAACCCTACAGTATAAGAGGCCCTGCTATGAGGGTTCACTTTGCATTAAGAATGCTAAACCTTGCCAGGGAAATACCATTCTGGATCTGGATCAATCCAGTTTAGTTGGACAACATCTGTATTTTAGCAGCTGGACACTTACAGCACCAACAGCCTCATTAGGGCTTTCACAGAGTTTGTACTGACAATAAACACAAAGTGACTCACCTGGTTGTCTCCAGCAATCCAAGGGAGAAAGGTAAACAGGAATCCTCCTCAGATAAAAAGCCTGCAGTGAAAAGCTTCATCCCACATGAGGCTGACATTTTTGAGCACCAAATTTGGATGAGAGTATTTCAGAATGTTTTATGAATTCAAAAGTGACTCAAGGAAACGTGAAACCTGACAGGCTATTAGTCCATTCTGGGGGACTATTACCTTCCAGACAATTATTTTCAACATAAAATTCTGAGGTTTGGAAAACCCTTGTGCCACTTCCCGTGAGGATTCACAGTCTGCTGGCCAAATGTGTCTCTGCCTTGTGATACAACACACAGAGTAACACTATGCTTGCTGCCCTTGGATTAACAGAGAGGAGGAAAATTTCATACCTTTGTTCTGAGACACTATTTTAAAAAGAGCAATAATTATTTTTAAATGATACAAAAAGCTTCTATAAACACAAAACTGACAGGAAAAAGTAGGTAAAGCCAGTGTCGTCGTGGCAAGGAAGTAAGCTAGGTGAACAGTACTCAGACTTTCTGGCTGGATGGATCATTTTTCCTGACCTTCCCCTATAAGATTCGGGGTGCACAAATAGCAGGAATGGTACTTCCTGGAGTCTCTCAGTTTTCCATGCATGCAGAAAAGCCTCTAAGGATCACAGCATTCCCTTGGGGGAGAAAAAAAAGTCACAAATGTGTGCTGGATCTGTTTGATGAGGTTGTCCCCAGTTGTTGCCTTGTTTTTGGAGGGAGAGTTGGGAAGATGCAGACTGCAAGCCAGAGGAACTGCCCCAGAGATGGTACCTGCACCTTGCTGATATTCTTCCCTGGAGCTCACATCTGGCAGCATACACCTCATGGAATGCAAGTCCAGGAACCCCACAAGGAAAACAGGAGTCCTGATCTTGGGTTTGCACTATCCAAACAACTCTGGAAGCCAACACTGCATGCTTTCTGTGCTCCCGAGTTGCTACCTGGAAAGAAGAAGCAGGTTGCAAACTGCTTCTTTAATCCTCTGGGTGAGCACTACTGCAGTCTGTGCATCACAGCTGAGTACCCTTGTGATCAAGAACCTCTGCAGGTGTTTTTCAGCCATATTTTGCTACTACAGCTCTGGGAGAAGCAGTTCAGTTCCACATTGCTTCTGCTCATAGCCATATCCACAAGGTGTACACCCGCCCTGTAGTTAAGCAAGGAATTTGAAGGGGTGCTTGGTGAACAGGATGAGTTACAGAGTTGTATCAGGTTTAAATCAATCCCTTTTCAGCAGAGCACTTATGTATGTGATTACCTTTAAGGCTGCATGTTCCTCATTAAGTCGGTGGGGTTAAGTATGCCCTTAATGATATAACAACGATCAGAATATGCTTAACTCTTTTACAGATGGCAGCCCTGAGCCAGGACCCTCATTAGTGCTCCACTACACTGACAAAGGGACTGGGCCCTTTTTACTACAAGGGAAATGGGATGTGGTCTTTCAGAAGATTTCAAGCATTAAATCCAAATGCAGTTTCCAGAAGAAAGCCACTCAAATCCACACGGACATCCCAGCTACATTACTGTACATCTCACCTCCTGAGTTCTGCATGCAAATGTCTTCTGAGTGTGGAAGTGACTGTCCCAAGCTCTTGGAGGATCATTTGTAAACTTGGCATGAGGTTTGTTTTCTAAAATGCTGCTGTGAACAATTTGTCACTGACTGAAAGTCTGACAAACAAGCCCCTCTAGGCTAATTCAGGCAATGATTAGGAATGCTTCTCTGGGGCTAAGGATAGAATACAGGCTTTGAAGGCATGGCTTTCACTTATGACATCCAAACACTGCCTTAAAATAAAAACAACAGTGACAATGCAATGCCAAGAATCCAAAAGTTAAGAAATGCCACAAACTTCATTCAGCCCTTTTTTGATCCAGGTGTCCATTATGCGATCATGCACAATTCTTTCCCACCAACCCACCATTTGACTCATTGTGAGGAAAGAATTACAGCTGTCCAGGAGAGAGCTGTCTGTAGAGATGCTCACTGGTTTCAAAATCAAGCAGTTATTCAACTTCTTTCTATTCTTCCATTCTACATTGAGCCCCAGGTTTTATCCTATACATGGTCTTAAACTCCACATTTCCTATGGAATTATCCATTTCCTCATAGGCATTCCTAGGGCTCTTTTGGCAAAACGTCCAAGTACATCACACTGGATAAAAAGCTTGCATTCACAACAGATATGGGAGAACAGAATTAACATCTTCCACTCGGATCATTTGTCGTTTCCTGATACCTCTACTTCCCTCCCATTTTCTCCATTGGAATTCTCCTCAAGTGCTTCTTCCTATTATTTATCCTGACTATGTACTTGAGAGACAGCACTAGAAGCAAAGAAAAAACATTTTGAGATGAAAACTTCAGAGAATTTGGCTGCCAAAACCTAAAAATCCTCTACTAAACATCTGTGAACTAAAATCTTTTGAGAGGCATAGAGCTTGGCCAGATTTGAGAAAAATTTTATAGGGATGTCAAAAGATCTCAATTTGATATCAGAACAAATTTCATGCCAGATTTCAGGTGTTTGACCAAAGCCTGCTTGGGCTCACAATGAGAATGGACAAACCTTTGGTTTGCTTATGGGTTATTTGTTTGTTTGATTTACACAGTGTCTTTTTATTAAAACATTTCTAGTAGAGTAAGAGGAGGGTTGCTAATCAAAAACAGTTAACAAGTTGTAACAGAGATCAGTACAATATGCACTCAAAGCATCTCAGTTCTGGGGATGCCAACTGAGAGTTAAAATTTTAAAAATTAGGAATAAGGTTCCTTGATTTTAAGGATAAGTAATACAGATTAGTAGGCAAAGGTATGTTAGACCTTGAAGTGACTCCTGGTGGCCAGTTGTCCTGGAAAAGAAAGGGAATATCAGTGTAAAACCCATGGCACAAGGGTGCTGTTTGCAGGCTGGCAGGATCTGTGAGCTGCAGACACTGCCCAGAAAGGTTTTCCCTCTGGGCACCTTCCAGGGGTGCAGTTTCTCTGGAGCACCAATGACATTCCTGGCAGCTGGGATTCAACTCCTGTCAGCAAGGGAAGATTCCCAAAGGAAATCTCAGTAGTGCCTTTTTTTCTGTTCTCTTCCAGCTATTTGAGTACCTAGCTCTTTTCTTATCCCCCAAATTTTGGGTCACAATGAAAACATAAAAGCCAAAATATACTGAATAGCAGGAAAATATTAAAAGTATATTAAAAAATACCAAATAGTGCTTTTCCCCTTGCTGAAAATGTCAAGAAAGGGTAGATATTTCTGACAAATTTCCAGTAGAAAATAATGAACTTCAACCAATAAAATCCTAAGAATATAAAAAAAAATTCAGCATAAAACATCTTTCGTGATTCAGTCAAAAATTTTCACAGACGTAGATATTTTCAACATAAAACCCAGAAATCTACATGTTTCATTAGAAAAGAGTCAACAGCAAATTATGATCACAAATACTCTGATGCATTTTAAGTTTCCTTATTGTTGTTTTTCTGAGTAAATCCTTGTGGGCCACAAAGAACAGCACCTTTGTGACTTCTTTCACAGAAATATGGAATGATCCCAGAGGGCAGCCAATGGGATCTAGGAATGATGCTGTAATTCCTTCAGGCTCTGTGGTTTTATTTGTGGGGATTTCTTTTCACTGGCCTCCCAAGGCTCTTCTCAAGTATGACTCCTCCACCCAGGATATGAAGGTCTAATGCTTTAGGACAGATATGTGCAAAGGAAAAAAGGAAATCTGTTTTAAATGCAAAGGAAGACAAAGCAGATAAAGGAGTGATTTTAGGTTAAGCTAATGAGAAGTGTACAATGTCTTTTAAAATTAAGATATTTATTTCTTATAAATAAAATAGAAATTAGCTTTTTACAAATGAGCATTTTTGTGGAAGATGATGGCTGAGACACATGCAGACAGTGAAGGCAGATTCTGCTACCTAAACATGTAAACCATGAAGTTGTACAAAGTGCCTCCCCACTTTTAAATTGACTGACATTAATTTGGTTTTAATTTATAAGTAAGCACAAGATTCCTCCTTTTCTTCACATTCACTGCTCTAGGCAGGAATAAGGTCACCCCTGGCCACATGTGGGGCAGGGGTTACATTGAAGGCCCCAGCAGTGATCTGTGGAAAGGAGTCTTTGAGCAGCAGGAACAACATCCAGGCTCTTGGCTTGCTCCTCACACAGTTGTGCTGCCAGGTCTGGAGCTGCCCTTCACACTGTCACAGTCAGGCTGCTCATGCCCCCTCATCCCCTCCATGTCATTTGATTTCTTTGACTCATATTTAACAAAGCTCCACACCTCCATCCCTACAGACTGAGGGCCCCTATTCCTCCTCTGCATTCACAGCAAGCTCAGCCAAACCTCCACGCTGAGGCAGCTTCCCAGGCATCCCCTCAAGGGATTTCCTTGAGAGGGTTCTGGGGCTCATCCAAAACCCAGCCCAACAGAGCAATGGGCTTTCCCCCACACTGTCCCCTCAGAGCACTTCAGCTCCAGCCCAGTGTCACTGCCACCTCATCAAGCTGACACAGAGGTGCCAAGAAAGTGCTGTCCTACCCTAGAACTCCAACTTGTCACCGCCTCAATGTGAGCCAGTGACATTTCCTATTATTTCCACAGATCTCCAGGGTGTGAATCTGGGATATGGGCTGTAAACATAATTCACAAAGCAAGCTGAGGCTGCACTGATAAATTGTATTTCTTACCCTGTTAAACGCTCAACACACCAGATACATAAAATATCTTGTTTATTAACTTCTTCCTGTGTGGACAGACCCACTCCAGAGAATCAGCCCATTTTTTTTGTCATATGAATGAAAATCAACATTGGATGACAATCTACTGTGGACCCATTTATGGTGATTTATTGAAGCTTAAGACACTACTTTCTAAACATATTTTGTGTAACCCACCTGAGAGTCTGACCATCTGGTTAAATAAGATTTTTCTAATAGATTTCAAAATGTTGCTGCACTTGGCCTGCAGATACTAATGTTAAAAACCTCAGCAGTAAGGAAAAAAGCCCAATTACACAAAGGCACAAAGAATTCCTGATCACAACTCTGCAGCAAATCCTGAACTACTGTAAATTGGCATAAAGCAACTTACAAGGGGCAGGAATCTGGTGAGCTATTTAGATATGAATGGCTGTAATTCCACAGGATCTGAAATTCTTTTTCTGGAAGAACTCAGGCAATCAGGGTTCACCAGATTGAAATGAGTATCTTATAGGCATGATGCTGTGAGATAAAAAGCATGCTGGCTGTTTTCCAGCAAGGAACTTGAGCATGTCCTTATCTTTAAGCTTGTGAGCAGTCACACTGAAGTCTCATGCTTTGGGCCTGAAATTAAACATTAACTCAAGGATTTGGGGCAGCAACCATGAAATTTTAAAAGTGACAACTCCAAAAGCCAGGATTGTTTTGGGAACAGTTACTCAGGTGTATCTGGTCTGAGCTCAGCTGACAGTCTCAGGGAGGGATGAAAGTGCTGTTACCTTTCTGCTTTCCAATTATTTCAGGCCTAACAGTCTCCCATTTAACCGTGGGAAATGTTTTCAAGCTAGTAAATAACTAGTGAGATAATTGAGAGAATTTAAAATAAATTTACATAATGCCTTGCAAAATATAGCACACATATACCTTCGTCTCAGTCATCCAAATAGAGGAAAATCTAAAAATCTGTCACAAAGATTTGAATTAACTGTTTTGTCAATAGCTGAGTATTTTGCAGCATTAACCTGCAACTTCAGCTATTAAAGTAAGTTAAGGAGACAGGAAGTGAAGATGGAAATCAGAAAGAATAAAAGCTGCAAAATTAAGCTGTTCTCTTTCACATGTGAAATTCCATATAAAATACTTCCCTATAAATAGTTGTCAATAAACACAACTGCTGCAAATGTATTTGGTAAATGTTGAGGTCAAAGGCCTCAACTGTTTATTGCCTTGTAAACTCAAAGGCAAGTAAATTTATTGCCTGAACGAGTTTCAGAGTATTGGCCATCATAAAAACTCTGCATCCAAGGTACAAACCAGCCCATGGGCTCTATCACAACTATTCCACACACAACTCAGGACCACCACATGTAGCAGAATTCCAGAAATACATCAGAAATATATTGCTGTCATGCTGGATGTACACTGCACTTCACAGGTGGAGGAATGGATCTCACCATTTATGATATCTAGGTCTCACATAGAGAAGATTATTACTTTATAGTGCCTCTTTTCCCTAATTTTAAAAAGATTTAATTGGTTCTAAAGCTTTCTATAAACTGATTAGAACCATGGTTAGTGTTTAGTGCCAAATCCTATCCTTAGATCCATTATTCATGACTATACTTCCAGCATTACTGTTTTGAGAACCTTGTTATCTTCAGTTCCGAAACATAAAAGGGCCGCTTCAGAAACAAAGTATATATGTGTGTGTATGTGTACACACATATATAATGTATGTATATATATGTTTTCTTGACCTGGATTCTGTTTAAGGAACATTATGTTTCTGTCCTCTGAAGTTACTGCTCTAGAACTGAGTGTGCTCAGTGCCCTTCTTCACGTGATCCTCTCTCAAGTATTGTATGATTATTAATTATCGTAAATTAAGAGAGAACAATCTGCACAAATTGGATCAAGAGAAAATTCTAGGCTCAAGCTAATATGGCATTTGATATAAAATACTACACTTAGTAATCCACCCTGTAAACTCCTCAGGAATTTTCCCTCTAATGTTTTTCTCTGGACAGTGGAATGTGCAGCCAGTGCTAGGAACTTTGGGGTAATTCCAGTTCTGGGGTAATTCCAATTTTTAATCCCCTTCAGTTGTGTGGTCAAAAGGAGCTGTCCCACTGCCCAAACTGTGCTTTCCAATTTAACTGGAACTGCATCCTGCCTCCACTCTGTGAGTCCATTCGTGAGTAGCTGATGATATGTGCAGATGAAGCTTTGCAGGGTGTTATTTGAGAGTGAAGCTGCTGTCAGGGGATGGAGCAACTGAGTGCATCTGCCAGTCAGCAGCCCCACCATCCCCACCTCAGCTGAGCACACACACACGTGCAGACAGGCCCATGACAGTGCATGCAAACAGACAGTGCCCCATACAGACAGGAAACCCATCAAACAACAAACCAACAGCAGCAGATTTAAAAATCTACTTACACAGCTCTGCAAGCTCAAATAAGTCAGAGATCTAAATACAAAACACCCAGGAACATGACAGGTACACCTCATTTCCTAGACAACTATGGCACAGGTACAGAATGTAGATTTTTGGTTTTACTCCAGACACATCTAACTGTTTTCTGATATTGTTCCCATCATAGAAAACTCTCTCAGCTTTCCTGCAGCCCTTCCTTGGAAATGTTAAATGGTAAACACTGCTCCATCTGAGAAACTGCCCCGGTAGATTCCATGCACAAACACCTCATCAATGTCAACAAACTAACATTGAAACTGAAAGGTGCTGTCATGCTGACCCTCCTTCTTCTATTTGCACCTTTTAAAAAACCACAATTAATCCAAACCACATATAGTATGGGACAAGCATAATACCAAAATACTGTTATGTATGAGTGGGCAAATCAGAAAATTTAATACTTTTTCCCATGTTTCCAGAAGAGCTTTATCTTGATGAATACACAATATCTGGATGATAATACACAAATGCAGAACACTTGTGATTGAAGACTTCATTGGAGCAATGGACAATATTTTCATCCAGGAAATTCAGTTCCTTCTTCTTTCCACACCAGAACCACTTAACACACCCACTGATGAGGATTTATCACTTATAGGCACTGACTTCTTGGGGGAAAGGCTAAGAAAGCAGTACCTCCCACCCTAGCCAGTGTTACCTAGCAGAGCATTACTCATGGAAATTCCACTGGGGTTAATGGGACTAATCAGTAGGTGAAGGAGAAATAGACTCCAAATTAACACAGGGAGAAAATAAGCCAAATAATAATAATGCACAATATTAAACATAAAACTCTTCCAGGTACTTCTGTCCTATAAGTCTGTTTAGAAGAGTTAATGGAATAACAAATAAGTGTTATAACATTACCCACCCATTACACTGTCACTCCACAAACAACACAGCCATGAACTTTTCTTGGCATAACGTGGGATATAAATGGGGCACTGTTGCTTAATCATTCTCCATGATGTTTATAGGAGGGAAATAAGAGCTCAGTATAACTAGAGGCCACAGGAGGGACACTTTAAAGGCTGCACTGCCATGTGTGTCAATACCAAGGGCTCAGCACATCTGGCTTAATTCATTTTTTAGCTGTTTGCTAACTGGAGACCAGGTGTTATTTCCTCTTTGAGATGGGAAGTGCCTTTAATTGCTGCCAGTGTATCTCCCTCGTGCCAAATGGGCACTCAGCAGACCCTGTGAAAACCAGTGGAGTTGTGGGAGAAGCTGGAGCTGGGGTTGGCTCATGGTGCCTCTGCAGACCAGAGGGCCTTGGAACAGAAGTTGTGTCTCACTGTGCTCTTAGTCTGACAGAGCTTGAGCCTGTGCAAAGCTTCTCAGTGTTTTTGAAACAGAAATATAGGAGAAGATGGCTAATTCCAAAATGCCTACCCTCCTCTGAACAAAGGAAGTGTATCTCTTTAGCATTATGTCTTCCAAGATTTCTTCCAGAACAAGTTACAGCCTTTGAGGGACTCTACCCAGCAATCCTTTTCTGAAAGGCAGTTTTTAAAAACAATCACCTGTTGCTACAGTCTTTTGGGGAGACCTTTTGACCAGTTGGACTCAGTTTGCCTTTCAAAACTCAGTTAAACATTAGCAAAGCTGTACATGAATAATTTTTCATAAGAAGCTTTTTTTTTTCACATTCATGTTTGGCAGAAAGCAGAAACAATTTGAGGCTGTTAGAGAAAAATCAAACTTGCCTCAGATGATCTGTATCCCCAAACAAATTTAGAGCACAGCTGCAGATAGGTTTTGGAGATATGAGCTTTGTGCACTCGCACAAACATCAAACCACATTACTGGCCACAGGAACATGCCAGAGAAGTTCATTTGAAAATCATTATGCATTCATTTCTACAAGTAACACCTTGTGGTCCCTGCTGTGAGTGTGGTTGTGCTGCAACTATTTCCTTTTATGTCAGAAATGCTTTTTGGAAGTTTGGCAAGAGAAACACACTAATACTTTTGTTAAGAAAAATTTCAGGTTCCACAGCAGGTCCTTGAGAACAGCAGCATAATGGAAGTATTCAGTTTTTTATCATTTGTAACCCAATTTCAGCTTTGCCTTACATCAGAATAAAACTCCTTCAAAGCTAATTTCAGTCCAGTCCCAAGAGAGCATTTGTCCATATCATGAAAACAGGGATTTTATTTAACACGATTACATGCACATGCTGGTGCAGTCAGATGCCTGCCTGGAATAGCAGAGTTAAGACAGGTCAGGATGAAGGTGCACTGGTGGAGCTTGGCAGGGAACCTGCTTTTAGTGTTTCTGGCTCTAGCTGAGAACATCAGTTTCTCATTGGTGAGTTCTGAAAACAAAATTCTTTCCAAAGAAAAAAGAAAAGAAATAAATCCCTTCACAAATTCTACTTTGGGCAATTGTGTATCGGTGTCGTAACTTAAAATCAACAAACCATACAAAGGAGGTGAATCAAAGTTAAACACATCTGTGGACATGACATTCTTTGATTCTGTTTCTTACACCCACTTTTGAAAGCAGGCTTCTGATGCATCAGGCTCAGCTGGCAGAGGCATTTTATTCAAGTTCTCCCAGCCAGTGCTCCTCTACAGGTATTAAATCCCTCTGGGGAATGCAGGCACAGAGGTAATAAACATATTCGTTTCATTACAACATCTTAAAAAATGTAAAAATTCTAAAAAACCAACTGTAAGCTGACCTGCAGCCAAAGTACACATTAATTATACAGCTTAAGTCAGGCGGATGCTCAAGGAAAAGAGATATAATGTTACACCCAGCTGGATACTTTGTAGTTAGCACAAATGTAATATAAAGCGTACCAGAGTTTGTCAAGTGTCTGTCTGGATTTTCAGTTTTCATTAGTACTATAATTAAAACCACATTTTCAGCTATATTACCTATAACAAGAAAGGAATGAGAAATGAGGTTGTCAAGGTCAGTCTCTTTCTGCTCTTTATCCTGAGTATCTGCAGGCCACAAGCTGTTGAATTTGGTGTAAACCAGAGTAATAGGATGGAATGTCACGTTACAACCAAACCTTTGTGGTTGCAAAGACAAACTGATGAGGTCACTTCCTTTTAATCACCAAGGAGGGTATTTATCAACAGCCACATAAGTCAGGGGGACAGGGAGGCAGATGACAGACAGACTGACAGATATATGGAAATACAAACACCCCAAACACAGATACCACAGAGCTGATGCACAGAACGCTCCTTTGCAGAGAGCTGCACTTGATCTTGTGCTGTCACAGTCCTTCCCATCTATAAAAGGCATGTAAATGCTTTTTATGCCCTCTCTATGGCTTGTCACAGAGGGCACAGCAATGATTTGGAAAATAGGAACAATGGATGACTTGCACAAGAGCAAGCTCAGAAGATTTAGACCCAGATTCATATTTTTAAAACTTTCAAAGAATTCATAATTTTGCTTAAAGCCTCTAAGGCAAAGTGAGCAGGTAGCAGAGAGCAGAATTCCCAGAAGAGGGACATAGTGTTACAATCACTATAGTGGATGCCTTAATTAGAGATGGGTGGTGAAAAGCAGCACAGCTTCATTAAAGTCAGCAGAGCTCAACATTTACCAAGGATCTGACCCATAAATTCCAGTATCAAGAATGTTTTTTTTTTTAATATTCAAGTGCAGATAGGTACTTGAGGCAACCAAGGCACTAGTGAGTGCAAATGGAATTCCCTAGCTTTGGTCTAGAAGGTAAATATGAGTTTAGCTTACATGAAACTCAGAAAAAAAAAAAAAAAAAGAATAAATAAAGCAAAGCAGCTGATCAGTCATGTTAAATATAAACGACAGTTTACTTGTGATACTAAAAGGGGATTTTAGCTTCATTAAAAACAAAAACTAACTACTATGAAGGAGATGAGTGAACTATTACAACACTGAAAGACTTAAAAACGATACCCCAGGAGATAACATTCTGAGAATAAAGTGAAAGAGCTCATATAAAATACAAAAGGTGTGTTGTAAAGAAGGATCAGAAGGGCAGACTTTGAGCTTCATCCAGTCATAAATCAAAAGCTTGTTCTCCATCATTCTTGTCTATGAGGTCAGCTTTGATTCCCAAGCTACAATTCCCAAAGGATGGAGGTATTTCTATTGGCAAGTATGTGTCTTTCTTCCCCCAGGCTGGCTCTGCCAGCCCTGCTGTCACCATGGACTGTCATTATCTCAATCTCTTTACTGCCCAGGATTGTTCCATCCTGGAGCCATAGGGAACTATCACAGGGCTGCGAGAGGAAAACCCATTCAGAAGACCGAGGGCATTTGCAACAGATTAATTGACAAAGAAGTTTATCAAGCCAGGCCATCTGCAATAGTTCAGTGATTCTCCCTTCACAGGGACCAAATGCTTTAGCACTCCAGGTGACATGTCAGGAATACAAACTGTTACACAAAATAAAAGTGTTAAAAAACTCTTTTTAAACTCTACCACCAAAGAATGCAATATCAATTCTCTACCCAGTCACGTGCTTCGTATCTTTTGTGTTTGAGTAACTGAGGCAATCTTTGAGCTTTAGCTCAGGCAGACTGTCCACACTCATCAGAACAGTCTGTGTAAACAGGGCTCCCCACCTGAGCACTGGAGACTGGTTCAGCACCTCCATTTGCAGGCAGGCATCTCCGTGTGCACAGATGAAGGGCAGACACTTCCCAGACTGGAATAAACACAAAATACATTTGGCATGTTGTTTCCTCAACCTTCATGTAACATACTAAACCAGATAACTGTTTTTCAATTGAAAAAAAAAAAATTCAAAAGACTCCTTGAATATTACTCAACACACCAGACTTTACAGTGCTCTTGCACAGTGAGTTCCATTATTTGCTCCATTAGTTATCATAATGGCTTTACTTCAGTGATTCTCACTTACTATAGAGCAACGTTGCTGTGTGGTGTAAAACCTGATAGTTACTGCGAGTATCTCTAACAGAGATAACATTTACACAGAATAATACAGACATCTGATCCCGTATGTTTCTAGAGATAAAAACCTTCATTCTTCTGACAATTCGTAAGGGAAAGGCTTCGATGGGGGTAAAACCTAAATTTTTAATACAAGATCGCCCTCTACTGTTTAGGAGAGAGGAAATTGAGTGAGGATGGCAGAAACTGGTTTGGGCTGGAGCTTAAAGCCCATCACATTCCAGCTCCTGCCACGGCAGGGACACCTTCCACTACCCCAGGTTGCTCCAAGCCCTGTCCAGCCTGGCCGTGGCCACTTCCAGGGATCTGTTCCACCTGTTGTTTTTTTACCCTCCATAAACAACAACCTGGAAAAGTAAAATGATTCCTTGTGGGATGTTGTGGTGATATGAATGGTGGAGGGCTCTCAAAGAGACCTGGGGCACCACCTAAATTAATTAGGCTTACTAATACTTCCAGAAATTGAGATATGAAATGGGAAGTGACATTCCTTTGGCATCACAGATGATTGTCTGGAGTTATCAGTTATCAATGTTCTTCAAATTATTTTGATGATTTGGGCATTTCAGATCTGATTTTATATCTCCTTGCAGGGAAAGATCGCATCTATAGAGCTTGTTTATTCAAGGTTTATCTTTACCTAAGAGGATGTACCTTCAATCTCCTCCACTCCTTGTTTCACACCACTTCCCTGGCTGTCTCTGCCACACATTCACATTCATTCCAAGCTTTTACCTGATGTAAATCAATTATCTATTTAGTCCATGAAACCTGAGTGCTGAATGGCAGATAGAAGATGCCAGATGTGTGCAGCACTCCACTGTCCCCAGAGATGAGGGCTCTTCCCATGACCCAGGGACAGCAAAACCAGGCTAGGCTCAGCTGTACTTGTCTGGAATGTTGACACTTTACTGGTATGAGAAGTTATGAACTTGGGATTTAAAGCTGTTCACTTTGGTTGGTGCAGGCAGACACAAGAGCCAGGTGTACCCAGAGGAACATCTGATCACAGCTCCAGCCAATTATCTAAAAGCCCAATTAAAATTCTGATCAAATCATACCTTTCACTAACTAAATCTTCCAAATTGCATATTTCAACCTGTATCTGAGACTATTTTTATCCACTTCACAGATCCCCAGTCCAGAAACCGACAAAGACTTCCAGAATGTAAAGCTTTGATTCTGATGCTCTCCTTTTTATATGTCAAAAGGACGCTTTTTGGCAGAAAACTAATCTTTCCTACAAAACACACAACGAACAATTTGATGTGCTGGGCAACAGCTCAATTTAAGAAATAAACAGACCACCCTGGTAGGTAATCAGACAATAAACACAATATTTGTCATTTAATTCTGAAAGATGCCAAGGAAAAAATACTAAGGAAACTCACAGCACTTCCCCAAGTCTGGATTTTTTCCCAACCTTTTTCCTAGATCTAGTTTAAATTTCACACATACTATCCCTATTTATTTCTGCCACAGCCATTATCAGCATTTTAGATCCCGATTAGGATTTCCACTACATGAAGGCACCCAAATTCCTGGGAATTCTTTTGATCTTTTCAAAGAATGACCAGGAGCATTACCATTGCTGCTGTTTTTATATTTATTTATCAGCCTCACGCTGCTGCTTCCATAAAGCTGCAACCCCCAGAGTTCAAGTCTGCAATAACTTTCTCCTGAATAGGCAAAAATCAATAAAAGGGGGGGGGAAATACAGCAAATTTCACATTTTGATCAGAGTACAAGTGTTGCACCTAATATCTAATGGGACCAGAGGTAAAAACAAAAGCAAACAACATACCTGCTCCTTTGTGCCTTTCCTGAGTTATTAAAATCATGTTTGCAGCTACAGTGGCTGGCTGTCCTCACGTTGCCTCAATCCTTAGGATGTATTTCTTCCCATAGTTCATCATAGTCTGCAACATCTGGATTGTTTTAATTCCCCATTATGCTCAGTAATGTAATTTTTGTACCTCTGCTATCATATTCTGAGTTTTAATAAACTCGTCTTCTCCTTGATCCTCTCATCATCTGTTTCTTCATTCCCTGGACCCATCCTAAACCCTGCCATTTCAAGCAATTTGCTCCTACAATCCTTCTCAGGGAGATTTCAATAAAACTTCCAGCTGTGGAATTGTTACTAATGTAGGACTAAAATTTAAAATCTCCACACCTGGAGATCTTGCACTGGTCCTGCTGGGAATCCTGCCAAGCTCAAACCACTTGTGCCCAGCCATTCCTTTGACTTGGAACACCTTTGGAAATCTCTATTGCATTACTTTCCAAATTGATGCCAAAATTTGCTGTTTGTGCCTGGATCCTTCACAGCATAGCTCTGTGCGTGTCTAAACACAGGCTGTAGAAGTGCCTTAATACAATTTTAAAAAACAAAATCCCACAATGTTAATTTATGTACTTCTTGATTAATGGCCAGAGTTACTCACAGAATAAACCAGAAATTCTGCAAAAAAAGATCTACCAGAACGCCCTAAGCACAGGCAACAGCCCAGCTCTTAAAAAGAAGGAGCCAAAAGTATTTTTTCCTCCCTGGAGCAATCCTTCATGCTATTTATGTTCAGATAAAAACTCCATGCAAGAACCTCAAAAAACTATTTTTACAGCACGATTGAAAGCAGTACCATGACAAGAATATCTGACTTCAAGTTCATGGCTTAAAAGAGCAGAAATAGTTAATTTTCTACTGTTAGAAAGTCCTATGGTCCCTGCACATAGAATTGACCACCCAAAACCTTCACAAGGCACCCGCTCAAGATCATCCCTGCTCTTGCACATTCTGTGAGTGAAGGCTCACATCCATCTCCGTGTTTTATCGTGGAATCACGGAATGTTTTGGGTTGAAAGGGCATTTAAAGCCCATCTAGTTCCACCCTCTGCCATCAGCAGGCACCTTCCACTAGATCAGCTCCACTAGATCCGATCTTAGAACATTGCCAGCAATGGGGCAGCCACAGATTCTCTGGGCAACCTGTGCCAGGGCCTCACTGCTCTCACAAGGGAGAGTTTTCTTGCCAATATCCCACGTAACTCTGTCATATATCTTTGTGAATTCATTCCCCCTTGCCCTATCACTTTTAAGAACCACTGGGACTACCAGGAATAAGATAGTTATGAACACACCCCCAAGAGCGATTTAAAATGGAATTAGGGGAGGGGGATTCCCCCACGCCCCTCCCTCCATCCCTCACGGAGCCCTCACGGAGCCCCGCCCCCAGAGCTCGAGACCGCCCCTTCCCGCCTCGCGGCTTCACCCAATCAGCGCAGAGATCACCACATATATTTGCATATTAAAGCCCGCCCTCCTCGCTGCTCACCAATCAGAGAGCTCCTCTCATGAAGCTGGGGGGAAGGCCTACTGGACTTTCCACGCACCCGCTGAGCCGCAGCTTCCCATTGGGCAATGGGCTGGTGGGCGTGGCCAATTTGAACGGGCGGCGGCGGGGAGCGGCGCCATGGTGAAACCGCTGAGGGATCGGGATCGGGATCGGGATCGGGATCGGGATCGGGATCGGGATCTCGATATCGATCCCGATACCGCCGAGGGGCCCGGCCCCACGATGAGCCCCCCGCTCTCCCCTCAGCCCGCTGCGACGCCAGCCGACGGCTTTGCCTCCTCAGACGATGAGGCCGCCGAAGAGGACCCGAGCCCGCTCCACATCTCCTGGTGAGGCGACACCCGCGGGATGATTTCTCTGAGGAAATTGTATTAATTTCTCTATCCTGAGAAACAAGAGGGTTTTCTCTTCGCAAGGGAAACCCGAGCCGGGCTCTGGTGACCTTTCAGGCTGGGGGTGGCCCGGTGGTGCTGGGGAGGTGTCAGAGGATGTGGAGGGGGTTGGAAGGGGCCTCTGGAGACCGGCGAGTCCAACCGCCCTGGCCAAGCAGGCTCACCCACAGCAGGAGCCCAGGGATCACATCCAGGTGGGTTTGAAATGTTTCCAGGGAAGGAGACTCCACGACCTCCCCGGGCAGCTCGTTCCAGCCTCTGCTCTTCACAGGGTGGGGAGGCGCTGGCACAGGGTGCCCAGAGCAGCTGTGGCTGCCCCTGCATCCCTGGAAGTGTTCCAGGCCAGGTTGGACCGGGCTTGGAGCAACCTGGGATAGTGGAAATTGTCGCTGCCCATGCCAGAGGATTAGAAGAAGATGATCCTTAAGGTCCCCTCCAACCCAAACCTTTTGTCACCCTCAAAGTAACATTTTTCCTCATATTCACTTCCCATGTTTCATTTTGTGCCTGTTGGTCCTCATCGTCCCACCAGACACTGGTGAAAAGGTTTGGCCCCACCCTCTTGACCCCCCCTCTAAAGATATTTATATATTTAAATAATTAAAATCTTGCCTTCTGTTTTTTATTTATTTTACTTTTTATTTTCTAATAGGTTGTCTTTGTCTCCTCTCTACTCTTCAGAGTTCCTGGGATTATGTTCCCTTCCAGGTAAGAAGCATTCACTGAAATTTGCAGGCATATTTGAAAGCTGAAGGGAGGTAATACCTTGTACCCCAAATTTCTGTGTTGTGGCTGACTCCTTTTGTAATCTACCCCTGGAATCAGCATTTTGGAAACACCAAAGCTAATCTAGAAAAGATCTTAATGCAAGATCACATTTTGTAAAGTCACAAAAGTAAACATTTAAACTTTGACTGCATTTTTAGCTACCAAAACTGCAGCCATGGTGAATCTCCACTCAACTTTTAAGTGATCATTATTCACCCCTTTTATTTGTTGGATGATTTTTTGTGTTTTGTGGGGGGATTTTATGCTGTATCCTGATTTGAAATACCCAAAACTTTTCATCTGGAAAACACAAAGCACCTGAAAACCTTGGGCAGATTTCTTTTATTAATCCTATTACGTTACAGTATTAAGCAGATAATGGTGTTTAAAGTGTCTTATGCACCAGGGATCTACTTGCAAAAACAAGAACTATGTTTTATTCAGGATGTGGCTTTGGTCCTTGCTTTGATTTTGGGAGGAGGCTCTGTTCTTCTGCTGCAGCAGCCATCCCATAAATGTCACTTACCTGCAGTGGTAATTGTTATTCATAACTTGTTTCAGGTTGCAGGTTTAAGGATGTCAGAAGAAATCTTCAGAAAGATATAGGTGAGTCTTCTTTGTGTCAAGGGCAATGCCATGAATATTCCATGACTATGGAATAAATAGGATATTTCCAGGCAGGAGTTGCACAGTACCCATGAGGCATCTTCAGAGAAGCTGGGATCAAGATGAATTACAAATTTGTAATCTTCCTTTTTCCCAGAGAAAAGTGAAATTGGGATAGAAAAGATGGAATTATGCAAAGATTTGTGCTGAGTATTCAGCTGTAAGCACTAAAGAGCAGAGACTAATAGCAAATCCCCACAGTGTTTGGGTGAGTCAAGCTTAGGAAGGAACTCCTGGCTCTGAGGGTGGGGAGGTCCTGGCACAGAGCAGCTGTGGCTGCCCCTGGATCCCTGGCAGTGTCCAAGGCCAGACTGGACAGGATTGGAGCAGCCTGGGATAGTGGAAGGTGTCCCTGAGATGGGATGAGATGGGCTTTAAGGTCCCTTCCTACCCAAACCACCCTGGGATTCTGTGATTTTAACTACAGATGGAACAGAAACATACTTAAGTGGATAACAGGTTGTCCTGAGTGCTGCTGTGTTCTCCAGTGAGACTTCTCTCAGGATTCCCTCTGAACTGAGAAAATTCCTCTCCTGGATTACCTGAAGGGAAATGTGGGAGAGACTCAGTGGAAGAAAGAGTGCTCAAACCAAAATTGCTCACTCCTATTGTCTTAGCCCCAAAGATTAAACAAGAGACTCAGGACCAAGGTGCTTATCTCTTTAGCCTTAAGCTTGATAGGCTTTTGTTTATCTGCAAGTGTCTTAATCCGTTGGCAGGAGAACTAAAGAGCTGTGGGACCCAGGATATCTTTGTGCTTTGTACCAGAGGAGAGCTCTCAAAATACCGAGTACCAAACCTGATCGACACCTACCAACAGCACGGGATGTGTGTGCACCACCACCCCATTCCTGATGGGAATGCTCCTGACATTGCCACCTGCTGCAAGATCCTGGAGGAGCTCAGAACCTGCCTGGAAAATAAGCAGAAGACAGTGATACAGTAGGTTCTGGCTGCCTCCCCATCACCCCACGTTCCTGTAAAGGATGCCAGCTTCCCTCCAGATGTATGAGCAGGGGAAATAGGATGCTGTGAAAAGGTAGTTGCACTCTTTAGGGCTAGTTCATGCTGTGAATTCTGCTTGTTCCTCCTCCTGCAGCTATTTGCAGAGAATTCTTCCTTTCTGAAGATCAGAATGTCCTGTTTCAAGATTGGAATGTCCCATTTCCCCTTGCTCTGTCCAGCAAGAGTTTTAAAGTGTGTTTTGAGTGGCACCACAGGGCTCCTTGCTCCCAGCCTACCTGGATATCATGTGTACAGAACGAGCTGGGAGCTAAAACACTTCTTTGTCAGAGCTTGTGACTGCCCCATCCCTTGAAGTGTTCCAGGCCAGGGATGGGACTTGGAACAGCCTGATCCAGTGGAAGGTGTCCCTGCCCATGGCAGAGGGTGGAATTTGGAAGTGACTCTAAGGTCCCTTCCAACCCAAACCACTCTATGATTCTATAACACTTCCCTGGACTATTTATCAGGGACTCAGTGGGTTCCAGGAGTGCAAAATTCACTCCTAATTTCCATGTATGGGTTTAAAGGAATTTATTTAGCTGAGCTCAGAAGAGAGGGGTAGAGCTTTCCAAATTCCATGTTCCCTGAATGATCCCACTGACAACTTCCTGTACAGAAATCCACTGAGTCCTTGGTCTTCCTGCTGACACAGAATCCTGCTGTTCTCCTCACAACTGTCCTCAAACCCTTAATCTGGAATAGGATTTAAAGAAATTTGAGATTGTCCATCCTCCTACTGTTTCCTGTCCTCCTGTGCCTTTGGGACTATTAGCAGGAATGAAGGGGAACTTTAAAATTGAAGTTTCCATGGAAAGATACAGAAGATCTAGAGAATAAAGAGGATATATCCTTGTAGGTATAGAAATAGAATATAGAAAATACGTAGAAATTCTTATTCTGACTTTTTTGTACCACTGCTCCTCTTGATTACATTAAGGTAAGAACTGTGTCCATGTGTTGGGGGGGGTCCCTGGGTGCTGCAGTTTGCTACAGCTCGTTACAACCAGATGTTTTCTTTTCTCCCAGCTGTTACGGGGGCCTCGGACGCTCATGTCTTGGTAAGCATTTGTCTCCATGCCTGACTAACCCATCCCACAAACCCACAGAGCCAAACTGTGCTGGAAGCTTCACTGTGGATGCAATCCAAACTGCCACTACCAGGAGCAGCCTGGTTAATAGAAAGGACTTGAACCAATTCCTCTGCATCTGCTTCATCCCAGCGTTGCCCCTTAAAGCTTTCAGCAGTGTTAGTTACGGTGTGTTCTCAGAAGGATGAGGTGGTGATATGGCCAGAAGACACAAAGGAGAATTAACTGGTTGTACTGGCACTCATTCCTGAAAAGCCTAAGAATTGCATCCCAGATGCTGCTGGGAAGGCAGGGGGAAAATAGTGGGAGAGTTTTCACCCATTTCCAAAGCCCATAGGCTTAGGCAGGAGCAGCAGGCAGATGGGCCAGTGCCCAGAAATAGGATTCTGCAAGAGATCCAAGAGCTCTGGGACCCAGATAGGTTTGCCAAGGTGGTTTTCATGGGACAACTCAGTGGCTGTGTGCAGTCAGAGGTGCTCAGCAACATTCAGGTATAAACACTTTCCCTTACAGTGGCTGCATGTCTCCTGCTCCAGCTTTCAGACACCCTGGCACCTCAGCAGGTGATAGAGAGCCTCAGGAACCTGAGAGGATCAGGGGCCATACAGACCATCAAGGTAATGGGGCTACAGCAGGTAATACACAGGTCCAAACACCAGTGAGAGCTCAGCCACTCCCCTCCTTCACTTCCCAGAGGTACCTCTGTCCTTCCGATAGCTGCTCTCTGGGGTTTGAGCTGTTTCCTGCTTTCAAGAAACAGCTTCTCCTAGGAAACTGGTGACTGGACAAGAGGAAAAGGCCTCAAGTTGTGCCAGAAAAGGTTTAAGTGGATAATAGGGAAAATTTCTTCACTGAAAGGGTTGTCCAGCCCTGGCATAGCTTCCCATGGCAGTGGTGGAGTCCCCATCCCTGGAGGGATTTAAAAGCCATGTGGATGCACTTAGGGACATGGGGTAGTGCTGGCCTTAGAGTGCTGGGGGAATGGTTGGACTCAAAGATCTTAGAGAGATTTTCCAACCTAAATGATTCCATGATTCAAAATAAAGCAACTTTGAATTCTGACAATGATGCTGTTGAGCAGGACGGGAACAGAGAACTCCAGATCAGAAGGCAAAGAAAATGAATTCTCTCTTTATTTCAAATGTACCGCTCTATATATAGAGAACATCGAGAAGATGAATTTCATTGGTCTTAGAGTGAAAACATCCCACACCATTGGTGTGCAGTGAATGACACACAGTAGCAGGACATACCTATAAACAATGTGAACAACAAGATAGATTAGAGAATTATTTACATTCTTTCCCAACTGTTTCCCAGGCTCTTGCCTGGTTAGAAAACCTTTCTCTTTCTCTCTGACTGAGCTGAGAATACCCACATGACAACTCCCACCTCTGAGGACCATGTTTTGCATTACCCTGAGGTAATGCATCACCTGTGGCCATTATGGGGAACCACAGGATCCAAGTCAAGATCCATGGAATCTGTGTCTGACAGTGAAAAATCCCAGAGGTGTGGAGTAAGCACACGAAGAACAAATGGACCAGAGGGTGCAGTTTTCATCCAGGGGTATCAAACAGCTTTTTAACACAGGTGGTGCCTCTTCTTAAAGCACAGAGCACTCACTGCAGACCTGGTTGTGCATTTCCAGCAATACAATTTCCTCCATGACTTCCGTGAGAACCTGGCTGCACACCTGGCAACAAAGGACCCGGTGCTGAGATCGGCATCGCGGTAGCCGATCCTGCCGTGGGCATCTGTGCCTGTGTGGAAAACTCCTGGACAAGACACCTCTCTCCTGACCTTTCCTCAGTGCTGTACTGCCTGTGTGACTCAGTGCTGCCTTCCAAATCTATGTGTAAAGTATTGGGATGGGGAAGGAACTCCTAGAGAACATGGATAGGAACAAAGTCACCTCTTTGGTGACTTTAATACTCACTGCCTGAAAAATACGTGTACAAATGTGTTTGTGTCCATTGCTGTTCTGCTGGGATAAGGGACCAGGATGGAAATTCCATCTCTGGAGCCGTTTAAAAACACCCTCACACCATCAGCTCTGCTGTAAAGCAAAGTCAAGTCAAGCTGGAGCACTCACCCCTTAGGAGCTCGTAACAACTCGTTCTAAAATGTCACAGTTCTGCTCAATGTGTTGAGGGGTATTTGGGAAGGAGTCTGCTCACTCCAAAAGCAGGAGGTGTTGTGACACCACCAATCTGTGACAACCCCAGCAGGGGGGTTCTAGGTGACTGCGGCAGCTGCGTGGGTGAGCTGGCACAGCCCTTCTGCCTGCTGCCACCACTGAGAGTAAACAAACAATCAGCTGTGGGCTGGGAAGATCTCACAGGAACAGTCCTCTGACAGTCCCCAGCCCTCCTGTTTCACTATGATGAAACAGCTCCTGGCTTTTGCTGAAGTTCAGGACTTTGATAAAGTTCAGGACCATCTCAAGTCAAAAGTTGGGACGAGACTCCACACAGCACCAGGGGGCTGGAGTTGAGCAAGGGCCTGCTTTGTGAACTTCAGAATTTATCTTTTAACATTTGAACTTGGAGCACAAAGGTGATTTCTGCAGATTAATTAGTGTTTATTGCCATTCTCTTCCCCTCTCTTAGGGCAAACAACAGGAACTTTTCCAGTTCCCACAGCACAGAATTTACAGCAAATGCCCTGCCCCAAATGTGCTTCAGTACTTAGTCCTTGCAACTAATGTTTTTCAGATATTAAATATTTATCACATGACTCAGCAGGAAGCTTGCTGAGGGCAAGAGAAATGTTCTTTATCTTCTCCATAATCTTTTGCCTCCTAGAACTCCAAAACCAATGATCAGGTCCACATTTTGAATGCCAAAGGCCTGGTGCTCCAGCAGGGAATCACACAAGGGCTACTCCAACACTCCTGGGACACGAGGCTGACGTTGCTGGACATGGATGGTGTTACCCACACCCCGGGCAGCTGGGAATGCTCATCTGCACCCCACGTCCAGTTAAAGCTGCTCATCAGCAGGACAGTGCAAACACTTTGGTAAATATTGCTGGGCCCTTGCAGCTGCAGGGGCTGCAGGAGCAGCTGTCAGTTGGGCTCAGTCAGGCCTGCATTGTTTATTCCAGTGTGGAATTTGGCTCAAACCAGTCCAAATGCCAAGGGAACAAGAGATTTGTTTAGAAGGTTGAGGAGAGCCAGGGGCTACAAGCAGCCAGTCTTGTTTCCATAATGGATTAATAAATATACAAACATAAGGTTTAATGAGCTTTGCTTCCACAGGCTGAAGTCATCTCTTACATCTTTGGAAGAGCCAAGTAGCAGAAAAATAAAAATGATCCAATAGGAACAATATTCAAGAGTTTCCAAAAAAGCCTTTCAAAAATTATTCTGTGAAAAGCTGAAAGTTATGGTTGCACGAGGAAAAAAACAATCATGGAATGCTGAAGGCTTGAGCAGTAGGGGCATGGGAAATGCTCAATCAGTGCAAGGAAACATGAGAAAAACAATTTTATGTACAAAGCAATAAGCTGTCAGGGCTATTATTACTTAGGAAAGAGAATTTGAAGTTATCACAGCCTGAATTCTCTTACCTCAGTATATTTACAAAAACTAGAAACTACCACTCTCCATCCCCATGGGAACCCAAACTTTGTGTGATAACAGCCTAGAAAAGGGGAGGGTTGTGGAGGAGAAAGGACAGTCCCAAACCTGTGGAAGGACTTCCAAGAAGGGACCAAACAGACTTAGCCTGTGAGAGATTACATGAGTAAAGTCTGTTCATTCACACCCAGCACAAAGAAAGTGGAAAGGGGGACATTTTCACCATGTCCTAAAAAATAAGAGTGTAGGGTCACTAAGTGAAATCTGACAGAACTGTGAGATACCTGGTTTTCACACACAGCAATTCCATTGCAGAATTCACTGTCAGGATTGCCCAGAGCAGCTGTGGCTGCTCCAACCCTGCAGTGCCCAAGGCCAGGTTGGACGGGGCTTGGAGCAACCTGGGATAGAGGAAGGTGTCCCAGCCATGGCAGGGGGTTGGAATGAAATGAGCTTTAATTTAATGTCCCTTCCAACACAAACTGCTCTGGGATTCTGTGATCTTCCAGACCAGGCTACAAAACTGCTCTAAAAGCAGCTGAACTGATGGCAGAAAAGCCAGAGCTTTTTAAAATGCCAAAGCCCACTCAGGACATCTGTAACACACAGATTTCCAAATTTCTCACTCCTCAGGCAGATACTCAACACCTGCCCTGTTTCATATTCCTTTCCTCAGCCACTGCCACTGCCCAACAGACCAGTGTTGGAACATCTGGATTCCTGGCAGAACCCAGTGCAGCCATTCATACGATTTTTACTGCCCCTTACACCCAAGAGACCCAAAGTGAACAAATACACAGTTTATGCAAAAAAAAGTTTTACTGGAACGGGGAAACTCTGCATTGTTCTCCAGCACAGGTAAATGAAAAAGATCCCTAATTATTACTTGTAAATTAAGCAGCTGTTCACAGTCACAATTTACAATGCAGTATTTATCTGAAACATCTTCCCCTGCCCCATCTGCTATTTAACTTCAGGGAAAAAAGCAGGAAATCGGAGCTTCCCTTTTCCAGAGGTAATTAAATTCTGTGTTCTATTTTTAAAGGGAATGCAATAATCCACTGTAATACAACTGATGAACACAGTGAGGATCCATTGAATTTATAAACAAGACAAAAGGCACCACATAAAAAGAAGTGTTGCTGAATTTGAGATCTGTTTTTTATTATCATTTATTGCACTAAGGAACAGCAGGGCAGTTTCACAATCTCACCTTCTGCTTTGAAAAAGTTTGTAGTATTTACTACTCTTAAACCCAAGAGTGTTTTCATCATTGGACTTGATAAACATTGGAGGTTTGTCCATTTGTTAATCAGACAGCACAGACATTAAAAAAAAAAACATAATTTAAATTCATTCCTTCATGGACAATTCAGCTTCTCCTACCACAATGGCACAGGCTCGAGATTAAAGCAGGGTTAATGTTTGGAGAAGATACAGAAGGCTCTGGACCTATGGATGCACATAGAGGGTAAGATTAACCAGATAATAAAAAAAATAAACCAAAATAGAACTATTTTTGCTTTTGTGTCCATGAATTAATATCCTAAGACCAACGTCACCTATGGGCAAAACATACAGCATTCCAGTTGTTCCCAAGCACTTGGAGCTAGGGCTGGTTTAGAGTAAAGAGTGGGATACACAAGTCCAAGTGAGCCACTACAAAGCCCATCCTACAGCAAATCCCTAGAGTACTAAGGCTAGTAGTAACCAACACCTACTTGATGGTTATGGCTGTTCCTTATGGAGTGCAAAGTCAAAACTTTTCAAACCCCAGTCATCTTTATATTAAGTTACACATAATTCATTAATTTCAGCGTCCCAGTAAAATATAAGAAAACAGTCTTTCCACAAGTATAAAATGTGGAAATATTTTAAAAATAGGGGAGTCATTGTTTTCTAACTCAATTGTGAACATCAGGTTCCAGATTTTATCTTGGTCAGAGGTTCTTGTTGTAAAGAATCCATTTTTTTTGTGGCTGTTGCATGCACTTAACTGGAACAAAGCTTGCTGAATGTCTTCTTAAGAGCTCACCAGAACATAAATCATGCTGCAGAAGAAAATAAAAATATAAAGATGCATCATTTTGATTAGTGTTACACATTTAATTACAACAGGGTCTATTATAAGGAACAAGTCCACGTGAGATACGTGGATTGTGACTGAAGATTTGACACATGACTCTTCTGACTTCAACAAAACCACATTTACATCAAATACTTTCCTCTGAAAACAATGTTTCAGCTTCTTAATTAAAATACCCTGGGACTTATTGTATTATGCTTAATGGAAGAAAAGTTTGGAGCTTTTCAGTCTACAGTCATGGAACAGAGATTCAAAATAGTAATTCTGACCAAATTAGGATTTGTGTTTTACAGCAGAATCAGGGGTGAATGTGGATTCTTCTTCAGGAAAGCTGGCACTGTAGATGATCATACAGATTCCCAGCATGTTTTGAGTTGGAAGGACTTTATGGATCATCTCACTCCAACCCCTGCAAAAGCCTGGGAGACCTTTGGCTAGGCCAGGCTGCTCCAAGCCCCGTCCAACCTGGCCTTGGACACTTCTAGAGATCCAGGGCCAGCCATGGCTTCTCTGGGCACCCTGTGCCAGGGCCTCCCCACCCTCACAGGGCAAAATTCCTTCCCAATATCCCATCTGATCCTGCCCTCTGGCAGTGGCAAGCCATTCCCACATGTCCTATCACTACACACCCTTGTCCAAAGTCCCTGTCCAGCTCCCACAGGCTCTCTTCCAGCACGAGAAGGACCATATTTCTCTCTACACTGAGCCAAAGTTTCAGACTGAAGAGGAAAACTTACCCATATAGGTAGTAAAAAAAAGATAGAAGGTAGAATGCTAATTTGCACCATCCTTCTTTCTGGCAATAGGCTAAAATATCTGCATTCATGATGGTCGTAGGATCGTAGAGCCCCGGGCCGCTCATCACGGGTCTGCTCATGTACCTGGAACGAGGCACAGGCAGGTGTGGGGTGACAGCCACAGGAAACCAGAGTCCTGCCCCCACCCACCAGGGAATGCCACAACTGAGACAAGGAGTAACACCCTTGACAGAGAAGCAATTCAATTCCTATGGCTTAAGGAATGGGAGAGGAGATTGGAATTGCTGCTTCAACTGGCATTCCACACTGGGAATTGCCTCAGTGCACCTGTGACATGTCAGCGACTTTAACACACACAACTCGATTCTCACACAGCACAAGAGAATGAAAAAAAACCCCAAGAAAGCCAGGTGATGGTTCTTATTGTACAGCCATGACCTGAACTTTCCCAGAAAGCATCTGGTTGTCCCAAGACACAGAACACTGGACAGGAAGACAGCAACAGGAGAATGAGTAACAATTCACTGAGCATAACAGACTCGCCAAAATTACCTCCAAATGTGATAAGCCAACAAGGGCATATTGAGACCCAGTGTGAGCCACTCTGCTGCACAGAGAAACATGACACAGAAGAATGCATGGATGAGGTACTCTGGAAGTACAAGCTGGAAAAGAAAAAGGTGAGTTAGAAGTTTCAATTGCACAGAGCAAAACGTGGCATTTCAGCTACTTTGGAGGCACACTATTGCTTAAAAATATTATTGAAAACCAACACTAACAAGAACAAGACTGTGGAACGTGAAAGCAGCAGCCAGCACTATGTGCCTTGCTGTTTTCACATGCTATTCATGAACCAAGGAGAAAATTTTATAAGATTTAATGGTCAGGTCAGTATTTTTTTATTGCTTCTATTAAATTAACAGATTCCACGCTTTATGCGTGACACTCAGAAGAGGTCACTGAGATATTTCTGCTCATGCAACAGAGAAATATCAGTAGGAAACATGCTCTGCAGAACAGTTTATAGGCAAAAAGATGTTTGTGTTTTCCTGTTTTATGGCTTTGTTGTGGCCGTCACACAGATCCAGAACTTTCCAAAGTCAAATTATTCCCAAAATGTAACACCCCAGGCAGAGCTTTACCCAACGAAACCAGCGGTGACGCGGTGGCACACACAGGTCTGCACAGAGGAGCTGCTCTGCACAGACAGTCTGGGGGGAATCGGGCAGTTCTCCCTCACAGGTTCCCACTGTGCATGCTTTACAGCATCATGCTTCCAGCAGAAGCCCACAGAGCTCAGTACCAGGTACTATGGAATCACAGGAAGCATGGAATGCTGCGTAGATTAGTGCTGTTAATAGGAACAACATGGAGAGGTACAGAGAGTAAACACATGCAAAGAGCTGTGAAATCTCACACCCAACACATGAGTTAAGTTTCACACAAGTCACCCCAAAGTGTTGCTATTTACTGCTTTATTACCAGGTTCAGAAGGAATCACACAAATCAGACTGGTTTGGGTTGGGAGGGACCTGAAAGCCCATCCAGTTCCACACCTTCCACTACTCCAGGTTGCTCCAAGCCCTGTCCAACCTGGCCTTGGACACTTCCAGGGATCCATGGACAGCCACAGCTTCTCTGGCCACCCTGTGCCAGGGCCTCAGCACTCTCATTATGAAAAATTCCTAATTCCCAGTATCCCATCCATCCCTGCCCTCTGGCAGTGGGAGCCATTCCCTGTGTCCTGTCCCTCCATCCCTTGTTCCCAGTCCCTCTCCAGCTCTCCTGGAGCCCCTTCAGGCCCTGCAAGGGGCTCTCAGCTCTCCCTGGAGCCTTCTCCTCTCCAGGTGAGCACCCCCAGCTCTCCCAGCCTGGCTCCAGAGCAGAAGAGAAGATCTGTAAAACTTCTGCCTTCTCAACTCAGGCCCCGTAAAACGTCTCCTCATGGAAAACACCCCATTTTTACCCAAAGGTTTAAGTTGTCTACATGTGTGCATGTACACAGACAACACACTCTGCCCTCTTTTTGTGCAATATGATTAAATTGCATGGGATGATTACATCAAAGTTTCAGTGGTTTCCATTTTTTTTCTTCTTCTTTTAAAACCCCAGAATATTTTCCTAGAATTCTAAAAGCTACCAACAAACACACTCACCGCCTACTTTGCTAGGGAATTCTAATTCTCTAAATGAAGAATATTGCAAACTTGCATCAACACCACCAAAATTCAGCTGTTGTACACAAAATGTTTCAAGTAAATATTTTCATCCAGATCCTTCTTTGCATACTTACCATTTACACATGGCAATTATTTATAGCAGAACAACCCCCCCCGTCCAACACACGATGCATTTGGCAGCCTGCTCAGACAGATTCACCAGGCCTGAAAAATCTGTATTTATTTACCTACACATCTCAAAATATGCTTTTCTTTTCTCTTGTTTATTATACCCTACTCCCACACCAAGATCCCTGCCTCTTTCCAATCTCCCTCATTTGATCCTCCCTGCCTGTCCTAAAGAAAAATGAATTACATCAAATCCTACCATATTTATCACAGAAGTGAGGGAGGATGGATCTGGTTGCTGAGAAGAGACACGACTATAACAGGAGCAGGGAAGAGAAGGAATCAGCAGTGTACTAAGGAGTTACTATTTTAGGCTAATCTTTCCACTGAGGTGCCTCAATTCCTACCAAGATCTTTGGTTCTTTGTACAGGAAAACAACACACCCGTGTGTTTGTCCAGCATCATGTACCAGATCCCCTCAAGAGCCTGAATTTCACTTTTGGGGACTAGCCTGCTTCCACAGGAACAGCAAATACGAGGTTATTTCAGACGTTCAGTTGCAAAGCTGCCATGTAAAGGACACTCCATGCACGTGGGGCAGCAGAAGGTTAATATTCAGTTAAACATGCACATTTTTACACTACAAAGGTTGCAGTAAGGTCATAATGCATCAATGTAATGAGAGTTGGCCTGTCCCACACTGCAGCAGAGATGACTGGAACAGACCAAGCAAGGGAAACTGTTAGATGCACAGCTCTCCTAGCAGCAAACCTCCTCTCCTCCTCCCCTCCTCACACTGAAATATTCACTTTCATTTGTGTGCTGTACCCGTAACATGCTCTCCCCCAGCCCCCCAATTACAGCAAATTTAATTTTTTGTTGCGTATTTTACTTCAAACACACTAAAGCTACAGTTCAGGCCACACTGCTGTGCTGCCCCTGCATCCTCCCTCAGCCTGGGCACACACAAAGGAAAAGCCATAAGAAAGGCACAAAATGCTGCAGGATCAACCTCTGTGTTCTTTAACAAGCCTCCCTGATGCTGCTGGCCTGTCAGAGATGCAGCCAAATAGTTTGCCTCAAATTCTTTTCCTAAGCCAAGGAGTGTCTGAGTTGCATCCGAGAGAGGACACTGGGACACACCCCTGATCCTGGAACACAGAACAGAGAAGTGAGGATAGCACCTATCACCTTCCACTCACCCAGATCCTCAAAAAAAAAAAGATCAGAACTGACTTGGCCAATGCTTAAAAAAAACCCCAAAGTATTCTCCTCTAATCTGATTTCAGTAAATCTGACTTGAAAAATACAATTTATTTCTGCCTGAAGTTATTTTCTGACACCTAACAGGCATGTAACAGTTTTCCCCAAGTTGCTGGGTAAGCAAGCAGAATTGGTTTGGCACAAAATATGGAAATTCATGAGGTTGTTATAAACCCCAACGAACAAATAACGAGCAGATGAACAGGCAGACTAAACAAAACAGCTAAAGATTATTACAAATGTTCCTAACAAAATGAAAGGGAAGTTCAAAAACATGAAACTGAAAAGCAGTACACACCTTTAATGCAATTTTGACTCTTTTAATCTTTTTGACCTTTTCAACTGTCTTTGTGCCGAAAATGTGGAAAGCAGATTGAAAGAATGTTAGTATGACAGCTGACAAGATCACCATCAGATTAATAACAGTCAGAATATTCAACTTGAAACTAAAGAATCAGACAAAGAATTTCCCTAGAACTTCTACCAACCGCGAGGGCTTCTCAACCCAGATGCAATTCTGTTGCCCAGGCTGATTGCATCAAGATAACACCAAAAATAAGCACTTTACACGTATTTATTTAACAAAACAAAATGTTTGGTGTGCTACTTACAGGATTGAGTGTATTACACTGGTCTATGGGGTTCTTGTAATCAGTCTTCAGTTCATCAAATGCTATAATCTAGAGGGAAAAAAAAAGGAAAGAGTTTTGATTCCTCAGGAGCAATTGTGCATTTTATCCATTAAAAGCAGCATTTTGGCACAGAGCTGCTACCTTTGTTCTCAGTAACATTTCACCTAAGTTCTGCCTACATCAACTCACAGGTAAGACAGATGTGGAACAGGTTTTACAAATACGAAAGCAGTAGTTTCATCAGACATTCAAAAGCCTCTGACTACTCTCCAACTTTTTATCTTCCCACCTGCAATGAATTTCCCACATCCCCTTTATCAGTTTTCAAGCCCACTCGCTGTGCAGACCCCAGCCTCACCCAGGATTCTCTTGGTGACCAACAGGAATCTGGCATGGGGTTCCTTAATCCAGAAAAAAGAAGAGCAAGCTTAAAAGCCAACAGATATTTTTCCTCATTGTCAAAGTAAATGCTGAGCCCACATACATCCCAGAATCACAGAATTCTTAGAACTGGAAGGGCCTTCTGGAGACCATCCAGTCCAACTTCCCCGCCAAAGCAGGATCACACAGAGCAGGTTATACCTCCAAAAGGTGTATCCATTAAAAAAAAAAATTTAGAAAATACACCGGTCTTTTTCTTGACATACAAATAGAGACAAAGATGCAGCATGAAGTACAAAAGGCACTTTTACACTACAGATGTCCTGCCAAGCATCACATCCTCCCTCAGAGCACCTCATCTCAGGCAGGCTCCTGTTGGCTGCTCCCCCAGTGCCAGGCTCGAGGCACAAATCACAGAATTACGGAATGGTTTCGGTTGGAAAGGACCTGGAAGATTATCCAATTCCAAACCAGGCAGGGACACCTTCCACTGTCCCAGGCTGCTCCAAGCCCCATCCAGCCTGGCCTTGGGCACTTCCAGGGATCCAGGGGCAGCCACAGCTTCTCTGGACATTCTATGCCAGGGCTTCACCACCCTCACAGAGAATTCCTTCCCGATATCCCATCTAACCCTGCCTTCTGTCAGCGGGAAGCCACTGCCCCTTGCCCTGCCACTCTGTGCCCGTACAGAAACCCATTTTATCCGCGGAGAGGCCGCTTCCCGCTCCTAGGGCGGTTCCGGATGCGGTTTCCCCGCTCCATCGGCGGCTGTCCGGGGACGCCCTGGGGGCTCTCCGGGGCCGTTCCCCGGGCGGTGCGCTCCCTCCACGGCGCCCGTACTCACATGCCAGATGGCGAAGAAGATGAGGGCGGCCGTGAGCAGCAGCGCCAACATGTAGCAGAAGGCGGCGAACGTGAAGGCCATGGCGGCGGGGCCGCGCGGGGGCTGCCGGGCGCCTCAGCAGCCGCCGCGCAGCCGCCATGGCCGCGCCCGCAGCGCCCCCTGCCGGCCCCGCCCGCCGCCGCCATTTCGTGAGGGGGGGTTGTGAGGGGATGGAGCAAGAACCGGGTTTTTCGCCTTAAAGTGTGGGAGGAGGGAGTGCGATCGCGCTTTTGCGGAGCGCTGTGTGAGAGAGGGTTGGCGTAGAATCATGGAATCACAGAATCTAGTTTAGAAAAGAGCTACAAAATCATCGACTCCAATGACTCCTGTGACTGTCAACACACCAGAGCACTGAGTGTCATTTCCAGTCATTCCTTGAACATCTCAAGGGATGGGGACTCCAGACCTCCTTGGGCAGCCTTTTCCCAATGACTGACCACCGTTTCCATGGACAAATTTTCCATAATACTCAATCCAAACCTCCCCTGAGGCATTCTGAGGTCATTTCCCCTTGTCCTGTCCCTGTTCCCTGGAGCAGAGCCTGACCCCCCCGGCTGTCCCCTCCTGTCAGGAGCTGTGCAGAGCCACAAGGTCCCCCCTGAGCCTCCTTTTCTCCAGGCTGAGCCCCTTCCCAGCTCCCTCAGCCATTTCTGGAGCTCCAGACCCTTCCCCAGCTCTGTTCCCTTCTCCAGACACGCTCCAGCCCCTCCATGTCCTTCCTGAACTGAGGAGCCCAGAGCTGGACACAGCACGGGGTGGCCTCACCAGTGCCCAGCACAGGGGGACAGTCACTGCCCTGGTCCTGCTGCCTCACTATTGCTGACACAGGCCAAGGGCCACTGACCTCTTGCCCACCTGGCAAACCTGGGCTCATGTCCAGCCACTGTCAAACAGCACCCCCAGGTCCTTTCCTACTTTGCAGACCCTCTGCCCCAAGGTCTTACTCAACCTTGGACTGTTGGTCTCAGTCCATTGATCCAGCCTGTCCTGGTCCTTCTCCAAGGCCTTTCTGCCCTCCACCTTGGCATTGTCTGCAAATTTGCTAATGGTAGATTCAACCCCCTCAGCAAGATCATCAGTAAAGACATTAAACACGACTGGGCCCTACACTGATCCCTGGGGGCACCACTAGTGTGCAGCATCATTCCCTACTACTGTTTGGGCCCAGCCAGTTCTTAACCCAGCCTAGGGTAAACCTGTCCAAGCCATGGACTGACAGCTTTTCCAGGAGTTTGTGTTGAAAGGGAACTTAAAAACCATCAATTTTCAACCCAGTGCCATGGGCAGGTACACCTTCCACTAGACCAGTCCAACCTTGAACACTTCCAGGGATGGGGCCGCTCATGCCAGGGTCTCACCACCCTCAAAGGGAAGAATTTCTTCCTCATAGCTCATCTAAATCTTCCTTCTTGTAGTTTACATCCATTCCCCCGTGTCCTACCCCTACTCGATCAGGTAAAATTCCCTGCTCAGCACAAGCTACATCTAGAGAAACAGGAGATGGCAAATTTAGGAAGAAATGCTGGAGAAGGCTGTGCTGTGTGAGCCCTGGGGAAGGGAGGGCTGGTCATACAATCCCAAATCAATACAAATTAGAGCCTGCCCAAAGGAAAGAGCAAGATGAGAAAACAGTTTGAGGAGATCACCCCACTCTCCTTTCAAAAGGTCATGTAAAAGTTGTTTCAGTTTAAGCAGTGACACCTTGCAGTAAAGGCAAGCTGGGGTGACATTGCTGCAATCATTTCCTCTGGAGCAGAGTGAGGGATGATTTCCATAAAACCAACAGCTGCCAAATGAAATAATATTTTCCGGTGTTATCTGCTGGAAAGCTTTATACACAATTAATGGAGCGTCACAATGAGAGATGAGCAGAAACTTTATTTCCTTCATCAAAACACAGGAAAAACTGTAGCAAATGAGCTGTCTTTAGGAAATCAGCTGTTGCAAAGATAAAGCTGATGTTGCAGTATAAAATCACTCATCTTATCCACAAATTACTCCCAATAAAAGTGCTGTGGTGTCATTATGACCCATGAAACTTTGATGTGAAACCCAGAAAACAGATTTTAAAAATAAATTTTAGTGAAGATGAGTCCTGAAAAACCTGTTGTAGTGGAAGGTGTCCTTGCCCGTGGCAGTGGGTTGGAATGAGATGGGGTTTGAGGACTCTTCCAACCCAAACCAGTCCGTGATTCTGTGACTCAGAGATTAATAAGAAGGCCAGGAGAGTGGGGTGGGTACTACAGCCCAGGCAGCAGCTCTGAGCCATTCCCAACTCTGTCCCAGGAGCCTTCCCATCACCTTGCAAGAAGGATAGACAAGAAGACCATCAGGCAGCGAGAACATCAGGAAGGGCTGAGCCTGTTGTGGTTTCCTTCCAGCTCAGGGTGACAGGATGGGTTAGGAAGAGAGGCCCTGGCTGTGCATCACAGCCACCTTCCAACCATTCCTCATCCCTCGCTCTTGAGGAGCCAGAAACAACAGTTTCTGCAATCTCTTTGCAAAAACAGCTTTCTTCATATCACTTGATGCTTCTTTAGCCTTATTTATTTGCAAATTGTTTACTTCTTATTTGGAGTACACTTGAGGCACACTTATTCCCACAGACATTGGACTGGGCTGTGCTGGAAAACTCCCTGGTGCAGGCTTTTCCAAAGCCATCCAAAGCCAGTTTGCCTCACAAGAGCTGTGGGAGGTAGAAAAACAGGATGTGTGCAGAGATCCTGTTATACCTTGGGGCTGGGGAATGCAGGTTTTCCATTGCAGTTTGATCCATTCAAGGTAGATACTTCTGTATTTGATGATTTTTTGTACATGAAAATGTTGTGCAACAGGGATGTAAAGTCTCAGAAGTAAAAAGGTGTGTCAGCTACATACTTGCATTTGCAATTAATCCTTGTTCTGCCTCAAGGAATGCAGAGTTTTATTCCCTCGGGTGCTGGCATACCATTCAACTGCAATTATCATGTCAGGAAAAGCGGAAGGCAGCTGTAATCTTGCACAACAAAGATTTTTGCACTGAAGGATTTCTTGTATCATAGATTTTTATTTTTTTTTAAAAGATAACACAAAAGGAAATGAAAAGTAAATTCTGTAGAAAAGGGTCTAATCAATTCCCATTTCACATCCATTTGGTATCTCAAATCAAACAATGAGTGAGTATCTTCTCTGATTAAACTCTGAAAACAATGCCAGGAAGCCACAGAGGAGCTCTGGAGATGGCCCACAGCTCTTAATGCACTTTCCCGTTAGTCTGGACACACTGAGTTTAATCCTGATTGGAATCCCCAGGGGAAATGTCAGTGTCTGTTCACTTCATCTTAAATCCCTCTCAAGTACTTGTCCTTATTGGAAAACAGCCGTATAATCAGTCATAATTCAATGTGTTACAGGCTGTTCATGAGGAAGATTTTGGCAGAGAACTGCGAGGAAAGATTATGGAGCAATTTCTCTGAATTATGCACAGGTTAACCACATCCTTCAACAGTAAAAATTGTCATTTCAGTTATAGATATCAAGGAGAAATCGAATACTATTGAACTTGGTAATAAAAATCCCACTGAGTTTAATAGACTTGACTTACTGGGTTTTCAGGAGAGGAAAAACTGAGTATATATCTACAATTTAAGGGGCTCAAAAAAGGAGGGGGAGGGACTTTTTATTCAGGCATGGAGTGACAGGACAAGGAGGAACGGCTTCAAATTGATAGAGGGCAGGGTTAGATGGGATATTGGTAAGAAATTCTTCCCTATGAGGGTGGTGAGGCTCTGGCACAGAGGAGATGTGGCTGCCCCTGGATCCTTGGAAGTGTTCCAGGCCAGGCTGGACAGGGCTTGGAGCAGCCTGGGACAGTGGAAGGTGCCCCTGCCATGGAATGAGGTGAGCTTTAAGGTCCCTCCCAACACAAAGCATCCTGTGATTCTGTGAGTTTAGCAGAGACTCTCTGAGTATCTCTAACAGAGTCCAGCCTAGGTCACCTTCCTGCACACCTGCAAATACACATCAGGAGCAGCCAGAGCACAGAACTCCTCACCCACTTACCCCCTTTATCCACTAACAGACATTGGTTCAGTCTTTGATCAGCAGGATAAACAGATCTTGCCAGTGCCCCAACTCCCCTTCCACACTGGCAAATACCCTTTCCTATTGCACTAATTAACTCACCTCCAGAATCCTGCTTAGGCTCTTCCATTTAGTAGTGATCACATAAACAAATTAACATTATAAATTTCATTGCACATGAAAGCCAGTCTCAAGAGAAACAATCTCATTTAAAACCCAATTTCAGAACACGGGTGCTGCCAGGCATCTCACCAGGACTCATTACAGAATCCACCCGTGGCCTCAATCCCTCCAACATTCATGGTCAGATGTCAACAGTTTTCATTTAATAGGCTAAATACTGAATACTCAACCTGTCCTCATAATAACAGGGTTTGTTTTTCTCAAGCTGGGTAGAGCTCCTGTTAATGGATTTCCACATAATTCTGAGCATGATAACAGCATGTGGACAGGAAAAGGGACCAAGAGTTGTATTTTGAAAAAAAAAATTATAATGCATTTCAGGATTTGGCTGCTCATCAACAACGGAGGGGATTTTCCAAAACATTCCGCATTAGCCTAGCTGTAGCAGTGGTGGCTCCAAAATGTCACCTTTAGTCCTTAGCTCTTACAATCCTAGAATGGCTTGGGTTAGAAGGAACCTTGAAACTGTCCATAGGCAGGGACACCCTCCAGTAGACCAGGTTGCTCCAAGTCCCATCCAGCCTGGCCTGGAACACTTCCAGGGATTAACATCCTTATTGTTTCTGCCCAAAAGGAGGCAAGATACACACAACTTCAGCTTTGTATCAGAAAAAAAATAAGCTGTGGAGGGCTCTGACTTTGGTCTTCCTGTTCTCCCACAGATATCCCTTGTGGCCCTGGGTATGGCACCTTCAGGCCCAATGTGTATTTACACACTTAAATCACACTAAATAGGATTTCAAAAGCCTCCATCCACATCTAAATTCCTTCACAAATCTTGCTTTTGATCTCTCCAGCTACATCCGTATTATCAAATCAGCTCAAAGCTGTACCAGTGCTAGAAATCCACCCCACTGGTTGTTCTTGATATTTAAAGTCCAGCTCCGCTCTGGCTGCGGCTCCCACCAGTAACCTCAGGCACGGGGAGCTGGGTGGAGTGGCTGACTCACACTCCACATCCACAGCCCATGTGCATCAGGGCACAGAGCCAGTACCTCCAAGGTTTTAGGACTAAACCACAGGAATGAGGCAGAAGCAGTGAATATGCAGAACTTCTCTGTAGATGAGAACAGCTTTGTTCACCTCCCAGACAGGGAACTGGCTTGTATTAAACTGTACTTACATACCTTGGAATGGGGCCATCCAAGGAAAGAAGGGCTCTTGAGTGGATGCTTCTATTTTTCTATTCTCACAGTAATACAGCTAGACAATTTGTTTTGTACTCCTGAACCAAACAATTGCACATTCACAGTTGGAGGTAGGGTACAAATATTGTCTCTGGCTGATCCCTTGATCCTGTCGTCCTTGCTGAATTAATCACACTCGCAGATCAATCCAGGATTTATTGCTGGCAGAGCAGATGGCCAGGCAGACTGCAGTTGTGAGCAAGGCAGGCACGTTCTCCTTCCAATTATCCAGCAGCATTTTCCAACAGTGGATATTTAAAATTAGACATTATTTTAAAGAAATGTTAGCTCTCTCTTCTTCCTTCTTCAGCTCTACAGGGACAATGACCCCTGATTTTTGCTCTGCTTCCATCCTCTAAGGCTCAGTGAAAGTATAGGATGGCTGGTGCCCCTTTCCCTTTCAACTGAATGTTTTTTGCCCCATTTTCTTCTGCCGTCTTCCCTTTTTCCACAGAAATGAGGTGACAACACCAGCTGCTGTTTGGCAGAGGGATTTCAAGGGTGCATTATATTAATTGCTGAGCCAAGGGCTCCAGGAGAGGGAAGAGAAGCTGCATTCATGGGTCTCATGGCATGGAGCAGCAGGAATGGGGGTGACAGTGTGTCCCTTTCAAACAGCCTGGACAGGACTTCCCTGTCACAGGAGTAAATTTGCCGTGAAAGACAGACGTGCTGTTCTCCCAGTGTTTACATCTGTTCTGCATTCAGAGTCCCTCTGGATGATAATTGCTCCTGTCTCCCCTCTGTCCCCTGCTGAGGAGCTGTGAGAGCTGTCAGGGGAGTTTCAGCCCGGCTCCATCATGTTCTGTAGGAGACACCTCACTTTGCTCCAGAGGTGAACAGGGTTAACCCAGAGCGAGTTTGGAGTCCCTGAAGGAATGAAACTCGACAGGACAGTCCAGAGGAGACGATCCCCCCATGCTGGGACACAATGGCCATTCTGATTAATCACATCTATGCAAAGGCATCAAAATCATCCCCTTGGCTCCATGGCTAGAGAGAAGACAGGGAGGTTAGGCAGAGCACAGCAAGGCTGCACGGGATGCACACTGCATCAGACAGCCTGTTATCCACACAGGATCACAGCATCTCAACAGCACCCAAAGGAACAGCAGACATGGCAAAAAGCCTACAGGACCTGGGAGGGGAACAGTGCCCAAGTTTGCATTGATGTGAACTTAGAACCATGGAATCCCAGAATGGTTTGGGTTGGAAGGGACCTTAAAGATCACCTGGTTCCAATCCCCCTGCCACAGGCAGGGACACCTTCCACTGTCCCAGGATGCTCCAAGCCCTGTCCAGCCTGGCCTGGAACACTTCCAGGGATCCAGGGCAGCCACAGCTTCTCTGGATAATCTGTGTCAGTGCCTCACCACCCTGACAGTCAAAATCTCTTCCAGTTTGAAGCCATTCCCCCTTGACCTGGTACTCCAGGCTGTTGTAAATATTCTCTATCTTTCTTGTAGGGTCCCTTCAGGTGCTGGAAGCCTTCTCTTCACCAGGCTGAACAATCCCAATTCTCTCAGTCTTTCCTCACAGCAGAGGTGCTCTGTCCCTCTGATCAACTTGGCCTCCTGTGGACTCGCTCCAACAGGTCAAAGACATGCCAGCAGTGCCCTAACCACCACCAGAGAATATTCACTGTTTAGTATTTCACTCTTTGCTGCTTCCCACAAAATGAAAATAGAAAATTTGAGGTGTGCAGTTGCTCAGCCTTATGCTCAACCTTTCAATATAGACACCTGCCAGATACAAATGTGTATTAATTTGAAAAGCTAAAAGCTAAAGACAGGGGTCCTTGCACTTCAGAACTATTTATTAAAACAATGCTAGAATTGACATTTCCAATGCCTTGAACACAGCACAAACCAAGCCAGTGCACTCCCTTACTCTGCAGCCCAGAGAGAGGATGCCAATTCCCCAAGATGTTGGTCCCAGATACATATTTTAAGAACTACAACTCCTTTTCCCTGCTGTACTGTAGGAACTTATATGCCTGCATGTCTGGCAGTTCAAGGCTGCTCTTCAAGAACACCAGGGCTACCTCTCAGATCCCAGAACTCTCTCTTCCCCAGCAGTTATCATTTAAACTCTGTTCCCAGACCAGCCTCAAGGCCAGCTCAGCACACAGGACCAATTCCCTGGGCTCAATTCCCTTCTGGAGGAGGTGGGAAGAAATGACATCTCCACAGCTCTCCCTTTGCTGACAGAGAGAAGCAGTTACCCACCATAAGGGAAGCCCTGCAGAGGATGTAACCAAACTGGAGTTACACATGTAGAAGCCAAATCCAACATCTCCAGCATTTATAAAGCCCTCTGTGGAGGCTTTCCCAGAAGCTGAGCTTAATTTGTTTAGACCTTGTAGTACATCACCAAAGCTGCAGCTGACACAACTGTGCCAACTAACAAGGGCAGGGGATGGACCCACCTGCCACATCTTCAGTTTTGTTCCAAGGGGTGAGGCCCACCTTAAATCCTCACCCCTGCCATACAGGAGTGCGGCTGATCAAATTCCAGCCACTCCTACACCCACAGAGTACCTCATGTCCTTCCCCTCCCTCTCAAGGCTGCTCAATGTCCGTTCTGCCTCTCAATGGCACTGTGTCAGAATCTCACCTGCCTGTGCTTGGCTTCCCACCCTCACCTGCACCTAAGCAGAAAATTGCAAGAACTTCACCTGTGAGGAGCTTGGGAGAGCCAGCTTGTATTCCAGTCAATTCAACAACCCATGGAACAGTAGGCACAGGCATACTCACACACTGTCACACACAGACAGCAACTGCCCCAGCTTCCATCCCTGGAAGTGTCCAAGGCCACGTTGGACACGTCTTGGAGCAGCCTGGGATAGTGGAAGGTGTCCCAGGGGTGGAACTGGGTAGTATTTAAGGTCCCTTCCAACCCAAACCAATCTACCTTCAGCTCCTCAGAACAAACTACATTTCTCCTCTTCTCCATATTATTCCCAGACACCCTGCCAAGCCACAGATCTCCTTAGCAAACTCCCAGCCCTGGGCAAGCTGCCAATACACACCTGGAAGGGAAAGCACCACTGTGAGATGCTCAGGCTGCAGGTACACTGCAGGTTTGTCCTGCTGTGCAGAGGTTCCCCATTTTGATTCCTACTCCCTCTCTGCTTTGACTTTAATCACCACTCAACTGACCTTTTCATCATAACTGTTAGAAGCCAATGACCTTTCCTGAATAGAAGCAGCTGCCCTTCACTTCATATCCCTGATCTCCTGGCAATTCTTTTCATTCTGCTGCTGGTTTTACTGCCTGTGATGTGGCAGTACCAACAAACTACTGCCCATTTCTGAGTGAAGCACACTCAGTGATGAGCAGAGAATGCCACAGGACAGCAGAGGTGATCTTCTCCCATAGGAGAGCTATTTTTTTTTTTTCTCCTTTTCTGGAAAACCATTCATCTCCCGTAGCAGCTTCTTTTTCCCCGAGCTTTTGGCAGTAGATTTTGCCTTTCAGTGACTGAGATGCCATTCAGGAGCCAGATGTGCTGAAGCAGCTGTGTATTTTCTCCTTCATAGAGTTCTCTCACCTGGGAGCAAAGGGGTTTATTTCTGTCATGTCTCATCTGTGGCCTATTAATGCTGTTCTTTGGTGTTCACAGAAACAATCTGTGTCAGGTACTGAAGCTGAATTCCTTGGATTATACTTGGCAGTTTTTTCAACAATAGAGGAATCAAAGTCTCCAAAGATCGTGACAGGATGAAACAGCAAGGGTGCAGAAAAGAAGGTCTTAAATCAAATCAATGCAGTGGTCTCTTGGGCAGGAAAGAGATGAGCCCATGATTGTGGGAAGGTAAAAACCCCCTAAGTTCTCCATCTCCTTCAAGCTTTGGGGTTTCCTTGACACCCACTCTGACACTGTTCAGGGGGCACCTGCACTCTGTATTGTATCCCACAGCTCCAGGCTCTGCCAGGAGCCTGTGGGAGAGGTGCAACAGGGAAGTTTATGTGACATTGCAGGCTAAGCCCCACGCTGCCTCGCACCTCATCTGGAGGCAGTGGGAGGTCTGTGACACAAAGGTGCAAAGCAGCAGAGCACAGCAGTTCCCTGCAGTATTCCAACAGCTCCTCTCCTCCCCATCACAGCAGATGGAAACAGGAATTGTTTTAGGTACAACAGCAAATGAGGGAGCAGTCGAGACTGGACTGTGACAAGTCCAACACAAACTCCAGGAAGCTGAGAAAAGGAGGAAGGTCACACCAAGCATCACCAGACTTTCCCTGTTACACAGGGACCACTTTGCAATTAAAACAGGGCAACACAACCTCTTAATGAAACATTTTATTTAAACCAATACAAGCACCATGCTTAGCAAAAAAAAACATTTGGTTTAAAGTAAACATGCAATGTGAAGTAGCAGAGACTAAACAGCGTATGGAAGTTGTACTGGTTACTGGTATTTTCATGGAACTGCCAAATTCTCAAATCTGGCCATGAACCTCTCACACCTTTTAAGACAAGTCTGGACCACAGAACAAACACGAGTTTCACTGAGCCCCTTCTCGTGTCCCACCACGGCTCCACTTCACAGTCACTACATGTATGTATAAAAAACGTTCATGATGTTTATTTTTGGAATGCACTGAAGTAAGGAGTTGAATTCTCTTGCTTCTGCCTGTTTGAGTCAGACCCCTGTCATCAGTTTAACATCGTTTCTGGACCAGCTATTTTACAGTTAAAGATACAAAAGTGGAATCCTGGTACAAATGCAAAGATGCTCCTTTGGAGAAGTGAAAAAGGTGTCAACACCTGCATTATTGCCTCCTTTAATAGATCAGAACAGTATTCATGATACTAGAAATACACTTAAACCATCAAAAACCAGCATTTACATTTTTTTGTTAAAAATATTCAAAACACTACAAGTCTATTTCATGGGCTGACATGCAAATTCATACTTTAAATCAGCTTACCATCAGTGAATGGGATTACAAGAGCTGTATCCCAGCCATCTAGTCAATATTTAAAACAAACCTGATTAATTGTGGCAGAATTGGAGAGACCTTTAACTCCAGACCAAGGATTTTATGGCCAACTTACTAACTCCTGAAAAACAGGAGCTCCCAATGGAAAATGCTGACTCTCAGACCTTTAGCTACAAAGGCTCCCCTAGGCTAATTTATGTTGTCCTTTAGATGTCTCTTTAGAGGTCTGAAAATTCAAGAGAAATGTGTGATTACAGATGGGCAACTCACCAGCAAAGCCCAGCAGGAACATACTGGCCTGAACATGGACTCATCTGCCTCCCACTGAGCCTAAGGGGGCAGCAGCACAGAACACACAGTTCTACAGATAAGGTGGGGAAAAGATGTTATGAAAACAAGGATTATTTGTGCAGGAAAGACCTGGACATAATGATGTCTTTGTTTAATCAAGTGTTAGCACTACCTGCATCTCAAGAGCCCAGGACAATTAGCAGCAGCCAGTTGTGTCAAAACACTGCATTAAGACCAAAGAGAACACAAACAAGGCTGGAACAGCAAACACCCTCTGCACACTCATTCTCCCAGAACCTGCAGCTGCTTCCACAGCTCAGCCAGGGAGGGAGGAACAGCTGCCAGGCAGGGCTGGCTGAAGAGTAATACTGGTGGGCTGAGCAGCATCAACAGCACCTTTCAGGAGAAACTGGGCTTTAACACTCTCAGGAGGGTCTGTCTGCTCCCTGCAAGGCTGGAGGGGCAGCACCCAAGGCAGAAAGTGCTTAAGTGAGGCACAAGAACATGTGAAGTGGAAGAACTCGGCTGAAGATTCAGCTGTAAGGAGTAATGTTTTCTTGGCAGAAGGGGGAGCAATCCAGAGATGAAAGGTCAAATTTCATCATTTCATGCAGCAGCTCCTCCCTTCCCTCCTGATACAGGCCCCTTGTACAGTTATTTTTTGTGCAGACCTGTGCAGGCAGCAGTTGGCTGCTGGCAGCCCACCAGTGTACAAAGTACAACAGACATGATTAATCCAGTTTTTCCCCACTGCAAATCAAGCTGAACATTCCAAGCAGCAGCTTCCCTCTCGCCCACACTGTACTTTGACACACCTCACCTTTAGTACAATCCCAAAAAAACCTCAAAAGAGATTCTTGCTGTTTCCAGACTGATGCTTGGAATGGCACTATCTTTAAGCCAAAGTCTTATTTATACAATGTTTGTCACAAAAGACATGTTTTTTATTGATCTGCAGTACAGAATGATCAAGCAATAGTTTCATAATCAACATTTTTTCCATCCAGGGAAATGAAATTGTTTTTCCAGTTCAGTACGTTAACACAGAAATTTAATTACAAGCACTTCTTTCCCGCACCAAAAGATCGATTTAATTGGATCATTCCAACACGTATTTGGAAAAGCTCCTCTCAAGTCAGATTTATATATAAATAAATGAGCAATAACATCAAACTAGGAAGAGATTTACCAACACTGAAGACCTTTGCAAATGAATTCCTTGTGATCTTGCAGGAATTAGTGTTTTAACACTAACACAACCTATGTTGACAAACGAAAACTAACCCCACTTTTAGCAAAGGTTTCACAGGATGAAATACTGGCCTCCAAATTTAACACTGCATTCCTTCCCAGCGAGCAGATTGGTTGGGGCAGCTGTATTTTAAGGTATGTTATCAACAGGAAGCTGCTCTTACGCAGACACTTGTTCAGTAGCACAACAAACACTCACAAGCAAGATAGGGAGAGAGTGTCCCATGAGTGCTCCTCCTGCCACAGCACGTGCTGAACCTGTCCCACATCAGACAACTACTCTATTCAATATAAAACAGACCTGTAAAAAGACTGGTCATTTATAAAAGTTAAATACTATTTTCACATTAGATTTGCTGTTTCAAAGAGATGAACCGTTAAGTAGATGAAAATCAAATGATCACTTATGCAAAAGCTTCATCTGGAATGTAATTTTGACCAAAAAGCCATTAGAAAGTTAGAGGTTGTAATTAAAGTACTCAAAAGCTACGTGTGGCCAACTTTTATAACAAAAGAGATATAAATCGTTCATTATCATGAAAAGCTTTAACCTCCTGACTCCTACAAATGGAGCAGATGATTGGAATTTCAAAGAAAATGAGGTTGGCTTTTTGTTTTAACAGATGTCAACTGCAGCACGAGGCACTAGGAGCAAATATTACTTGGATTCTTTAACAAAGTTTTTACCAAATTTTTAAGAAGTGGCAGTGTAAAATTCTCAAGTCCTTTTAAAGCTAACAAATGAAAGGCACACAGTATCACCAGGTGTTCAGATAACAGGAAATGAGCAGAGGTAAACTTCTCAACAGTGTCAGAACAGAGATGCAAGAAGAAATCTGGTACAAGAGGAACCAGAGTTGTAGTTCAGCCCTTAGTTATCAGCTAGTTCCTGTGAGACTGTATCAGCATGAGAACTGACTGGACAGTCCAAGCTTTGCCCTGAAATTTAGAGATTGACTCAGGCAACTGAGGAATTACTGGAATGACAAAAATTAGTTCCAAGAATTTGAGACAGTTCACATGGACTCGATGTAAAGATAAATGGATGGATTTGCAGTACAAGGATTTTGACTTTTTAATACCAAACAAATGCTTCCAGGGAGCTTCCAACAAATGCTTCAAAACTGAGAAGACATTAAGTCAAAAAATCTGGTAACTGACAGTACATAAATTCTGCACATAAATGGCTAATGTGTGTCATAAGGATGCATTTGTAGCTCAGAAAAAGTTAGTGTCAGCTTCCAAATGTTGTTTGTACACGGTTATAAATCCAGAACTGAACTATTTTAGTTACAGAAATATTAGTCACAGGAGTGCAAAAGGAGTCCCTGCAGAGGAGTATTCCCTTTTAGCAGGTACCAATAAGGAAACACCTGCAAAGATTTGTTACTTCAAGGAGACAGACCTGCTATTCTTTGCACAAACTCTGCACAGGAGAGATACTGCAGGAGACAGCTGTGAATACAGTGCATTGCTTGGATGTAAGTATTCATGTCTGGTTCCAGTATCACCAGGATGGTACATAAATACTTAGAACAGAGGTTTTCCTTAGTGGAAAAAGCCCAGCTTCTCACGCAGCCATTCTTCAGTTAGGTCTTCTGTATTTCTGATTTCGAATACCTAAACAAAATGGCATTGCATCAATTCCTGAGGGATGGGACTGGAACGGGACAAGCACAAAATGCAAGCAGCGCCTTTCCACAGACATTGTCTGAGCTGCAATAAACCACTCACCAACCTACAATTTTCAGGTGCTTTCTTTTCCTCTGAAAGATCAGAGGAAAATACACAAGACTAAGTGGCAAAAAACATCACTAACATGAACAAGAATCTTGTAATTGCTATTTCTAGGCTTTACTCTTATCCCTTAAGAATATGAGAAAAGCACATGTACTACATTTTAAAATAACCCTGAAGTGGCCCCATCTCACATGCATTATCTCAGCAAGATGGTATTTTGAAGAATACAAATAATTTAGTATCTGGGTTGATTTAAGCCCGAAGTTCAGCAATTTTACTCAGTCCAACACACAGTTATTTTTTCTTTAAACTGAAATACATTCATAGTAGCCAGTAGCATATTGTTTTACCTGTAAAATATCTCACAATAGAAAACTTGGGAAAAAACCCCAACAAAATCCTAAAAGCATAAAATGGTTTGGGTTGCAAGGGACCTTGAAGAACATCCAGTTCCAACCCTGTGCCAAGGGCAGGGGCACCTTCCACTAGCCCAGGCTGCTCCAAGCCCCATCCAGCCTGGCCTGGAACACTTCCAGAGATGGGGCAGCCACAGCGTCTCTGGGCAAAACCCCCAAAACAATCTTAAAATTACTAACCCAAAGCTTTGTGAAGTCTTTAATGAAGCCTTGAAGCAGAAAACAAGGCCCAAAACACCAATATACTATTTACATTCCATGTGGGCAAGAAACTGGTTAGGGTTTGGGTTTTGTTTTTAATAGCATGAAAAGAAACTACATTAATTATGCATTGATTACTGCAGTCCATGAGATGCCCAAAGACAAAAGTCAGGTAATTTTACAAATTCACAAGCCTTCAAAATGGAGAAACCCCGAAAATCAGTGTTACAAGAACAGAACAGCTTAACAAGAGCCAAGCTAATACGCAAGGCACTGGAGACTGACAAGAGAACTCAGCTGAATCATGAGGAAAAAAAATCACACCAGGAGGAAGTCACAGCAGGAGTTAAAATGAAACACAGCTCAGCAAGTGGCAAGAATAAAGTACATTTGAAGAGCAAGCAGGCAATCCCAGCTGGAGACAGCCTGTGTTCTCTGCCTTCAGGAGGAAGATGAATGATCATGAACCTCTATACCCAGTTCTGGACTTGCATTCAAAAGCCATTCAGGCTAAATTTCTCCCATTTCAGAAGTGACAGGAACTCCAAGTGAGCTACCTCCCAGGCTTTCACCTCTTCTCACCAACTCTGTCTTCTTGCTTACTGAAAACTGTCTTTCTCCTTTCTATCACAGTTATCAGGCCTCCAAGATGCAATCTCAACAGAACTAAAAAAAGATTTCTTGGGGCTGTGCTGATTGCTTCCACCATTTTCTGCTGCCTTCCTATTGACTCCTGTCACCCTGAGGTCTAATTTAAATCAGAGGTGTTTTTTCTTACAAGGTACAGCTGGAAGAGGCAGAAGTTGGACAGAGCTTGGAGCAACCTGGTCTAGTGAGAGGTGTTTGAACAAATGAACATTAAGGTCCCTTCCAACTCAAGCCATTCTATGATTCATAGTTATCTTACTGGCCCAACAGACATTTTCACTGGGATGTTAAAGGACTCAGCATGATAAGGAAAACCTAAAGGGAACAGTGATGTGGGAAGAGCTGAAGTCATTTCACATGGTATGAAAAACCTGAAGCAGCTACTGACTCTATTAAGCTTTACTGCTTAAGGCAAAAAGGAGTGTAGGTGCCAATTAGGCAAAGATTTCAAAGATCTCCAAAATGAAAAGCGGGTGACATGTGAATGCAGTGATGTCTTCTGGTGTCAGTACTGGAAGAACCAACACAGGAAGAAATTGTTCATCCCTTGGCACATGTTACTTACTCCGCAGGCTGTTCTGCAAGCATTCAGACCCAGGAACCAGCTAAACTGATCTGTTCCACACCACACTGAAGCTTCAGTCTATTCTTCCCATCAGTAAATTCCTCCCCCACAGCAAAGATGTCCATCCTACTGAGGGATATTTTTGTTTTAGAGAACACTGTTCCTCCTGGTTTTTTAGGGTACAGAAATCTCCACACATACTCCACATACTCCTCCTTCAGTCTTCCTAAACCAGACTCTGTTCACTGTAATCACAGACTCTCACAAAACCCTTCTTGCCATTGGTTCAAGCAAGACAAAACAACAACCTGCAGTGAAGGGGGAGAGAGTTATTTCAAAAGCCAGTTATACCTTAGTGAGTTCAGCTGTCTGTACAAGCTTATTCTTGCTTCCAGCATACATCATCTGCTGCTCAGGCTTACATCCTGAAGTTATGGGGGGAAAAAAGTTTGTTTAGTTACTTTGACTGCAACAATTCAAAAATAAGTTTGGGGTTTTTTTAAGAATTCAAACTGAAAGCTAAAGACATTCACAGGAAGAGTCTCAGGTAACTAAAGAAGAATATGCTCAGTAGTTGCTAAACTCTTTTACATACCTAGTTACTCTAGCTCTGAGAAATAAAGGGTAAAACAATGCAATCAGTTTATCTTCTTCCAGGGGATAACAAGGATAATCCAGTAACACCAGCAAGATACACTACTACAATTCAGAACACAGATGGAAGCCCAGGAGTAATTCAGCTCTGTAAGCCCAATCCAAGACCCAGGTTATTTGGCTTCTATTAAAATGGCACAGTGCCCTGTCCAGGTGAGTTGATGATGACAGTTGCTGTGACACAAGCAGAGGACACTCTATACTGCTCTCTACAAACCTGGGATGATCCAGGATTACAGTCTGTTTCTCCTGGAAGAGCCTGTTCCCCCAGCACTTTCACATGCTCAGATCTGGGTTAGGGAGCCTCTTTTCCTCCTTCTCCTCCACAGCTGTGACAGCCCTTTAGACTGTCCCCTCACAGCATCCTCTACTGCTGCACATTACATCCAGACCCCCTGAAAACTCCTCTCAAATCCCATCCTATCCCTCTTTAAGTCCTGTTCCTTTCATGGGTAGAATGAAAGGAATAGGATTCTAAGATCCTCAGAAAGAAATGGGTTCCCATGTCCTTCTGAGATGAGAGGAATTTCTTCCCTCCCAGTCACTTATGTCTGAATAGTAAGACAGGTGAGCAGAATCACTCAGGAACACAAGTAGTGTCTTCCAGCCCTCTCTCCAATCACTTCCTGAGCCTTACAGGGTCATGTTTTGAGGATTCCCCAAGATCTGAGGAGAAACAGGTTAGATTAGGTTAAACCTCCATGAGTAGATGCAGAGTGCTCCAGGCCCTGCCCTTCAGAGGAGGGTTGCTGAGCACACTGAGAACAGGCAGACACACCTTTTGGCCAGCTAAGCAGGAAACCAACACTCTAGTTCAGCCTTCAGAAGTGGAAAAGAGAGAATCTCTATCATACATCTGAAGTGCCCTAAATGTGAACCCCAAAGGCAGGAAAACCTCCTTGAGAGCACTCAGTTTTATCTTCCCTAGAAGAGAATATTCCCGAATTTACAACACACAGTAGATACAGAGTTCACTCACCAACTGGACTGGAGAAGATAAAGCACAATGGATAGGAAACTCTTCCATCTTCATGCTGGTACTTGTAACTATACACAATAAATGTTTTTTCTGAGGTTAAAGAAACTAAGAAATCAATTATTTTAGTAGCATATAACCCTCAGTTATCAGAGCTTGATGCAGGCAGAAGTCAGTGTTGCATTTTAGATGATGTTTTAATTTGGCAATAATAACCTCACTGGTTTGTTTTCACTTCCACATCTGACTTTCAGAACTGGCCCCACCTCAATGTGAGGGCTGTCTCTGTAGTAATGTTTCACATCTGAGCTAAAAATCACCCTCTCATCACAAATATTCCTCTTCCAACTTTGTAAAAAGACTTCCCACACCCACCGGTGTGGTTTTGGCTTAATGAAAGCCAAATTCTTTCTTTGCTGACCAAGAACTTCGTTGTTTCACGTGTTCTGCTCAATTTGAACTGCAGTTTTAGCCAGGACTTCTGTTTTACAGCCTCCCACTGCACTGTAGGCATGAAAGGCAAGATTCAGAACAGCACAGGGAATGGTGTCAGCCAGCTCTTGAGGCTAATAGGGCAGGTATTTTTTTCACATGTAACTTAAGTACCCCTTTTATTTCACTAGTTAAGAGTAATTTACTTGACCCTCTTTTGTTCCTTTTTTTTTTTTCAAAACAGGGATACCTCCCTGGATCACATGCCCACAGCAATCCCAGAATCAGTAACTGCAGCAAAACAACAACAACCACATCCTGAGAAAGTAACAAAACAGATCCAGAGTTACACAGGCAGATTCCTATATTTAGAAGTAGCCACTGACTGGTACATTTTACTCACTTCTTTACATTACCAGCAGCATGGCTTTGCTTTACTTCCCCAAACATTATATAGTCTAAAAGGAAATAAAATGTCAGGAAAGACTTAAATGAGTCATTGTTTCAGCAAGTGGTACGACAGTTCATTGCAGCCTGAGAACTGATCCCTGGGTTATTTCACAAATAAAGGATCAGCAAGATCACACTACAGCAATCATTGGCCTAAAAAGGTGAAGTCCAACATTTTGAACAGCTTCCAGGAGTGAGTAAGTCCAAATGGCAGCAGCATAGGAAGGATATCGAGGTTGTCTCTCAGGCAGCTCATCCTTTAGCTCATCAGGAGAAATACCCTGGTGACATTAAACACAAGCAGCATTTGAGCAAGTACCTCACACTGGAAGGTTAAGGCAGGGTAATGGACAGTGAAACACCTGTAGGGCAGATGCTGATCTACAGGTGAACTGATAAGGACCTCCCAGATTACTACAGCAGTTTAGGAAGATTTGTGTGCCAACAGACTCCTATGACTAAACACAGAATTAATGTTAGCATGAATAATCATCCCTATTTTAGGCATAATAAGTTGAGCAACCATTTTTGGCTTTAGTTGGCTATGCTGGCAGTTACCATGCTTTGCCAACCCTAGTGCTAAACAGAAATAAGTAACCACACACCATAAAGTAAGTTAAAATCAGCTACATAAATCAAAAGTTTGAAAAATTCAGACGTTTCTTGTTCAGCCAACAAAAAAGATTCCCCATAACATTTGAGTGTTACATTAACATCTACATTCTAGGGAACAAGAGCTATGGTTAATGCTCAAATCCCTGGGAAGGATTTAATTTTGCCCTATGGACCGTTAAGAAACACCACACACTGGGCTGACCTTATTATGCCACCCATCAAATTTAGAGTCTGCAGGGGATTAGCAATCCTGCTTCTAATTGGTGGCAGACCAGTTCAGAGACAAATGTGCAGATCTACGTGGAAACACAGCAGAAATCTCTTCAAAAAGCCAGCAGGTGCCAAAGATGCTTTTTACATCATTAAAACAGCTTTAAAATAACTTTTTTTTGGGTGCAATTTATTAGTCAACTCAATTTCTTCTGCACAGTTTCACTATTAATAGTGCTGTGCTTTACATGCAGAGTGACCATGCATTTAAATAAGCTCATGACCCAAATTAGATTAAGAGTTTGATAACAATTTGAAACTAAGGCAGTACCTTAGAGACAACAATACATTGCAGGCTGAAGATATTCTTATTTACAATTCATTTAACAAACCTCATGCTCCTCATCCAGCACCACCAACTGCTTATCCTTGTCGATTTTCACTATAAATCAAAATAAAACACAGATCAATGGTTTTTTTCAATCGATTTATACAATGGATGCATGAAGCTTTTTAGCACTCAACAATTATAGTCCTCGTGATTCTGTTTTTCTTCTTCAGTGTATCCCATGATTTCCCAAAATCATTTTACAAACAGTGGTAGACTCTGAGCCATAATTAAATATAAATATTCTGCTAAGAGCAGATGGAGACTTGAATCCTAAGAACAGCACTGTTTTATTGTTAAAATTACAGGCAGAATTGAAAGTGCTGCAGCTCAGAGAACAAACACCCCCCTGGCTCATGTTTACCTGATATAGCAGCAATCTTAGACAGGGAAGAAAAGAGGAGAGAGGATTTTCTGACAATTTTTGTCAGGCACATTTGGAACTTACTTATAATGGCAGCATTGTTGGTCTCTTTGCGAAATCGGAATTTTCTCAGTTTCTCCACCAGGTCTTCGGCAACATCGCAAACCACCAGAGATTCACTCTGCAAAAAGGAAACGGCAGAGGGGAGGGAGAGATAAATCATCCACAAAGTGAAACAAACAAAAAAATCCCTGTATCACCCACATCTGTGCATAAATACTGAAGAGGGGCTGCATGCAGCTTGTCCAAAGCTTCAGAGCATCACATAAACCAGAAAAAAAATGTAGGTGAAAGCAAATTGTTTTTTTTTAAAAAAGCCACATGAACGGAACATTTATCCATTTTAATTTCCCTCTTCAAAGTCACACAGTTAACTGGGAGTATTTATTAACTACTCCTGAAGTGGGATTATTCTCAGAGCTCTTAGAAGTAAACTTTACACTTCAGCAGTAGATTTTACTCTTTTACACCTAAAAAGTAAATTTTACACTTCTTTTTCCAAGCCCTGAAATAAGGGAGTGCCTTCAAGCAACAGCAAATGGGATCAAGTAATTTAAGCATTTAACATAGTTAAGAGCTACTATTAGTATTTAAGAACATTGTCCTTGTTTATTTTTACCCACAAAAATATTGAGATTCACACACACACAGAAAGAGTTTCAGACATTTTAACCCAAAAACATGCAGCCATTTCCCCCTGTGCACACCAAGCTCTCAGAGATGCTCAAGTACCATATTAGTCACCACACTGAAGATGAGGAAGGAAATTATTGTTTCACAAGCAGCCATGCAGGTTATCTTCCCTTACACAAGCAATTTCTGAACTGCACCAAGCCAACCACTGCCATTTCCTGAGCAACATTTTATACACACAACCTCCATCACCAAGGGGTTCATGCCAGCTTGATAAAGAAGTTACTTAAAATCTGCAGCTTAAAATGTATTTGTCAACTCCCAAGGCATCAAGAACTTTGTACCAAAGTAACAGTCTTTCAAGGTTTCCTTAAAAAAATTCCTCAGATTAAAAAAAAAAAAAAAAGTGCAAGATTACCAATCAAAAGTTCTCATAAAGAGCTCTTGCATTGAGACAAATCACTGCTTTTAAACCAGAATGTCACTATTTAAGCTCCCAGTTCTGTCTCCTCATGTCCAACATCGTGAGATTCCCCCAGAAAGCAGACGGGTGGCTCTGCTTCCCTACTTCCAATACCCCACGTTTCTTGTTGCTCCTAAAAAGATTTCCACCTTGATCAAATTCTGGCACAAAGTTTCATCCCTGTGCTTCGTCTGGATAGCTGGAGAGGAAATCAGGCTCTGCTGTGACAGCACAGCTCAGGCACTGCCTGTACAGTGTCCCCGATTTTGCTCGTTTCCCCTAAATCTTGGCTCCCTCTGATCAGCGGGTGGGTCCCTCTGACCCAAACAGGTTGAACTCGATGATCTCAGAGGTCTTTTCCAACCTAACTCATTCTGGATTCTGTGAAATATCCATAGTATCCACTCTCACTCACTGAGGGGAAAAAAAAACCCTAAAAAATACTTTAAAACACAACAGAATTCAGGGCTGCATTTCATAGTTGAAGTCGTATTTCATATAAAATGTCACTTGTACCCACTCTCACTAACCCAGGAGGTCTCGATTAAAAAACCCAACAGGACTCAGGGCTGCATTTCAAAACTGAGGTTATATTTTATATAAAATGCTCTTTTGTGAAGGAAGCTTTTCTCCCAATCCTCTGGGCTCTCCAGCTTCTCCCAGCAGACAAGCCATGCTCCTGCTCACACCTGTGCAGCCACACAAACACAAATCCCCGAGGGGATCTGAAGGAAAACACTTGGTAACATCAGATCCAGGCTGTTTATCGGGGCTAAGCCGGCTCACCAACGCTTGGCTTAACAAAAACTGAAGAAAGCCAAGGCAGGATTGCTGCACAGACAGGGGCACACCTGCCAGCACCACCGAGGGGTGCTGCTGCTCCCTGGACCCTCCTGTGCACATCCCCCCCGGGACACCCACTCCCCTCACCCTCAGACTGGCAAGTAAACATGAATTTCCCAAAGTGCCTCAAGCACGACTCTCTCCAGAGAGACACACAGCAAAACAGCCCAAGATTTGATCAAATTTGCTTTGCAACTGCTCCTTCCAGAGGAGATTCACCTTTCCAAACCTTTACTAAAAGCAGCATGCATGACTCTTCCTTTTTCCACGACCATTACTTTACCCATTAACCAATATTAATGCAAAGTTCCCCACAGCATTCATCCACCACTCCTTGTTTCTCTTGGTCTGTTCCAACCAGCAATCACAGCTCAAGTTCAAATTCACCACTCGGGTGAATGAGTTCAATGAGCAGCAATCAGACGTTCTTCAGCGAATTAGCTCGAAGCATTACAAGACAACCAACAACCAGGTGCGACCAAGCCACCAGCCGTTTCACAGACACATAATCAGCTCCTCAGAGGTCAGAGCACGCGTTTTCCTGTTGGTTATTCTATCATTTCCCTATCGAATCTTTCTGAATCAGCTAACTATGCATCATCTCAGCGGGGTCAGCCCCTCTCCCGGCCGGACCCCCCGCCCTCACGATCCCCCCGGGTGTCCCCTGAGGGAGCGGCGCGCGCTCCCCCCCTCACCATCTTGGCGCGCGCACCAACCGCCGCCGCTCGCGCGCCGCCGCCGCCTCCTCCTCACCGGGTTGAGCCCCTCCCTCACCGCGCCTGCGTGGCGCAAGCCCCGCCCCCCTCCCTCGCCCGCCGACCAACCAACAGCGCTCCCCCGGGGCGGGCGGGGCGGCGTCACGCGCCTACGGGCAGCGGGGAGGTTCAAGGCCGCCGAGGGCGGGAAAAGGCGGTTTCACGTGATGCCGCAGCACCACGCCCCTCCCCGTTGCCGTGCAGCCCAGGCCCCGCCCCTCCCCGTTGCCATGGCAACTCGCGGGCTCGCTCTCAGGCGCCATTTCGCTCTGAGGGGATCTGGGGGAAGCGGCACGGGACGGGGTGGGTTCGGCTTCACAGCTCTTAATGTGCTTTAAAAAGGGCAAGGACTGAAGGTTTAAACCCTGGAACTGAAGCATGAGATGAATCAGAAGTCGTTGTGCTCGCTGTGGTTGTGTGTAGAAGTGGAGTGCAATTCTGGAAGTCATGCGGGGTCTCCAGCACACAAGGCACAAACAGGAGCAGCCAGAGCTGGGCACACACCGCTTGTCCATAACGGGGCCTTGGTGTGAGGCTCTCCTGATGCTGGAGTGAATATTTGGCCTTTTCCATGCCGCTCACAATTTTAGATGCTGCTAGAGCAGAGAAAAATGCACTTTCAGGGATTCCATTACAGATTTAAGAATATAATTGCTTTCTTCAGAATGAAAGAACAGATGCAGCCTTCACATCTCAGACACAACTTCTAGTGAATCATACTAATGATTTAAACACCAAATTTATAAGATTTTCACCAAGGGCTTCAGCAAACACCACAGAAATGCGAATTTGCTGAGCAGCTATTGAAGCCTCACACAAAATCACAGAATATCCTGAGATGGAAGGGACCCGCAGGGATCATCGAGCCCAACTCCTGGCCCTGCACAAGAAAACGCAAAAAGTCCCACACTGTGTCTGAGAGCATTGACCAAACACTCACTGAGATCTGTCGGCCTTGGGGCCATGACCATTCCCTCAGGAGCCTGTTCAGTGCCTGATCATCCTCTGGGGGAAGAACCTGTTCCTGATAGCCCACCTAATCACAGAATCACTGTCTGGTTTGGGTTGGAATGCACCCCAAAGATTATCCAGTTCTTACCCCACTGCTCTGGGCTGGAACACCTTCCACCAGGCCAGGATGCTCCAAATCCTGCCTAACACGGCCTTGAACACTTCCAGGAGGTGAGGCAGCCACAGCTTTTCAGTGCAGCCTGTGCCAGGGCCTCACAGCCCTCACAGGCAACAATTCCTTGCCCATAACCCATCTAACCTCCATTGCAGTGCCAGCAGGAAGCAAAGCAGAGCCATGTGCTGCCAGGGACGCCGCTTTGGGTCACCTCACAGCCACTGCCACTGCAGCTGTGACTGGCAGCTGCCAGGGACAAAGCTGAGGCACACTGAGCTCTCCAGCCTCTGGCAGGGTGGCAAAGCTGAATCCTGCCCCAAGTGCCACCACTGGCTCCAAGAGCTCTCTGTGCAAGCACACAACAGCAACAGCGCTCCTGGTGCTCTAGAGACTGGAAAGGGCACCTGGAGTCCGAACGCACTGCCAGGAGCCAGCACCTCTGCCAAGAGCCCAGGAGCAACAAGGGCCACTTTCCTCCAGAGGCATAAAGGCTCTGCCCAGGGAGCAGGGATATGGGCCAGCAGGGCCGAGGGGACAGGGGACTGGAATCACAGCCAGGCTGCCCTGGACAGGCCTGACAGACAGACAGGATGTGGGGCAGGCAGGAGTCCCCATCCTCTCTGTGCCCACCGGAACACAGGGACTTAAGGCACAGACTTAAGGCAGAGCAGGCCTCTCTCCTCTGGGTTCCACAGAGTTCTTGGAAGGGTTAGGATGAAGAAAAGGTAATCTGGGATTGGAGAATGCAGAGGACATAGGCACAAGAATTCTCTTGCTTTATTCAGCCTTATCCAGTCCCCACAGCTGGTGGAGGGTAGTTGGTATGGATGTCACATATCAGTGCACGGAGCAGCGCTTTGATTACCTGGAGCGGAGGTGACTCAGCTGCTTCAGGAGCTGGTGCAGCACAGCCTGGGGCAGAGTGCCAGGGCATGGGGAGGCCTGCTCTGGGCTGACTTGTGACAGTGGCACTTGTGGGCAGCTGCTGAAGCACTGCTCCTGCTCTTGGGGCTGTAGTGTAGCCACAGCAAAAGGAGCTGTGAAGCACAGAGCAGGGACCAGGTGGAGATGTCCAGCAGCAACTTGGAGGTGGAGAAGAAGGCTGTTGTGATGCACCTGCTGAGCACCCCTGCCACGGTGGCTCAGGAGGGATTTCCTGCTGGATCTCTTGGAGTACCAGCACCACTCCCTGGAGAAGAGAGACCTTGACCACTTCGTTATAGGCAACAAGAGGCTTTCTGTGGAGATCGGCTTGTGGCCAGACTTTGGAATAGTTGAACCACCAAGGCTTTTCCAGCACCTGGTGCATGATCCAGGTGCCCACACTGAGGCCATCCGTGATTACACCAGGCTGTGACATGGGTTCAAGCGGCTCCTGTTCTGCAGCCCTTGAAGGAGATGCTGAGGCACAGGGCTGTCTGATGGCAGCTGAGCTGCCTGATGATGAGCTGTATATAAATTACCTGTATCTATTTTTAACCAGCTTCATTGTACATATAAAGTTTTCATATGTATATATGAAATGTATATATGTAAAACTTTGTGTTATATACATAGATTTGCAATATTAAGCAAAAATCTTACCTAAAGGTTGGATGAGGTTGTATGGCAGCAGCATGTGGAAGACCTGGAGCAGGGCACCCATGAGCCAATGGACCTTGGCTGGGGAGCTCAGCTCTCGTCTGCCTTGGGGCAGCCCCTTCTGGGCTGTTGCTGAGCTGCTGCTCCTGCCTTTGGGGCTGTGTTGTATTGTGGTTTTGTGTTCCGATTCTGTACTGGTTCTGTAATGGTTTATTCCTTTACCCCCCTTCTTCCTGCAATGGTTTTGCCCCAAGTTACCCCCTTCTCCCCCAGTGTCAATCACCCTGAAAAGTGCTGAATCACTCCCTTATGCCCTGCCTGGTGCCTTGTCCATCACTCGATTCCACATCCCACCTATCTAGAATCTTCCACCCTGGGTGTCGAGCGATTGGGTGAGGGCTAGGGGTGCCTCCCTTAAACCTTGGTCATTGGACAGCATATCTGCCTGTTTTGCCACCTGCACTCCCCCAAGTTCCCCACTGGTTGGTGGGTGATCCCTTCCCCCTGTTTACACCCTGCTTTATATACAGTTGCGCAGCCCTGCTCGGGGCTCGTCGCTGTTGGTTCCCCTGAAGTACGGAGCTCTCCGGAGCCCCGTAATAAACTTCGGGCTTTAACCCCTGCCAAGAGTCGACCCTTTATTTCCTCCACGGACGTCGCTGCTTCTCCTCCGTCCCCGGGTTGGTGTCAACCCGAGCCGCTCCCCGAACCTCCCCGAGGAACAGGGGAGTGTCCCCCGCAGTCAACCGTGCCAGCTGGTCGGGCGAAGCCAAGCGGGCTTCTGGTGGGCACAGTGGCAGGGCTGTGGCTCAGGCGCAGAAGAGCAGCCATAAGGGAGAGAGCAGCAACATGCAGACCTGAAGCAGAGGTGAGAAGGCGCAAGATGGAAATCGAGCAGAGAAGGCTTTGCTTAAGGAAGGGATTCAAAGAGCTAAAGGAAATACAGAGGACAATGAAAGTAACACAGAAGAAAATGACAAGTTAATTTTAAATCATCAAATATAACATTTCAGCCTCTGACACATGCCGAGCACAATGTGTCCTGAGACAATGCTGTGGCAGAGGCAGAGTTCTTTGGGCATGTGGAAGGGAGGGCCCAGCAGCACAGCTGGCATCATAAATGCAGGAGGTCCTCACCTGCATCCTGGTGGGTGTAGGCTTTTCCACTCTAGACCTTAAAGATGGTTGTGATGCACCTGCTGAGCACCCCTGCCACGGTGGCTCAGGAGGGATTTCCTGCTGTGTTGTATTGTGTTTGTTTATATCAATGTTATTACCCATGTTTGGTAGATGGTTTGTCCCTGTAACTCCCCCATGCCCCTATGGTTCAGCCCCTGTCACTCCTCCCTATGCCAGCCCCTTGGCTCAGCATAAATGCTGAGTCACTCCTGTGTCCCCTCCCTGGTGCCTTGTCCATCACTCGGCATCCTGTCCCCACCATCTAGAAGATTCCACCAGGGGTGTCGAGTGATTGGATTAGGACCAGGGACCCCTCCCCTAACCTCCCCTGATATGTTGTTGTCCCAATCCACCATCCCAAGAGCCACTCCCCAGTTCTTCCCCATTGGTTGTTAGCCCGTTCCACTCCCCGTATAAAGAGTTGTCAGGGCCCTCTTGGGGCACTTGTTGGTTGGTTTTGTTGAAGGTTGTTAGGGCTCTTGAGAGCTTCTAATAAACTTTTCGACGTTCACCCCAATAAGAGTCTGCCACTTCATTTGGTGGATTTGCTGTTCGGTCGCTCCTCCGGAGGCACTCCTGGAAAACCAGCAGGAACCGAAGGGAGTGCCCTCCGCCATCATCGTGCCATCTAGCTGGGTCACTCAGGTGGACACCGAGTGGACACGACGGCACTGCTGGATCTCTTGGAGCACCAGCACCATTCCCTGGAGAAGAGAGACCTTGACCACTTCGTTGTAGGCAACAAGAGGCTTTCTGTGGAGATCGGCTTGTGGCCAGACTTTGGAATGGTTGAACCACCAAGGCTTTTCCAGCACCTGGTGCATGATCCAGCTGCCCACACTGAGGCCATCCGTGATTACACCAGGCTGTGACATGGGTTCAAGCGGCTCCTGTTCTGCAGCCCTTGAAAGAGATGCTGAGGCACAGGGCTGTCTGATGGCAGCTGAGCTGCCTGATGATAGTGTACATATGAGCTGTATATAAATTACCTGTATCTCTTTAATCAGCTTCATTGTACATATAAAGTTTTCATATGTATATATGAAATGTATATATGTAAAACTTTGTGTTATATCTATAGATTTGCAATATTAAGCAAAACTCTTACCTAAAGGTTGGATGAGGTTGTATGGCAGCAGCATGTGGAGGACCTGGAGCAGGGCACCCATGAGCCGATGGACCTTGGCTGGGGAGCTCAGCTCTCGTCTGCCTTGGGGCAGCCCCTTCTGGGCTGTTGCTGAGCTGCTGCTCCTGCCTTTGGGGCTGTGTTGTATTGTGGTTTTGTGTTCCGATTCTGTACTGGTTCTGTAATGGTTTATTCCTTTACCCCCCTTCTTCCTGCAATGGTTTTGCCCCAAGTTACCCCCTTCTCCCCCAGTGTCAATCACCCTGAAAAGTGCTGAATCATTCCCTTATGCCCTGCCTGGTGCCTTGTCCATCACTCGATTCCCCATCCCACCTATCTAGAATCTTCCACCCTGGGTGTCGAGCGATTGGGTGAGGGCCAGGGGTGCCTCCCTTAAACCTTGGTCATTGGACAGCATATCTGCCTGTTTTGCCACCTGCACTCCCCCAAGTTCCCCACTGGTTGGTGGGTGATCCCTTCCCCCTGTTTACACCCTGCTTTATATACAGTTGCGCAGCCCTGCTCGGGGCTCGTCGCTGTTGGTTCCCCTGAAGTACGGAGCTCTCCGGAGCCCCGTAATAAACTTTGGGCTTTAACCCCTGCCAAGAGTCGACCCTTTATTTCCTCCACGGACGTCGCTGCTTCTCCTCCGTCCCCGGGTTGGTGTCAACCCGAGCCGCTCCCCGAACCTCCCCGAGGAACAGGGGAGTGTCCCCCGCAGTCAACCGTGCCAGCTGGTCGGGCGAAGCCAAGCGGGCTTCTGGTGGGCACAGTGGCAGGGCTGTGGCTCAGGCGCAGAAGAGCAGCCATAAGGGAGAGAGCAGCAACATGCAGACCTGAAGCAGAGGTGAGAAGGCGCAAGATGGAAATCGAGCAGAGAAGGCTTTACTTAAGGAAGGGATTCAAAGAGCTAAAGGAAATACAGAGGACAATGAAAGTAACACAGAAGAAAATGGCGAGTTAATTTTAAATCATCAAATATAACATTTCAGCCTCTGACACATGCCGAGCATAATGTGTCCTGAGACAATGCTGTGGCAGAGGCAGAGTTCTTTGGGCATGTGGAAGGGAGGGCCCAGCAGCACAGCTGGCATCATAAATGCAGGAGGTCCTCACCTGCATCCTGGTGGGTGTAGGCTTTTCCACTCTAGACCTTAAAGATGGTTGTGATGCACCTGCTGAGCACCCCTGCCACGGTGGCTCAGGAGGGATTTCCTGCTGTGTTGTATTGTGTTTGTTTATATCAATGTTATTACCCATGTTTGGTAGATGGTTTGTCCCTGTAACTCCCCCACGCCCCTATGGTTCAGCCCCTGTCACTCCTCCCTATGCCAGCCCCTTGGCTCAGCATAAATGCTGAGTCACTCCTGTGTCCCCTCCCTGGTGCCTTGTCCATCACTCGGCATCCTGTCCCCACCATCTAGAAGATTCCACCAGGGGTGTCGAGTGATTGGATTAGGACCAGGGACCCCTCCCCTAACCTCCCCTGATATGTTGTTGTCCCAATCCACCATCCCAAGAGCCACTCCCCAGTTCTTCCCCATTGGTTGTTAGCCCGTTCCACTCCCCGTATAAAGAGTTGTCAGGGCCCTCTTGGGGCACTTGTTGGTTGGTTTTGTTGAAGGTTGTTAGGGCTCTTGAGAGCTTCTAATAAACTTTTCGACGTTCACCCCAATAAGAGTCTGCCACTTCATTTGGTGGATTTGCTGTTCGGTCGCTCCTCCGGAGGCACTCCTGGAAAACCAGCAGGAACCGAAGGGAGTGCCCTCCGCCATCATCGTGCCATCTAGCTGGGTCACTCAGGTGGACACCGAGTGGACACGACGGCACTGCTGGATCTCTTGGAGCACCAGCACCATTCCCTGGAGAAGAGAGACCTTGACCACTTCGTTGTAGGCAACAAGAGGCTTTCTGTGGAGATCGGCTTGTGGCCAGACTTTGGAATGGTTGAACCACCAAGGCTTTTCCAGCACCTGGTGCATGATCCAGCTGCCCACACTGAGGCCATCCGTGATTACACCAGGCTGTGACATGGGTTCAAGCGGCTCCTGTTCTGCAGCCCTTGAAAGAGATGCTGAGGCACAGGGCTGTCTGATGGCAGCTGAGCTGCCTGATGATGAGCTGTATATAAATTACCTGTATCTATTTTTTACCAGCTTCATTGTACATATAAAGTTTTCATATGTATATATGAAATGTATATATGTAAAACTTTGTGTTATATCTACAGATTTGCAATATTAAGCAAAACTCTTACCTAAAGGTTGGATGAGGTTGTATGGCAGCAGCATGTGGAGGACCTGGAGCAGGGCACCCATGAGCCGATTGACCCTGGCTGGGGAGCTCAGCTCTCGTCTGCCTTGGGGCAGCCCCTTCTGGGCTGTTGCTGAACTGCTGCTTCTGCCTTTGGGGCTGTGGCTCTGGGACAGAAGAGCAGCCATAAGGGAGAGAGCAGCAGCATGCAGACCTGAAGCAGAGGCAAGAAGGCACAAGATGGGAATAGAGCAGAGAAGGCTTCGCTTAAAGAAGAGGTCCAAGAAAATGAAGGAAAAGTGGATGACAGTGAAAGTAATGCAGAAGCAAATGGCCAGTGAAGTTTAAGTCATCAAATATAAAATTTCAGTCTCTGACACATGCCGAGCACAATGTGTCCTGAGACAATGCTGTGGCAGAGGCAGAGTTCTTTGGACACGTGTAAGGGGGGGGCCCAGCAGCACAGCTGGCATCATAAATTCAGGAGGTCCTCACCTGCATCCTGCTGGGTGTAGGCTTTTCACTCTAGACCTTAAATGTGGTTGTGATGCACCTCCTGAACACCCCTGCCACGGTGGCTCAGGAGGGATCCCAAGGCACAGAGCTGATTGATGACAGTATATATCAGTATATACTGTATTTTTTATATATGGTATATATGAACTGTATATAAATTAACTGCATCTATATTTAACTGTATATAGGTAGCTACATATATTAACACTGCATTTAGGGAATTTATACTTCCGTAACACCCTATGGTTCCAAAATCTCGATCGTGCCAGTTCCTCTTGCACCCAACACACCGCAGGCAACAGTGGCCAGGAGGAGAGCTCCAGCAGCAACTTGGCCAGGAGGAGGAGAAGGAGGAAGAAATAAGACAATGTTGTTGCAAAGGAAGAAGTGAAATGTGATGATGCAGATGCAGAGGAAATCAACATTGCTGGAAATGAAGAAGGCAGTAGCAATTTTGATGCAAACAAAGAAGACAACAATGTTGGAAATGAAGGAAAAGAAGTCAATGAGAATGGAAGTGAAGAAGTAATGTATGATGTGAATGTGGAGGAATAAACAACAATGTTGGAAATGAAGAAGGAAGTGGCAGAGTTGTTTCAAATGAAGAAGACGATGTTGGAAAGGAAGGCAGTGATGATGCAAACTAAGAAGATGAAGAAGACTCTGTTGTTGAAAGTAAGATCAGAAGGCTTTTAGAAAAGCACATGAAGTGGCCTGTTCTCCACTTGGACAGAGGATGAGCCATGATAATTGACCTGATGGACAACTTGACACTTGTAATTGGACCCAGCTTGTCAAACATTTTCTGTCTTCTGCTGAACAAGCCGTTGGGGTGGGCAGTGCCTTCCAAGGTTGGAGTCCATGTGGGGAGGATGTTGTATATCACATACTGATCCCCCTGAATCATCTGCCAGGGCACACATTCCTTCTGGAAGCTGGACACTGCAGGGCAGATGCCTGGGAGGAAGTTCTGCATCTGTGTGGAAAGGGCTCATGCATGAGGGAACAGCTTAGGGGAGAATGTGCTGTACTCCCTCCACCACTCTAATCTCCACTAATCTTGCAGGCAAAGGGGTCAGGGTCTTGGGAAGGAGAACACGAGCTGAACAGCTGAATGCCTGGCTACTCAGGGGATACTCAGTGTTTTGGATTCCATGTCTGTGCATCTACCGTGGAGCAGCTGGGTCTGTTGGGAGCAGATGGCATCCACCTGACCTCAGACCACAGAAAAAAGACGGGCAGATGTGGGACTCAGCAAGGCAGGGGATATCCCTGCACAGCAGCGCTCTGACAAGAGCAGCAGTGGCCTCCTCTCAGTGGCCTCCTCAGTGCAGCAGCCGCTGAAGACCACGGTGACTACACAGATGCTTTTTGCTCTGCAATCCCTTTGTACTCGAAGGCCATGCTGGCATTTCACCTGGGCTGGAAGGCCTGGCTGGGCAGGGAGCAGACAAGAAGCACTGCTGTTGTGGCCTCCATGTGTTCACTGGGGACACAATGAAGATTCTGTTCATCGCAGACACTGCCCAGGGCCTTGGCACTGCGAACCTGAACTTGTTGGACATGCAGGAGACTCTCTGTTGGCAGAGGGAGTTGCCCACAGGGAAATTGCCACCTGCAGGTGTCCGAAAATGGGAAGATTTGTGAGAGGTCTCAGAGGGGCTGGATCCGGGAAGAGTCGAGCAGGAAAAACAGAGCCACCCTCACCCACTCCAGCTGCAGAAAAACCAGCGCCATTCTGGTAGAATCTCTGGTGCTTTTATAGATAATACTATTGATTATAATCAGCAGGATTGATGATGTTTGTTTCTCCTTGACAAGAGCTTGGAGGGCTTCTGCCTGCTTTGTGAAGGGAGCCCCTGGGGCCATTCCCTCCCAGAGGGGCTGCACTTGGTGGGTGCCAGAGCTTTCATTGCTGGGCCCACTCGGAGCCCCTGAGCTGGGCTGGGGACCAAGGGCGGGGCTGGCCCGGCTGTGATGCCTGTGGCGCGTGTGACATCAGGGGGACGTGTCACAATGGGGGCAGCTGGAAAAGGTGCCCCGCAGGTAACGCTGGCCCAGTTCAGCCTGGGCAAGCGGTGAGTGCGCACGTGGCGGGGCTGGGCTGGGCTGGGCCAGGGCACAAGCGCCACACCCGGGCCTGCATTGTCCCCCTGCATCCAGGGCCAGCCCCTCGTGCCGGCGCCTTGGCTAGGGCACGGGGCTGCTGCTGGCCCACTGGGACAGGCCCTGCTGCCTGCCAGCTGTCTGGGGCCCTCTGCTTCCTGCCCTTATCTCTCTCCTCCTGCAGACCATGGTGTCCAAATCACTCCTTGTCCTGACTGTGCTGCTCCTCTTCCACTTCCCACGGCCCGTGGTGAACGGTTTGGATGAGGATGTAGAGCTGAGCGAAGAGGACCTGGAGCAGGCTACCCCAGAGCCACCTGAGCCTGGCTGGGGACCCCTGCTCACGGCAGCCGTGCACCAGGGGCCCTTCTGGGCTGCTGCTGAACTGCTGTTCCTGCCTTTGTGCTTCTGGTTCAGGCGCAGAAGGGCGGCCATGAAGCAGAGAGCAGCGGACCAGCGAGCTGAAGAGGAGGCCAGTAGGCAGAGGACGAAAACCGAGCAGAGAAGGCTTCGGTTCAAGAGGAGATGCAATGACTTGAAGGAAATGTGGAGGACCATGAAAACTGTAAAGAAGAAAATGGCCAGGCTGTTTTGAATGAATAGGAAGGTGAACAGGATGCTCTTTGGGCTGGCCAAGGGGATGAGCCTCACATCTTTGTGAGCAGCCAGCCCACAGAGCTGCGCTCGCTGCCGAGCTCAGCCCTGCGCCGGGGCAGAGGCTCAGGGCTCTGCCAGACCCTGCCCCTCTTCCCTCTGTCTCTTCATTGCATCCATATTAACTGCATCTATTAATGATTTCCCTGCCGTAACATTGCACTTGCTCCTGGATGGAGGTGTTTGAAGGAGGGTTGGGCCAGATTGATGAGCCTGGATTTCAATAGAGGAAAACTTTAGAAATAATGATAAATATATTTATTATATCTAGATAAATTTTTGTTGAATAATATGGTTGTACAATATATTAACTGGTATTATTTGTAATAATATTCAATTACAATAGGTAAAAGCTAGGAAAAAAAAGTAGTACTAGAGTTTTGCTGGAGGGGAATATAAATGTATTAGTCAGGAATTACACTATTTTTTATTTGTATTGCAAAAACACATTATGTAGCAGTATATTATATGAAATATATGTATTTCATATGTACATGATATAAAATATGTATATGTATATGATATATAATATGGTAGAGTTTAACAATAATACATGAGAGTATATTTTAACCTGTATTTTATAAATTGTATATGGCATATTTCATGTGATAGATGTCATAGAATGTATAAAGGCTCTAAATATAGGAATTGATAGAAACGATCGATATTGTTATAAGTATATGGATACAGATGACACTTTGATTTTTTTGTCACGTATTTCAATAAAGTTGAATATCGACATATTATTTCATTTGTGGCGTTTCATGTGTCTGTTCCGACACTGGAATCCCGTGGCTGCCATGGTCCTTCCCCGTCCCTGGCAGGCTGAGGGCAGCGCCTTCACTCGGTGCCGCCATGGCTCCACCCCGTCCCTGGCAGGCTGAGGGCAGCGCCTTCACTCGATGCCGCCATGGCTCCACCCCGTCCCTGGCAGGCTGAGGGCAGCGCCTTCACTCGATGCCGCCATGGCTCCACCCCGTCCCTGGCACACCGAGGGCAGCGCCTTCACTCGGAGCCGCCATGGCTCCACCCCGTCCCTGGCAGGCTGAGGGCAGCGCCTTCACTCGATGCCGCCATGGCCCTTCCCCGTCCCTGGCAGGCTGAGGGCAGCGCCTTCACTCGATGCCGCCATGGCTCCACCCCGTCCCTGGCAGGCTGAGGGCAGCGCCTTCACTCGATGCCGCCATGGCTCCACCCCGTCCCTGGCACACCGAGGGCAGCGCCTTCACTCGGAGCCGCCATGGCTCCACCCCGTCCCTGGCAGGCTGAGGGCAGCGCCTTCACTCGGTGCCGCCATGGCTCCACCCCATCCCTTTCCAGGCTGAGGGCAGCGCCTTCACTCGGAGCCGCCATGGCTCCACCCCGTCCCTGGCACACCGAGGGCAGCGCCTTCACTCGGAGCTGCCATGGCTCCACCCCGTCCCTTTTCAGGCGGAGGGCAGCGCCTTCACTCGGAGCCGCCATGGCTCCACCCCATCCCTTTCCAGGCTGAGGGCAGCGCCTTCACTCGATGCCGCCATGGCTCCACCCCGTCCCTGGCACGCTGAGAGCAACGGCTTCAGTCGCAGGCTGAGGGCGGCGCGGCCGGCCCGATGGCCGCTGTGTTCCTGGTTACGCTGTACGAGTATTCGCCGCTGTTTTACATCGCCCTGGTGTCCGTCTGCTTCCTCGTCACCAGCGCGCTCGTCCTCGGCTGGTCAGTGCTCGGGGGCCGGTGGGGCTCGGCCGAGGGGGCCTGGGCTGTGCTGAGGGAGAGCAAGGCCAGGCCCACGGTAGGGGCTTGGAACGGTCCCTTCCAACCCAAACACTCCTAGCCTTCTAAACGAGCAATAAAAGTAATTTTAGAAAGAAATTATACGTATTTCTGTTAAGCTCGTTTCTCTTTTAGTAATACCGAAGTATTTTCTTAATGCTTTTCGTAATATCATTCATAATATTGGCAAACAATGCGTTTGTATGTGCTGAGCTATGTGTGTGTGTCGAGGCAAGGGAGCAGAGCTGGGGAAGGGTCTGGACCGCCAGGAGCAGCTGGGGTGGAGCTCAGCCTGGAGAAAAGGAGGCTCGGGGGGACATTCTGGCTCTCCACAACTCCCTGGGTGCAGCCAGGCTCTTTTCCAACCTACATGATCCTGTGAATCTGTGAACTGATCTCCTGAAGTGTCTCGAGCGGTGGTGAGTGAAAGGTCTTCTGCTTGTGTTTGAGAGGATGACGCAAAAACAGTGCTGTTGCCTTTTTCAGAAACAGCTCCTTGAATGTCCCTAACTCTCAGGACTGGCTGTAAATGTAAATATTGGTACTTGCCAAGAGCAGAGCGTTGATTGGCAATCAAAATCTTTCATGCAGAAATCGTGGCTACACCAGACTTGTGTAGCTTGTGGTGAAAATAAAACTGGAGTTGTTGAACTTCCTCTCATTGGTTCCACATTAATATCTGCAAAGTGTTGGTGATAAAGGTATCTTTTAAAAAATGATCATATTGAACCATGATTTAGATAAATCTTCATCACGTCTATCCCTAACCACTGATCCTTTTGCCAATTTAATCATTATTTATCTACTTGTAGTAAATTCTGGCAATCCCCTGCTCGAAAAGGTCTGAAATAGATGTGTGCTACAAGACCCTGACATGTATGCACTGGTGTCTTTTGGGTACAGGGATTTTCAGGATCACAGATTCCAGTTGCACCTGCACTAGGTGTTATTTCAGTTTATGGAAATATGTGCATTTTTTTTCTTCAAACTGGAGTATTAAGGGCCTGTTAATCAAGGAGGAGCCGTAGCCAGGAGCTCAGCACATACAAGCAGGTGAATGTGTGGGCAGCTGCTCAGAGGTATTTGCTGCTCCCTTGGAATTCTCCTGTGCCATGGCCATGACCAGGAGCCTCCAAGGGATTTTCCTGTGCCTGCAGCTGCAGTTACAGCTGAAGTGCTCCTGAACTTGCTCAGGAAAACTCAAATCCTTCATTTGCCACTCAGAGCACTGTGAATGCAAATGTTGTCACCGGAGCACAGAATACCTGATCTATTGCTGCAGTGGCATTTGGGCTCCCCCATAATTTTCAGCTTTAATTTGTTTAATGATGTGCTTGTGTTGGTGTCAGTCAGCCTGAAAAACGCCGACTGTTCAGGAATGTTCACGTTCTCATTTGTCAAGCCTTGCAGTGATGGGAGGAGCATCTGTTCCTGAGGCCAGCTCTGCATACCTGTGGCTCTGCTCACAGTCCAAGTAGGTTAACGCACAAGCAGCTTCCAGAACCAGTGCCACAGGTGCCCTGGGCACAGGGACGAAGTGGAGTTTAGATCACCTGATTACCTGGGCATTGTATTTTTAGCTGGAGGGGAATGCTCCTGTTAGGTGGAGCTGATGGTTCAGCGCCTGTTGGAAGTCTGGCTCTGCAGAAACATTCATTCATTAACTAAACCCTTGGAAATTCCTGCTTTTTCTAAGCTAGTGCTGCTCTGAAGAAATTAATGTTCTCCTCTACCAGCTAATGATCTGGACTGTTAGATCACAAAATAAAAACTATATCTTTATTCATGCTTCCTACACTTAAAATTTACAGAAAACCACACCTGACTGTGGAACAGAAAGGCCTCTGTGCCTTCAGCTGCTGCTAAAACTGTACCAGAGGCTCTTTTATCTTGCCACTTTTCATGAGGATAATCCTGCTGCTTTCATCCAGTGAAGAAAGTTTCCAAGGAACGGGGATTTTCTGTCACAATCAGGCAGATTCTGGTATAAATCAGGACTGCAAGGATTGGCTCTGTTAAGGTTTGGGTATTGAAGAGGGGAAACAGCTGCTGCCTCTGGTTTCTTTGTGAGATGTTTAACTGGGAAATTCCCCTACAGCCCCTGGGAAGTCACTGTGGGTGTTTTCCCTTGCAGCACTGAGAGCTGACCCTCTGTGTGCTCAAATCAAGGGTGGCCAAGAGCTTTCGTTGATGCCGCTGATGAAGTGCAAATGTTTCTGTGAAAGGAATGGCTTTAAACAGACAGAGAGCAGCTTGAGGTTGGATATTGGGAAGGAATTCTTGGCTGTGACGGAGATGAGGCCATGACACAGACTGCCCAGAGAAGCGGTGGCTGCCTCATCCCTGGAATTGTTCAAGGCCACGTTGGATGGGGCTTGAAGCAGCCTGGGCTGGTGCAAAGTGTCCCTGCTCACGGGAGGAGGCTGGAATGCTGCCGGACTCAGATGGGAGGAAATTCTGGCCTAACCCTTCACCACTAGAGGGCATTGACAACTCTCATTAATTTTATTCCCTTTGTGGAAACCAAGAGCAAAATATTCCCCCTTTAAAGATTCCCTGCATCACCGTGCAGACTCCTGCCTTCTGACAAAAAGCTGAAGTGGAAATGGCAGGATATATTATCCATGCATCTTAACAGATACTCTGGAAAGCCAAGCTACCTCTTTGTCCTGCTGCTTGCTATTTAGAGCTGACAAAAAAAAAAATCAAATGTGTCAGCGCTAACACTGAACCCACTTTTGTGTCTCCTAGGTTTGGCTTGGGTGTTCCTGTTATTCTGAGGAACTCAGAAGAGACAGAATCCAGCACAAGGGTATTGAAAAAGCGGATGAGACAAGTGAAGAATCCTTTTGGGTTGGAGATCCCTAATCCTGCTGTAGCTTCAGTAACAAGTCAGTGGATTTCTTACGTGGGTTTTGTCAATTTGCATTCCTGAACTTGGTACTTTTCATTTTCTGCGTGGAATTATAGGATGGTTTGTGTTGGAAGGGACCTTAAAGATCATCGTTTTTGCTCTCATCCTTTTTCTCTATCATAATTCCTCAGAAACACACTTCCATTCCAACAGAAATAAGCTTTTACACAGTTTATAAACGTGGTGTTTTTAAGAGTGAAATGTTTGGATATGGAGGTACAGTTTAATTCTCATTAATGGAACACTTCCTGCTATTACAGATCTTTAAGTAACTAAAACATTTGCAAATTACCAACCACTGTGGGCGTTTCTATAAAATTCATGGAATTGTAGAAGTGTACAGAATTCATTATGGAATATGTGCCACCCACTTAAATCTAAGCCCAGATCTTCAGCAGTGTTTGGAAGTGCACTATTTTTAATAAATAGATAAATAAATCATCACTCTCTTTTTCTATCTGTTCTCCAATGGAAACTGAATTTAAATATCTGTTTGGATCAGAGTTCAAGCCACCCCTATCATTCCTGAAATCACCCACAGAGGAAGTGGAATTCATTGCCTTCTGCATCACTGGGGAGCAGCTGTGGGGCCTTCCAATGCATGAGGAAGGGCTGCAGCAGATTTCACCCCTCCCTCTACATAAAACCCCCCAACACAACAAATCCAACTATTCAGGTAACTGGGATTTTTCAGGAGCTTTGAGCACTCCTGCTCCTGTTTGTGCAGGGAGTGTTTAGAAGTTGACATGTTTTTGAAAAAAGAATGGAGAGCATAGATGCCCTTTTTCTCCTCCCTCTGCATTATCAAGAGCCTTATTCTTTGAGAGCACAGAGAGTTTTGTAGATGAGTGATCCAATTAATGCCATTATCTCTGGAGGGAATGGACTTTGGGCTAAGGTTGTGCTCTTGGATCTGCTAACAAGTGTGTAAAGTGTTACCAGAAGTTAAAATTTACTGTTCATAAAATGCATGTGGTATTTTTGTGAGCTTAATCAGCCATTTTATCTCCTCACACCCACTCCTTCATCCCCACTGACTCCCATAAACACTAAGCTGAATCTAAATCATCAGAAGATTTGTTTATAATGATAAATATTTTTTGTTATTTTATAATGTTGATAATTTTAGGGGTATTGCAGCCTTTCAGTACCTGAAGGGAGCCGAGAAGAAGAGAATTTTACAAGGGCCTGGAGGAACAGGACAAGGAGGAATGGCTTCCCACTGCCAGAGGACAGGGATAGATGGGATAGTGGGAAGAAATCCATCCCTGTGAGGGTGATGAAACCCAGGCACAGGTTGCCCAAAGAGGGAGTTGGGACAAGGGATGGAGGGACAGGACATAGGGAGTGGCTTCCCACTGCCAGAGGACAGGGTTAGATGGGATATTGGGGAAAGAATTCCTGGCTGTAGGGGTGGTGAGGCCCTGGCACAGGGTGCCCAGAGAAGCCGTGGCTGCCCCTGGATCCCTGGAAGTGTCCAAGGCCAGGTTGGACAGGGCTTGGAGCAACCTGGGACAGTGGAAGGTGTCCCTGCCATGGCAGGGGGTGGAACACGGTGATCTTTAAGGTCCCTTCCAACCCAAACCATTCTATGATTTTATGGTTCTGTGATAAAAAACTGTCACACTGAAGTTGTTTTCTTCTTGTAGTTCTTCAAGCGTCTAGACTTAGCAATTCCAGGTGAGTTAAGGAAATCCCTCTCCTCTTTCTCCAAGGGGGTGTAACACTGACACCTGACTGCCTGGAGGACTGTGTCCTTACCTGCTACTGGGGCTGCAATGTCCAGAAACTCCACGAAGCGCTGCAGAAACACGTCTACTGCTTCAGAATAAAGACTCCTCAGGCATTAGAGGATGCTCTCTACAACGAATACCTCTACAAACAGCAGTACTTGTATCCTTTTTTTGAATTGTTTTGACAAAATATGTTGATTTTTTTGGCACGGGGAGCATTGAGGATGGTAAACACGCCACGGATTTTGGCACAACTCGTTTGTGAACAAACACGATGAGAAATATTCTTTGTGCAAACATCACGTTTGTCTGCAATTGCAGCCACTGATTGTTTTCCTTGACACAGGCAAAGCATTAAAAGAAATGACAAGGCAGAGAAGTATTGTCAGTTACCAGAAGATGCTCAAGTTGTGGATTTTGGCCCTGTGCCTAGAGCTCGCTATCCCTTGGTAGCACTGCTGACGTTGGCAGATGAAGAAGACAGAGAAATATATGATATTGTAAGTAATATCAGAGTCACTGTTTTTAAGGTCTGAATGTTTCAGGAGAGAGGCTTGAATAAAGCAGCTTCACTTTCCTTTTCCCTAGAATTTGGTCCCTCACTTTCTTATTTTCTAAAATAAAGCAATTGAAAGCTTTAACTTCCAAACCTTAGTCTTTGAAGAGGCAATGGAGAAGCATTGCTTACTCTTTACATATTCACTACAGCAATTAAAAGATGGTTGTGATTTCCCCAAAGCTTCTGCCTGCCTGTGGTCAGAGGAATGAGGGTTGGGGCAGTTTAGCAACCTGTTACTCTGATTTCTGGGATCACATTGGCATGTGGTGGAGCTCCTGCACTTACACAGATTCTTGGATTCTGTTGGCAAGGCAGGAGGGTTTTTTTTATAAGTGTCTGGCACAGATATGGAGCTGATTGCTGACTTGGCTATTAGAAATCTAGAAATTACCTTTCTGCCCCAGGTCTGTGTCATGGTTGTGTCTCACAGGAGCCAACTCCAGGGCACTTACAGGAAGGGGTGAAGGTCTGGCTTGAGGCTGATAGGAGATACTCAGCTCCTCAAAAAGTGTCTCTTCCTAATCTCTTGCTATTAAAGCAGCTTCAGCCTTGCCACATGCTGTTCAGTACCCATTATAAACTCTAAATTGGTGATCTCTGAATGATCTGAGACACACTTTTATCTCCCATGTTTTCATTGGATTGATAATCTGCTTGCACCAAGCTCCTTGAACAGTAGCACAGCTGAACTCAGAAGCAAATTGCCTAAATGCACTAAACTCTTTTCCATGCATTCACCTGCAAGCTGGAATCACACCAGTGCCCAAGAAATCTGTCGCCTTTCTGGGTGATGGCTGTCCTTGGCTTCTTGTCACCTGACTTTAGGACTGCCCTCCTCCCCCCTGTCCCCACTTGAGATGTTTTAATGTTTTAATACATTTTTATAGAGACTCTAACATTTGAATGTATTTTACATCAGCATGGGTATGAATTTGTAACACGTCTCTTTTGAGCCTTAACATAGAAGAAAGGGGTGGAAGGAGAGTGGGGGAGGTATTTTTCCTCTGGTTTTGGAGGAAAGGAACACATCTAGAATCTATAAATCCAGTCAAGGAGTGACTCCACCTGAACTCCTTGCCAGACAAATGTCAGAATTGCGTCTGGTTTGTTGAAACAAACTTGTAAAATAGAAATGGAATGTGGAAATGGATCTTTGCCAGTGTGATATTACCATTTTGAATGATATTTGGGGGGGTCTGTGTGGGTGTGCATGACTGTGGATGCTGTTTCAGTGATTCTTTCCTGGGGGGGTTGTGTGAATTTCATCCTAACTCGTTTTGTGGCAAGTTCATCCCGACTTGATTTTGTGCCATCATTTTCCTCTAGATCCAGAAAATTATCATGGCCATATATAAAACATACAGAAATTACTGGAAGACTGTCACAGCTAATGTGGAAGCTTAGATCTCAGGCACTGTGATTTAGAAAAAAAAAGACCTTTTTGCCAAGGAATAGTGGATTCAGTTCTTATAAATCCATATGTGTAGGTACATACACATTTGAACTCTGTATTTAATTAGCCATGTGTGGATTTTGAAGTGCAAGTCTAATTTGCCTTTAAATTTCTTTTTAAAGCAAAACAGCTTCTATATTTCATTTCTCTTTTGACAGCTTCTGGGAACTACAATAATATTGAATTTCACTTTCTTTTTTCCCAGTTCTTTAGAGGCTATTACGTAATTTGGGCAGGGTGGGGGTTGTTAGGCACAGCATGCAAGCTTCGAGTGCTTGTATTTCCAGAGGAATTATCTGAAGTCAGCCCGTGGGGGTTCAGAATACTTTCCAGTGAAATTTGTCTTTTGCTTGCTCAGATTACAAGCCAATCACTTCTTAGTGATTTTAGAGTCTAAAAACTGCAGTGTGTGTGTTTCTGAGGGAAGGGGGAGAAAGTGGAGAAGACTGCTCAGGTGCCTTTGCACTTCGGGGTGTAATTCCATGAGGTGGGAGCAGCCAGAGCAGGTCTCTGCTATAAACTGGCCACAGAAGAGCTCCATGGGGAAGCTGAAGGAGGACCAAGGTCTCTCTTTTGCCACATCCTGTTTATACCTTGTCCACTGTATTTTTTTTTTTTTTAATCAGTGCTTCGAGTCAACATTGTTGAATTCCTGATTGTCTAAGGAATTAAGCAGGTCAGAAGCTGTACCAAAGCAAATCAGAGAATCAGGGAATAATATGGTTTGGAAGGGACCTTAAAGATCATATTTTACCCCCTGCCTTGGACAGGGACACTTTCCACTGTCCCAGGTTGCTCCAAGCCCTGTCCAACCTGGCCTGGGACACTTCCAGGGATCCAGGGGCAGCCACAGCTTCTCTGGGCACCCTGTGCCGGGGCCTCACCGCTCTCACAGCCAGGAATTCCTTCCCAAAATCCTATCTAACCCTGTCCTCTGGCAGTGGGAAGCCATTCTCTGTGTCCTGTCCCTCCATCCCTTGTCCCAGGTCCCTCTCCAGATCTCCTGGACCCCGTTTAGACACTGGAGGGGGCTCTGAGGATTCCCTGGAACCTTCTCTGGGGTGACTGCCCCCAATTCTCTCAGCCTGGGTGATGAGGTTATTAAACATGGAATTTTTTTCTGTTTGTAGATTGCAATGGTAGCTGTAATTCACATTCCTGATGAAAGCTACAGACTTTCCTGCCGAATTTTGTATCAGTATCTCCTCCTAGCTCAAGGTCAATACCATGATCTGAAGGTAAGCTGTGCACGGAGTCTGGTTTCATGTGTATGACAGTGTTAACTTTAGCTTGTGTAGGCTTTCAGGAGCCTAAATTAGTACAAGACTTCTATTGTCATGCAAAGAACTGGATGGTAGTTTAAATTATTTTATCAGTTAAGTAGTGCCACAGGAACTTACTGTACAGAAACATTTTCCATTAAAATATTCGAGATTTCCCAGAGAAATTAACTGCTTCTAATCTAGGAGTCCTAGTGTCCACTTAGTAAAGCAGCAGGAAATTCACTGTTGAACACTTATTCTTTCCAGAATTGTTATTTCCTTTCTTCAAAATTCCCTTTTAATCAGGAAAGCCTCAGAAGAAACTCACTTACTTAGAATTCCTTTTTCTTGCACTATGTTTAGGAATCATGCCCAGAAGAATTTGCACTTCACGTAAAATAAGACAAAAAAAGGAGTAGGGGATTGGAATATGAGCAAGAGTAGAATGGGTTGAGTGAAGCAGATTTGACAGCATAGTGGATATAATTTTGGTAGGAACAGATAGAGGATCCCTCTAGGCACAGAGACTGATGGACCAGAAACAAACCCGAGCTGCTCAAAGCCTGAGCACTTCTGTTAAATTTCATGCATGACATTGATTTGGTGCAACCAAGGTCTGAGGACTTATCTTTAATATTTTCCCACTGTTTTATGTAATTTCATGTTTCTGAAATGCCTTTAACTGGAGGCCAGGCAGCTGCCAGGACCCACACAGAGTCTGGCACTGTTTGACCCAGTGAATGGACCCAGTGGAACTTCCATTGCACCTGTGCGTGTGCAGAGATTGGGGAAGAGTTTGTTCACTCCTAAATATTTGTGTTTATGTGTATTTTAGCAACTCTTCATGTCTGCAAACAGCCCTGCACCTTCCTCCAGTGATACCTTCCCTGGTGAGAGCAGCACTGACAGAGGGCTGCTGGAAAAGGCCGGGCTGGCTGGAGATGAACCAGAATTGCAGGAAGAAAACAGCAAAGACTGTGTTGTTTGCCAGAATGGCCCTGTGAACTGGGTCCTCCTGCCCTGCAGACACACGTGCCTGTGCGATGGCTGCATCAAGTATTTCCAGCAGTGCCCAATGTGCAGGCAGTTCGTGCAGGAGTCTTTTCCACTTTGCAGCAAAAAGGAGCAAGATGAGGATGAATCGACCCATGTCTTGCAAGATGTTCTTCCTGGAAGAGTTTTTTAACAGGAGTTAAAAATAAAAGACCTAGGTTATGTGCGCTAAGATTAAATGTGGAAGCCAGACTATTTATGGGAGGATATGTAGCATTAACTTGTAGGATTTTGCTTTTTTTTGTTGGGTAATTTTCGGCTTCCTTATTTTTCCTCGCTCCATATGCTCACAGGAGTGCTGCTTACCCGTGCAATGTGGACAGGAGAAGTGCGTAGGATAGCTCTGAAGGATGTGATTTTATTTATAACTGCTTCCTAGATTTTCTTGGAGCACTATTGGAGGCTATTTCGACTACTAAATTTAGGCTGTCTACTAAAAAAAAAAGAATTAAACTTGCAAGTGCAGTTGCCCAAGGCTCATTCTATATTTATTGTGTTTAAAATACTAGAGCTGTGTATCGTTTTAACTCGGTATAATTTAGGAACTTAGCACTTTACAGAATGTACCATATGAAGGAAAGTAAATATTCTTCATCGTTAACGCCGTGTGTGTTTATTTTGTAGCTGAAGGTTGGACTGTGGCAGGAGCTGGGGGTTGAAGGTGGGGCTCAGGACACTGTTTCTGGCTGGTTTGAAGGATTTATGTGTGAGGGACTTCAGCCAAAGCCCTTTGGAAAGATTTTTGTTGATTATTCTCGAACTGCATGTTGCTGACACTTTCAAGCCTGAGCCCCTGCGATGACATCTTGAGACACAGACTTTCAGTCTTGTTGGCAGTGCCTGTAAGAACTTGTTCTCCATGCAAATGTTGGTTAATCACTCTCCAGAGTGGTGGCAGCTTTGTGGTGCTTTGAGGGATTTCCAATTCTTTTCGTTTGCATTGTCAGCTTGGATGACCAGTAACAAGTTAACCAGTTACCTTTATCAATAGTCCCAGGAAATGTACCTGCTCTAACAAAGGAAGAAGCTAAAGAATAGCAGAAAATTATTTCCTTTCACTCCAGTGGTGTGTTCTCAAAAGCAATAAAAATGGCTGTTGAGAAAAGAAAGTGGTTTCTTTCTTTAAAGAGAGACAAATTCTCCTAAAGACAAATGGGCTGAGTCTCACATCTGCTCATATAAGGGAAAATGCTCCTTAGAACCTGTAGAAATGGGGAGTAGCTGCTTTCTGTCCTCCCTTTTGTTCCCTTGCAGCTTTTCTCCACATCCAGTTCCAGGACAGCTGCTCAGGCTCAGGAAGGGAAAGCCGTGCTCCACAATCCTCAGCTCAGCTCTCCTGCAGCTCCAGGGTACACACAAGGTGTTGCACACCTCCAAACCAGGGAAGGAATCTTCCCCCACTCAAAGGTATTCCAAGTTCACCTTTCCATCCTTCTTTTTTTTTTATTATTGTTTGCTGTGACCCTGCTTCTGACCTCCTGGCAATTACCTCTGAGGAGAAGATTTAGGTGGTGCTGTTGGGAAGAGAAATGGTTAGTTGTAAGGACAGATAGAAGTGGGGAATTGATGCTCGTAGCCACAGATTTCCAGCCAGTGGTCAGCAGGCTGGTTGTAAGATAATTTATCTGCTCTGCCTAAAGTGACCATCCTTGGCCAGGGACAAGTTGGGAATAAACTGCTGGACAAAGCAGGCTGTTGTCTGCACTGTGTATCAACCAGGAACAACACCCTGAGGTGTCTGTGGGGATGGAGCCGTGCCTGATCCGTGGCAGCAGCTGCTTCCACACCAACAGCTCCCACAGCGTGTGGGACAGTGGCTGGGCAGCTCGTTATTCCAGAGGAGCAGGTTAATGCTGTGCTGGTTCCAGCCTGGAGCTGGGCACTGATAATTAGCAGGCACTTGTTTGCCCATGGAGATGATGAAGGAGGTGTTGTTTACTGCTCGACTGCAGTAGTCACCGATATTTAATCAATTAATTAAAATCTCCCATCAAACAGCATGATCCAAACCTGTGGGCCTATTTAATCTCACAGTGAAATGGTATTCACGTAACCCCACAGAGAGTTGCCTGGTCTGCCTCATCTTTCAATCGATGCCAGTATTAAATAATAATGGCAAGCAGGATGTAGCTGTGCTGAACTGCCAGGCCATGTATTTACCATTAAGTCTGTCCCAGCTTTTCATTTGTTACTTGCTCTTTTAATAGCATTTTCCAGAGATGCTTAGTTGCTTTCTCTGCTCTAACAAGCTTCCTTGCTGGCCCAAATGAAAGACCTGATGAGAGTTATAAAAAGTACAGTAGCTGCCTCATTACATTTGTCCTTCTTCTGAGAAGCCATGCCAAAATACAAATCAGGGGAGAAGGAAAAGGAGCAGCTCTAAAGCTGCCCAGTGTGTCCCTTGGTTGTCTTAAAGCAGGGATTCAAGGCTGTAAGAGAGAAATAAAACCTTTCTGTGACCCACAAAAACACAGTGTATTGACAGAGGCTGTTCTGCTCTGTCACCCTGTTGTAATAGAGGTGATAGACCATTCCTTTTCTGCTCATTATAGATGATGTTTACGGATTTGGTGACATCAAGGACCGTGGGAAGACTTCTGGCAATGGGACTTGGTTCTTTTAAGCAGCACTGGGGTGTTCCAGGTTCATAATGTTTTTTACTGCAGGAGAGGTTGGTTTGGTTTGATTCATCAACCCTAATCAGAGCTGAGGCTTCCAAATGGGTTGATCAGACAAAGTGGTGCTATTTAGGGATGTCCCAAGGTGTCTTTCCAAATGCCAATGGACTGTGACATGGGCATCTTCCTTCTGTAGGGAAAGTTGCTGTGTTAGCATCTTCCTTCCTCCTTATCTGCCTCCTAAGTAGAGGGGAAGATGGTTGTAGGGAAAATCCACATCAGCTCAGGGCCTGCTGTACAACTCCCTGACAGGAGGGTGCAGCCAGGCGAGGGTTTGATCTTCTCCCAAGAAACAAGGAATAGGACAAGAGGAAACAGCCTCAAGTTGCAGCAGGGGAGGTTTAGATTGGATATCAGGGAAAATTTCTTCACTGAAATGGTGGTGGGGCTGTCCACAGGCTGCCCAGGTACATGTTTTGTTCAGCTTTAAGATGAGCTTCTGTGTGAATCTGATTTAAACGCCTCATTTACACGCTAACATCAAACTTCAAGTATGGTAAAAGCAGACGGGAATTGGGTGAGTTTCTCCTGATTTGCACGTTGCTGGGGCTCCCTGTGCCTTGAGTAAACTCTGCCAGGTCTGCAGGTGATGTCTGCCAGGTGAGGGAGGTCTGGGGCTGACATCTGTCACTGGAGGTCTCTGCAGCCACTTGCTCAGCTGTCCTCACATCCAGAGTAAACTAGGACTGGCCTCAGTCACTGCAGCCAACGTGCAGCCCCTGCAGAGGCTGTCCCTGGTGTCCTGTGTGTGTGTGTAGCTGATGTAATTAATGCCAGGGATAGCTGAATTCCATCTGCTACAGCAGAAGTCCTCTGAACTGAGCTCTTAGAAAGGCTTGGTGTTGCCTTGCTGGAATATGTTGAGCAGGAAAAAAGAGAAAATTTGGATTAGGGGTTTATTTCTGGATAACTTTCCATTTCTGATGACACATGAGGATGCAGGTGCAAACCTGAGCACAGCTACGAGGCCACAGCTGAGCACTAGGTAGTCACAGGTTTTGCCACAACATCCCCCAAAACCACAGAGGGGGCCTGAAAGTGTCTGCTGAGCACTTCAGAGTCACTTGGGGCAGCTCTACAAATTATTTCTGTGTTGCTCTGTGTGAGCAATGTGTGTAGAGAGACAAGAGCTTGTGGTGCAATGTGGATATAGCTGTAAAAAGGGCCTGACACTGGTTGGGTTCCATAAATTTGGGAGAATGTACAACACCAACATAAAGGCACCTTTGTGTGGATGCTGCTGCAGCTGAGCTGGAGAGGTCCTGCCTCAATTACCCCATCTCATAATGGGAATTATTTAAAAGAGTAAAAATACTATATGTAGACATAACCTTAAGACTAAATTAATCCATCAACATAGACTGATGTCCAAAATGAGGAGTCTTTGTGTTTCTCCCACAGAATTTTGGAGATCAATGACATTATAAATTCATGCTGACATAACTGAGCCTTCATCAGGCTTGGGAAACCCAAAAAACTCCTTCTGTTCCTTTCTCCCTGCACATGCAGTCCTCAGGCATGGTAAAGGGCAACACTGGGATGTTTGTCACAGTTGTAACATGAGGATTTGCATTTCTGTCACACCTCTGGAAGTGTTCAAGGCCAGACTGGGTGGAACTTGGAGGAATCTGCTCACGTGGAAGGTGTCCCTGCCCATGGCAGGGGCTTGGAACAAGTTGATTTTTAAAGTCTCTTCCAAGCCAAACCATTCTGGCATTCTCTGATTTCCGTTCTTTAGAAAACACCTGTACTATCTGGATCCTCCTGAGATTTGAGTGAATCCCAGAACTGCTTCTGTGGCACCAGCAATAATTATCAGGACAATGAGTTGCTACCTGTGTTTTCTGCAGCGACCTTTTATCAGTAGAAGATTTGTACTTAAAAAGCTTTTCTAGGTTTTAAATGCCTCTTCCATCTTTTTGTCTTCATCAGCTGGGGGGTTTTGGCAGTTCCTAATAATTTTTCCTCTCCCATTGCATAGCCACTTCACATCTAATATTTCCTGGCAGATGTTTCAGTAGTAGCTGCAGTCAGGGGACTGGTGAGAGGTCTAATGCATCACTTCTCTCTCTCCACATGCTATTTATTCCAGTGTCTATCAGCTCCTCATGAACAATACATTGACAAATAGGCTGGAGGGAAGGATTCCTAACTTGTGAATTATTTTGATAGTTACCCTCTTCTTTTTTTCCTGTAACTCTGCAGATGCTGTTGAGTTTGGAGGCAGAACAGAGCTCAGCTGGGGGTTATCAGACATCAGTCTCCTGCCAGCAGAACTGTGAGATACAGATATTTTGTCTTCCCTGATCACATGCAGCACAGCACATTTGGTTTGTTCACTCCAGTTCCTGAGGGTCCTCAATTTCAAGGATTTTCCCTGTAGGGAAAGACTGCCAGCTCAAAAAGCACCAGCTTGGAGGGAGTCCGGTATGGAATACTGCTGGCAGCAAGGCTGAGGATGATTATGGCAAGTGAGGAGCCCTGAAGGAGTCAGACATGGCATTGTCTCTGCTTGCCAGGGTGAGCAGAGCCCTGTGGGGCAGCACATTCCATTGATCAAAGTAAGACCCAGGTATGGCACAGCACAGCTTGAAAAGCAATGATTTTCATTCACCAGATGCTGCCATACGTGAGACAAGGTTGGTGACCCAGCTGCTGCCTTTCTCCTCCCAGATGCTCAGTACCAAACCCTGGCTGGAGTGGCTGCAATATCATCCAAACCCTCCTCTGCTGAGACAGCATGAATGACACTTGAAAGAACTTACCTTTACATTTTGCTCTAGGACCAAAAAGGACTATTTGCCAAGAGCTGGTGAATTCCCATTAAAGAATGACTACAACTTTCCCAGTCTTTCAATCTCTTAAGTGTCTTCCCAGAGACACAAAAATGTGTGAATGAGTCTGCCAGCTCCAGTTTTCCCTTTCGGCACCAACTTCTTAATGAAAAAGTCTCCATTCAACACTCTGTCATTAGGAGGGCTTGGGCAAGATGCAGAACAGCCCTCAGAGGTCTCAGTGGATCATCTTCATTTACATCTATTCCAGCTGGGCCCACACATGCTTCTTAGTCCATTCAGCTCTAGATGTCACTTCCCTGGATTTTGCTGAAGTTATTTGGAGCCAGGAGCAGGAGAATCAATGAGGGTTGTTTTCCTCCCTGTTCATCTTCCACATTTGGATCCCCTTCCATTCCACCAAGTGTAAGCATTGAGGTTTTCCTCCACCCCAGCATCCTGGCTACATCTAAACCCTCACCCAGCCTGGAAACTCCTCCTCTCTCCTTTAACGATATTCTTAAATTACCCTAATTTTGTCAGCTGCTCCATTTTTAATAACTAACTAGGAAAACTGCCACAGTGTCAGTGCTGCTGACACGTGTCTCGAGCTGGAACCAGGCTTCCAAAGAGAATTGCTTGAGAGGGGTGGTTAGGGAAGCAAGGGAAGCAATTTCCTCGATGGTGCGTGCTAATGCACATATCCAAGCCTGCCTTGGAGCTGCTGGAGCCGGGGAGTCGAGCAGCTCCGTTGCACGGTGCCTCCTTGGGGATCAGTGTCTTGTTTCATCAGGGCCATCTGCTTGCAACACAGCCTCAGTCAGCTCCAAGTCCTATAACAAGCTGCTCTCAGTGCTGGCTGGAAATGGCTGGAAAAATCCCAGTGTTGTAGGTAAACATGAGGCTGGCTATGGGATACAGCCATGCAGGGAGTTACCAGCCTGGCAGGCATTTAGGGGTGTTGGTGTGCATGAAGAGGGGCCCAGAGCTGCTCAGGGGTGCAGACCCATGCCAGGTGTCAGTGGAGCTGTTCCCCATGCCCATGCCAATGGCTGGAAAGGATGGAATGGGACATACCTCGTGTGCAGCACAATCCAGCACCGATGACCAGGCTGTCCTGAAGGCCAGCACATACAGAGATCTCAGTCCTGCAAAGGCACATTCTGCAAATACTCACTTGCTGTTGGTGGGACCATCAGATGTTGCAATGTTTATATTCAAGGGGATGTTTGAAACTGACAGAGCCCAGTGAAATTTACGGGAAATCCTCCCTCAGCTCCTCTCCATCACTGATTCTGTTGACATCTCCAGGCACGAGAGCAGCCTGTGATACATTTGCCAGGGGTGGGTTTTGAGCACCATTAGTTAAGCTGATTTATTTTGTTGGCTCTGTGTCCCCGGGGTCCCTGTGAGCCAGCTCATCAAGCGTGCAGGGCAGAGCTGACACTGCTGGAGAGGTGACATCCGTGCACTCCCAGCATTTCAGAGAGGACATGGGATCTTCTCACAGCAACCCCTTGACAATGGCTAAACAAATACAATGTGAGCAGCCTTTCCATGCTAACCAGTATTTCCCAGGGCTCCTTTTTCCAGGTGTTTGCACCCAAATGCTGCCGCTCCTCTTTCCCTTTCAGATCTGTGGTCACTGCTCAAGCCAGAGGGTTAAATGTGCTTTTCCTACCAGCCCTCATCCTCCATCACCCAGTGATCACTGCCTCCAGCATCAAAGGTGTCAGGCCCTGCTGCTTTCACCAGGATTTGGGCTGTGCAACACTTCATTTTCTACTAACAGGGCTTAAGAAGCAGTGGTTGTACATCCACACTGAGAGCTGATCCATGTGGAAGATCATGTTAAGGCTGGAAGATGGTCTTTAAAGTCCCTTCCAACCCAAATCCTTCAAGGATTCTGTGATTTTTTTAATGTCTGCCTCATCCAGTTTGGAAATACAGACCCACATAGGTTTTATTGTTTACTTTTTATTTTTAATTTTATTCTATTTCTTTTTGGTGTGAGTTTGCTTTTCGACGGGTGTTCTTCTGTGTGAATTTTACAGCTCCACTTCACCACCCAAGGTGAGGGAAATGCTGCCATCCCAGTGGCCAATTCCAACACTGTGTTTAGGAGCAAATGGAAGTGATGTTGTATTTCATTATCTCAGCCTGCTTACCATGGTATTTTCACTAATATTTGGGCTTAATGAGCTAGGAAATCTGGGCCATTGTGTGCTGGTGGATACACTCATCCTTTCTTCAGCTAAATATGTTATCAGATAGCTTCCACAGAGATGAGCAACTGCTTCCTTTGAACTCGAGAATCGTCAGGATTCACTAATTTGCTTAGACCACCTGCTTGGCTAATATTACCACAGGCCTCTTATTTTCCCTCTGAAATGGTAAACAAAAATCTAAATGTTGCAGTACCGACCCTGGTGATGAGGAGGCTGAGGGGAGACCTCATGGAGGGTGCAGCTTCGAACTCTGCTCTTTATGGCAGTGACAGGGAATGGCTGGAGCTGTGTCAGGGCAGGTTTAGGTTGGATATCAGGAAAAGTTCTTCCCCCAGAGGGTGGTGGGGCACTGAACAGGCTCCCCAGGGAATGGTCACAGCTCCAAGGCTGCCAGAGCTCCAGGAGCATTTGGACAATGCCCTCAGGCAAAGGGTGGGATTATTGGGGGGTCTGTGCAGGGCTGGGAGCTGGACTGGATGATCCCTGTGGGTCCCTTCCAGCTCAGGATATTCTGTGATTCCATGACCCACCCCAGCCCAGCATCTGCTCTGCCCCAGCCCACAACAACATGGACAATGCACAGCCCCACTAACAGCCTCTGCTTCCTACCCAGGGACTTGCAGCCCTGCAGAAATGCTCCAGCTGGAGCTGCAAAGATCCCAAGGTCCCACAGGAATTACCTTATGAAAGAGAATTACCCTGCTTCTCCACTCAATCTGCCTTGTGTTTTGCATGGGGTGTCTTTGCTCCCAGGACACGTGGTCTGCACTTTGGATTCTCCATCTGCCGGGAAGAGAGTTGGCCGCGGGGGTGTTGGTGAGTGCCCCCACTGCAGTCAGGGAAGGAGATTTGCTCCCAGCCAGCTTGAGGATCCTTCTTCCATCGCACGGATCTGCACGGGCACCCGCCCTGCAGAGCACGGAATGCAGCAAGGAATTTCTTCCACGGGTCACAGATCTGTTTTTTAATTACCATAGAAACCTCCAAACATCAGGCGTGTGCTGTTACGTCAGGGTCTCACTCCTCCACAGCTGCCTCCTTGGGACATTCTGGGGAACGGGAACTGTGGGGTCCTAAATTCTGGGTGATTATTTTTGGATTAATTAGTAAGCATGGTCTTGGTGTCTCCCGGAGCACAGGATAGAAACCGTGGCTTTGGTCCTTTTACTCTTTTCCTCCAGAGCTTGCTGGTGTGGGGGGGACACCGTTTCCCACCGCCCTGCCCAGCCTCACAGAAGGATGCGTTTGCTGCTTCAGCCCTAAATATCCTTCCCATCGCTGCCGTTCCCACTTTAGACATGCAAAATGCAAAACCTGGGAGGCGTTCTTGGCACAGCCAGCTTGGCAACCCTTAAATTAGCGGGGTGTGAGCCCGCGGCGTTCCCACCCGGAGCGCCTCGTGCCGCGGGAGCCTCGCTCCGCGTTCCCGCGCGAGACGCGCACCCGGCGCGGCAGATGGTGCATCCTCACGGCTCCACGGCCATCCCAAAGCACACCCCGACAGCGACAGGGCTGCCAGCACTTAGGTGAGGGGAAAGGGGCTCCTTGGTGGAGCATTTATTGGGATGGAGCCGGAGGACGAGGCAGATGGCCGGGGTTTGTTGGCAGGGAACTCCTGTTTGTTTAATTAGTCACCAGACAGACTGAGAGCTAAAAGCAAACTCCAAGTGTGGTGAGATGGACCATTTGCACTCGATGTCTACCTGATCCTCATCTCATCATCCTGCAGTGGGATCGATGCTCCAGCACACGGGACCAAGTATTCCCGGTGATTTTGGGTGGCCTTTGTTTCCCCACTGCTATTTTTTCCCCCAAAAAGGGCAGATTCAGACACGTGTAGCTTTAAAAGCAACCAAAGGATGCACAAACATGGAGTTTTCCTTTCTTCAGCCCCCACCAGAGCACACAGCCACTGGTAGGGGATGGATTTCTACAGCAGCTCCAAGAGAGCTGAAGAGGGACTTTGGACAAGGGATGGAGGGACAGGACAAGGGGGAATGGGTTCCACTGCCAGAGGACAGGGATGGGTAGGATATTGGGAATTGGGAATTCCTGGCTGGGAGGGTGGTGAGGCCCTGGCACAGGGTGCCCAGAGAAGCTGTGGCTGCCCCTGGATCCCTGGAAGTGTCCAAGGCCAGGTTGGACGGGACTTGGAGCAATCTGGGATAGTGGAAAGTGTCCCTGCCCATGGCAGGGGTTTGGAATGGGATGGGCTTTAAGATCTGGGATTCTGTGACTCACTGGTGGAGGGGTTCAGCCCCCCCTTTGCCATGATCTCATCATGTCTCCTTCCCAGACCATGTCCTGACACCTGGGCTGTCTCCTAACTCTGAGCTTCTCCGTCCTCAAAGTGATGAGGACAGGGAGATGCTGCAAAGGCAGAATCATGGGATCATAGAATTGTTAAGGTTGGAAAAGCCCTCTAAGATCACCGAGTCCAGCCATTCCCTCAGCACTGCCAAGGCCAACACTGACCCCTGTCCCCAGGTGTCACATCCACACAGCTTTTAAATCCCTCCAGGGATGGGGACTCCACACTGCACTGGAGAGGTACCAGTGTCACTTGTTCCTGAGCACGGATCAGATTTTCTGGGGACTCCTAAAGGGGTTCTGAGCTGGAGAGACACTTTGGACAACAGCCTGAAGTGACAAGACAAGAAGAAATGGCTTAAAACTGACTGGTACTCCCACAAATAAAAAGCCCACAGATAAAATCGCTTTACACCTTTATTTTTGCTTTATAAAATGTTTGATTATGTTCAGTATTCAATGCCTTCTTGCAAACACTTGTGCTTAGGGTTTTTTTTTTCCCCGTTTCCCTTCTTGTAATTCTCTTGAAATGGGATGGAAATAAAAGAAAAAAAAAACTTAAAAGGAAAAAAGAAAGGAAATAAATGAGAAATGGGAAAGGGAAATATAATCTGCACAGGAAATGATAACCCAAACACAAATCCTGTCTCTGCACGCTTGGTGGGGTTAAATCCATGTATATTTAACACGTATATCGAATATGCAAAACTCTGGGGAAAAAAAAAAAAAAGTTTTAAAAATTACCATTTGGGGACGAGGCCACATCCACCAGAGCCCAAAGCGGCGCTTTCCCCCCCCCCCCCCCAAAATATCCCCCCCTGCCATTACCCCGCAGCCCGCTAGAGGGTGGTTTCCTCCAGCGGGAGCTCCGCGGGCCGGCTGCGGCGCGGGGAGGGGATCCGGAGAGTGTTTTCCAGCATTCCCTGTGCGGGAGGAGCGCCCAAAATCCCCGGGGGGAGTGGCAGAAAGGGGCGGGGGGGGGGGACAGAGGGGACACACGGGGGACGCGCGTCCCCCTCGGGCTCCCCGCTCCGCCGCGCGGCTCGGCCCCGCCCACCCCCCCCGATGACGTCACCCGTATGCAAATGAGCGGCATGGGGGAGCGGGGGCCCGGCGCGCGGCCGGGCTCAGTCTCGCGCCGCGGAGCGCGCGCGCGCCCCCCCCCCCCCTCCCCCCTCTTCTCCCCTCTTTCCCTTTTCCCTTTTCCCGCCTCCTTCCCTCGTTTTCCCCCCCCTTCATCCCATGGACATGGCACGGCCACCTTAAAAACGCCGCGCCGCCCCCTCCTCCCCCGATCGCCGGGGCCGGTATGAGTCAGGTGAGTGTGTTTTTATACGGAGTGTGTGTGTGCGGGGGAGAACTTTTTTTTTTTAAATTTTTTTTTTTGGGGGGGGGGGGGAACGGGACTGTGCTGCAGTGGAGGGGGGATTGTGCTGGGTGCTCCCCCCCCCCATCCCGAATGGCGGTGCTGGATGTGGGGGGATCGCGGTGACGGCGGGGGAATGCGCGTTGGATGGGGAGTGGGAGGAAGGCAGCGGGCTGAGTGCGAGCCTTCCTCTCCATCCTCCTCGTCCTCCTGCAGCCCCCCTGACGCCCCCTCCTCTCTCTGTTCCAGGTGTGAAGCCCCCGCCGGGAGGAGGTCGTTGCCCTCGCTGGCTGCAGCCCTGACGCTGGGATTTTCCTTTTTTTGGCTTTTTTAATTTTTTTTTTTTTTTTTTTTTCGGCCCCACCACCTCCCTCCTTCCCTCCCTCGCTCCCTCCCTCCAGGAATCCAGCGCTGCACCGAAGCCAGAAGAGAGGGAGCAAAACCCAGCCCAGGCCGAGAGCTGCGTCCAGAAACCAAACCCGCCCTTCGCGTCGCAAAGGAGATTTTTTTTTTTTTTTTTTTAAATCATCACTATTATTATTATTATTATTTTTATTTTTAATACCCCTGACCCGAGCACGGTGGCGGCAGCGGCGCCGGGGCAGGGAGGCTGTCCCGGTTATTTATTCTCTCCCCGCAGAGCTGTCCCTCCGGCTCACCATGATGTTCCGAGACCAGGTTGGCGTGCTGGCCGGGTGGTTCAAGGGCTGGAACGAGTGCGAGCAGACTGTTGCGCTGCTCTCCCTGCTCAAACGCGTCAGCCGGACCCAGGCTCGCTTCCTCCAGCTCTGCCTCGAGCATTCCCTGGCAGACTGCACCGAGCTCCACATCCTCGAAGGGGAGGCGAACAACCCCGGTGAGTGCTGGCGTTTGCTGCGAGCCTTCTCGGGCGGTGCTCTAATGCCGTCGAAATTTAAAAAAAAAAAAACAAAAAAAAAACCAACCCCAAGAAACGGGTGCGGTTTGGGAGCCGGGGGGCTCCCCCAGCTCGGTTGTGGGAACGGCTTCTCTGCTCACGTTTTATTTTCCAAACGGTGTTTGGCTTATTGCAGTTTGGTTTTTCACAGCAAACTACTCCGCTCCATGGCGTGGTGTAACTACGGTAGCATGAATGATTGGTGGGTTTTTTTTTTTTTTTTTTTTCCCCCCGTGCCCCCCCTTCCTCCTTCCATGCAGTTTCCTGTGAAATAAGTAAGTCAGGTCACGTAGAGTCTGGATTTTCTAGGCTTCTTTTGGGCAACGTGGCTTGCTTTGCTCTCTGCAACATGCAGAAGCAGCCCATCGCTACCTCAGACGAACTGTTATTGTATAAAGGTCTGGGCAACTGGGTTATCCTTTTTTTTTTTTTTTTTTTTTTTTTTTCCTGTTAAATGTGGCAATTCCTATTTCATCATTCAGATCCTGTTTGGACGCATTTTTTTCCTGCGGCTCTGAATACCCCCTTGTGTTTCAGCAGAGCTCTGAGAAAATATGAGTGGACTGTTTCATGTTACTGAGCGTGCGGGGTGCAGGACAGAAAATGTGCGTGGCTACCGAAAGTGTTATATTTTTCTTTTATTTATTTGCCATTACAAGTTGCTCAACTCCTCCGAAGTAAATGGGAGTTGGGGCAGGATGGGAATGGCACAAGCGCCGTGCGAATTGCGCCGTGTGTTCCCGTATTTATTTACGGGGGGTGTGTTACAGATGTGTGCCTTCCTAAGTGTGGATGTACACAGGGATGCAAGTTGCTTAAAGTAGAGTTTTTGTAACACAGAGGATCAGCCGGGAAGGCAAAATGCCATTTAGTTGCGCAGTTCTGTTTCTCCAACACCTCTCAAAAAAAAAAAAAACAAACAAAAAAAAAAAACCCAAAAAAAAAAAAAATCCCGCAACCCATAAAAAGCAAAGCAAGCTCCCCATTCCTAAGCACCAAAATCGCAGGGGGCTGGAAGCTGTTGGGTTTTGGGCTGTGCGTGGCAGAGCAGCGCCGGGGAGCGGCCGGCTGCGCTCCGTGATGGGTGGAAATCTTGCGGCCGGATCCCAAACAGAGCCCCCGGTGTGGACGGGGCGGGAGGAATGCAGGGTCCTTCTCCAGCTGTTCCCTATTAGAGCACCGAGCCGGCAGGATTTGGCAGCTGCCTGCGTGCTGCCATTTGATGACAAGGTCCAGCGCAGCGCCGTGTTCCACCGAGGACGGATTTAAGCCCTTCTGCAGGAAACCGAGCCTGGAGCTGCTCCGGCGCAAAGGGATCGGGGCTGGCTTCAGGGGAGCGAGGCTGGAATTGGCCGTTCCCTTATATAGCTTGCAGGAATGAGAGGGAGGAATGCTGCCGAGTGCGTCTGAGCGCAATACTGCTGCTTTTATAAACAGCTGAAGGGATGAACCTCATCCATCCCTTTGGGTGGGGAGGCCCCGGGCAGGGGGGGGGGTGCTGGGAGGGAACACATTCTCCAAACTCGGCTGCTCCTGGATAAATCTGCAGCTTCCCGTGCCAGCTTCAGCACAGGTTTGCTGCGATTCCCTCTGCGAGTTGGTGTGAGCAATATATTTTTAATTTTTTTTTTTTTTTTAAATTTTAATCAGCATCTCAGCTTTTCATTCCAGCTGTGGGTTTGGCAGTAGCCGCATCCCCTCGGTCGGCCAGGGACTTGGAGGGGGGTGATTTGCCTCCTGCCACCAGGAAAGGAGAATTGTGCAGGAAAACAGGGCTCTGAAGTGGTCCTGGACGCAGAGTCACGTAGGGCCACCTGTGTGGTGGCATTTTCTCGGTGTAAGCCTGGGTGCAGACCAGGGGTTGGGCCCTTCCCATCTCCACTCGTGCGAGCAATCCCTGCTTGCCCCTGTAATCCCGGTGACCTTGCTTGGCGCGCGGATTTCTCCTGCGTGCAGAGCTTGGCATCCAGCCTCCTGCCTGGCCCTCGCTGCGTTGGTGGAGCTGCCTGAGCTCTCCCTGGCGTGCCTTCCAAAAACGATCTCTTCCTCCGGGGCATTCGTAACTCCAGTGCCAAAACCTGGATCTGTTGAGTTCCTCTTTCTCGCCAAGCATCCCCTCTGTATGGCTTTCCCTTGGGATGGACGTACCCATGCATCCTGCAGAGCAGGACACGCGCTTTTCCAGGCAATCCTGTTGCAGTGCAGGGAAGTTCAGCTGAGATTTGTAACCAGGCTCAGTTAGGAAGTAGCTTTTAGTCTCCTGTGTTAGTCCTGCCTTCCTAAAACCACCTGTATTCCTTAGATCACTCCTGTTCCACGCCTGTTTGGCAGTCTGGCACTTGTCACTTGCCTGGCAGTGGAATCACACCAAGTCCTGAACAGCAACGTCATCATCAAACCTTGCATTACTCGTTACTCTTTGAATCCTGGTGTTTGCATTACTGATTTAGGCTCGATTCTTTCCTGGGCTGGGGCCTGAGGTGGCTCCTGATACATTTTCCTGGTGTTTGCTGACTTGGAAATAGTGGCTCCCTGCTTGTAGGTGTCCCACTGGTATCCCTGGTCTGGGGGCTGTAAGGCAGGGGATGTTCCCTTTCTGTGAAATCCACAGTCTGGGAAGGGGTGTCACCAGCTGAGTGTAAGCTGCTGGCTTATGTCCTGGAGCAGGTGTTGGAATTACGCTGGCTCCTCGTGAGAATTGAGTTGTTTCATGCATGCAGGACCTGCTGCTTGTCCCAACCCTGTGGGGAGGTGGGAAAACTGGAATTTACTCCTAGGTGTGATGGTCCTTAGGAGGGGGTGGCAGCCCTGCTGTGGTCCGTGGTGGATGAGCACCATCCTTGGAAATATCACCAACAGCAGAGATCAGGGTCCCAAAGGGAGCCCAGAGCTCAGAGATCCTCTCTGACTGGTGGTGCTGGGCTCAGAGCCTTCAGCTGTGTGCACCAGGAGTGGAGGAAAACCCATTTCAGCAAAGGTGTCCAGGTTGTTTCTTGCCTGGTAGACTCAAGATGAGAAGTCTTGATGAATGGCAGATGTGATGGGAAAACTCAAGGAAGAAAAAATTTGTAACTGGTTAATTGCCACAGAGAAGCAAGTATATTTAGTTTGAAGGAGTTCTATCTTGGTGGTTTTTTTCCAAGTGTGAGGGTATTTTCATTGTGACCGCCAAGCTGTCCTCATCAGTACTGCAAACCCCAGGTGGCTCAGCTGTGTATGACCCTCAGGAAGCCCTGGGGATCCTCCTGATTCTCTGGTTCCCTGCCTGAGCCTGGAGGGGTGGATGTAACCTTGTTGCCAGCCTCAGATGTCTTGCAGGAAGCTGCACTGGTGTCTGGGGGCACACGGAGGTGTTGGGGCTGCAAGACCACCTGCAATGCATTGCTTGGTTATAAAGGGAAAATAGGAGTGGGAAGCAAACATGGAAGGACATCTACACATTCTTTAGGTGAAAATGTACAGCTTGGGACTGTCCCACACAGTGGCTTCACTGAGCTTTAATGGTTTAAACTGGTGAGGAGCGTGGGTTGTTGCTAATTCAATTTGAGCGTGAATGGCTTGGTCTGCTGAGAAGGAGGAGAATATGGAAACCATATCATCCGTGCACAGAAATAGAAGTTTCAGGTATTGCACAGCACTATTTAAAAGCCTGCTATAACTTCCTTCCTTCCTTCCAGCCTGGCCTTGCTGGGCAGCTTCAGTCCCAGCTGCTCGGAGCCGTCAGGACGCGCTGACCTCCTCTAAGCTACCAGTAAAGGTCAGGCAGGAGTGGGGTGAGCCTTGTGGTGGGAATGGGACCTGTGCTCCTCCCGGGGCACCCAGGGGTGCTGGGGATGGCTGCTCTGCAGGCTGCAGACCCAGTGAGGAGATGTGGGGGCTGTGTCCATGCCACATGGTGTGTAGGCTTTGGGCATTGAGTGCAGAATCTGCTTTCATCTACTCCAGCACCCCTCTGCAGTTTGTTCCCAAGGCAGTCCCACATCCCACCCCACCAGCCCTGGCTTCCTCATTCCTGCAAGGTTGACAGAAGTGCCCAAAGACTCCTGTAGGTCCTCCAGGTGTCCAGACACCCATGTGCACTGATGGAAGCAGTGACAGCTTTAAGCTCTTGGCCTTAAAGGACAACAAGCTTTCTCTGGCCTGTGCACAGGACATTAACTGCTCCATATGTTAGGGCCAAAATCTTTATTTCATTTCAGCAGGCTGTCAGGTATCACAAGGAGAGCATCAGGATGACCTAGATTCCTCATCCTGAGAAGGACTGGCCAAAGGAAGAGACAAGGGTTGCAGGGAGCTGTAATGTCTTTTAATAGACCAAGTGATGCAGCTGGAAAAAATGGCCAAGCATGAAGGTGCACCAGCTCAAAGGAGGGCTTGTGTGATTGTGTTGTTTTTTTTTTTCCCAACTGTACCAGCTGGTCTATTAAAAGGTATTACATATTCCTGCAGACCTTGCTGCTTATATCCTTAGCTCCCTGTGGCTCCAGCCCTGCATCTGTTGCTGCCACCCCAGCCACAGACAGTCTCCCAGCCCATCAGGAAGCTGCTACCCTTGCACTGTGCAAATTTTGTAGTTCATCCCTGATGGCCCCCACTGATGGCAAATCATCCAGTGCCCCGTTTGAGGGTGTTTCCCATTTAAAAAAAAAAAAATGTTTCTTGGCTTACAGTTGCATTGCAATGCTGAGCTCTGGTTTAAATGTCCTTGGGCTGTGTGAGGGCATTGCTGGGCTGTCACACAGTGGGACTGGAGGAGCCCAGGAGGAGGATGGGGTGAGGAACTTAGCCTGTGCTTGCTGGATGTGATGTGGAATTCTAAGTGCAGGGCTGGACATTGGCTTTGTGTGGTCATTCCACACATTTGTCTCTGCCTGGAGAGGGATGTGAGCAGCCCTGCTGGCTCTGCTTATTAAAAATTAGGAACTGAGACTCCTAAATGGAGAGATCACAGACTCACAGAAGGGTTGGAAGGGACCTGAAAGATCATCTTGCTGAAACCCCTCAGACAGGGACAGCTTCCACCAGACCAGGCTGCTCAGAGTTCCATCCAGCCTGGTCCTGAGCATTCCCAGGGATGGGACAGCCCCAGCTTCTCTGGGTGACCTGGGCAAGCCTCAGATCTGCTGAGCTGACACTTGCTTTTAGCCTGCCTGCTGCTGCTTGACCTGCTGCCACACATCTTTCCCAGGTTTTGTTTGCAAACCTGAGGGCTAAAAGCTATCAGTGCTGAGGTTTTTGGAAAATACCAAGGGTAGGGGTACAGAAGTACCAGAGTGGTGTTAGCCAGGGGCTTTGAGCCAGGCTACACACCCAGTGTTCTTTTGTGATTCAAAGCTATTTTTATTTTTAAGGATGCTTTCCAGAGTGGCTGTGGGAAGCACTGCAGGCTGCAGGCAGGTCTGTGGTGTGGCATTACAAAGGTTTTCCTTTTGCTGTCCCCTTCACCCCAGTGCTGGGACCTACAGGAGACTCTTCTGGGCTTGCACTTTGCTCTTCTGTCTTTTCTCCTATTTGCTTAAAAACTCCCTCTCTTGTCGTTCCTGGCATGTGTCCCTTGCAGTAAAAGGAGTTCAGGAGACACTCCTGTGCCTGCTCCCAGAATTCTGCCAGCATGAATGACAAAGTCTCCTCCATTGGCAGAGCTAATGAGGGCCAGGTCTTTTGGATGGGGTGTGGCAGAGCTTGCCAGGGTGGTAAGTTTTAGGCAGTAATGCTTAAAATGGGAAGGAAAAAGTTAACTAATGGTAACAGTCTTGTTTTGCTGCCTGGAGCACAGTGTGGTGTCAGAGGGCTGCTCATGGGTGGGCTGCTTTCTCCCAGAGACCTTTCCATACTTTGCAGTGTCCTTTTAACCATTTTCTCAGGTAGTTCAGTGAGGGGCCTGATGCCAGGGTTCATTTCCTCACTCACTTCAACTGGGAAAAATCCCATTGCTGGAGTGCATGTGAAAGAGGCAGGGAAGCATTTCTGAGCTGGAATTCTCTGCCTGGACCAGCTTGTTCCTTGGTTCCTTCTGTGCACGTATCTTGTATTTGTGCTTGGAAAAGCAGCAAAGCTGAAGTTCCTTCTCTCCTACCAGAGTGGGTGCAGGGAGGATGTTGGTGAAGGAGAGGAAGCACACAGAGCATCACTGTCAGGATACAGATTGATGGGAGAGGTCGAGAACAGCTTTAGATCAAGAGCTGAATGGGAACCAGCTGTAGAGCCATCAATTAAAATAATCTAGTTTGTGAATACACTTATCTGCAAATGAGATTAAATGGATGAGTGGGGAAAGCTCTCTGCTCGTAGCTCACACTGTTGCTGGTGGATGATCCTCTGCACAGTTGCATCCTTCGGCGTGTTAGACCTCCAAATGTGAGCAAAGCTTCATGCCTGTTTCACCAATTGCATATTTGCAATTGGGGCAGTTGATTTTAAAGTAGTTGATGCTCCAGTCAGCTGTATTTTCCCACAGAGTTCCCCTGAAGCAGTTGAAGGTTGTGGATCATGGGAAGAATTCCCATCTCCCTACAATTTCTCAAGCTTTGCCCTTTCTTTTTCTCGTGTTCCATTAAAAAAAACAAAACAAAAAAACACCTTGGTTCTGTTTGTTGCCTGTGAAAGCCACTTCTTACTGAGCTGGGAGTTGTGCTTGCAATCAGTGTAACTGAAATAGTGATTAGTGTGAACTCCAGCTTTATTTTAGGACGCATCCGTCAGTGCTTTAGCACTCCGAGCTCGTGTCTAGTGTTACCACAGATAACTGCTGGGAGAAAGGGCACCCCTGGCACTGCCACTGCACCCCAGCCCCGGGGCTGGGTTCATCACAGAGGGGAGCAGCTGCTGTACTGCAGGGCTCTGTTTTGGGGCTCCCACCTGATGGCCCTGGCTCCCTCCTTTCTTCCTGCACGGTGCCAGCTGAGCGCAGGAGCCCACACAAAGCACAGGTCGTTGTGTTTGAAGCTCTTTTTGTCTGCAGGGCGGTGGGATGAGCCCTCACATGAACTGTGTGTTTGTGCAAATCTACCTCTGAGTGGGCAGGTGCCCTTTGTATTTCCTATTTTCACCAAATAAACAAGACCATTACTATTTTACTAACTCTTGGTTACGTAAGAGCTGCTGAGGGATCTAGAAGAGGCTGCAGGTCTGATGCAAGGGATCCCCAGGCTTGCATGTTCATCCCTTTTCCCTTAAAAAATGCTGTGTTTAATCTTTCCAGTGCTCTGGTCCTAGGAAGAGACACAGAGATTTGCAGAGGTCATTGCTGAGTGCGAGCTGGGCAGTGGCAACCAGCCAAGCCAGTGGCTTTCCATCGTGGCCCAGTGATTACAAATAAAGTTGAGGTTGGAGTGAGCAGATCCGTTCCTGACTTCCTCTTCCGCAGCAGATGCATTAAGTGGAAGGGCAGGAGCTCATCAAAACAGGGTTGGGATTCTCTGGTGGAGAAGGTATTGCTGGCTGTTCTTTGGAAGGGGTTTTGTGGGCAGAGGGAGTTCTGTTTCTGGCACAGAGGGATTGCAAGCTGGATTTTCTCTGATGGAGCAGACCATGGGATGGTCTCACCCATAGCAGGACAGCTCTGCAGCTTGGTTTGCTCTGGTTCTGGGTGCTGAGCAAAAAATGAGTCTGGCTGGGGTGAGTGGGCCAGCTGCAGAGACAGAAACCCAGTTTGTTTTGTACCTGGCAGGACCTGGCTGTGTGAGGCAGGTGCATGAGCTTCTCCTGGCTCTCCATGCAGGAGACAAACACACCTGGCTGAAGCAGGAGGAGCTGGGAGTGAAGGATTTTCCAGCACAGGCTCACCCATGAAGATGCCCTGATCAGTGTGGGGCTTTCTGGATGTATTTACACACAGTGACTCCATGGCATGGCTGTATCAAGGGTTTTGGTGAAGGTGTCTGAATTTTACCCTGCTTTCTCTGATGGGCTCTGTGCAGGTGTGTGCTGCAGCACCTCAGCTGAGGCTTCCTGGGCTCAGCACTCCTGTCTGGAGCTTGCTGTAGATTTCTGCTCTCTGAGCTGAAGCCAGGGTGTAAACCATGTGTTTCTCTACCATTCACCCAGGCTGCTGCCCTTGGCAGGCCTCTCAGGGCATTTGCAGTGCTTGAGCTGCAGTGCAAACACTTTCTTGTGTTCTGCCAGAACAATCCACAGAGATTATTCTGTGGATTATTCTGGGGCAGAGAAAGGTGCTACCACAAATTCAGGGTCATTTTACGTTGTGGGCAAGGGTCTGTCCAAGGTGGAAAACACAGATGGGTGATGCTGATAGCTCTGTTGAACCAAGAGCTCAGCCAGCTCCTGCCACAACCCCTGCAAGCCTTCCCTGTTCCATGCAGGAGCTGGATGTGGCCCAGCTTGTTGAGCTGTCATGCCTGGAGATGTTATTTTACTTAAAATAATGTTAATATTGTGACTGTCCTCTGCAGGATTCAGCAGCTCTGCTCCACTCTTTGCTCTCAAGCAAGGCTGCCCTGCTTTAGAAGCATGGGGTGCTTCAAAAAGCTTCTCTTCTGTTACTGATCCTCACAAATAATTAATTCCAGATTGCTTTTTTTTTTTTTTTAAATACAACTTGTTTCAGGCAAGCCACAAACCTGTCTTTCCTTTAAGCAGTTAGTTCTCCTGCTCCTTGGCTGTGCTGCTGCCTGGTGGGGAATGGGCATGTGCTGTGTTTGGAGTTTTAATTGTTGTTATAAGAAGAAATTGAGTGGGTGGATAAAACAGGGTTTAACCAGGTTTAGCCAGAAGCATCTTAAAACCCACTTTCCATGCTGCTGCATTTTTTTTTCTCCTGTGTTTTTAACCCTGAACATCACAGATCAATTCTTCTTGTCATTGGGTTTTTCCTGTCGTCCCCTTTTCTCTGTCCCCTACCAGCAATGGGAATTGAAGAAGGAAGAAATTGGGGAGAGAAATGTAGAGGGAAAAACCCACAACATTTGTTGTGGTGAAACTTGGCTGATCTGACATTTACAAACAGAACACGGTGTTTCTGCAGCAGCTGCACTCTGTGTCCATACATTTTCCTGCTTTTCAGTTTTCCTGTTGGGATATTCCTCTTGTTCCTCATGCAGCAAACATCAATGTGATTTTTCTACCTTTTTTTCTGACTGTTCCCCAGTGTACTCAAGTTGCCACAGGGTCGGCTTGGTTCTGGGTAGGGTTTTTCTAAAATCTTAGAGTTGCAAAGAAGTGAATTATTAAAAAAAATACAAAGTCCCCTGGCTGTTTCCCTCCAGATAATGCAAACATAGATGAAATGTTGAGTTATAACTACCTGAGTGACCTTTTAAGATAAGAATTGTTATTGACTGGTGGTATTATGTTAAACTGATAAGAATTCTTTTTAGAAGAGGAGGAAAAAAAGCCCAACAAACCCTTCAGTAACCATAACAACTTACTCTGCAGTGCAGGGACAGCACACAGCTCCTTCCTGACACTGCTGCTGGGGGCTTGAGGGTGGCACCACAGGGATCCCATCCAGCAGCCCCTCAGGAAAACCTCCCCAGAGCTCCAGGCTGTGCTGTGAGGGATGCCCGAGATCACTTGGCTGCTCCTGCTGCTCTCAGCTCTCTAATTTTCATCATCTGTAGGGAATTTTAGCTGGAGGGTTGTGCTGAGGGTTTTGCTGCCGTGGGAGGGAGGGATGGGTGCTGGGCGCAAGAAGGATCACAGACTTCCAGAATGATTTGGGCTGGAAGGGACCTTAAAGCTCACCTTGTTCCAACCCCTGCCATGGCAGGGACACCTTCCACTGTCCCAGGCTGCTCCAAGCCCTGTCCAGCCTGGCCTTGGACATTTCCAGGGGTCCAGGGGCAGCCACAGCTGCTCTGGGCACCCTCTGCCAGCGCCTGCCCACCCTCCCAGCCAGGAATTCCTTCCCAAAATCCCATCCATCCCTGCCCTCTGGCAGTGGGAAGCCATTGCTCCTTGTCCTGTCACTTCATCCCTTGTCCAAAGCCCCTCTCCAGCTCTCTCATAACTCTTCTCTTCTCCAGGCTGAGCAAGGATGCTTTTGGAGGTCAGAGGAGGATGCTTTCAATGGTCCTTGCTTGAGAAATGAGGCAAGGAAATCCCTTCTTTACATTGGCTGTGCTGGCAGGGTCAGGGCAGCCCTTGGAGCCCTGTTGGGAACTGGATCCAATCTCTGTCCTGGCAGAGGTGCCAGCTCCTGTTTCAGGTTATTACAGTAGATCAGGAGTGTGATGGGTACTTAGAGCCTTCCTTGGCCCAGCTGAGCCCCGTGGGCTGTGTTTGCAGGTGCTGCTCCTGGGAATTCTGTCAGTTTAAGGCAGAATTCACACTTTGGTCACCTTCTGTTATCAGGGATTGTCACCGAGACCGTTAGAGTTAAAGAAATCTGCCAAGAGCAACTAGAATTTTTTATCATCTTCTCCCTCCCCATCCTCTTGCACTTGTGTGACCTGTCAAGGTTTCCAGTTTCCATGGAAAATGAGCTCACAGCTCACAGGTGGGGATGAGCCTAAAGGTGAACAAGCAACAAACAGCATCTTGTAAAGTGCAGAGACCCTAAAAAGAGAGAGGATAGGCCTGATAAAATACTCCAAATATTTTAGAATTAGGGATGAGGGGAGAACAATGCATTTGAATCCATAACGAAAGAGGCAAAGGTGTGCAACTTTGTGTGTCTGCTCAGGAAATCAATTACTTAAACCTGCTGGGTTAGGAGTCATGGCAGCAGCAGGGAAGCTGTGCAAAGGTGTCTGCTTAGCCCCTGCTTGCCAACCTCTCCTCACATTCTTCTGGAGCAGCCAGTTGGATGCTGAGTGCTTTTTGTAGCTGATGTCAAATCTCGGTCAGCCGGAGAGCCTTTATAAATAAAGGTGTCTGCTGGTATTCAGGCATATGTGGATAATAGCTGCTGTAATTCAGCTGTCCAGCCTGGCTTCCCAGCTTTTATAAATGACTGATCAGAGATTCCACTGAGAATGAGGATTTAAAGGGATGGAGCTGCTGGAAGTGGTCTCTGTGCTGATAAGTTTGGCGAGTCTCTATCCCCGGGACAGGTGGCCGGCGTTGCCCTCCCTCCACTGATGTCCCGGGTTTATATGTCACACAAGGCAAATGTTGCATTAATAAAACTTGTGTTGTGCTTAGATGCAAGGGCTCTGCAGTCATTTTTTGCAAGCTGCGCTCGAATCTTTGAGTTTGTAATATTTTTTTTTCTCTCCTGTTATTTATGGGAGCCGGGAAACACTCGGAGATCTCTCTGGACAAGCCACAGCAGCTGGAGGATACTGGTTTCTCTATGGAGTGGAGGAATTTCATCAGAGGAGCTATTGTTCCGCTGTGTTCTCAGCATTTTGGCAACTGTTCTTTAGATTAACCCTACAGAAAGGGGAGGGTGCTCTCTGCTGGGTCTGAAATAATTACAAAAATGTGCACAGATGCTTTTGCATTGTTAGAAATCCATCCTGCTTGGTAGTGGGGAATGGTGTGGGATTAGGGAACGAAGAAGCCCAAGTTCTTTAAATCCCTCCTGAAGCCACACTGGATGTCAGCATTGATGTTCAGTTGGTTTCTGGTTTTAAAGTGGGAATAGTTGGTGTCTTCTGCCACTGCCCTGAGCAGTCAGTAATCTCAATGTGGGAGATTTGGGAGTCCAGCCCACACCCCTACTGAACTACAGCAGAATCCTCCTGGCTGGAGGATCCATTTCCCTGGGCTGTGTTGAGTTTGCCTGGCAAAATTTTGGTAGCAGGGTGGCTTCTGTGAGAAGATACCTGAAGGGCATCCACAGCTTCTCTGGGAAACCTGTGCTGCAGCCTCACCACCCTCACAGCCAAGTATGTACTCCCAAAATCCCATCTAAGCTGCTGACAGCAAAGAACCTGCATAATGAGTTACAGGGGTGGCTTGAGACAGCCAGAGCAGTGTCAGTTTGGAGGGATGAGCAACCTGGATGGGGCTTGGAGATACCTGGCACAGTGGAAGGTGTCCCTGCCCATGGCAAGGGCTGAATCTGGGTGGTCTTTAAGGTCCCTTCCAACCCAAACCATGCTGTGATTGCTCATCCAGGAGCTGGTGTGGTCCCTTGCATGGGACCCAGAGGAGAAACAAGCCCATGACTTGTGGCCAAGGGCTGATGAAGCTCCTCACTCACCCTGCAGCAGCTTCTCCCTCTGCCAGTGCCCGCAGGGCTGATTCAGCTCCCAGCTCTGTTAGTTGCCACATCTGCAAAACATAACCAAATTCAGGGGTTTTTTAATCTTATGTGCCTATTTTGATTCAGTTTACCCATACAATTACACTAATTTGCTTTATTACATGCAAAAAGATTAAAAATACATCTGGCAGAGAGGATTAAAAGCTGGTAATCTGGCTGCTAAGAAGCACACGATGCTTTAGGATTTTCTTTTGAGGTGTGTGGAGCTCTGGAACAAGAGCAAATGTGATCCTTTGTTGTTGGAGTTTTCATAGGGAGAACTCATTAAAGCTGGTGTGATTGTTTGAGTGAACGAGAAATGAATGAATTTAAAATATAAGACTAAATCCAACCACATTAAAGTGGTAGTTGTGATTTAAGAGCTCGTTTTTGGTTTGGGTTTGAGTTTTTTTGTGTGTGTAAACCTGGAGCAATAGGGTTGTTTTACCTTTTAAGGGATTTAACAAGTCTCTCTTAATTTTCTTTTAATGTTGCAGAGCTTAAAAATAATGCAAGGTCAGGCTGAGCGTAACTAATTCCAGTGTGAAAGCAGAGGAAAGCCTGTTTCTCTAGAGACTTACAATTAGTGCAGCAATCTTCCTCAGTACAGCCTTTGAGAAGGATGTAGCAGGAAAAGAGAGTGCTGGAATTTTGATAAATAAAAATATGTGCTTGGGGATTTTTTTTTTCTTTTTTTTGTCCAAAGAGAAGGGGGAGCCCTATAAAAGCCGAGGTTTAATTTAGTTTTACTTGCTTTCACGTGTGACCCAAGAGGGCTTGTGGCAGGTCAAGGGTGTGGTGAAGGTGCCCTTGGTTCTTCTGGGGGCTGGCAAGTCCCTCTGGGGGTTTTTGAGTCCTTATCACTTGGTTTATCTGCGTTTACCCATGGCAGGATCCCAAGGATGCAGAGAGCTTTTCTCTGTGTGAGCTCTGCCGCTCTGTCCCAGCTTGGTACTGGGATTTTGGGGGGGGATCCCCTTAGTGCTTCACAAAATCTTTTTGTTGCACTGTTAAGACTTACTGTGGTGAGTGTTGTCTTCATCATCTCCATGTCAAAAAAACCCAAACTTGGCTATTTCCACACAGCTCTGGGTGTGCTGCCTGTCCTGGCCGCCTGTGTAACGAGAAGCCTGGAGCATTATCCTGCTTTTCCTGCAGCGAGCCCACAGCATTCGTGTGACAAAATCACACCTGGCTTTGGTCAGGCCACCCTTGGGGATCCCAGAGCGTGGCCTGGCAGCTGTGCTGCTGTGACAATAGCAAAGAGGTGTCACCGTGTCACCTCAGTGCTGCAGGGGATGCCCTGGGCCCCACTGCCATCATCAGAGAGCTCTTTCCCTCCTTGTCCCTTCCCACATGTGTTAATTTTGCTTTCCAAGTCTGGACTGCTGCCACAACCCCTGCGCGTCCCTTCTTTCCGTACATTGTGCTCTCCTGCTGCTGGAGGTGCCTGGGAGCCTGGTGACACTGTGAGGACACGTGGGGGAAGGGGAGTTCCCATGTCCTTGCTCCTATTCCCCTTCCCTTTCCTTGGCCACAGCCTGTTTTCATGGTGTCCAGGTCGCTGCTGGTGACAGCGTTTTATGCCGTGTGCCCCAGGGGAGCCACTGAGGTCCCGTTTCCCGCCAGCCTTTGGCTCTCAGGGTGTCCCCGGGGGTTGCCCCATCACTGCCAGGGATGCAGGTGCTGGTCCCTCTGAGTGTTCCCTGTGTGGGATGCAGCCAGCAGCCTCCCATCCCCTCGGTGCCAGCTGGAGCCCTGCCCGCAGCACCAGCCCTCCCTGGGCATCGCCTTCCCGCTGGCAGAGCCGCAGCCAAATAAAAAGGGGTTTTCCCTCTCTCCATCTCCTGCTGCAGCACTGCCTGGCCCTGGGGAGGGAGATGGGGCTGTGGGTATCTCTCCAGAGCCAGGATTTGGGCTCTTTTCCTCTCCCTCAAAATACACCCCCTGGTTTGCAAACACTGCCTCGCTCCATTGAGGTTTGGAGTTTTTTGTTAACTCCTTACGTGCCTGTGGCTGATAAAATTTGGCCTGTTATAGTAGAAATCCCAGCATGTGCTGCTTTTTTTTTTTTTTTTTTTTTTCCCCAAGCAGAATCCATATGTTGCAGCTTTCAGGAGAGAGGAAAGCAGCATTAACTTTTCATGTCTAGCATCGCTAATTTAAGGGGTGAGAAGTTGGCCTGGGTCTGTTTTTTAAAGAACTGAGCATACACTGATAGTACCAGTGTTGGTACTGAATAACTTGCTAAGCTGAAGGGTGCAGCAATATCTAAAATTAAATCTGTTCTTAATTGCTGGGTTATAAATGGCAGCGTTTTCTCCAAATGGAATTAATTTATTATTTTTCATTTGCCGACACGATTCTCGGCAGCACAAGCCCAGCATTTTGCATTAATACAATAATAAGGCACTTCCAAAAGGTGTGTTTGGCATTTGTAGCACACAGCACAATCTAACAAACCATAAACTATGTCAAAATACTCCTAAAGTGGTAATTAAAACTTTTAAAAAAATGTAGAATAGATGAATACATTCCAAATTGTGACTTTTCAATGAAGCTCTTTCATAAAAAACATTGTTTCTTGCCAAAACAAATTCAAAGGCATTTTTGTAATTTCTGCTGGGGAAAGGAGGAGTGTTTATCCAGCCTTTCATGTTGGCTGGGCTTTTTGACTTTTAAATAAAACTTAAATTAAAAAAAGGCAGTGTTAAAAAAAAAAAAAAAAAAAAAAAAAAAAGAAAGAAGTATTTTTGTCTGAATGTGCATTAAGAAGTCTCACTCCTGTCCTCTCTGGAGCAATGTGCAGTGAAGGCTGGAGTGGGGTGCAAGGCTGTCTTTAGCATCCCATCTGAAATGCAGAGGTGCTGGGATCCCATGGCACGTTGTATTTGGGGCTGACACAGATCCCAGAGTGGTTCCTGGGGTCGGGGATCCCGCTGACATCGGTGGCTCTGCCTTTGGAGGAGGGAACCCCTGTGGGTGCTGGGGGTGGCAGTGGGGCTCCCCTGGCATCCAACCAGTGCACAAAGCAAAACTGCTCGAGGTGTTTATAGCTTTTCCTCCTGATTTTTTTTTTTATCATTTCAATTCTGGGATGTGTTTTTGACAGCTTTTACCTGCTGAGTCACCATTCATCCTCATGCATGGGAGCTGCTCCTGACGTCCTGAATCCCCGAGTAGGCTTGAGCAACCATCATTTGGAAAGAAATCCTGCCAAGGAAGTGGGCTTTTTCCCCCTCTTTTTTTACCAGCTGCTTTTCCCACTGTGTGTTTGCTCTGTTACACGAGGCTGGTGTTTCATAGATGCCTTCACGTTGCTAAGGGTGGCTTTACCATTTTTTCACACCCCACCACCACGTATCCTATGGAGGAACTGTGTGTGCAACCAGATAACAGGGCAGCTTCTGGAGATAACTGTATCTGATCCTGCACTGAGCGCTCTGCTTCTCCTGAGATGGGTCTTTTGGGTGGTGAACCACAACTTGAGCACAAACTCATTCTTGTAGCTTGACTTTATAGATGCAAATCCTTGCTTGCGTTGCTGTTACTTGGGAAGGGACAGTTGGTCTTTCCGAGAGTAATCTCAATGTCCAGGTTCGTTTTCTTTCCCATTTTCCAGGTTCAGGTGTGTTTATAGCTGGTTTTGCAGTGCTGCTGGGTGCTTGATCTGCATCACTTGCTTGCAGACAGCCAGACTGCAGCAGCCACCTCTCCAGAAACTGCTTGGGAAGGCTCTAGATGTATGCAAGGACACTCATTTAGGGTATTGAACCACCTGCCTTCTGGTCCCTTCTGCCCCAAAAATGCATCTCAGATTTGCTTTGCTTTATTAGCTCTAATTTTGTGCATTGGGTGGTAAATGACAAGAACACTGTTAGCTCCTTCCTGTTTCTGTATCCTCACACTCCTCCAGCGCTGATGCTGCAGATGGAGAATTACCGGAATGCTTTGGTGGAAGGGACCTGAAAAATCATCTCATTCCCACCCCCTGCCATGGCCAGGGATGTCTTCCACTGTCCCAGGTTGCTCCAAGCCCCATCCAATCTGGCCTGGAACACTTCCAGGGATGGGGCAGCCACGGCTTCTCTGGGCACCCTGTGCCAGGGCCCCCCCCACTCTCACAGGGAAGAATTTCTTCCTGATACTTCATGATGTGCACGGCTGTTCTGCCTGGGTGGTGTATTCCTTATTTTGTGGGTGCTCCCACCTTCCTCCTTCCTGGGGAATTCACTGCAGAAATGAAGTGTTCAGTCTGTTTATAAATTTCAGTCTCTGTATTAATCCATCTGTATATTTATTAACCCTCCAGGTGGTTGCATTTCACCGTAATACAGCTGCTAGTGGGACGTTAATCTTAGTGAAAGTCTATTTTAGTTTCCTCCTGATAGTGCAGCCTGCTGTCATCCTGTGGGGCAAATCATCCCCTAGGAAGGAGGAAGGGAGACTATTTAAGGAGGAGCAATGTGTGAGGGAACAGCTGGAGCTGAAGCCAAAGCCAGGTTTGGGAAGGAGCTATTTCAGGGGATGGTTTGTCTGGCCACATTGGTCTTGGGCATGGAGGTGTCCACCCACTCCTTTGTGTTTGATCAGCACTAGTTTTGGCACTAGTTGTTTAATATGTGGCCCATTTTTTTCCCATAATTAAGCTTCTCCTGCCCTGGGCTATGCTGTATTGGTCAGCCAGCAAATCCTTGACCTCCCATTCAGCAGGGCAGCCCAGGTTCTTGTGGAACCCATCCCTGGAGGTGTTCACCATCCCTGGAGGTGTTCAAGTGTTCATTCACATCCTGACTGGCTGTGGCACTCAGGGCTCTGGTCTGGTTGAGGTGGTGACAGTGAAAGGTGGGGCTCAGTGATCTCAGAGCTCTTTCCAACCATTCTGTGATTCTGGGACTGGGGTTTACATGTGAATCCCATGGGATATATTTGCCTCCTGTCCTTCCCCCTGTAGTTTGTCAAGAGGACACAGAAGATGAGAAGCTTTGTACTTGTGCTGCTGTTAAATCTGAATGAGTAATTCAATAATGAGTAGCTATCAGTTCATTGCTTTCATATTAAGGAGAAATTCTGTGCTTTTAAAGCCTTTTTCTGAAGATTGGGTTGTGAGGTAATTTCTAATCTAGCACGACTAACGGGTACTTGAACATAAGGCTTCCTTTTATCATTGCAATCTCTTTTGTTAGAGCAATCATCAGCATATGGTTTTGGGGGATTTAACACCTCAGACACATGGTGACACTCTCTTAGTCTTCTCTGCACATGCAAGTCTAAAAATGGCCTTTTTTTTTTTTTTTTTAAAGTCTCCAGGATGCTTGTGAGTACTTGGAACCAGCAAAGAAAACAAAAGGCCCACCAGCACCAGCAGGTTTTGCAAAAGAAGGTTTCTAAAAATGCATCTTATTGAGGAGAACACGTGTGTCTGGGCTATAACATAGAACTTGTTGACATGTTTTGCTAAATTTGCTCAGGGTTTTTTTTTATTTTAGCAGTTGGAAAAAGCTTGTAAAACTGGGGGATGTGTGCAGTGGTTTTCCTTCCTTTCTTAGCCTTGCTGCTTCTTGTTGTGTTCTCCTGAGGCTGATTTGGTGGGTCCCAAATCATCTTCTTGGTGTCTTGTGGGGTTCTTGTGCACCCAGCCTGGGCACAGCTTCCTTCTTCCATCCTACATCTCTCTGTTTGTTTAGGATGGAGATTTTGTAACTGTGGATTTTCTTTTCCTCCCTATCAGCCTGCACACTGGGGACTGAAGGACTGAAGGACAAGTGGCTTGCTGTGTCCTCCATGCCAGGGAGGGAGCAGGGATGCTGCAGCCCCTCTTCTCTCAGGCTTTCTGTGCTTTTGGCAGGGTGGAAACATCAGATCACATTAGGGGTGTGTTTAGGGAAATAAGGGCTATGGTGGCATGGGCTGTGCATCCTCACTCCTGAGCAAAAAGGGTTTGTGGTTTTAGGAAAAACCTTCAGGGTTGTGGGATGGAACTGGACAGTTGGGGCTGGAGCTGCTGCAATTCTCCTCTCTCTGTCCAAAGGATTTTGGTTTCCTCTTAACTATCAAATAGAGGATGAATTGGGCTGTGTGACATTCCAACTGTTTTTGAAAAACCAGCTTTTTTACCAAAAAAAGCTGGGGTTTTTTTTTGTTTAAAAAAAAAAAAAAATCTGGCTTCCTCTCAGATGTTCCTGTGGCTGGTGGTGTCTGGTAATGAGGGGGGGAAAAAGGAGAGGAAATCCTACTTAGGGCTGAAGGACACTGTTGTGTCCCTGGTGCCAGAGGCAGGCAGTGGAGCATGGGAAGGGCTCACTCAAGGCTCATTGTGGCATTTCTCAGCTCTGGCCATTTTCCCATCAAGGTAGAAGCCACAGAAATATCTCATTTTATTGTGTTGCTGTGAGAGAGGAAGCATTTTCTGTCTGAAATAACAGCTGGAGCTCAGACTTGGAGCAGCCTGGTGTAGAGAAAGGTGTCCCCTGCCCAAGGCAGGGGAATTGCAGGTGGTCTTCATGGTCCCTTCCAACTCAAACCATTCTGGGATTCTTGGGTTCATTTTTTTATTTTTTTTTCCCAGTGCACCACCCGTTCTGTGCATTTCTTTCTTTCTTTTAGCACACACTGGTCCCTGTGCAAGCCAAGATTCCTGTGCAGGGTTCCCCATTGACATCCCAGAGGACCAGGGTGCATCAGCCTAAGTCAAGGGATTCCCAGGTGGACCTCACCTCTCCCTCCTTTTCCTCAGCTGAGGGATCCCCTCTGGCTCTGACCTGGAGTCATTTGGAGACCCTTCAGACCTTGTGCAGACCTTGTGGTTGAATTCCAACTTCCATCTCTGGAAGTACTCCATAGATGTGTAGATGTGGCCTGTGAGGACACAGTTCAGTGGTGGCCGTGGCAGTGTTGGGTCTCAAATCTTTTCCAGCCTAAACTGTTGCACAGTTCCAGTCTGGAAGTGGGATGGATGGGAATTCTGGGTGTCTTAGGTGAGAAGGTGCCTGCCCACCCAGGCTTGCTGTGAGATGCCTCCAAGGGGACCCTTTGCAGATTGTGGGATCCCTCATATCCCAGACTAGGAACTGATGCCCCTAATCCAGACCCCTTGGAGCTGCTGCCATGCTGATTTTGGCAGGCAAATGGGAATGTAGCCACTGTCTGGTGGGTGCCAGAGCTGCTCCCCACGTCCAGGACTGCGAGAGAAGCTGAAGGAAAGAGTGGGGATGTGTTCTCTTCCTCCTCTGGCACACATATCCCAGTTGTTTCAAAGCTGCTCTCTGGCTGTTTTAAATTTAGGAGCTGGCTCCTGCAGGCACAGGGTAAGTGGCTGTGCCCTGGGGCAGGAATGGGACATGGCATCTGCAGTGACTGGAGCTGCTCCTCTTGCTCCTCCTCCCACCAGATCTGCTGCCCTGTGTATTTCCACCTCACCTGTGACATCCCTGCTCCTGCTTCTGAACCAAGTCATCAGGAGCTGCAGGACTTGGGGGGAGATACTCTGGTACTGGGAGAAGAGAAAAATTGGATCTGTGACCCACATCTCTGCATCCCAGATATCCAGCCTTGTCCTGTACTTGGATTCAGATGGCAAAACCTGATCTTCTGAGCTCAAAAATCACATTGGGATGGACTTGGACAGCACACAGCTCCTGCCTGGGCAGGCACAGGTTGAAGTCAGAGCATCAACATCTGACTTGCTGCTTGACCTTTTGTGTGCTCCCTATTGCAAAGACACTTCCCTGCAGGTCTGGGGGAAAGAAATTTTAAATTACATATAGGGTCTGTGCTGAAGGCAGTCCTGGTGGGATAGTTCCATCTTTAGCCCAGGTTTGTTTCTTGGTCCTCTCCTCCCTCTCTAAGAGGAACTGGGAAGATGAATGGATTCACTCTGAGGTCTTTGGATGGAAAATGCTGCAGTAAGCACCAAGTGTGGTGTGGGGATGGTGCCTCTTAACCTGCACGTAGAAATGTTCTGGTGTCTTCCAGTGTGGCTTTAAAAGGCACCTGTACAGCTGGAAGGGTAAATGTAGGAAGAATATTCAATATCCAGCTTTCAAAGCAAAGCCTTGTCTTTCCCATCCTTCTGTATCAGAGTCCTCATCATGGACTAAACCATCCAATCATTTTAAACTGACAGGTTTCAGTGAGATGTTAGGAAGAAATTTTTGCTCAGAGGGTGGGGAGGCCCTGGCACAGCTTTCCCAGAGAAGCTGTGGCTGCCCCTGAATCCCTAGAAGTGTTCCAGGCCAGGTTGTATGAGGCTTGGAGCACCCTGGCATAGCTGAAGGTGTCCCTGCCCATGGCAGGGGGTGAAATGAGATGATCATTAAGGTCCCTTCCAACCCAAACCATCCTGGGATTCTGTAGTCACACATTACAGGTCCCTGCTCAGGAAATGCATTTGGAAGACTCTTTATTTTTCCTTATCTGACTGTCAGAGTGGATTGCAGCTCTTCATCAGGAGCTCTGACTCCCCTCCTGTCATCAGGCAGGTTTAAGTAGAAGGAAAGTTTCTTTGGTTAGGAAAGAAAAATAAATAAAGCTCCACCTGAATTTTTCTGAGTTATTTTCTTTTTGGTCAAGAATAGCTTGGAAACAAGAGCTGAGGTGTCTGAGCTGAGTACAGTAATTTATTTGGACTGACTATAATAATTTATTTTGAGCACACTGTGGAAGCAGGAGGCTGCAGTGGCTTTGCCACCCTTCATGTGAGTAAAGGAGGGAGAGATGGGAGTGGGGGGTTTCTGCTTTGGGGGGGTGCCTGACGTGGCCATCTTGGCCAAAAACTGTGAGCCCCCCGTTCATGCTGCATGCAAGGAGCATTTGTCTCACCCATGCAGATGTGGATAAAGGGGGAGATGCTCTGCAGACCCCTCTGCCCTGGGGTTTCCTTGCAAAAGGCTTGGAAATGCTTTTCAGCAGAGGTGGGAATTTGTTCCTGTAGGAACAGGGCTCTCCTTAACAGGAGATCTTTGAAAATAAACGTGTTATGTTTTTGGTCTGGAAAATACTTTCATATCCTTAGATCCTCCAGCCAGAAGGGAGCATGCTGATCCTCTGGTCTGGCCAGACAATTGCTCTCCCTCATTCCTGTAGCTCAGCTCCTGCTTTCTGGGTGAGCTGGATTTGATTTCAGCATTTTCCATCAACTCCCTGAAATGGGGTCAGCTCTTGCCTGCTGCTCTTTCCAGTGGGTGATGTGCTCCCGTGGCTGGAAATCCTCTCTCCCGTGCCTAACGTGGTGCACGTCAGTGTCATTGCAGGGATTTTATGCAGAGGTGAAGGCAGATGCTCAGCACTGAGGGGAAGGGTGATTCCTACATGTTTCACTCTCACCCTCCCTTCTGCTGCCCTGTGAAGGGACAGGGATGGGTGCCAGCATCCCTTCTCCCTGCCTGTTTCCAGTGGGTCCCATCTGCATCCGTGGATGGAGCTGGGGGTATCCCCAGCCTGCAGCCCATGGAACACACCAATTGCACGGACCCCAGCCAGGGCCAGCAGCTTCCCTGTGCCAGGTTGAGTGATAAAGGCCCCCTTGTTAATGCACATTGCCCTAAGCTGTGTTTCCACAGCTTTCCCTCTGTTTACCGAGAGTTTTCAGACATGTAATTCCACCGGATCTGGCTGCTGACGGAGAAGGCTGGATTATTTGTGTTTCACAAATAAGGCCAGAAAACACAAGGGCTGGAGCACTGAAAGGCAGCTCTGCATCACTCCTGGTGGGGTTTCTTTTTTGGTGCCACTCTCCTTCCTTTCCCTTTTTTTAATTCATTTCTAACCATAGAGATGAATCTATGAATTTCTAACCCTTTTCTCTGGCCCACGTGTTCCCTGTTATCCATGTTCTCTCCTGTTGCCTTAAACTGTTCATGGCTCTGTAGCTGGATTGTTTCCCTCTGGAAGAGAGTCTTACCTGGAGTCCCTACTCCCCTTTCACCTTGAGGGTCCTTTTTCCTAGTGGGGTTTTTTTTTCTTTCATATGGTAAAACCTTATTTTGAGAAGAGCTGGGACTATATATAATGAGACCTACCCTTGAGGAAAGAAGTGATCTGTTGGGAGCCTGGGATGCAGGAGCATCCTTTGGCAAACCCTTTCTTGGTGTGGTTGTGGTACTGGTAAACCTGCTCTAGTCTCAGTGAACTTTTGTGTTCTCAACTCTTCTTTTTGTCCACCTGGCCATAAAACCATTGGAGGGGCTGGTTGACACTGGCACCTGTGTGAGCTGACAGCTCTGCATCCATGTGCCCTCACAGGGCACAGCATCTCTCCCTCATCTCCCGTGGAGCCCTTGGGAAGAGCAGCTCTGTGAAGGTAAACGAGCAGTTTGGTTAATTAGAGCTCTCTGGACCTTTTCCAGCTGGATACCCAGGGAAGCAGGGGACAGCTTGTGTCCTCAAGCCAGGCACCTGGACCACAGCTCCAAGGCTCATACCCAGACACTGCAGGGTTGGTCAGGCTCTGCAGGGGGGAAAAAATAAACCCTAGAGCCTATTTTCTCATAAAAAGCTTTGTAATGATCCCTTTGTGGTCCAGCCTGTCCTTAAAGCACCTTGCAGGAACAATTAAAGCAGTGCTGGTACAAACACAGCCATATGTTCATCTGAGGTGTCGTTTCCATCAGCAGAAGCGTTTGGAGGAACATCTGTCAAGGGGTGGGAGGGATTTCCCAGACCATCAGCACAGCAAGTCCTGTTCCTGTCAGACCCACGCGTGGTCTCCAGAGCTGAGCCAGGCTCCTTCCGTGGGACAATCTCGGTGAGAAAAGAATTAAAAGAAAAGAATTTAAAAAAAAAAGAGCATTTTTGCCACTGCGCGGCTGCTCGGGGCAGTTTGCGGGACAGCCGACGTGCACAAAGCAGCAGGGCCTGTCCCTCAGCCAGGGAGCCTCGGTTTTCCTGAGCTGGAAAGAATTGCTTTGGATAAACTCTGGGTTTGTAAAGTCTGGGTTTGTGTCGCGCTGGAGTCGGTGAACAGATGCCCGTTGTTTTATGGAGCTGTGGATGAAAACCTGACAGCTTTCCTTTGGTTTGATGGCTGGGGATGCCCCAGGGATGTCAGCAGCATGGAGCTGGTGTTATTTTAGGGCCAGGAAGATGATAAAAGGGCTGGAGAACATCTCCTGTTAGGAAAGACAGAGGTTTAGGACTGTTCAGCCTGAAGAAGAGGAGATTCCAGGGAGACCTTGGAGCCCCTTCCAGTGCCTAAAGGGGCTCCAGGAGAGCTGGAGAGGGACTTTGGAAAAGGGCCTAAGTGACAGGACAAGGGGGAATGGCTTCCCACTGACAGAGGGCAGGGTTAGATGGGATATTGGGAAGGAATTCCTGGCTGGGAGGGTGGTGAGGCCCTGGCACAGGGTGCCCAGAGAAGCTGTGGCTGCCCCTGGATCCCTGGAAGTGTTCCAGGCCAGGTTGGATGGGGCTTGGAGCACCCTGGACTTAGTGGAAAGTGTCCCTGCTCATGGCAGGGGGTATAATGAGAAAGCATCAGGTCTCTTCCAATCCAAAACATTCCAGGATTCTCTGATTGTATTTACCTGCTCTGTGTCCTGAATCTCTGGGACACTTTGTGGAGCCAAAGGTTGGCTGTGTGTGCCTTGTCAAACTCCTGCCATTCCCATGTGGTTGCTGTGTCCCATAACCTGTGGTACAGGATGCCACATCCTCGGCCTGATTGGGAATTTGTGCTGGGATCATTGCAAGGGGACGTGTGGGAAATCCTCTCAAGTAACAAGGCCTAAAAGTGATGCTTTATAAACTCTCATTTTCCAAAAGCCCAGCATTCTGGGGGACTTCCTTGGGTTCCATCCAGACCCACTGTGCTGAGATGTAAGTTTGGGAAACTGACCCCAGAAGCAGGAGAACAATGGGAATCTCTTTGGGCTACTTATTTTCTAATGGAAAACAGACTTAAGGACTTTGTGTCTTGTTCTGGGGGAATTAAATAAATCTTTGAAGCTTTGCTTTGCTCTCTGTCTGACTTTTCAGCAGAGCAATTAATATCACCCCCCATTTTAAATGTATCCTTGGAGAAGAGCATCCACAGTGCTGAGCCGTGGATTTAGGGATGATGGATCTTCACGGCCGTGCTGGTTTCAGTTGATGCACTTGGCAATTCTGCCTTTGTTGGTCAGGGTTGAGGCAGGGTGGGGATGGGACTGATCCCACAAAATAACGACTTCTGAGCTTTGTATTGTCAAACCATCACACAGCTGTGAACTGGTCAATGCCAAACTTTTATCTGCTCAGTCAGAAAATTGTGGGCCAAGTTGTGAACCATGAGAGAGGAGCACAAACCCCAAATCTTACCCTGGCTTGCACCTACCCTGGCTGGGTGCACAGCTGGATGTCAGGTCACATCCCAAGTGCAAGGAAACGTTCAAGTCCATAAAATATTTGACACCAGAGATGTGTTTAGGAAGATGTGAACCCCCAGGTGAAGGTTTGGTGCTGGTTTAAATTGTGTAGAGCAGCATGTGAGCTGTGTAACCAGCACAATCTTCAAGCTGGTTACATCCAAGAAACTCCAGATGCTGATAATAAGCAAATTAGACTCTTAGAGTGTTTTTTTTAATGGCCCATGTGATATTTCCAATGGTATTTTATCTTTCAGACTTCCTTGGTAGGGCAGTGGTAGGATCTAGAAATATCCGAGGTATCAACAGTGTCTCTGTCTGTCTCCCTTTTCCCATCCAAAGATAATAAGAGCTGCAGGGCTGGCCCTTCCCCCAAAGCTGCAGGGCTTGTGTTGCTTTTCCTTGCATATTTTGGCAGGGAAAAAATAGCCTTGAAGTGTGGTAAAAGACAGAAATATGCTGGAGCATCAGGAATCCAACCAGCCTCTTTGAGGATGGAGAAAAAGAACAGAAAGATTTTTTTTTTCCCTTCCTTTCTAAAGGCGTTACGAGCAAAGCTGTTGGGTTTGGGGATGGAGGATCATAAAGCACTTTCCTGATCGGAAAAATGATTCAAACTGACAGATTTCAAGAGGAAAACAAAACTGGAGAATAGCTGACTTTTTTTTTTTTTTTTTAAGAACTGCTGCTTGCACAGCTTAAAAACAGAAACCTTCGTTTGCTTTGCAGTTTTGCTGACATTATTTCTTAGTGATTAGAAGGGAGTAGGAACTTCTTGACTATTCCATTGGATTTTAGACCTGCTTTTGCTGCATGGGATGGTTGGTTTTTTTCCCTTTTGTGAACATTTACAGTGGAGTGGTCGCTGTGCTGATGGGGGGAACTGGCTGTGCCCTAAGCAAGGGGGACCAAGAGCCTGGTTTTGGCTGTCAAAGTATCCCAGGGGTTGAAAAGCCCTTGGGGGCAATAAATGCAGGATTTGTGGCAGGTGCTGGTGCCAGGAATCTTTCAGCCTCTTGTACTGAAGGTAGAGTCAATTCTAAACTACGCGTAAGCGATTCTGGAGCTGATAGTGTCACTCAGCTGTGCACACGGAGGGTGTGGAGACACCATTCATTCCCCGAGGTGGGTGCTCCTGGTGTGCCTGTTTTGGGCTCAGCGTGGGTGTTTTCTTGGCTGTCAGCAGCCTCCAGTCCCCCTGAGTGCTCCGGGGTAAGTCACTGGTGCTGTGCCCCGGCTCCTGCGGCTCCCTGCAAGCCTGGCTCAGCTCCAGCAGGAGCCCTGGGCTCCAGCCTGGTGCAGCAGCACGGAGCTCAGCCCGGGGCAATGTGGAATTGGCACGAAGGAGTCACTTTGCTGTGTTGTTTATTGGATATTCTGGGGTTTATTTCTACAACTGCATCTGTCACCGTGACCCCGGAGTGGCTCCACTCAAGCAGTAAGTGCAGGGATGAACGTCAGATCTTGGAGTGACCAGGAACTCCCTGTTCTCAACAGGAGCAGCTCTGATGTAAACCAGTGCTTTGGTGGGGGAATAAGAGGCAGAGAAGAAATACATGATGTGTCAGTGACGTCTTAATGGGAAAAAAATTATTTCCAATTGCAAAGTGGAAGCAATCCTGTGCAGAGCGTTCTGGGGCACTTCTTGCCCCTTCTCTCTCTTTCTCAGTTTCCCTGCAAATATTCCTGATCCAGGTTTTCTCCCAGGCAGCACTGAATCGTGCCTGTCTGCCATTTGTCTTTCTGCAGAAGGATGTTTTTGCCAATTTTAAACCAGATCTTCAGTCTCTCAAAGCTGAGGTGGCTTCAGACACCCACAGGTTTTTTGTTGGATTCTTTTTTTTCCCCCCTGGCATGCTTGCTTCCAAAAATGAGTGGGAATCCTTCCAGAGATGAGCACTGTAACTCCAATTTTTGGAGGGCTTTTTTTTCCTACTTCTATACATATTTTCTCTCATTAGTGGTGGCAGAGAGCCTACAGGTATTTATCACAGCATCAGCCATCCGGTTTCTCTGCAGCAGCTCCCGGCCTTTGCACAGTGCTGGGAAACTCAGGCAACGTGTAGGATGTAAATACAGAACAGGGCAGATTAAATAAATCAAAATTAAGAAATCCCTATTATTTAAAGCTTTTTTTTTTTTTTTTTTTTTTTTTGGTAAGAAAAGAATGAAAATGAGACTTCACATGATGGCAACCTGTGTTAGTATAAAAACATACCACAATGAGTTGCTGTGCTTTGATATTAAATATTCAAGTGCTGCTTATTTGCTGCCAGAGTGTTCAAGTCACGCTCTTGGGGGAGGGAGTTTATAGCAAAGTGTCTGTAAAGAGGTTATTGGAGTGCTGGGTTTACCTCCTTTTGGGCTGAATTGACCAGTTCTGTTCCATGGCTGGTCCCTTAAAAGCAGAGAAAGTCATCGAGGCTGAGACAACAACAGGGAACCCCCAGGCTGAGGAAAAATCTGTTGCTTCTAAACTCGAGACCAACTAGAAAATAATAATAATAATAAATTTAAAAATTAAAAAGCACAGTAGAAGCAAAATAAGCTTTGGTCCCCCTTTTTTTCCTCCATAAATATTCTGCAGTGCTGAAGCCACCTTGTCATTCCACTCTTCAGTTTCCACTTGAGCAAAGTTTAACACGTTGCTGCAGAGAATGAGCCTGTAGTAAATATAATGATTCATCATTCCTACCGTAGTGAAAAAGGGAGGTAGGGAATGTCTGTCAAGTTCTCCTGAAGTCCTTGAATCAAATGTGTAGGGATTTTTGAATAACCTCGGAGTTACCAAATAAAAACATTAATTTGTGTGTCAAGATGATATTTAATTGAAAAGCAACCAAAGGGACAGATTCATTTTTAGGCAACTAGCAAAAAAAAAGAAAAAGTATAAATACAAAATAAGTTTAAACTAAAGTAATTGGAAATTAATTTTAATTTAATTTTAATTAGGTGCCTGAAATTGGATCATCTGGATCCCTGGGGTTCCTATCTGTCTCTTCCCTTTTTTTTTTCCCTCTGTAAGGCAAATGTCAATTAATATTTTAAAAGTGCTTTAAATAACTTCATGTCTGCAACCTATTGCAAGTCAGTGGGACTCAAGTGCTGAAAGGTTTGGGAACCAGTGGGCAGTTGTAGTTACAGAATAGCTGCATGGGGAGGAAGCACTCAGACCTTTGTGTGTCTGAGATGTCTGGTTTTTCTTAAAAGCAGAAGGAAAAAGAACCTGATTTTGCCATTCTGCTTTGAAATATCACCTGGGCTGGTTTTCTCCTGGCTGCAGAGAAGAGGATATGGGTCAGACCTCTTAGAGAAGATTTTGTGTGTTTTTCTCTGAATCTCTGGATGTCTGAAGATGCCATGTCTCACTTTTCCTGACATGTCCAGCTGCAGCAGTGCCTCCAGGCCTGGCAGTGGTGCAGGACCCATCCTTTGCTCCTGTGGGCTTGGTTTCATGGAGTCACAGACTGATTTGGGTTGGAAGGGACCCTAAAGACCATCTCATCCCACCCCCTGCCATGGGCAGGGACAATTTCCACTAGACCATGTCACTCAGAGCCCCATCCAGCCTAGCCTTGAGCACTTCCAGGGATGTTCCCATCCTAGCAAGGGTCCTCTTGGGCACCTAGACAGGCTTTGGCTCTCCCAGGTGTCTTGCCAGGTGCTGCCTCTCCATGAAGAGCTCCTGGGGCTGGAGGAGACGCCTGAGCATTCTAATGAATCCTTCCTGGTCCAGGGAATTCAGGTGCCAAAACGCCTCTTGAGGCATTGTTGACTTTCCTGGGAGGATTAGGATTCTGCCCTGGGGGATTTCACCGTGGATCCTACCCTTGACAAGTGAGGACACAGCTCATCCCAGGCGCTGGGCTGAAGGAGGGGTGAGGAATTTCCTCAGTCTAGACAGATGGCTGTGGCTCAGGAAGGAGGAGGTTTTTGGGAACAGCCTCACCAGCTCCCTCGGGGCAGGGCTCAGGTGCAGATCCCAACCACTGCTGTTTTCACACCCACGCCGGTGGGAGGCTCGAGGCTCCTTCAGGCAGCCCAGCAGCAAGAAGGACCGAGATGCTCCAAAAACAAGAGGACCCAGGAGAAGGACCTGCACCTTTCCCACCCTCTGTTGCATGCCTGGCCTGAGTCCCTGTTGCATCCTTCCTGCTGGGGAATGCTGGCAGCACGTCCTGGCTGCTGGCCGAGGATGTGTCTTGATGCTTTTTGACTCCAAGGTGCCTTTGCTGTGCTCGGCCAGGGGAGTGGTGCCTAAAAGATGCATCTTTACTCCACGTGAGGAGCTGTCGCTTGATGGCTTGAGCTGCAAACCTTCTTGTTGTGGTATAAAAAGCAGGAAAGGGTCAGGCAAGAAACAAAACAAGTTTTTTTTTTGTCTGTGTGGTGCTCTGCATGGCAGCTGTGTGTGTGTGCCAGCTCGGGCACATGTGACACACAGAGGGATGAGAACAGCGTGTGGAGGAGCCGGTCTGTGATCCCCTCCCATGAATTTTGTGGTGTTCCTCCTCCTGCCATGAGCTCCCAAGCTGATGCCATTTCCTTCCACCTCCGGGAGCTCCAGAGGAGAAGGGTTTCGCTCAGGAAGTCAGAGTGGCCGCGTTATTTATAGCAGAATTATTTGTTTGGACGTGAATAACCTCAGCGTTCGCTGGCAGCGAGCTGGAGGTCAGCTTCCCTGTCTGCTGCATTCCTGCACCTTTGCTGCCTGGGGAGACCCTCTTGGATCCCAGGGTGCTTTCCTGGGCTGGATCCCTTGCTCCCCATACCTCTGCCCATCCTGGGGCACCTCTGCACCCTCCTGGGGGTGTCTCCTCCGTTCTGGCTATCCCACACCATCCCTGATGATCCCTGGTGGTGGTGCATCAGCTGGCACACAGCTCAGAAATCCTCTTTAAAAGCATCTCCCATTTGTGTTTTGGGTATCCTGTGCCCCTAAAAAAGTGGATAAACCCCCATTTTTCAGCACAGGCTTACGGCAAAGATGTTTAGCCGCATCTTACTCACTTTGCTGGTTTCCCCATTTCAGCTCTGAAGTGAAATCATCCCTCAGCCTTTCACTAATGGAAACTTGGTTTTGGTGCCAAGATAGAGGCAGCAGAACCTGAAACTATTTTTCCAAAGAGCTGGAAACACTGTGCAGCTCCAGCCACTGTAGGGGAGGCAGGATGGAAACAGCCACATCGGGTTGGTTACCTCTGATCCCGGTTTTCCAGAGATAAGGTTTGAGTCCCCTGTGATATTCTGCAACAAAACAGGTTTGGTTTTCACTTTGCTATAAGGATTTTTGTGTTTTAGCTGAAACATCTTATTTTGGCTGACTGAAGGACCCTCAGATGATGAATGGGTTTCTTCTGCACACTTCCCCACACTCTTTTTCATTGTCAGAGCAATGTAAAGACTCTTTGGAGTAATGAGGAATCTAACCCTTCATTTTCCTTTTCTTTTTTCCCTTTAAAATCAGGAGAGAGGGCTCATTCCTCCTATTCAGCTGAGAGTTCACGTGAAATAAAATCTCCCAGACTGCAGTGTAGGGTTGGGTAATGTCACGTGTAACACGGACTTAAGCATCCTCTAACAGGCAAATGGAGAGCAAAACATTTCTTTTTTGTCTTTTTTTTTTTTTTTTTTAAGAGATGCATAGTTTGTTTGTGGGGGTTTTGGAAAACCCTCTGGAGCTTCTTTGCATGTATATGCAATCCTCAGGCATACTTGTCTGACTGTCCTAGCTGCTCAGTTAAAGGTCAGACTCTTGGAGGTTTCCCAGCGTATATCGTCTACCGCGATTATTTTTTCCATATTAAAAAAATACTAAATTTCTCAGTAATGTTTAATTATTTTCCAGTTTGTTTAAGCTCTTGTGGAAAGATCTGTGTTTGCACTGGTGAGCCAGAGCAGTGTGTCCCACTGGAGCTGCCTCCAGCACTGGGGAAGGGTTTTTTTTGTTTTTTTTTTTTTTTTTTTATTATTTTTGAAATTCCTTAGACACGATTTGAATCTCGAGTACGACGGTCTGACGAGGGGAAATACTGCACCAGAACATTTGCTTGTGGTTTTTTCTCTGCTCTCCCTCCCTTTCCCTGTGCGTGCCTGCAAGAGAGGGTTTGTGTGGAGGGAGGGGGAGGCACCAGCCAAAATTTTCCAGTGGGGAGCTGCTGGGGCTTGGCACGCCCGATGTGCCGGCTCCTTTTTGGATATTTAGAGGGAGGTGGGATAGCTCAGACTGGGGTAGTTGAGGTTTCTCAACAGGAACAGCTCTCTCTGCTTCTATTTTTGTGGCTTTTCCTCTGACCCTCTCTCTCTCCCCATCACCTCCAGCTGATGTGGAGCTTTCCTTGGGATCCCAAGTGTGTTGGGGACAGATGGTGAGGAAAAGGGTTGTCACTGTGGGATGGAAAAGGAGGCTCCTGTAGGGAAGGAGAGCACCAGATCTGGGTGACCACCCCCAAGGTGGATGGTACCACATGCAGTTTGGCTTGGGCAAGATTAAAGGAAGGGCTGCTGATCTCATTGTCCCAAAGATTAATTAGAGCAAGGAGCAGAAGCTGAAGGAATGAACTTTCTAGGACTGACTCATACATTTTGCTTCTCTCTGGCAGGGAAGAGTGGGTGGGGATGTCCCCAGAGAGGCTCCCAAAGTGTGACGGTGTCCTTGGACACGGAGCAGTGGCTTCACCCCAGCTGTTTGGGTTTCCAGAGCTACAGAATCTGTAGTCAAGCTCATGGTCCTTTGGCTCCAGCAAACTTTGAGGGGCACAGCACTTAGGCTGGGCCATGCTTGCGGCTGGAATTGATGATCTCAAAGGTCTTTTCCAACCTGAATAATTCTATGACTCTGTTGTACAGCCCTGGGAGAATCCAGGAAAGTCCCGTTCTGCTTTGAGGCATTGGTTTGGGTTTGGTGTCCAAGGGGAGGCAGAGTTTGCTGTCGTGACCCTTTGGGTAGTGCAGGGTCACAGATCTCCCCTTGGCAGTTCCACGCCTGCTGCCTGTTCGAATTGGGCCATCTGTACCTAATTAGGGCAGGGTATCCTTCCAAGAAGCTCATTCTTGAATGAATGCTGTTGAAAAAGCGTGTTCCTTATAGAAGTACTCATTGTAGGTCCTCCCAGGCCATTCCTGGGAAAGAGCCTCCAATGGGAGATACCCCATCACCCATCCAGTTATTTAATCTTTATTTTCATTCACTTTCATTCACTTACCCACTGGGCTACCCCAGCCCTCCCAGCCCCCCCCCTCCTTAAATACCAAAAGAATTAAAACTCAGCTCTCCCCCCGCTTGCCCACCCCCAGCCCCATTTCCCTAGCTGTGCTTTATGACTGGATAGCAGTGATGTACCCACGAAGGAATGCCGGGAACCGCTGCCGTTCGGGATCTTCTCCCGGCCCACGGAAACTCCGCATTCTTGGGCCAGCTTGCGGCACGCCAGCGCATTCCTGCTCCATGAGGTGGAAGCAATACTGGTAGTGTGAGCTGTGATTTCTGCGGCTGGGGTGGGGAAGCGCCGCTTTAAAAAGCCTCTTAATTATATTCTTTCTCGGCAACGCATCAGCGCCGTTTTTAGCCCATTACGAACGCCGCGATTTCTCTCTTAAATCAGCCCGTTTGCTGATTGACCCAGTTCTGCTTCTTTTACTTTTTTTTTTTTTTTTTTTTTGCCATTACAAAATGTTCTATTTTCAGGCTCTTGAAGAAGAAGGAGGGGGGACAAGGAGCCCAGCCCTGTTTCATCCCAGCCTCCTCGCTCGCCTGTGGATGGCGGCGTTCGGTTCTTCACCTGGAAGCTCAGATACAAAGCAAGTCCCTGCACAACCTGCTTGTAGCTGCTGCTTTGGACTTCTCCCTGATTCCCTAATTTCCTGTGCTGGCAGGCCGTGCCCTGAACCGTTCTGGTGCTGTGCTGCGTCCATCCCTTGCTAGCACCCAGGATCACAGCTGAAGGGTGCAGCTCCCTCACCCACTGGGCAGGAAAAAACAGGGAGCCCAGGATGGGGAGGAGATGTGGAGGCCATGAGGGGCTATGCAAAACCCTCCATCAAAGGAGAGGAGATAAACTGAATTTGCCATGTGGGTGTGGAGGTGGGAGTGAGGTTTTCACCTCTCTTTGCGAATTTCTCTGCAAGCATCTTCTTTTGGCAAACATTTGAATGGGCTGCCCATGGCAGTGGTGGAGTCCCCATCCCTGGAGGGATTTAAAAGCAGTGTGGGTGTGGCACTTGGGGACATGGGTTAGTGTTGGGCTTGGGAATTCTAGGGGAATGGTTGCCCTCAATCTTAGAGGGCTTTTCCAACATAAATGATTCTCTTAATCATCACGCCCTCAGCAGGGAAGGATGAGACTTCTCTTCCTTCCACATCTTGTAATAAATCCCCCTGCAGCAAACCCAGGCTTAGGAAAGATGTGGCTGCAGGTTAGGAGAGGACCAGCTGCTGGAGCCAGGAATCTGGAGAGTGACAGACCTGCTGGGTTTGTGATCAATACGATGGGTGTTGTTTGTCATAATTCCTCCCCTTACCCTTAGACCTGTGAGTCCGAGCCCTGCTGTGCACAGCAGCGACTCACCCTCATTTAAATGTTGATGAATTTGAATGGAAAGTTGCTTGGTCTGGTTTGCATATTAAGCAGCAGCAGTTCCTTGGAGGAAGATGTAAGATGTGGCCTTTACCAAAGATGTGGGAGGTCCAGATCTCTTTGGACAGGGATAAAAGAGTAAATAAAAGATGTGCTGCCTGGGGGATAAATCTGTGTTAGGCCCTGTCAGCAGGTAGTGCTCTGGGAGAAATGCTTGTGGCAGCCTGTGTTCAGGGGAATGATTAAGGAAACTCAGTCATTTCATTTATCCAGGAGGACACAAGGAATTGATCCATCCATATATAAATACCCATGTGGGCGCTCTCAGCGGAGGGTGGTAGCTGGTTTTGGAAACTCACAGGGCTGGAAATGGATGCTGGAGGTGTTCAGGCTGGAGATGGGGTTTGGGTTTTTAGCTTGTGGTGTGATTAACCCTTTCAGCAGCTTATGAGGGACTCGGGTGGACTCTGCATGGGGTTTAATTTGGAAATGTCAGCTTCCCACAGGGTCCCTGGTGGAGATGCTGCAGGCCAGGGTGCAGGGCTCCCCAGATATAAAATTCTCTTTCCTCTTGTAATTCAGTTAATTGGAGTAAATGACCACAGCCCCTCCTGAGCCTTGCACCGATGAATCTGTGAACAGTCTCATAGTGGGGGTTTTTGGTGGGTTTATTTTTCATGTCTCTGTCCCTCCCCTGACCTGCCGTGTTTCTTCCCTGGGCTCCAGCCTTGTCTCAGAATGCACATTCTGAAAATACCGATCCCTTTTCAGGGGGAAGACGGGATGTTCCAACCTCCTGGCAGGCCCTTAGGTTACCTGGCAGTGGCTGTGATCTCTCTTTACTTCTTCCCTATGAAGTCCCCTTTATGCAGAGCCTGGAGGGACTTTTCTTGGCGCTCTGAACTCAGCTGTGTGCGTTCCAGACAGGTCGCACTCTTTTCCCAAGCAGATCAATAACTGGGCTTCCAGTAGGGCTTTTGATCCCTTCAGCCAGGGAAGACACTCAGAGTAAAAGGTGTCACAGGAATCATAAAATCACTGAATTATTTAGGTTGGAAAAACCCTCCAAGACCATGAAGTCCAACCGTTCCCTCAGCACTGCTAATGCCACCACTAAATCTTGTCCCCAAGTGCCACAGCAGCATGGCAGTGATGCCCAAAGAGGCTGTCCCAGTGCTGGTCCTGGCAGCAGCAGGCTCACCTGGTGCTGCTGGCATCACCATCATTCCCCAGGGATTGCCATTCCCCAGGGATTGCCATTCCCCAGGGATTGCCATTCCCTAGGGATTGCCCCATGGGGGTGATGGTTGGAGCTAAGCACGAGTACTCCTCTCACAGGGTTAATCTTTCAAAGTTGCAGCCTTTGGGAGTTGTGAAAAGATAAAACAAAGAAAATTCTGTCAGGATTGCTCCATCTATCCCCCCTTCCTGGGCTATTCCTGGCCTTCATGATACCAGGGTGTATTTTTAGAGCTGTGGTCATGTGTTTGCTGTATCTGATGTGCTCCTGTGCCTCCTGCCCGCCTGGGCACAGGGGTGTGGGCTTCACTGACAGGTTTCTGTCCCTGGTCGTGCATGGCTAGTTTAAAGAAAGTTTAAAAATAAAACCTTAAAGGCCTCTTAGCAACCTGTTGGGTTTTTAATTGGCCCGTGAAGACAGAAAAATCCCATTTGTAATAATGCATCCTGCAGTAGTGTGGTGTAACCATGCAGTGCAATACCTACACTCTTGGTCTTCAGAACAGTCTTTTCTTGCAAAACCAGTGTATTTATTCAAATGCATACCTGTAGATTCATAGTTTAGGTTGGAAAATACCTTTAAGATCATCAAGTCCAACTACTGCCTTGGGCAACCAACACACTGTAAAATATTCACCTTTAGGTCACAAGTTGTCAACTATTTTCTGTGCATATGTGGATTTAGAAAACTGGAAAACGGGTCCTTCAGCTACTGAGAGGAATCTAAACCGTGCAACTTTCCCAGTTCAGAAAGAATCTTGGTACCCAAATTGGAATAGGCCAATTATCCAAAAGGGTAACATTCTAAAATATTATATATATATGTATGCCCTAATTCCTGTCTTACTGAATACGTTTAATCACTGGAACGGTCACCCTTTTTTTTTTTTCATTTAGAGTCTTACCTGCAGCTGCTCTCTTACCTGTGCACACGTGAAGATCTTTAGGGCCAGGGCAGTGAGATACAATGAGCATGTCAATACAATGGCTATAAACCAGAATAAATCTGCTCAGAGTGATGGAAAGTCATTCACAAATCACTGGGGGGATCACACGTTGCTGCCCTAGACAGGCTTCCTGTGTGCTAGACAGACAGACAGGAGTAGGACATTTGCTCAGGAATGAGAAATGGAAAGACAGCACCCCAGCCTTTGAGTTCTAGCTCCTCTAAATCACATTCATATTGACTTGTTTAAAATACGATGCAGGCAATATCTGTTTCTCAAGAGCGACTTATGCTGGAGTTAAAAAACAGAAAGCAAGTTTTGTCTGCCAGCCAAGGAAAACTTGGATTGGCTATTAAACCCAGGATTTTGTTGGCTAGCATTGTATCTGATTACATGAAAGTGTGGGAGCTAATGCTTTCTAAAGCTATTTTTCCAGCCTTTCAGGTGCTCAGTCCTATCACCTACTGTAGCTGTTGAGCAAGACTCCCCTCCACGCCAGCCCTGCAGCTCCCAGTCAAACCCTCTGCATTGAGAAGCTCAGGAAAAGCACTTTTTGTCCTACTTGTTTGTTTTTAAGTAAATATTTCTGTCTGTGTTGTTCTAGACAAAGGCTCTTTAAAGCAATTTCACTGAACTGCAAAGGAGGGGGGAGAAACCTGTTGACTGTAAACTTCCAACTGGCTTCATCTGCCAGAGGTGAGAAGGTGTCCCAGCAGGTGTGAATGATTCTATTTTGTTGAACAGTGGGGAGCTGGAGTCACAGTCCAGCTTAGCCAAGGAGGATCTCTGCACCTCTGTGTGGAGTGGGCTGGACTTCACCTTTGCAGAAGATCCATGGGAAGGTGTTTAAGGATTGTTTAGCTTGGAGAAGAGAAGGTTCCAGGGAGACCTTGGAGCCCCTGCCAATCCCTAAAGGGAGCTCCAGGAGAGCTGGAGAGGGACTTGGGACAAGGAGTGGAGGGACAAGACACAGGGAATGGCTTCCCTCTGCCAGAGGGCAGGGATAGATAGGATTTTGGGAAGAAATTCTTCCCTGTGAGGGTGGGGAGACCCTGGCACAGGGTGCCAAGAGAAGCTGTGGCTGCCCCTGGATCCCTGGATCTTTTCAGGCCAGGTTGGACAGGGCTTGGAGCAACCTGGGCTATTCCTGGGTTGGAATGAAATGATCTTTAAGATCCCTTCCAATCCAAACCCTTCTGTGATAACAGCCCTCCCCTGCTTTGGAGGGGCAGCATCAGTTGATGTGTGCAGGAGCCTCAGGAAGAACGAGCGATGGAGATGTCCCTTGAACTGCTTAACTTTGAATTTTCTGAATGAGTGTTTTTATCTTTATATTGTTTATAAAGGTACTGAAAATATCTCCTATAGACACTCCTGGAAAGAACATTGAGGTGACCTCTCTGTCTTTCTGCACTGGTGGTGTTGGGCCTGTTTGGACACATTTGTCTTCTCTGCTCTTAAACCTGTCCTCTGAAAAAGATTGTCCTGCCTCCTTGGTCCAGAGCTTGGATGCCCTTATTGGAAACAAATGTCCCCTAATCTATAAAAATAATGCTCCTTCCACCACTTTGCCCTGAGCCCTCGTTTTCTGGAAGCCAACCTGCCATTGCAAGAGCACAGAAGGTCCCTGGGAGCCCTGGTTTGTGCAGGACACCTGGGGCTGCAGGTGGGACAGTGAGGGAGCTGCACTTCCCTGCCTGAACTGGAAATAATTCTGTGGGAGCTCTGAAATTCACTCCCATAGTGAAAGAGTTGCCTTGCTCTCCTGTGTGACAGCACACCTGGCATCAGGGAGGTCTGGGCTGAAGCACAGGTTTTGTTTTGCTGCAGTGTTGCAGGGAGGATGGTGAAGATCCATGACACACTTTGCTGGAGCTCACCAGTGTTCAGATGGCTGGGAGGATTAGCAAAGTTTGGGTTGATACTATGAACATGCTGTTTATTTGGGGAAATTCAGCAACAAGCTGAAATGTTTGATTATCTGGTTTTATCCCCTGGGCTAGGATTTGTTGATGGAATACAGGTTTCATCAAGGAGATGCTACAGGCAAAACCTGAGATCAAAAGCAAGTTCCTGAATGCTGTTTGCTGAGGATCTGTGTTTTTCATACAGTGGCAGAGGTATTTGCTGCCTTCTTCCCTGCCTGTCCTCTGCCAGCACTGAGGGTTTCCTTGAGTTCTGATGCACAGGTGATGAGATTCTCTAAGATGGAGTGGGGTTGGTGGTGGGTTTCTCTTGGTGTGGTGTGTTTGGCCAGTGTTGAACCAGAGTCTGGTTTTGTGCAATGCAAGGCAACATTGCCCAGCTCCAGATCTCCAGAGCTCTGTGATCAGGGTGGGCTCTGTGTGTTCTGCCCAGCTCCAGATCTCCAGAGCTCTGTGATCAGGGTGGGCTCTGTGTGTTCTGCCCAGCTCCAGATCTCCAGAGCTCTGTGATCAGGGTGGGCTCTGTGTGTTCTGCACTGAGAGGGGAGCACTGGCCTGGTGGGCTTGGCTTGGACATTCCTAAAATCGTGGTCAATCAGATGGGTCCTGCCTCCCCACATCAGCTCAAAGGCCACAGCACCATCAAAAAATAAATTGTTTTTAGGGTGTACAGAATTGAGGCTCTGATTCAAATGTGCAGTAAGGTTGACTTTCCTGTTGTTGGCTGTTGGGTGAGGTCTGGGTGCCTGTGGGTGTTGAAGTTTCATGGGAGTTGTTGCCCACAGCTTTGATCCCTGTAGCCAGCTGCAATCACCTCCCCAGAGCTTGGGGTTTTCTGCTTTCCCTTTAAGGCCTCACCCCATGTACTGTGAAGGTGCCTGGGGCATGACAGTAGCCACAGAGCTTGTGAAACAGGCCAAGAAGAAATGACAAACATGTCCTTACTCAGCATCACACATTGGCTGATCAGATGCTACTGCTCGTGTCAGCAGCCTCAGCTTCTCATAGAACTTTGGGGAAATTTGCCTGGCAAGATACCCAGAGAGTCCCCAGCATCAGACTGGAGCAAAGGTCAGACATTGGAATAGGATGCTCAGGGAAGTGGTGGAGTCCCCATCCCCATAGGGATTTAAAAGATGTGTGGATGTGGCATTTGAGGACAGGGTGTAATGGTGGCATTGTCAGTGCTGGCTTAATGGCTGGACTGAATCTTAAGGATCTTTTCAAGCCTAAATGATCCTTTAGAAGGAGGCTGGAAGGTAAACCCCAGTGTGAAAGGCTAGGAGGCTGCTGGGGAGAAACAGCCTAGAGAAGTCACAGCCCCATTCATCTGAATAATCCTAGAGGAGTTAAACTGCCCTGTTCAGGAAAAGGAGGTGGGACTGGGTCTCCTCATCCCACCTGCAGCAGCCCACTTTGGAGGGCACTGCTATGGGAAAGGCACTGCAAAAGGCACTTCTCTGATGTTACCAATGAATAATGCAGGAATGCTGAGCAAGCAGTACATGTATGGGAAGGATTTGGAAAGATGTTTTATCTTTAGAAGCAAGGACACTTCATTAATCTCCCTGAATAATGCCAAGCCATAAATGATATTGGTAATAGACACATCTACGTAATGAAAAGTACCTTCACTTGGTCTTTACATGAAAAGAGGTTGGAAGCAGCTGTGGTTTCAGGTAGCCCCATCATCTGCTAGAAACTGTTTGCTGAGAGTCAGGGATGGAGGGACCCAGCTGTGTCCAGAGTCACCTTTGTGTCCTGCCACATCATGGCTTGTGTGTCTTCCACAGCATCATGGAAAAGGAAAATCAAACAAAAAAAAAGGGTAAGAAAATGGCTGGGATTTGCAGGGAACTTGCCTTGCTTCCAGCATCTGAAAATACTAAAACCAGCAGCCTGTGAAGTCCAGACCACAACAGAATTTAGAGGCTGTGGTGCAAGCATCCAGGAAACTGGGTTTGTATGGTAAGGCCACGGGTCTGTAGCCCAGTAATCCCCAGCACTGGGAGAGCTGGGAGAGGCTTTGCACTGCAGTGTGGTGAAGTGGCTTGGCCAGGCTGGAGAAACAGACTTTTTATTTTAAGAGCTGGGGGGAAGAAAAACCTCCTTGAATGCAAACTTTGCACAGGACACAGCAGCTGCTGGAGCTTTGGGTACTTCTGATTCAATGGTTTTACCCAGAAAGTGCCTCAAACAAAATAAAAGTAGCAGTGTTTTCAGAGGTTGTTTTGTTTTCATCCGACATTTGAATGTTGTTTTCCTCTCTCAAATCCCAAACCACCCATGTCCCTTTGCTACTTTTGCATTCTTCTCCCTGGCTAGGTGGTTTTTTGGTCATGGCTGGAAGGCATGAGTTGCTGCAGGAGCAATTTTGGCTGATGAGCACCTATGTTAACCTGAGCAGGGAGACTGCTTCCCAGCATCAGCAGTGAATTCCAGTGAAACACCAAAAATCCAGGGGAATTCCTGGATGTCACCCACCTGGAGGCAGATCTGAGTCACATGGAGATGATTCTGCACTGCCTGGTTCCTTGCACTAGTGGTAGTTGGGCTGGTTGGGGGTGAGGGGATGTTTTTTAAAACCCAGTTCTAATTTGTTTGGTGCAGTAGAAAATCATTGGGATATGGAGCAGTGGGAGATGTCAGCCTTGACGTCAAGGAGGACAGCAGGGCTGGAAGAGCTCTGACTTTGCCACTCATCTTCCACTAACAAGGTGTCCTGCCACACCCCCAAAAAGTGCAGGAAGCTTTAAAGTCCTTGAAAAATCACTTGAAAGAGAGGAAAGGCTGGGCTGAGGATAAAGGGAAGGCTGGCGAGCTCCAACCTTGCAGCTCCATGGCTTTTCCAGAGGGATCTGTCCATCTCTGTCAGCTCCTGCAAGGAGGAATCCTCACTGCTTGCACCGAGCTCTTGGTGTGGTGGAGGAGAAAAGACACTTGGAAGTCATGCAGGGAGTGAAAGTCCTCTGGGATACTGGGAGGAAATAAATTCTGTTCTGTTCTATTCTGCTTCACTCTATTTTGCATTCAGCATCCTGATCCCATCCAGGTCGGTGTCACACAGAGGGGCAGGAGAGGGACAGCAGGGAGTGCCAGCACTGTGGTTCAGGCAGCTCCCTGGCAGCTGCATCCCAGGGAGAGCAGTGAGATGCTTCTCCCAGCCTTTGTGCTGCTGCCCTGGGAGCTGATCAGGTTTCACCCCGAAATAACTTCCTTCTGCAAACAGTGGTGGCTGTTATAAGGCCTGAAAGCTGAGTATGGCCTCACATTTGGTTGCTTTATCAAGCCAGGAATTTACTGCATCTCTGATGTCTCCCCAAAAACTGTTTTCCAAGTTTTTCCCAGGGGTATGTGGTGTGAGTGGGAAGCCAGGGCTTCTCAGCACCTTTGCCAGCTCCTCCCTGTGCTGCTGGGAGCTGGTCCTGCTGAAGCTGGGGCACTTCCATGCTCTGAAGCAATTGTCAGCATCTGATGGGGAAGCATCTCTGGGAGTAACACTCCTTCCTGCTGTGTTTCCATATAACCCCCTCAGTGTTTACTTTGCAGCTTTCCTTGTCACCCATTGAGAGCTGCAGTTTGTTGTCTTGTGTCTGCATATTCCACAGTGGCAGAGGGGCTGTGGAAGGTGGCAGGGCAGGGAATTTGTTCCTGGTGCTCAATTTTCTGCCTTTAACGCGTCCCTTGCTGTGTTGCTGCTTGTGAAGTGGCCCAGAAGAGGAGCAGAGGCTTTGCAAGCATTACCTCTGTGAGTGCCTGTCTTTAACAGATTGCCAGAGAGCTGCAGCCTCCAATTCTCCTCTGCTTAAGACATTTCCCTTCCAAATACCAGGAGGAGACACAGTGGGAAAGTGGAGGTGGCAGAGGATAACTCAGAGTTGTGTAAAACCCCAAATCCTGAATTTCCCCTTCACTCCACACAAAGAGAGTTGGAAACCTGGGGAGTGTTTGAGCAGTTGCAGGAATCCCTTTGAGCTGGGGGCTTCACTTTTCCTGTGGGGAGCTGGGATGTAAACCTCCCCCTGCCACAGAGGTTGCAGATGAAGTGCTGAGTGGGATGATGCTGTTGCTGCATCATGACATAGAAAAGCCTTGCCCAGGCTCTTCTGTGTTGGATGGGGGCAGTTTGCACCTCTCCAGACAGGGTCTGAATTGCTGGAGGTATTCAGCAATCTGGTCTTTCTGCAGGATTTGCCTGCAGCAGAGCCCAGCTGCATGGAATTGCATGAGGATGGAATGGAATGGAATGGAATGGAATGGAATGGAATAGAATAGAATAGAATAGAATAGAATAGAATAGAATAGAATAGAATAGAATAGAATAGAATAGAATAGAATATTTCAGTTGGAAGGACAAGCAGCAATGGCTTTAAAGTAAAAGAGGTTTGGATTAGATAATAGGAAGAATTTCTTTCTAATGAGGGTGATGAGGCACTGGGATAGCTTGGCCAGAGAAGCTGTGGCTGCCCTGTCCCTGAAAGTGTCCAAGGCCAGGTTGGAAGAGCCAGGAGCACCCTGGGATAATGGAAAGTGTCCCTGCCCACGGCAGGGGGTGGAACTGGATGATCTTTAATGTCCCTTCCAACCCAAACCAGTCTGTGAATCTGTGATTTCTTTACCAAGTCGGTGGTCAAACACTTGGACAGGCTTCCCAAAGGGGTGACTGATGCCCCAAACCTGTCAGGGTTGAAAAGGCACCTGGACAATGCCCTTAACAATATTCTTTTAATTTTTTTCATCCCTGAATGGATCAGGCTGTTGGACCCCAGCCAGCGTTGTGTATCTCTCCGAACTGACTGGATTTCTGCACATTTATTGCTGTGTTGCTGTCAGTTGGCTCAGAGCTACTTGAGGCTCCAATTAGCTGGAATCACTAGCCTGGAGGGTGAGAGAGGGGTCATCAGCTTCCAGAAATCCTGTCACTCCTACTGTTCATCTCTTCTGAGTCGTGGAGGTTGAATCCTTCCCTGTGACTAACTGCAGTGTGTTGCTGCTCTTCAGAAGAAAACAAGATGCAGGGAAGGGAATTTTATTCTGCAGGGAGGTCTATTCCTCCCCCTCCCTCCACAAAAATTTTCATTTTGTTGGAAGCTTCTTCCCAAATATTACGGAATTTGGTCAAGAAAATGAAATCTCAAATTCTCCTTGTGGCTTTTTTGCTAGCTGAAAACAGACATTTTAGCCAGATAAGGGGTGGAGGATGATTTTGGTTTGGTGAAAACTTGAATTAATTGTGAAAGCTTTTCATGTTTCAAGCACTAACAAGTGTCAAACTCGTTATTGCTCAGAGCTGGGACAGGAGTTGGATTCCTCAACATATTTGTGGTGCCTTTGGTGGGTATCACCAGTTATGGGAGAGGAACCAGGCATGGCCAAGCCACCCAGCCAGGCAGTGGCAATTGCCAGGACCTGCGTGCTTTGTCCTTTAACCTCAGTGTCCACATTTACCCATTTCATGTGTTCTCAGTGGAAAGGGATCATGGAAACCTTCCCAGTGCAAAAGCTGTGACTGGGACACATCGTTTTAGCTCCCCCCCCCCCAAACAAATCTTTACAGCTCCTAGGATGTTTTTGTGAAATATCAATAAAAACGCGGCGAACAGCGGTTTTATTCTGGAGGAACAACGTCTCTCTTTGTTTTGGGGTCCTGCAGCACTTCGTGGGTATATGAGAAACAAAATGTGAGGCTGGTAATAAAGGAAAGACAAGCCAGCTGCTGCGGGCAGCAGTGCAGCGCGGTGAATTCCGCAGGGAAAGGTGAATTACCCAGGGAAAGGTATATTTTAACCTTATGAGTGCTTGTGCAGCTGGGAAAGACACAGGGAGTCAGCTGAGTGTTGCTGCCGTGGTACAGGCTGGGGAGAGTCAGCTCTTTGTGTCACTTTTCCGTGGGGGTTTCCCAAAAGAGAGGAGTTTCACTTTGCTTTGAATGTCTCTGTTGTAGATGCACAGATTTTCCCGTCCTCCCTGACTCAGCCCCAGCTCTCCCCTCCCTCCTCTTTGACGTTGGCACTTTCAGGGCAGGATCAAAGCGGGTGAAATGAGAAAGTCTCCTCCTCGCAGTGACTCATCACTGGCTTTGGTCAAGTGCTTCGCTCTGGGCGATGTGAGCAGCAGAAAAAAGGGGAGGGGAGGGATGTCTGCATCCCCTGATTCCTCCTGGGAATTCACCCCAGCGTGGGGGTGAAGCTGCTTGTCCTCACTTCACGGCCCAGCTAGTGCAGTTTTCTGTTCATCATACCTTCAAGCCAAAGGAAAATGGGTCAGTCTTTACCCAGGCAGGAAATCTTGTCAAATCTGAGATGTGATCAGATCCATTAAGTTACTTTTTCTTTCATTTACTGCAGAGAATTTGAAGCCATGAACAACCAGGTGCTTCCCCAGGCTCCTGCAGGGCAGAGAGTTGTGGCCAGCCAAAGCCAGGGCTTGATTTTAACACCTCAAGCATTGCACAGAAATTTTCTTCTTTGAAGGTCTGGGTATGTTTTCCCTGTGAGGGGCTTGGCAGCATAACAGGCTCTTGCTCTTCAGCCTTTGGGGTGCATACAGTGAGGGGGCTCCCCTGTACTGATGTTCTCTGGTGTCTATCACTGATTTCCAGCAGTAGGCTCCACGTCCTGTAGCTCCTGGAGGTTCATAACAGAGCTGAGAACTGGCTCAAACCTCAGACTCAACCACAACTTTTCTCATCTTTTAAAAAAAAAAAACCAAAAAAAACCCACCAACTTTTGGTAGAGCTGCACAAGCTTTGCACAACCTGAATTTGTACAAAGAAGCCAGTTGGTTCTGGAAGGGGTTACCTGGAACCATTCTTCCCACCCGTCTCAGACACTTGTGAAACTCCTAAAAAGAAGGAAAATCAGTGATTTTGTGGCTGGCAGATGCACAGATTCAGCCGGTTTGCTCACCCTGCCTGTGTCCCCCCCCAAGCAGCCCGGGCTGCCTTTGGCTGGGACATGTAGGAGGACACACATTTATCCCAAGAGATGGATGCAACATCCGTCCCAAGAGATGGGCTGAGCCCCTGGCATGGTGGGGTTGCCCATGGCCTTGCTGTGGTCTCAGGACTTACCCATGTGCAGCTTTGGCTGGGAGAACCCATACGGCCACCCCAGCCAGAAGCATTTCCTTCAGCATTTTTGTGCAGTATTTTGCTAATTACTGTTTTCCATAATTGCGACAGTGACTTTCATTCATAGCACTTAGATGTGTATAAAAGCAGAACTTTCCTCAAAACTCCCTTTTTGTCCAGGCATCGCTTAATACGTGGAAATTACACTACTGGCTGCTGCGGTTCCAGCATTTATTTTTATTTTTACCATTTCCATGTCTGCTGTGGGAAAGGAAGCAACGGTAGCAGTCCTCAGCATCCAAAGATAGGAACCACTTTGTTTTAGCTTTACTTTGGCCATGTTGAATTCTGCTGAGCACGTCTTGGCCGAGCTCCAGGATGCTGGACCAAGCCCACCATATTCAGAGAGAAGTGAATAATTACTACTTTGTGGTGGCAACACGGGGAGGAAGGAAAAAAGTGTTTGCAAAGTGCTTTGAAGATAATGACACCCCCAATTTGACGAGTGACAGCAGCGCAGAACATCCTCTAGATAGCTCGTTAATGCCTGGTGATTAGAGGACCAGACAAGGAACACTGTTCCCAACAGTGCCTGGTTTGGACTTCCTTTAAGGAGGGAGTGGTGAAAGGGAGGGCTCAGCCAAAAATAAACGAGCATCTCAAAGGCAGATGGTCCTATTCACAGACCTAAAATTACACCAGCGGAGGGCCAGGCAGGATGAAAGGAATTAGCATCTGGTGGTGAAGGGAGGGCAGTGTCACTGAGGGTGGGTGACCAGATGGCCTGGGCACAGTCGGATGTCGTCCTGCAGGCACTTGCAGCCTTTCCCCACTTGTAGACCACAATATATTATTTTTATAGTTTGTTGTTTGGTTGGTTTGTTGTTTTTCCCCCCCCCCCGGGGAGGTGCAGATTCCTCCAGAGCAAATGTAGGCTTACTGGCAGGAGGCTGAAGTTCCCTTTTATGGACCTGTTCACACCCTGCTCCTGCAGCCACTGCGGGCCGGAGTGAGCGAGTGCTGAGAGCCTTCAGCTCAGGCTGGAATCTTCCAAAAGCACAGCTCTGGGGATAATCCCAGGGACAGGCACATCCAGCCTGAGCTGAAGTCCAGAAAGGTTGAAGCACCCAGTTTCCAAATTAATGTGAAGCTGATCACCTGATTTCTCCTTGTGGGAGAGGATTCACTTTGTTGCTGAAGTGAGGTGCAATAGCCTCTCTCATGGCCTCATAGCTGGTTGTGGCCACTCTTGGATGCTTGGGGTACTGTCCTTATGCATCCCAGATGGATCATAAAATCACCAGGTTGTTCCAAGCCCTGTCTAACCTGACTTTGGACACTTCCAGGGATCTAGGAGCAGCCACAGCTTCTCTGGGCACCCTGTGCCAGGGTCTCACCACCCTCACAGGGAAGAATTTCTTCCCAATATCCTATCTAGCCCTGCTCCTGACAATAGGAAGTTGTTCCCCATTGTCTTGTCCCTCCATGCCTTGTCCCAAGTCCCTCTCCAGCTCTTCTGGAGCCCCTTTAGGCACTGGAAGAGGCTCTAAGGTCTCCTTGGAGCCTTTTCTTCTCCCCTTGAACACCTCCAGGTCTCCCAGCCTGTCTCCAGCCCTGAGAGGATCTCTGTGGCCTCCTCTGGACTCATTTCAGCAGCTTTGTGTCCTTCCTGCGTTGGGGGTCCCAGAGCAGGATGCCAGACTCCAGTGTGGATCTCACCAGAGCAGATCAGAGGGATGGCACTTTGGAGTGCCAGCTCTTGTTTTCAGGTTTGTTTTCCCTTCTTAGCTGGAGTGCCAAAAGCCTTTTGAAAACTGTGCTGTGACTCCCAATCCAGGTTAAAATGACCTTTTTTAGTTTATTCTTCCCCCTCACATTGTTACTTTCGGCTTGAAGGAGGGCAGTGACCTGGCTCATGGCACAGCCCCACGGAAGGGTTGTGTTGAAGGGGTAGGATGCAGAGCCTGGTGCTCATCCTGGCACCCCATTCCCTGCTGGTCACTCCAAGTGCATTCCTGTAACGTGACTTCAGACAGTATTTGAGAACTCATAAGGTTTAAAGCACTGTTGCAATGCAAGAGCAAACCTGAGAACTGAGATTTAAATCCCTCCCCCCGTATAAGGGGGACCTGGGGAGGGACTGGGTTTGCTCCAGGGTTTCTCAGCGTTAACTCTCCAATATCTCCGACCATTCTGCAAAGATCAGGACAGAAATCTCTGGAAGAAGCCACTGGCTGGTGGTGGTGGTGGGGGGGGGGGGGAGGATTTGCCTTGCTACGTAGCCACATTTATTTTTATTTCACTTTTTGAGCTGGTATTCCAGGAAAGCCCATTAAAATCTGGCAGCAGGCTGCCGGGGAGCAGCTTGCCGGAGCCGAGCGCGGACGTGCGATGCCAGAGCCCAGGCTTGGGGATGACTGATGGTGCGAGGTGTCGGCGGAGAGGAGGGGAAAAGGGGGATGTTCTCACTCCGCTGAACTTCCTTCCTTTGTGTTTCCTATTAAGCCGAGGGAGCCGCGCTGATGCGGCCGCTTTTGCAGCCTTCCAAGCTCCCATTTAATTGTGGATGATTTCATCCCGGCCCTTTTCATGCTGAAGCCAGTGGCCTGCGTCATGCAACAGTGAATTTAGGCAGATTTTATTTGCATGTGAGTCACTGAGCTTTTCCAGCTGAATGTCACCAACTTGGAATTTTTTGTCTGATTTTGTTGTTGTTTTTGTCTCTTGGTGTTTTTCCACCGGTCTTTTTTCCCTGCCCCTTTGCTGCCTGCACCCCCTCGTCGCTCCACAACCACCCTCCCCCCCCCGAAAAAAATAGGAAAAGCCTAAATGGGAGTTGGAGTTGGCAGTGCAAAAGGACAGGATTAGGAATGTTCAGGGAGAGGGGGGGAAAAAGGATGCTTTATGTCGCTGGGAGGGAGGGCCCAGAGCCAAGTCAAATTGAGGACTCTAATTTGGGAGCGGTGTTATTACAGGTCAGAGGGAGTCAGTTACTGGCTAAATTGGGAGAGCTGTCACATGCCAGGGCTGGAAATGCTGCTCACGTGGCTGGGGCATGGACAGGCTCCTGGACAACTCGGTTTGATTTTGTTGACAACGTTTTTTAAAAAAAAAAAAATGTATAAAAAACCTTGTTTATTTTCCCTCAAATATAGGCTCCGTAGCAGCGTCCCTCTGCCTCCACTGCTGGCTCATCCTGGCCCTCACTGCCCTTTGCACAGAGAAGTTTATAAATAGAGCAACTCCTCCATTATGTGCAGCTTCAGTCTCTTTATTTTTATACTGGAATCTGTTCAATGATTAACAGTTTAAACCATGTGCTGTATATCAATACCTTGCATACCCTTCATAACTTATTTTTAGTATTATTTTTCCCCCTTCTAAATCCTTTATCCATTTTAGGCGACACCGTTATGACATTCAGATAATTTTTTATATATTTATTTCAGCCTTTGAAGGAACTTATCTGCATTTCAATTAAGCTTTTGGTAAAAGGCTTTTTGCAATTGAAATTAAGAAGTCAGAGGAGTATTTCCTCCCTGCCTGTGGTTGTGCCTGTAGTCAGAAGTCAGGAAGATTCGGGTGTTTTTTATGGATTAGGCTCAAAAAAGAGATACAGAAATTGCATGTTTTATTTCTTTGGCTACCCGCATCCTAGGAAATCCCACTGAAAATCTAGATTTGAAGGCATGCGGAGGCATGTGAGCAACACAATCCTGGTGTAAGTGAAAGCAGGCAGTGAACTCGTTTCCCACCTGTACCCCAGGTCCCAGAAGCAGCAAAACCAGCAGCGTTTTCCCGTGGCTGAGCTCAGGGGCTCCAGGGAGTGATGGGGCTTCTGGAAGCAATCTGCAGCTCCTGTTTAATTATGCTTTTAATCCTTGCTGACCCACGCTGCTGCCGTGGGCCGGGCTCTGGGGGCCGGCTGAGCTCAGCTGGCTTTGCACAGCTGCCAACAAAAGCCACTTGACCCAGGATGTCGTCGGGATATCTTCGTCCATCAGACCTGGCACGGCTGCTCTGATATTCCTGTCTCCTCGTTGCATGCACAAGGGCTGATGGATTCCCCTCTGCTCTCCACAAGGGACATGGTTTCGGTGTCATTTCTGCCGTGCATGGTGCTCCTGCTTTCTCCTGCTCTTCTGCCCCAGCTGGCAGAGGTGGAGCAACACCTCACCTGACAGTTTCCACAGTGCTGGTGGGGCTTTTGCACCTTTGCATGCTCTCTGTGGGCAGGTGGGACCCTGGCAGTATTCTCCTGGGGCTTCCCAAAGTCCATCATCCCCATCTGAGGTTTGGGAACAGGATGCCTGTGATGGGTGCTCCAGTGAGTAAAGGGAAACTGGCACTGAGGATTCTTGTCCAGTGTCAGGTTGGATTCACTCTTCAGGACAGCTTTTGCAGGAGGTTGGTTGGTTTGTCTGCCGGACAGCTGTCCTCCTCCTGACCTTGTGGTGAGAAGCAGGAGGTGGCACCTCATCCCTGTTGATGTCCCCCCAGCTCTGAGCTCTCATTTGTGGCACTGAACCATTCCCCACATTCCTCTGTCCAGGCACTGAGCACTTGCTGGATTTTCACTCTTACCTCCCACCCATTGGCACTGCCACCATCAATGCTACCATCAATGTAGACATCACTCCACGCTGGCTGGACTGTGGATTGTGAAATCAGTGAAGCAAATTCCCCTTTCCCAAGGTGTTCTCTGTGCCAGGGCTGGCCACGTTGTGTTGAGAAGCTCGAATGCCATCATTCATGTGGTGTAGATTCCCTTGGCACCCGTGGGGCTTTTGATAAGGTTTCCCAGCGTGTCATCTTTGCTCTGAGTCAGTGAAATGCTCTCAGCATTGGAAATCTCTGCACTAAATTAAAGTCCTGTTGCTAGGGAGTGTTGTGATAATACAGGGTATTATGCTCTGTAGCAAAAGTGTGCAACAGTACAGCCTAGAAAACAAATCCATAAAACCTCCCGTCGGATGCACAGTGTGAAAATCGAGTGTACTTCAGCTCAGTATTAAATATGTCATGGAAAAAGGCTCCCGCTCCTCCTGAATTTCCTGAAAGTCTGCTTTGGGCTGAAAACTGTAGTGGCTGGAGCCAATTTAGAGAAGGAAAAATCCCTGCTCTTGTTGCTGTCTGCAGAAGCTCCTTAATGATCATGCCATGCAATTCTCCAGTGCTAAAAATACATCACTTCTGGGTTTGTACAAACAGCCTCCTAATGACTGGAGCTCTGGCAAGCTCAGGAGGCAGAGGGGGAAAATAGTGGCAAAAATATGAAAATCTTACTCATTTCTGCTCACAGTGGAGCTGGCTCTTCTGTCCTTGTGGATCTCAGTGGGAGTTAAGGGATGTTTTGGTGAGAAATATTCCAGTTTGCTCTGAATCCGACCAAAATAATGGGCGCTCTGCTCCCATTTGGAATTTACAAGTTGGGTGGAGGGTGCTGAGCTGCTCTGTCTTCTGGTGGGGTTTCATCAGCCTCTTTGGGGTGACAGGATGGGAAGATCTGATTGAGGCTTGTCTTTGAGCCTGGCTTCAGTGCTGAAATTCCCAACTCCTGCTAACACTGGATGAGGCTGCTGTTGCTTTGGAGAGCATAATGGAGAGGGGAGGTGCCAGTGATAGACAGCTGCCCAAGGAGAGCTGCCTTTAAAAAGGTAGCAAGTCGAGTAGGGCTCATGTCTTATCCCACACTGGGGTTTTGGAGGCAGGATCAAGGGGTTGTTTGCTTTTTGTTTTAGAACTTACATGTCACCTGCCCCTTGCCTGGTGTCCCAAGAATTGCGAGAAATTGTTGAAAGAGTTGCCCAGAGAAGCTGTGGCTGCCCCATCCCTGAAGTGTTTAAGGCCAGGCTGGATGGGGTTTGGAGCAGCCTGGTCTAGTGGAAGCTGTCCTTGCCCATGCCAGGGGGTTGGAACTGGGTGGTCTTAAAGGTCCCTTCCAACCCAAACCATTCCAGAATTCCATGAAACTGGCTGTTCTTCCAAAATGAAGTGCGGCAGCCCCTGTGCCTCTTGCCACCCAGCTGTGCTGACAAACCCATCCCTCCTGCCTCGGCCCTGGGTGCTGAAGGACTCACCTGTTGCACACAGGGGAATGTTGGGAGCCATTGCAGGAAGATTATCTCTTTGGAACGTAATTGGTTTTGGTGGTTAAATATTCACTGCTGCATTTAACAAGGAATATTGTGTAATTAATTTACATGGAGCTTCTTAATCTTGGTAATTAGGAATGGAGGAGATGCTCCTTCATGAATTCTTCTGTGCTCTTGTCAGCGCTGAACCACAGAATCACAGGTTGGTTTGGGTTGGAGGGCACTTTAAAGATCAGCTCATTCCAACCCCTTGCCGTGGACAGGGACACCTCCCACTAGACCAGGTTGCTCCAAGTCCCATCCAGCCTGGCCTTAAATCCTGCTCTGTATTTAGAAACGCTTTGCTTTTCATGGTTACGTGGCTCTTGCTTTTGTTTTTCCAAGGAACCAGTGTTGCCTCCAGCGGGGATTTCCCAGGCCACCACCTTTTGTGGGACGTGCTGTCCCACATTGCTTCACTGCTCCATTTTTTTGCCTCTCTTCCCTGCATCCACTCTGGTCTGTTCACCTCCCCTCCCCCTTGGAGCTTCTCTGCAGCAGCCGCTGGGGTGGAAAAGAAACATTAAGTACTTTCCTAATGTATTTTTAGCCTCTTAGAGTGTGATGTAGCTGCTGGAAACACGGAGGGGAGCCAGCACCATGTGAACCCAGAGGTTGCTGCGCATCGCTGGCAGATTTTCCGTCGCGCTCCGGTGCTCCCTGGCACCGCGACGGAGCCAGGGTGGGAGGTGGGACGTGGCTGCTGGAGAAGGGGAGATGGTGCATGTGCCTTGTGTGATGTCTTGTCTGTCCTCTCCTCGTGGGTGCTGGTGGACAAAAGGTCTGTCTGTCCTTCAGAGAGATTGTCCACCCTTGAATCTGCCCAGGAAAGGAAAGTGACCAGTCAGGAAAAGGGGAATTCTGTGGTTGCTTTTTTATATCTCATTATAGACCAAAGATGCTGGGCTTGCACTGAGTGTGTTGGACCTGGAGGTTCAAAGCCTCCAGGGAGATTGGGTGCTGCGGGAGGGCAAGTGCAGAGCCCTTAATCCCACACACAGCAATCCCCAAGCCCTTCTGGTGTCCTGGGCTTTTTTGCAAGCCGTTCCCAGCTCCTAGCAAAGGCTTGTTCCAGGGCGAGAGCTTCACCAGTAGCTTCCCAATTCCTCCCCAAGTTGGGCTGTTAGACCTGAATGGAAGGGATTGACAGCAAAAAGCCAGCCACGGGGATTTATTGGCTTTTCCTGTGTCAGATCCCACATTATCCGCCGGGGCGAGCGGTTTTGGTGACCTGTGAGGAAGCTGTTCCCAGGGGCCGCCGCCGCGCCGGGAGCCGCCGGAGGTGCCAGGCAGCCGTGGATCCAGCAGGCACCGTGCTGCCTGGCACGGCTCCTGCTGCCTCCTGTGTGGGATTAGGTCCTCCCGCCCTGCTGAGGTCAGCGCTGGCGCAGGCATAAATTCAGACCTGGAGCAGGGGGAAGCTTGTTGGGATTTACGCGCCGCAGCCTGGCGGACGTGGAGGTGCTTGGAAGCATCTCCAGTGTCTTCTCCCCTGTGCTGGCTGTGATGTTGCATCGATCTTGGGGGGGATGAGGAGCAGGATTATTGGGGTTCAGCAGCGTTTCAGTGACAGCCCTGCCTCTCTGCCTGCTGCAGCTGGCAGGTTTATTGTTGAGATGTTTTTCCTTTTAATTAGCGTCGGTTGCAAAAACGAGGAGGCACATGCTGAAATTCTGATTATTTGGCCTCTGGTGGAGGAAGAAGGCTGCCAGGTTTAACAGTGAAGGTATTGATGTACTCTGGATGGGGTACAGAGTGTTTCCAACGGGGTTCTTGCTTTGTTTTCCTTAATGTTGGCCTTTTGAGTGAGGCTGATTTACAAAGGGAATGATATAAAATTGCCCAAACAAAGTATTGTGACAGGGTCAACGTGCAGGTGCTAATTACTGCAAATAATAATTTAAACCCCTTCAGCTGGAAACACTTTGTGCTTCACCTTCAGTCGAGCTGCTGCAGCAGGAGCCAGGGCAGAGGTTTGTGTCTGCAGTACTGTTGGAAAGTGGATTTCTGTGATGGGTGGTGGGGGGCTGGACCATCTCACAGACCAGTAAACCCAGGTGTGGGAAGGCTGGGACTGGCAGCAACCTGCCCTTGGTTGATACACTTGGTGCAAATTCAGACTTGTGGGTGAAATCTCTTGATTTTTTTTGCTCTTCTGCTTCGTCTTTGCAGCAAATTGCCCTGTGTGAGGTGGGGTGTGGTTTCTCCACCCTGCTCAGAGAACCACTGAATGGTTTGGGTTGGGAGGAACCTTAAAGATCATCTAGTTCAGAATCTGAAGTCAGATGAATTCAAGCATAAAGCAGATAAATTCAACTGGAAATGAAGGCAAACAAATGCTTGGGAGAAACTGGAACAAGTAGACATAGAATTCAGGTTTGTCTGATGATGGTCACTCACTGGGAGATGATGATGTGGCCAAGCAGAGGTTGCTAGGTTTGTTCATATGCAGGGTCAGGTTTCTTGACCCCCTTTAGCCCTGGTGAAGGCATCCAGGCAGCTGGAATAGGTGTGAGTTCCCAGGGCTGACTGGAGATGACCTCGTTTGCCACAGATTTGGGGGATTTTGATGGAAGTGCAGCATCTCCCATGGATGTGTGCAGAAGCTGGTGGGTGGTGCTGTGTTGCTGGGTCTTTGCACAGCAGGACGAGTCCAGGTGCTGATTTTTCTGCCTCTGACAATAAAAAGTGGGTGCCCTCCACATAGCTCTGCCCATCACCCAGATTCAGTTTCGCATTCATAATCCAGGAAACCGCGAACAATGGGAGCCTCTTCTGGGAGCTGCTGAGGAAGCCTCTTGAAAAACCTTCCTGCAAACCCAGAAATAGCCATCTCTTGCTCTTTGGCCACTGATCCCAGGCTCACTGGAAGCAGTTGCCAGCTGCCTAAGCATGGATTGGATTTCTCTTTTGCTGTTGGCCATCCAAGACATGAAGAACCTCGGTGTTGTCCATCCCCAGAAAGGCTTGATTGCCATCCAGGAGCACCCAGTTCCTCTCTCCAGTCCCTAATGCTGCAGTATGTCACTTCACAAGATCAAGGATCCCAGCCTAAACTCTTAGTACAAAATCCTGTTTTTTCTCCCCAAACACATCTGGGAGTGCAATTTATTTCAGCCCTTCTGGGAAGGTGCTGGGAGGGTGCCCTTCAGATTTGAGCATCTGGTTAATGGTTGGACTCAGTGATCTTAGAGGTCTTTTCCAACCTTAATGATCCTATGAATCCCTCTTAGTCATTTCTTGCTTGGGCAAATTATCTGAATGGGCTTTTGAGAACTTTTTATGGAAAACTGAAAACAAGGCATAATAAAACAGTAATTTAAGAGCAATTTGCTGACAACAGGAGCCCTTAAGTGCACTGACTTAGCACTGAGGGGCAATGATACCAAACCTCCCATGTGAATATCCTCTTTGTCACTTGGAAGATCCTTGGGCAGTTTTTAAAACACTTCTAGTCTTTAAATTGGTGTCCTTGTTGCTCTGGATAAGCTGTTGTCTGTTTCATAAGTTACACATCACTCATCTCTCTCCCTTCACCAAAATCACAATCAGCAAATTCATGGAATCCTGGAATGGTTTGGATTGGAAGGGACCTTGAGGACCACCTCGTTCCAACCCCCTGCCATGGGCAGGGCCATCTTCCACTGTCCCAGGCTGCTCCAAGCCCTGTCCAGCCTGGCCTTGGACACATCCAGGGATCCAGGGACAGCCACAGCTTCTCTGGGCACCCTCTGCCAGGACCTCACCACCCTCCCAGCCAGGAATTCCCAATTCCCAATCTCCCATCCATCCCTGCCCTCGGCAATGGGAGCCATTCCCTGGCTCCTGTCCCTCCATCCCTTGTCCCCAGTCCCTCTCCAGCTCTCCTGGAGCCCCTTCAGGCCCTGCCAGGGGCTCTGAGCTCTCCCTGGAGCCTTCTCCTCTCCAGGTGGACATTCCCAGCTCTCCCAGCCTGGCTCCAGAGCAGAGGGGCTCCAGCCCTCAGAGCATCTCCGTGGGCTTCTCTGAACACTTCACTTGGGTTGTGCTTCACTGTGAAATAAGCTGTATATTGTAACAGGAGGAGAACCCAATTTCTGCTTTCAAAACAAAATGGTTTATCTTGGATGGGTTTGGTTGTTTTTTGGGTTCCTTCAAGTGCTTGAGAGTTACTTGGCACTATTGTTGTTCCTTGAAGACATGTCACCTGGTGAGACCCACACTTTCTTTTCCTGTGCTGACAGCTGCTCTTGGCCATCCCTCTCAGCAGGGGTGGTGTTTTTAAACTGGAATCTTCTGGCCCAGAAGTCTGTTCACAAAAATCAAAACTAGAATTAAACCCCTGCAGTTTGGTCCTTCAGGGTTTGTAAATGCAGGCACCAGTGTGCTACTCGTGTTGTGTTTTGCAGGGACTGTGTCTGTCCTGCCTTTGTCCATCTGGTCTGGCTTTACTTTTGGAAAACTGTGACTGTTTCCAGGACATCATGAGCATTGCTGGTGGTTGAAATAACCCCTTCATCCCTCAGGTTCAGAGTAAAGGCAGGAAGGTCCCTCGTGCAGTGCAGTGTTAGAGGTGAATCCATCACCACTGGACATGGGGCAGTTAACAATTTGCAGGGATCCAGCAGTGATTAAGCAGATTTGTGACAGAGAAATCCCTTAATAGCTTAATAAACTGACAGACTTCACCTCTTTTTCCAGCCAGAAAGCCCCAGTTTTGGGGATGGTGTTGGTCCTATTCATAGCACAAGCACAGGTTTCAGTCTTGGAAGCAGGACCCAGCTATATTTGGAGCTGGGTTTATCCACAGGCATGCTGCACATGCATCAGCTGGGCTGTCTAGCAGCAAAATCCTGTCAGTTAAGTAATCCTTCAGTAGAAGGTAGTTTCACATCCCACCTTCATTCAGCTTCTCATCCAAGAAAATGTCCTGTAATAAAAATTGGCATTTTCTGCTTCGGGGGTACCAGCAGCTCCCTTCCCTTCCCAGTGCAGGGCTGCTCAGTTGTTACCTTACCTCATCTCCAAAAGGAGATGGCAGTTCAATGGCAGCAGTGGGCAGGACAGGAATTTTGGGGGATTTCAAGGCAGCAAGGGGGGGACTCTTAACTTTGGGGCTCTCTCTCTGTGCTCAGATTTGCCAGTAGCTGTGACATTCCACAGAGCAGTGAATTCCCGTGTGATGGGAAGCACCAGGCATCCCTGAAGCAGCATCCAGGGGAACTAATGAGGCTGTCATGTGATTAGTGCCTGTGACCCACCACAGCTATCGTGTCAGCACCCTGGGATGTGGGATCCCAAAACACATCCTAATCTCAGCTGCCCCAGGGTGCTTGTTCTGGCAATAAAGGATGAGAGATCCCAGATGGCCAGGAGTGCATGGGAGCAGGTGAGGGGCTGAAGTGGGGGCTCCTGTGTTCAGGGAGAGCGTGGAGAGGGACTGTGGAGTGTTGCCAACCCCTCTCCCCCTGCCCACAGGCAGCTCCAGCTTTCCCTCTCCTGCACTGCCCTCTCCAGATCCCTCTGTTTTCCGGCAGATAGGATTAAGCCTGACCTTCCGCCCCATCTCAGAGAGAGCCAAACCTCTTTCAGATCTAATTATTTTCCATTTTTTGTTTAATTGTGCACATCCTGCTGCTGGCTGAGAAGGAGACCAGCTCCTGCCTGGGCAGAGGCGCCCAGCCCTTCATCAGCCACAGGCTTCTGGGTCAGTGCTCCATCTTTTGGGGTTGTGGTTTAAACCCCCAAATCTCTTGGAGGTCCAAGGCAAAGTTCCCAAGTAGCAGCTCTGGCGCCATCCTGTGTTTCCCCAGTGGGGACCTTCATGCTCAGCTCTCCCCCATGTGAGGAGGAGGAACTCAGCTGCCACCTGCCTCCCTCATCCTCCTCCTCCTCCTCCTCTCCTGCACCCAGTTTACACCAGACTCGGCTTTTTCTATGTGTATTTTGCTCCTGTGTTTAAGTGGCACCAACTTCTTTGAGCAGTGCATTGCAGGCCTTTTTTTAAATGATCTTTGATTTCTCAGTTTATCTGAGCTGCTACAGAATCCCAGCTGGTGCCAGGCTGGGGTTTGGCTGTGCCAGCCTGAAAGTGCTGCTGAACCACCACGAGAGCAATGATAAAATATCGGGGTGTGACATCCCTCTCTGCAGGAGGATGGGAGAAAATAAGACATGTTTTCAACTCACCAGGCAGCTGACTAAGAGAGAGAGAACAGATAAATCAGATTCATCCCAACAGGAAGCCTTGCCTGGAGCAGGGACATCTGCATATGGAAAATATGGATATGCTCTGGTGGGCCTTGAGTCCCGCTACATTCATGTATCCTTTACAGCATCACTTATGCTGAGTGTTGCTCTCCCAAATCCCATTTTTTTAGCACCAAAACAACCTCACAGCATTCCCACGGGCAAAGGAGCACACCCAGAGTACCAAAAGTCCCCTCTGCTGCAATACAGCAGTTCCTTCTCCACCAAAGCTGTGCCATGTCGTGTCCCTTGCTCCTTTCTGCACAGGACAGTTCGGGGCACGCTGTGGCTGGCTCAGGAAGTGGCTCTGGAGGAGGGGGAGCTCTGTGGAGAAGTAAATACCAGTGCAGAAAGTTCCAGGGAGAGTCTCCAGCGTTTCCAGCAAGCCATCTAGTGGCTTCCTATTAAAACACTTGCATGCCTTGGAACTGGGAGGGTGAATCTGGAGGGGTGAGTGCTGCTCACCACCGCAGTTGTGTCAGGAAACTGATGGGCAGAGTTCGGTCCTAAGTGGGAGAAGGTGCTGCTTTAACAGCCCTCTTCTGGCTCAGGGGTGGTGGGAGGGTTGGGTTAGCTGCTGGCTGGCAGCATGGGTCATGCAGAATCATAGAATCATGGAATATCCTGAGGTGGAGGGGACCCACATGGATCGTAGAGTCCAATTCCTGGGTCACAGAATATCCTGAGCTGGATATTGGTTTGCTCTTGTGCCTTTCCAAGAGCAACCTGATGAATGATCCTACAGATGGAGATCTGGATCTGCATTTCGGTGGTGTGGGTTCAGTTACCCTAGCTCAAAAGCACACAGAGGCTATAGGGATAATCAGTGATTTAGAGCAGCTTCCTGTCTGGAGTGCATTGAAGACAGCAGACAGGGAGAGAGAATGGAAAGCTTTGGGGGATGTTTTCAGCATTTCACCCGATGAAGTTTTGGGCACTGTGTTTAAAGCAAGCAGGAAGGGAGTGTTCTCCACCACGCAGTTCAGTTGTGGCTCCTGTAGCACAGCCTAAGACAGGGCTGGAAGTTTGAAAGCTTTACAGAGGGGTTTGGTCAACACTGGAGGAGAGACTGCCCTGGGGCTGGGAAGTGTCAGTTGGCTGGTCTGGGTTGATTTGGTAGGTGTTCAGAGTTTGTGTCAGCTCTTCAGAGAAACCTCTGGTGATGGAGATCCCACAATGTCCTAGGCCATCCTGCCCTACGGAGGGCAGTTTCATCATGTCCAACCTCATTCATCTTTGCTGCAGTTCAAGTCACAGAATCATGGAATTGTTTAGGTTGGAAAAGCCCTCCAAGACCATTGAGTTCAACCATTCCCCCAGCTCTGCCAAGGCCACCGCTGACCCCTGTCCCCAAGGGCCACATCCTCACGGCTGTTAAATCCCTCCAGAGATGGTGACTCCACCGTTTCCCCGGGCAGCAGCAGATGTGGAGAGCAGCTCGTCCATGCCAGTGTTCACCTCTCAGCCAGGTGTCAGGCTGGCTGGTGCAGCTTTCCTGTGCAGCGTGGTATCTGACTGATGTGGTGCTTCCCAAGCCAGCCTCTTGCCCACCTCGTGCTGCACAGCCCTTTGTTCCCACCTGCATGCAGATGTTTGCACCTGCTTAATGCAGATGTTTTTCACCTCTCTCCAAATCTCATAGAAGCATAGAATATCCTAAGCTGGAAGGGGACCCACAAGGGCCATTGAGTCCCAGCTCCTGACCCTGCACAGGACACTCCAGCAATCCCATCCTGTGCTTGAAAGCATTGTCCAAATTCTCCTGGAGCTCTGGCAGGCTGGTGCTGTGACCAATCCTTGGGGAGCCTGGTCAGTGCCCCACCACCCTCTGGGGGAAGAACCTTTTCCTGATCTCCAGCCTAAACCTCCCCTGACACAGCTTCATGCCACCCCTTCGAATCCTCAACACTGTGTGACCTCTAGTCCAGTTTCCTGGCGTGTTCTTCTTTCTTTTAGCACAATACCTGCATGTTGATCACATTTATCACATCACCCCTATCACCAATGACATTCTGGGTGCTGCCAGGCCCAGGACAGGTCTCCTTGCCCAGCACATCCTCCCAGTCTGACAGTGAATCAGCAGCACCAGCTCCCTCCATATGTTTTTCGGATGAGTTGTGTGCCCACATTAGAGCAGTTTCTCTCTGCTGTGCTGCTGAGGGAGCCATGTGCAGCAGCACCTAATGAATATCAAGATATACAGCACTGCCTGTTCCTCCAGCTATTCACAGGCCAGTTGCTCTGTCACAGAAGGAAATCAAATTGCTCTTGACAAATGGGTGTCGGCAGTCACTTATCATCTTGTTATCTTCTAAGTGCTTACAAATAGGTTGTTTCATTATTTGTTCCATCAGTTTTCCAGGAGTTCGAGTTAAGTGACCAGTTTGTAATTCCCTGACTTTTCCTTCTGCATATTTAAATCTAACCCATAGGTTTCTTTTTTCTTTTTTTTTTCCTTTGTCTTCTGAAACCTCTCCTATTTGCTGTGATCTAACAGAGCAACAGGAGCTTTGGGGCTGCTTCAGCTGAGCCCTTCCCTCCTTTCCCCTTTCCTTTGGGGCTGGTGGATGCACCAACACCCTGATTGGATGATTATGTTCCTGCTGGAAAGCTTCTTCCCTCTGTGGTTCTCTCCTGCGTTATCCCCTTTGAATCTTGACCTTTTCAATTTTCCAGCCAAGTTCTTTTGAAAGGTTAGCTTTATCCACTGAGTGCTTTTGTGTAGTATTTTCTGTAATCTGCAACAATATGAAAAGTTTTGGCCAAATCGTGATTTTGCCCCAAAATAAGAGCAACAGCAGTAGAGTTGGAAAATGGCTATACATGCATTTCCCACATAGAGTTGGGTGTAGTTTGGTTTTTTTCAGTGATTTTTAGGGGCATCTGGTAACTTTTGGTGTCCAGTTTGGCACGCTTTGCCCTGACAATGGTTGTGGAGGGTGGTAACCCCCTTTGCCAGGGAGATGCTCACGCTGTGGAACCACACACGTGGAAATCCCTTCGGCATGTTGTATTTACCCTGCCACAGCTCGGTTATTTCTTTATTATCTCTTTTTTTTCAATTCCTCATTAACCTCCTTTTTTTCCCCCCTACCCCTCCTTATTCCTTCAACAGGAATCATTAACCAGTGGCAACAGGAATCCAAGGATAAAGCGATCTCCCTCTTGTTAACCCACCTGCCTTTACTGAAGCCCGGCAACATCGAGGCGAAAGTCGAGTACATGAAACTCTTGCCCAAAATCCTGGCGCACTCGATCGAGCACAACCAGCACATCGAGGAGAGCAGGCAGCTGCTGTCCTACGCCTTGATACACCCCGCCACCTCCCTGGAGGACAGGAGCGCCCTGGCCATGTGGCTCAACCACCTGGAGGACCGCACGTCGGGGGGCTTCGGCGGGCAGGGCCGCGGCCGCTCGGACTCGGTGGACTACGGGCAGGCTCACTACTATCACCAAAGACAGAACTCCGACGACAAACTCAACGGGTGGCAGAACTCTCGGGACTCCGGCATCAGCGTCAGCGCCTCCAGCTGGCAGGACAAAAGCCTGGCCTGCGAGAACGGCCACCTGCCCCTCTACTCCTCCTCCTCCGTCCCCACCACCATCAACACCATCGGCACTAGCACAAGCACCAGTGAGTAGCCACGGGAGGCTCTGGGGACAGTCCCCCCCATCCCACTAGGAATTGCAGCTTTGGCGTGGTTAGCAGAGGGGCTAAACTCATCTGGGCCATGGAAAATGCCTTTTTTTTTTTTTTTTTTTTCTTTTTCCTTTCCTCACCTGCTTTTTTTATTTCCTGCTTGCCGTGTTGTTTTGGTTTTTTTTTTTTTTTTTTTTTCCTCTAGTGCTGTGGGATTTTAAAGACCTGGGAGCTGGAGAGGAGGGGAAAACAGCAAAGAGTAAGAAAAAGTTAGAGCAAAAAATGTGCATTACTGAAGGGACCCCCATGTGCTTCATGCAGCTTTGTGTAGGTTTACAGTTCATGTTTCAAGAGTGGCTAAAGCAAGCAGGAAACTGAAGCTTCATGTCCAAAAGTGAGCTGGGGGCCTTGAGGCCAGTCCAGAAGTGTGCTGAGGACTTACTGAGGAGAAATGGGATTGGGACCCTGAGTGCAGGAAAAAGTTTTGGAAGCAGAGCTGGAATCCACCAGCTTCAGGGTATCTGAAAAACGTTCCCTTGTATTTTCAGGGCAGAGGCGTGAAGCTGGTGGTGATTGAGGAGTTAGATGGACAGTCCTCAGTGTTTTCTAGGAGAGCTGGGTGGTTCTTCTCCCACAGAGACCTTGCCAGGTCTTGATGGATGGTGCAGAGCCCAAACCCAAGGCTTGGACACATGGAGAGCTCCATGACTGGTTTTTGTGTGAAGCTGTAGTGCAGCTTTATCTGCTGTTCAAAGCAGCCATTGATACCTGTGAGCCTTCTTTGGGAGAGCAGGAATGAAGCATCTTTTCAGTGGGATTCAAAAGCTCCCCTGCACACCCTCTTGCTCTGTGGAGGGCTGTCACACCTTTGGGTGACTGCCACCATGTCACCTGCAGGGCTGCATGTCCTCCTTCACTCTGAGATATTCAGAAGTCTCTCCAAGATGCTTTATCAGCATCTCCTAGAAATCAGGGATGCAGAGAGCACTTTGGGGAGGAGAGGCTTCTTGTGGCAGCAGCCCTGGTTTCTGTATCAGAGTGTGGAAAGCCACAATTAAATAGCTAAAAGCTTTAAAATGGTCACTTAAGGCTTCTGGGCTTTTCTCTCTCCTGTAGGAATTGCTTTTTTTTAAAGTAGAGTTTCAAATCAACAGTGATATGAAACACAGCTCTGGGTTTATTGCTGTAGCACCCTGGTCCCTTCCCCTCCTGTGTCCATCCTTGCAGGCAGGTGGGGATTTAGCAGAAGGTCTCAGCTTCTCCACAGACTCTAAACCTAATCATTCCCATCCAATCCCCTGTCTGTGAAGCCCCCAGCTCCTGCTGCTGTGGGACTGTGTGATGTTCAGCTTCTCTGAGGGCCAGACCCTGTGCTATGAAGCTGCTCCTGGGTGACTGAGCTGCATGAGAAGGGTCTGACAAGGAGGCAGGGTGAGAAAAACCCCATGAATCTACTTGCAGTCGGTCTGTTAAACCTCTCCAAGGATTATCTTTTGGGGGGTTTTCCGTGTGGTTTTTGCATGCCTGGTGGTTCAGAGGCTTTGCACACCCTGGAAACAGAGGCTTCAGAAGGGGTCTGGCTCCTCGTGTCAGGATCTGGAAGCAGGGAGGTGTGGTGGGTGCAGCAGGTTGATCACTGACAATGGCTGGAGCTTTGCAAGATGCGTTAGGTTTTGAAAGACTCTCCCCACAAACCCCTTGGTGGATTTTTGGGCCTTTCTGTGCTCAGACTTAGCTCTCAGCAGAAGCATTGACCTACCCCTTGCCCACTGTGGACCCCAAGTACTGGCACAGGATGCCAAAACTGAGGCAGTAGCTGAACTACTCAGCAGTGCCTGAGCTGCTGCAGGTTTTTTCCCTAAATTCTCTCTGAATTCAGTGTGTTCAGCAGCAGCTGGGACAGGAGCACCTGTGGGTCTGCCAACAGCCCTACACTTTACCCAGTCTTCTGCTTGAATTCCTCCTCAATCTCTGCCACTTGCTTGGCTGCATCACCCTCTGCTAGTGATAGTTTGGGCCCACGTGTTAAGCTGTTGTAACTCCTGCAGACATATTTTGGTGGCACCATGCTCAGACAACCGTGGGCTGAGCTGGAGGTGACCCAACCACACTTCATGTGTCAGTTCATAAACTTCCTTAACACAATATTTGGCTTGGGCAAAAGCCTGGTAAGTCCACAGATAGATGCTAAAAAATAAACACGGCTGTCAGCCTTTGTCCCAGCCCCTTGACTCAATCGATATGTTTATTAATCTTTTATTCCAAAGCAAAGCCCTCAGCTCCTTAGTGTTTGTTTAGGTTTTAGTGTTGTTATTAGTTTTAAGTTCTCCCTCTTACTCAGAGGTGTTTATCTGTGCAGAGGCTTTAATCCAGCAACAACCTGCAGGGCACAACCTTCCCTGACCCATGCCTGCAAAGGCACTGCCTGTTCCTGACACCAAAATGGGGCAAAGTCTTTTTCAGAACAGTGATGTGGTGATCTTGCCTGAGCTACGTTCTTCTGGTGCTGTGGCACAATGAGATTTAATGCTGTCATGGCACAGGGCTTACATACGGGTGGCTGAAGCTCATGTGATGTTTTGCTTTGTGCTGTCCTTGACTTTGACTCGATCTAGACTCCAGTTTTGAGATTTGGTTCAGGATTGGTTTGTCTCCAGCTCTCCCATAACTGCACTGACAGGGGTTAGCAAGGGTTTAGCCAAGGCTTGAGGAGATGTTACAGGAGGCAAGTCTGGAATGTTCTGAAGGAGTCACTCTGGATTTGCCACACTAACGATGCTCCAGGAGTGGGACCAGTGTTCTAAGTGATGAATTTGGGTCTGGAGTTATCAGAGGATATGGACTCACCCCAAACAATGGAAGTTGGCCCAGAGAAGCTGTGTCTCTGTGTCTGTCTCATCCTTGGAAGTGCTCAAGGCCAAGCTGGATGAGCCTTCAGTCTGGTCTAATGGAAGGTGTCCAGCCCATGGCAGGGGAGTGGAACCAGATGGGCTTTAAGGTCCCTTCCAACCCAAACCATTCTGGGATTCTGTGATGTTCATGTGCTCCTTCCCATCCACTGCATCAGCAATTCCTGCAAAGCTTGGGATGCAACTTTAAACCAAGCTTTAGCATGCTAGGAGTCCAGACAGCCTTGGCATGAGCTCGGGAGCACAGGCAGGGAAGAGGCTGGAGCTGCTCCGGCGTGGGGGACGGGGTGAAGCCTGGAGCCCTGGCTCTGTGGCCAGGTCAGGCAGCAGTTGCAAAATGTTGGGGTTGCACAACGCCTTTGTGATGGAGACACGGCCTGGAAACTCTGAAGGGACAGAAGAAAGCAGCTTGTTTTCAAAGCTGCCAACAGCTTCTGGAGTGGGGGCTCCAGCTCCTTCCCTTCCCCTGTGACTGGCTCCACCCAAGTGCGGTCTGATGGCACGGCAGGATTTGCTGTCAGATGGAAGCACAGCTTAGCCCTGTGTTTTCCACCCTCTTGGAAGGGAATCTGTGCAGAGGCAAAGGAGGGTCTGTCGTTAGCTGTGCTGAGGAGGAGGATTGCAGATGCACTGGTCTCATCTGGACCATAAAGTCACAGGTCAGTGAGGGACAGATACAGTCAGAGACCTTCCTGCAGAGCAGGAATCCCAGGCACAGTGTTCCTACTGGAGGGATGTTGCACTCTGGTGTTTCAGTGTCACTGCACTGCCTGGGTTCCCCTGAGAGGGAGCAGAGAGGTCCTTGGCCCAGCAAAGCTCTTGCCAGTCTGGAGCCACCCTTCCTCTCCTGCACAAATGGGAAAGATGCCGGGTGCTCAGGCCTGCTACACCCTTCCCATGGGAGCCTCTGCCAGAAAACTGGTGGTTTTTGTCTACAAGGAGAAGGAGAGCAAGCAGAGCAAGGGAGGAGAAGTACTCACCTGTACAAATTTCTTGTCCTGAAAAAGAAAAATCTCCAGCTTGTCCTAGAGCTGAAGAGAAGTAAATCAGGGTTCTTCCTTCCATGCACCCCATCCCAGGTTCAAACTGACAGAGAGCAGGGTTAAACTGGATATTGGGAAGAAGTTCTTCCCTGTGAGGCACTGGTTGCCCAGAGAAGCTGTGGCTGCCCCTGGAAGTGTCCAAGGCCAGATTGGGCAGGGCTTGGAGCAACCTGGGATAGTGGAAGGTGTCCCTGCCCACGGCAAGAGATTGCACTAGATGATCTCTAAGGTCCCTTCCCACCCAAACAATTCTGTGTTTCTGTGATCCTGCCCTACAGGCAGATCTGCAGCTGCTGTGTGTCAGAACATGTGTGTGTGACATGGCTTGCTGCAGGATTTTGCCAACATTTGTTCCAGGTATGGAATCCCCAGTGAGAGGGCAGATGAGCGTGCTGGAGCTCTCCCCAAGTCATCAGGGAATTGAGGTGGAACAAACGACACCAAGAAAGCTCTTGCCATGAGCAGAGTGTGGGTTTCCTGACTCTTCCTCCCCTACCCTGCTGCCTACCACTGGAGACAGCCCTGATGCCATACCTGGTGTCCAAACTGAGCTGGTAATGGGATACCTGCCAGTTTTAACCCTGATCTGTGTTGGGTTGATGGGCAGCTTCAAAGTCGTTTTCCTCTGTGTAGGTTTCAGCAGCAACTGAAGGGAGTGCATTGTGTGTCCTCAGCCTGTGTTTGCCTCACACGGGGGAACAGACATTTCCTCCCATGCAGACTTAGCAAAACATGTCATGAGAAAATGAAAAAGTCTTAGTGAGGTTACAGCAGTGAAGCAAACAAATGTCCTGTTCTTGCCAGAGGTGGATTAGCTTTTGGAATTGCCTTCAGAAAATCGTTGCTCAGTTGGCCTTGCTGAGACTTGGCACCCTGGCACTCATCCTGCCAGCTGGGGACACCTCTCACGTCTGCTTTTTTTCTCTTTTACTGATAGACTGAGAAAAGCTCGTTGGCCTTTATTACACTTGAGCTTCTCAGTGGTGGCAGACAAGGGCATTTGTTGTCTTGCTCATGCCCTCTAGTGTCACGCACAATGGGCAGAGAACACTTCCAGAAGTCTCACACTTTGTCAGGTTCCCAGTGCTACAAAATCTTGCTAATCCTGTAGCTTGAAATCAGAACTGTTGTATGAGAAGATCAGGTGTGAGCAGAGTTATTTGCTGAAATCCATGTACATCAATAGAGCAGCAAACAGGAGTGAGAACAATGTAGAATCACTTAGGTTGGGAAAGACTTTTAAGATCATCAAGTCCATCTGTAATCTTCTACTCCAGCACTGAACAGCAGATACAGATTTTCTGTCCCCTCTATAAATTCAAAGCTCTTTGTCCCTGGGCTGCAGACCATCACTCAGCCAGCGAGATGAGTGGTCCCCCACCTCACCCTGGAGGCCACCAAGCACTGGAAGTGGTGGTGGAGAACGAGAGCGATGCCCTTTTGAGGTGTCAGCAAGAAAAGATCTGGGAAAGATCTGCCCCTGCTCTTGAGTGTGCTTCACAGCCAGTGTCCCTTCCTGTTCTAACCCTGAAACTTCAGGTCATCTGCTCCTGCTCGTTTGGATCCTCCTTTGAGCCTGTTTGGCGCATTCCCTTCACTTCTTTGCTCCCAAAGGATCTCTTTTCTCACTGTGTCTTTGGCTGAGTGACAAAGGTCCATGTGATGCTGAGGTCCCACCTTCAGTCATCTCCACAGGGTTTCCAGCCTGACACCCAAAGCTCATCAGCCTATTTCTTGTCTTCCAAACATCATAGCCTGCATTGGGAAGGCAAAAAAAGACAGATTCACAAGGTGACTTAGAGTAACCCATCAGCCACTGAAGAGCACTGAGCTCAGGATATCTGGAAGAGTGATTCTCCTGTTTTGTTCATTTGGAACTTGCAGATCACAGGTAGCTTTGCTCATAGGGTTGCCCATCCTGCAGCAATGGGGCAGAAGTCTCTTACCAGCAGCTGTTGGCTCTCAGGGCATGCAGGTGGCCCTGGGGGATGTGGGTGGCTCTGGGAGACACGGGTGGCTCAAGGGGGATTCCAGTGCCTCTGGCAGGATGTGGATGGCTCTGGGGGAATATGTGTGGCTCAGGGAGGGTATGGATAGCTCTGTGGGGATGCAGATGGCTCTGAGGGGATGGGGTTAGCAGGGCAGAGCTGATGTCACCTGAGGCATCAGATAGCACAGAGACAGAGCAGGGTCCTCACTGCCGTGCCCACTCTGCTCTCAGGTGGGAACGAGTGACAACACGGGGCATATGTGCAGCCTACAGCTTTTGGGATGTGCTGGTCCTGCTGTAGCAGGGTGTGGAGCAAGTGAGGGATCCCTGCTTGCCAAGCAGAGTGAGTAGGCACTGAAGGGAACACATTTCCCATGGGTGTGCTCTGGCAAGTGGATTTTCACATGGGCAGCAGGATGGATCTTGTGGCTCTGCTTGACCCCTCATCAGCCACGATGCTTGGAGGCAGAGATGTCACCAAAAGGTCTCCAAAAGGAAAGAGGAGAGCAGACCTCGAGGCTGGGCTCAGTGGTGACTTGCAGCAGGATGGCTCATAACCATGTGTGGTCAGTAGAGGCACATGTAAGCGCTCCTAAACCAGCCCTCATGACACCTCAGAGATGTGCTCTGGGCTGCCTTAGCCCTTGCAAACGCTGGGTTTGGGTAAGCCCTGGGTTGGGGAAGCCATGGAGCAGGTGGTGGTTGGTGTGCATGGATGGGGAGGAGGAGAGGGAGCACTGAGTGCCAGCCAGAGACATGTGGCTGTCCCCAAAGTGGGCATGTCACACATGTGTCCTCTGGGATCACACAGTTCCTTCCTCCAGACCTGCTTTATGCAAGGTTTGGTCTGTACTCACACATGGAAACAGTGTGAAGCTGTGTCAGGGGAGGTTTAGGTTGGGTATCAGGAAAAGGCTGTTCCCCCAGAGGGTGGCTGGGCACTGGAATAGGCTTCCCAGGAAAGTGGTCACAGCCCCAAGCCTGACAGATTTCAAGGAGTATTTAAACACTCCCAGGCACAGGATGGGATTCTTGGGATGTCCTGTGCAAGGCCAGGACCTGGATTGAATGATCCTTTTGGGTCTCTTCCAGCTGTGCATCCTCTGTGATTCTGTGCTCTTACAGAGCACTGCTCCCACATTCACATACAGAGCAGCTCTGCAGCTTCCTGGCTGGAACGAGGCCACCTAATTTGGGAATCTCTATTTCAGCAGCACCCAGGGATGTTCCCACCCTCTCAGCTTGTGAAATCCCAGTGCAATCACCAGCTGTAGGTGCTCAGGGCAGGGAATGCCTGCTGTGGTTTGCTGTTGATGTGTTGCTTGTCCCTTGATGGGAGGGTAGGACACTATCCTTGACGTGCAAGCTGGGATGGGGGGAGATTGAATCTTGTGGCTTTGATGCCACCTCCACTTTCCTTACAGCAGTCTGGGTGTCTTGGGGATGGATGTTAGGAAGCAGCAGCAAGGGTTTTGTGTGTATCCTGCAGTCCCTGGGATTCCTGTCACCAATGAATGCTGCTTCTGACCTGGAAGTGGCGCAGAAGCTGCCAGGGCAGCTGATTGATGCTCTCTGGGTTGTGGAGCAGTCAGACAGCCCCAGTAATTCTCTCAGACCCCTCAGCAGTCTCCTCTCTCTGGGAGGTTTTGTTGATGGATGGACCCTCCTAGACCTGGGTGTATTTTTGCAGCTGCCCTGGTGCCTGTCAGATACAGGCACAGACCACGGCACGCTGTGGTCACTCAGTGCATGGGAGCTTGGTGCTCTCCCGAGGGAAGCTTTGCTTTTCCCATCACCCCACGAGCACCTCTGGGTTCCTCTCTGCACTTTGTATCACCCCTGGAGCCATCAGCAGGGGACTGAGGGCTCTGTCTGGGAGCCAGGGATGTTCCTCAGCACCTCCACTATTAACTTACATCTGTTAAGGACATATGAGTAATTCCCTCCTCAAACCTTTCTTGCTTCTCCGTGACCTCATCCCAACACCACCATTCCCCAGCCTTCTCTCAAAGCATCACTAAAATCACATTTGTGATGCTTTCCTGAGCATCTTCATGCAGCAAGAAACCCCTGGAGAGAATCCCCTTCCCGTTGCTCATCCTTTGAATTTGTGCAACCCCGGGCTTTGGCAAGTAGAGGAATGGAAAGAGATGAGCTCTCCTTCCCCCCACCATCACACAGCATCTGCAGAGAAGTGGCAGGAGGGCACGGAGGAGGGATGGGAGTGCTGTGGTTTGGATTCATCTGGAGCATCTCCAGTCTCCTTCCCGACAGCACCGGGACTTGCTGTGTTCTCCTGACTCAGTAACACACTGCTGTTTAATTAACTTTTGACTTCTGGTTTAAAGGAGCGGTGCACAAAATAGTTATTTACTTCATTTGGAAATTCTTTTATTCGTTACCATAATTATAGCTTCCTCCCCCTTTCTTTCTTTTTTTTTTCTTCTTTTTTCTTTTTTTTTTTTCTTTTTTTTTTTTTCGATATTTTAATTAGCAGGGGAAGGGAGGGAGGGAGGGGGAATATTTGCTGCTCTCCTTGTGGTTATCACATCCTTCAAATTACTAAAAGAGGCTGGGATAATAGGTCTGGTGATTATATATAGGCACCATCTGCTCTGTGGCTGCTTCCTATCAAAGTGCAGTTAGGAGAGTGCAAGGAGGATATTTTCTCCCCAGCTATATTAAGACTGTTTCCATCTCGGCTCCAAAGCAAAGCTCTCTGCATGCAAATGGATCAAATGCACTGTAATCAATGGCTCAGTTTTGGCAGCCTTGAAGCTGTTTTTTTGGGGTTTTTTTTCTAAATTTTGTTTTATTTTCCCCTCAAGTTTTGCTGTTCCCATCCGTTATGCAATTTTATTTCAGGCTGGTGGTTCTGATTTGATGTTTTCTTGTAACCATAGTCCCCCCTGTTTGCTGAGCCATGCGGTCTCGTGTTAGCTGGCGCAGGGATCTGTGCCATAACTCGAATGCGAGGCAATATCTGAGCAATCAGGAATGTTTTGGAGGATGATGAAGGCAGATTTTTAGGATGCATCTGTTGTGGGTATGTAGAGGAGGTGGAAAGCTGAGCTGAGCTAATTTGGAGCAGTAATGGGAAGGAATTAATACTTGGTTTATAATACCAGCCATGGCTGTCCCGTTGCTGCTGGGGATTGCTGGGGAGAATTGCAGGGCTCAGGATTTGGGAGTCACAGAATTTTAGAATTCCAGACTGATTTGTGTTGGAAGGGACCTTAAAGAACATCCAGTTCCACCCCCTGCCATGGGCAGGGACACTTTCCATTATCCCAGGTTGCTCCAAGCCCTGTCCAGCCTAGACTGAAACACTTCCAGGGATCCAGGGGCAGCCACAGCTGCTCTGGGCACCCTGTGCCAGGGCCTCACACCCTCACAGGGAAGAATTTCTTCCCAATATCCAATTTGACCCTGCCCTCTGTCAGTGAGAAACCATTCCCCCTTCCATGGGGTGTCCCATCTTTTGCATCTTCTCATGGGGGGAGCTGGACACTGTGTTTGCCCCTTGGTGGCCTTGGAGACCCAGGAGGCTTCTCTTTTCTCCTGGAGCTGGTAAGATTTTGTGCTTTTGAAAGAGAAGGAATAAGACATGGCCAGCCCAGGTGGAAGGGGAAGGTGCTCAGGATGGGCTGTGTGAGTCCCCAAGAGGTGGAGGCCAGAGGAAGGTTGAAACACTGAGGAATTTCTCTTGCAAAATTTGTGCCATGGTGCCTACAAGAGAGGGGGGAGTAGGTGGCTTTTTTGAATGAGTGAAAGTGGCTAAAAAGAGGTAAGGGAGGGGAAAATCCAAAATGAGTTGGCAAGGATGGAAAAGGCTGCAGGTCTGTTTCAGTCTGGGTGATGACAGTGGCATGTACATCACGTGAGACTCTCATTGTCCTCATGGATTTTGTCACTGCTAAAGACACCCTGCCTCCCTGCTCTCACTCCACAGCTTTCTAATGACTCTGGGGATTACTGGATCCCAGTTTCTTGGGGCAATTCCAGAGATTTCACTTTCCAGAGCCCTTTCACTTGACTGGTTTAGGGCTGTTTGTTTCTCACTCCCAGTTTTCCACAGGTTGCACCTTGCTGTGTGAAGGATGCACATTCTCCATGGCTGTAAAAGTGGTGGATGGGTTTCTCCATCTGGAGTGTGGTGGAAGCTGATGCTGGTGGAAATCTCAGCAGGGAGAGGCTCCTCAGACCAGGGATTGAGGCAGTGGGGAGCCCTGGCTGCTACTTGAGCAAAGAAAATGTTCTTGGACATCCCTTTTGGGTGGAAAAGGACGTTGGGAAGGAGAGTTTCTGCATCCCAGTGCTGTTTATCTGGTTTCATTCGTGAGCCAGGGGAGGAATTTCTCCCAGGAGCCCATAGCAAAAGCTATTTTCTGGGATAATTAGGGAGGCTTGGTTCAGCACAGCAGCATTTGATGTTAATGGACTGGGATTCCCCAGGGACAAACAGTGATTTTCTGTAGTTTGTGTATAAGTTTAGAAGAAAAAATGCATTTATTGGCCTGGACATTGGGGCATAGTGTTTACCCCAAGAGACTCCTTGGTTTAGGGCAGCACCTCCTTGCCACATACCCCTAATCCTCCATCCCCACCCATTCCCACCTCCCTGAACCACCATTCCATGCATTCTTTTGTCTGTGAGTTAAATCCTGGTTGGATTCACATCTATTCTGTCTTGCTCCCACCTTGCTGGATGCTCCAGTGGGAAGCAAGGGCCTGTCAGTACTTGGAAGGGGCTCATAAAGAAGAGGGAAAGGGATTTCTTACATGGGCTGATAGTGACAGGACAACGGGGAAATCTTTAAATTTGTAGTAAATTTTAAAACTTATTTAAAATAAGTTTTAAATTAAAAGAGGGGAAATATAGATTAATTTTAAGAAGAAATTCTTGGCTGTGAGGGTGCTGAGGCCCTGGCACAGGGTGCCCAGAGAAGCTGTGGCTGCCCCTGGATCCCTGGAAGTGTTCCAGGCCAGGTTTGATGGGCCTTGGAACACCCTGGGACAGTGGAAGGGGTCCCTGCCCATGGCAGGGGGTGGGACTGGATGTTCTTTAAGGTCCCTCCCAACCCAAAGCATCCCAGGATTCTGTGAAGGAGCTTGAAAGCAGCTCCTGAGCTCCTGCTGCTTGGTGAGACAAGCTGGGCTTCCTTCCAGAAACGCATCCCGTCGGATTGCTGGAGCCACCGGGGTCTGAATTTACACATCTTTAGATGCAGCCCCGCTCCTGCTGCCACACAAATGAGTAAATAACAGCCACAGCAGCTCCTGCTGGAGCCAAACAGCAGGTCCACGTGTGTTTGTGCCATGCAGGGAATTTCAAAAGCCCCTGTGAGGGTTCCTTCCCCGCTGAGCCTGGATGGGGCCTCGCATGCGCTGCTCGGAGAGAGCAGCAACAAAGGGGTTATTGTTTCTCTGTCCAGTTTCTTCAACAGGAAACTGCGTTTAAAAACACCATTTCTTAAAAAAGGTTTGCTTGACAGCCTTTTCTGCAGTCTGTGCTTCTTCCCATCTCTCTGCTCGAGGCAGCACTCTGCTTGTATGGGGTTTTTCTCTTGATGCAGGGGTTAGTACCACTGATTTCCTAATACCATTATTCTCCTTTTCCCCAGTGGCTTCTTGCATTTAGGACCCTGAATTTCACCCCTTCATGGGTTAGATCAGCCCGTGGTTCAGAGGCCAGGACATGGATTATCCAGCTCCTACAAACACAGTTGAAGTCACAGCCACAGAACACAGAGAGATTAAAGAAAAAAAGGCACAAACAAGAGACTCCAAGGGTTAGGGGATGTTGAGCCGAAAAATGTTCCACCAGGTTCTGCTCTGGCTGTGCTGGAGCTGCCTGGGGCAGCGTGGGGAGCGGGTGAATGAGGTGCCCAGGAAGGAGGCTGGGTGCCAGCTGGGCAGTGTGACCCACTGGCAGCTCTTTCCAAGGGTTCTGGGCAAAGAAAAGTTGGAAAAGCCCTGGGCATTGGTCTGCCAGCACGGGGAAGCCTTCCTGGAGGAGAGGATGTGTCGTGACTGGGATAGCAAGGAGGAGGCAGAGGGGAGGACTGAGTTGAACTTGGGGTTTGCTTTGTCAGGGGGGTGCTCAATGTTCCCTCTCCCTGGGGGAGCTTCCAGGCTGCACAAAACCTTGTGTGGATTAAAAACATCCCCACTTTTTGGGGTCAGGCTGCTGTTCCAGGTACCAACAGACCAGGAAAGGAGCTGTATGTGATCAGACGCTGCCTGAGGATGCACCATAAACAACTTTGCAGCCAAAAAGTGCCATTTCTAGACTAAAAAAAAACTAAAAGAAGTTCCCAAAGAGTTCAGTATGCACCTTGCAGTGCTTTTTCCTTTCTGCAAGCACAGGGAGGATGTTATTTGGAATTGTAACCTGATGTAGGGAGCCTGTGCTGCTCCTTTGGGTGTCAGGGGCATGGTGGGGACTGGAGACATTCTGAATACTCCCAGTGGTGGGTTTGGTTCTCACTGGAAACTCTCACACGTGTCTCCTTTCAAGGAGAAAGGTGAAATCTAAGCCAGATTTCACAAAGGCCAGAGGGAGAGTGAGCACCTTGTCAGCTGTCCCATGCTGTGTGGAGGAAGGTCTGCCTGTAGAGCCCAATTTCTCAGCTCTAATTACAGGAATGGGTGGCTTTTCCCTTCTCAGGCTGAAAAAAATTGGCCCAAAACCCTGAGAAACCACAACACAAATGTCTGACGCTGTTCCACATGGTCCTCAGCGAACAAAAACCCTCTTGAAATCAGCCCTTGCCTCCCAAAATAGGCAGCACCACTTCAAAAGGGAAGAGAGGGGGAGGAAAAAAAAATCCCAAACCCAAGGCTTCAGGGGGTGAGAGCACTTGCAGCCTCAGAGTTTCTATAAGTGTGTTGTGGTGCCTGCCAGCCCAGCCAGGGTTTGGTCTGAGATAAATCCAGATTTGCCTGGGGAGGGGGTGATCCCACAGGGATGCTCCCAGCGTGGTCAGCAGCTGCCTCCTGTCACGGGGAGCTTTGTTGCCCTCACTCCTTCTCCATCCTCTACTTTTTTTTTTTTTTTTTTTTTTTTAACCTGGGAATATCACCCTGAACTTGATCCCAGTCTGGAAATCATGGAGAGGTTTCTTGCAAGGAAACCTGGTCCTGGTGTGGGCTGAGCACAGCCCTGGCTGCTCAGAGCTGAGCAAAGGGGCAACACCAGCCCACTTATTCCAGAGAAAACCATGATCTGCTCCCACCCCTGGCCCACTGGACACCAGTTTGGAAGGAGCTGGACCAGGCAGTGCCTGTGTAGAGTCTTGCAGCCCTAAAGGGCAGGAAAACACTTCTAAACCAGAAGTGGGGCACGCTTGAAAGCCAGAGGGAATCTGTGTGCCAGCGTGGGATGCCCTTTGGAGCGGTGGTTTCCCCTCTTTGTTTGCCCAGCTCGCAGCACTCAGAGAGGCAGCCGTGCCCACCCACCTCCTGGGAGCTTGTCTTGGCCCAGAATAACATTTTAGATTTCCTTTTTAAATGAAAGCTTAATATTTTTGTAGTAAAAGAAAAGGAGGCACGAGTTTAAGGTGATAAACTCACACTTGGTTTTCTTCTGCTGAAGTTAAAGCCCACATGGACCATTCATTTTAGCCAGGAGCAGCCCTGGATTCACCTTGGACCATCCAAAAAGCATGCAGAATGGTCAAATTCAGGGCAGGACCTACAATAAACTGATGCTTTGGAAATAATTAGCTACATCCTCTTATTTCAAGAAGCTGAGGGAGTGACCACAAGCAGCAATTAATAAATATTATTAATAAATATAATAAATATGGGCATTTATTAATCTCCTGGGGGATTAGAGAGTAAAAGAGGGGTACCATCCCAGGATTCTCAGCCTTTTTAGGGCTGATGGAAATGGCTTAGAGGGTTTGCAAGAAACCACATTATCAGCAATAAAAAGCAGACACTAAAGTTAGGCCAGTGCTAAGAGCCCTTAAATCATCTCAGTCTGGTCCCCAGAGTAGCTGGGGTGGTTTCAGAGAGCTGGGGACTTGCAGCATCCTTTGCAGAGGGATTATCCCTGCTGCATCTCAGGGGTTGTGTGAACTGACTCACAGTTCAGGAGAAATCTGGCTTAGTAAAAGGTGTCCTCTTGGATCCAGCATTGCGTTATCTCAGGGAAAGAAGTGGAACTGATTTTTGTCTGGTGCACTGGATGGTTTCTAATTGTCCCTGGCCATCCTTTGGAGTTCGTTATTTCTCCTTCAGCTGACACCGGCTTCTAATTAGGGGACATAAAATTAAGATGGAAGAGCAGCAGTTTGCAGGGGTATTGCTGCTCGTGAAGGAATCTGGGCTGGATTTATGCCAAAAATACCCTCTTGTGTGCAGGGTGGAGCAAGCACTGCTGGGTACCAGTGGCTGCACACACCCTGTAAGAGCTGGATTAGCAGAGCAGCCCTTGGCCTCCTGAAGGGGGACAATTAACCTCAGTCCTCCTTGGCCCTTCTCCTGCATGTCTCCTTCATGTGAGGGGCACAAATATTTCCTAAATCAGTGTTTTTCCTACAGCAAATTCAGGGTGAATTCTCTCCCCATGGCAGAGTGACCATAGCTGGGGGCAGCAGGCACAGAAGGGCTCTGGGTGATGTGGAGCCAATGCTCAGCCCTGGTGATGCATTTTAACCAATTTATCCATTTTTTTTCCCTATAATTCCCCCTGTATTTGGGGGGTTTAAAATCCTAAATATATTTTTCTCCTGGGAGGGTGATGTGGCATCTGCAGATGCTGTTTTGGGGGTACAGCTGCAAAGCCAAGAGCTGAAAAAGCTTGCCCAAGACCTTCTGAAATCCATCTATTTCCCCATCCAGATGCATCACATCACATCACATCACAGCTTTAGGAAGCATAACACTGATCTGGAAGCAATCTCAGGATCTCATTGACATCCTTTTCTGCCAAGAGACTTCTGGAAGATGTTTGTATAGTTTCTAAATGGGAAGGGAATAAATTCTTCCCCATAAGCCACCCCAGTGCTTCCCTGCAGAGCATGGTGTTAGTGTTGTGTGTTGGCACAAGAAAACCCTTTCAGAAGTAGGAATTATTTAAACATTACAGAAATCCACAGGTTTTTTTGGCCTCATCCAGCAGCTGCCTGTGGTACCAGCTGCTTTTTGCAGGTGGTTAATAAATGCAAATGTGCTCTGGTGTTTCTCTCTCCCCTCCTTTTGTAACCCCACTACTGCCTCATTTTCATGCCGCTCCTGGTCAGCAAGCTGGCTTTGATGGTGGGTTTTCCCCCAGGCTTGAGCTGGGAATTAAGCCTGGCTTAACCTTTGCAGCACAGTGCACCTGGCTGGGGGTTTTCCACCAGTTTATATTTCCACCAGTTTCCACTCGTTTATATTAAATAATAACATGGAGAGGAGTCTGAGTGGTTTTGGTGAACTGCTGTAAATGCAAAAAGGGGATTAAGGAGCTTTAGTGCTTTGGTGCTTTAGATGGAAAAGCCATGAGAACAATGAATTTCCCCCAGGTTTTGTACAGTTTAAAAATTTGGTTTGGAAAGAAAAATTGAAAAGTCTTTGCTTCTGTCTCTTATAGGCTGAAAGGTCGTTCTAATCCCTCTGCCCTCAGGTTTTCCTGGAACGGGGAAATTTTCCCTGGTTTGCATCCTAAATCTGCATGTTAAATTACATGCACCATGTTTATGGTTAGACCAGTAGTTTAGTGACTCTGAGTGATGGAATTGGAATTTTGTTAAGCAAACAAAACAATCTTTTAATGCTTTTTTCAGTATTTAAAACAGAGATGGTCCTTGGAAGTGTTTAAGGGACAGGGCTTGGACAGGGCTTGGAGCAACCTGGTCTAGTGGAATGTGTCCCTGCTCATGGCAGGGGGTTAGAATGAGGTCTGTAAGGTCCTTTCCAACACAAACCATCCCATGATCCTGTGATTTTAGTAGGACTCAACAAGGCTGAGACATTCCTATGGATGAGAAGTACCCCTGCAGTGATTTTGGGAGATGTGTAAGTGCTCCTGTTTCAGGGCACAAGCCAAGTCCTAACCCAGAGGGAGAGACAGAGCAGCTTCCCTTGGATTTCTGTGGGGACATCCCCATCCTGGGGATTTTTACACTCCAGAACTGCTCAATTGATGTTTTTACCCTAAAGATGGAATCCACACAACACCTTCCCTTGAGCAGCCCAACGTAGCTCGTGTGACCCCATCTCCTTGCAGGTGCTCCCATCCTTTTTGCTTCCCAAGAGGCAAAGCAGAGAGCTCAGGGTAGGGCTCAGGGGTGCTGCAAAGCCATCAGCCAGGCACCATGGCCAACCATCACCACACATTTTATAATTTCATTTGATTTTTTTTTTTTATTTTTTTTATTTTTCGGGGGACTCTGCTGCATCCCGGGCCGCGAGGGGGGAATAACCTCTTTGATTTTATTTTTTTTTTATTTTTTTTTTTTTTTCAGTTCTCTCAGGCCAGACACACCACAGCCCTTTGAAACGCTCTGTGTCCCTTACCCCACCCATGAATGTGCCAAACCAACCTCTAGGACATGGATGGATGTCTCATGAGGACTTACGAGCTAGAGGACCCCAGTGCATCCCTTCCGATCATGCCCCCCTGTCTCCACAAAGCAGTGTAGCCTCTTCGGGAAGTGGTGGGAGTGAACATTTAGAAGATCAGCCTTCCGCTCGTAACACATTCCAGGAGGAAGGGAGTGGGATGAAAGGTGAGTGACAAACCAGACCCTGACCCCCCCACCCCCCTCCCCAGCACCCAGAGGCAGGAGGGGAAGAGCCTCCCGTGCTCCCGGCAGCGCGGGGCTCTTGGTTGGGGTTTTGGGGCCTCCCGGCGTTCTCTTCCCGCCTTAGGAATTGAGCTTTAGGGGAGCACCTTGGGTTTTCTTTTTAAGTAGCAGCTGGTCCTGATCTGACGTCTTGCACTTGGGTGCTGGTGGGCTGGTTTTGCCCCAGAATCCCGTGAGCTGCCAGCTTTCCAAAAAGCTGGATTTTTTTTTCCATTGCCTGTGGCTTTTGGCTGCGAGTGGTGCTCTTTTTTGTCTTTTTTTTTTTTTCTATTTTATGACAGTGAAAAATAGCTTAGAGCAAGCTTAGCGAGCCATGTGTGATTTACCATTGCAGTGTTTGGTACCCACCAAGTATTTGGGGAAGTTTTGGCTTGGGATTCTTGTTTGCAGTGAATTTAACCTGTGTGTTTCGGTTGGTTTTCCCGTTATACCTACATTTCACAGAGATTTTGGCAATGAATATATGTGATTCTGGTGGTAAACAAGGCAGAAATGAACCCCACTTGCTGCAGTCAAAGATGCAGAGCAAACTTCAGGCTAAAAACTGGGCAAACACACGGACTGTGTGTTCCTGGGAACAGACTGAAAATGACCCTGCAGCTCTCAGACTGATTTAAACAACTCCAATTTGTATTAATGCAAAGCAGCTCGATTGTGTGCAAAGCACTGGAGTATCAGAATAGGGAAATAACTGTATTTTTTAACAGTCACAAGGTCTGATTTTAGTCTAATTGCAGACAAATTGAGATATGGATAAATCTGTTTGATGTGGGACTGTGTTTGGCTTGGCTCTGGATGGCTTTGATGTGCATGAAATAAATGCATGAAAATCCCCTCATGGTTCTAGGGAATGTAATAGAGGCAGGTTGGGTCCTGCAGTCTGTCTGGCCAGGGAGAACTTTTTGGGAGCAAGTGTTCCTAGGGGAGGGCTGTTTAACACTACATTTCTCCAGGTTTCTGCAGAAGGAGCTGGGGAGGAGACCATGGGGAGCTTGGCTCCCTGTGATCCACAGCTGCAGCTCTGGGATCTGCATGGATAGGAACTTCCCAGTGCTTTGCAATCAACCTGTGTGGCCAAATCCACAAAACCCAGAGGCTGTCCACGAGCAATGATCAATTAAATAACCCCCATGTATTAACACATCCCCCTGCTGCTGAGTGCAGCTGGGATATGTCCTCCTTTCCTCGGGCTGTCCCTTTCCAGACTTCCAAACATGATTCCCCCCATTGCTGACTCAGCCAAATGGCTTTTGTCCCCATGTCCAGGGACGTGCAGAACAGATGTTCACAACCACTGGTGTCTGTGCCTGCCATGTCCTCCCGCTCAGCTGGGATTTCTTCAGGCTGAACCATTCCCCTGTCTTCCCAGATGATGTTTTCTAAACTTGGGGTTGTTCCTGCTTCTCTCTGCCGGGTTTTTTCCAAAAGGTCTGTGTTTTATTGAAGGTGTGTTGCCCAAAAACTGGACTTGGAAGCAGAGCAGAGGCTTGTTTGCCTCCAGACAGCATTCCTGTGGCTGTGTAGCTCATCGTCCTCATATAACAAAGCACCGTGGGCTGCATATGACCCATTGTATCCCCACAGCTTTCCTGAAAAAAAAAAAAAAAAAAAAGAGAGGACTGCCCGTTCCCTGCACTCCGATCGTGCCGTTTCTTGTTCCTACAGAAACACAGCACAACTTGGTGCATTTTTATGGGGCTGCCTCGTGTTCCATCCAGGCCGGCTGCTCCCGCTGCCAAGTCCGTTCTCTGAATTGCAGCCACGTCTCCCTGAGTGCCTGCAGGCTCTTGTGGCTGGGTGTCACCCCTGCTCCTGGTCAGCTGGTTCCTTCTTTAGCACCCTCCAGGGCATCCAGGAGGATCCAGACCCACAGGATCTGGAATGTGAGGAACCCATGGCAGATCCCCATTTGTCTTACCAGTTTATCTCCCCCAGTGTCACCTATTTCTTTCCTTTCTGTTTATCTTTATGGTCTCAGGTCTCCCACTTCTTTCCATCTACCTTCATGCTGAAGATAGATGGCTTTGGCTTTATCCTAGCTCTTGGTTTCTCCAGGGGAAGATATGGACACTTGGTTCTCCATGGAGCCTGTCTGTCTGTCTGTCCCTTCCCATGTCCCTGCCCATGTCAGGGGGTTGGAATGAAATAATCTTTAAGGTCCCTTCCAACCCAAACCATTCCAGGATTCTGTGATTCCTGGGACACAGCTTGGGGAGCACCAGGAGGAAGGTCTGGGTAGAGCCAGGGGTTTCTGCTGGGAGCATATCCAAGGTGTCCTGTGTGTAAATATGGCAGGGTGAGTTGATTTCCTTCTAAATTTCCTGACAGCTGTGCCATGACTTTGCAATTAGCTCCTGGTAATTGCTGATTAAAGAGTAGCTCTGCAGGAAGGCAGTTCACCCATCCGTGGAGAGCATTGGGAAGTTTGACTTTCCAAGGACCATTAAATCACCTTGGATGTCCTTGCACCTTCCTGGTTGCCTCTTCCCTGTGGGAAGGGGGAAGGTTCCACCACACACAACACACTGGCTCCTTCTCCCCAGCCTGCTCCCAGGATTGCCATCTCTGCTGGCAGGGGGGCTCTGGGACCATCACTCTCCCCAGAATTAAGGCATGATCCCCACAGGCTGATGCAAAGGCAAAGAGCTGCTTCTGCAAAGGTTGGAGATGGGTTTCCTGCAGGGTTCAATGTCTATGTGAAGTTGCATCTCTCTTCTGGAAGTGTCCCTGTGGGCTTTGCCATTGGTATGGATGTGTGCCAGAGGCAGGTGTCCCATGGGGGTGTGGCATCAGGGAGAATTTTAATGTGCTGTCACTAGAATGGTGTGGGTTTGTGTTAAAATGATGTTGAAATTTGAGCCTGTGCTGGAAATGGGGCTTTTTTTGATAAGAAATTTTTTATTTATTTTAAACAAAAATCAGCTTAAGAGGGTGCTGGTAGGAGACTTTGGGACTGTTGCATGTCAGAACTTTTGGAAGATGGTGAATTTCAGCCCCTCTGTGCTCAGTAATTGCTTTTCCCCAGGTTTGGTGTGGGGTTGATCTCCTGTGCAGCACTTGAGGAGTTTCACTGACACGTGAATGCCGATGTGTGTCTGGGATTTGGAGAGTGTGAGCGGGATGCAGCACGCTGGGATTGTTTGCATCCTCTGCTGGGATGCAAGGTGGGGTTGGGACCAGCCTGGGCAGCAGGAGACTTCTGGCAGATGTATGGATTGCCTTAGGGAACCAAACCAAGGTCCCTCCTGCCCTGTCCCTTCCAATGATGAGGCCTTGGTTCAGGAAGAAGTCATGGACAATCCCCGGCTTGCATGTGGTGCTCAAAAGTGTGGGATTTTCTGGACCCACACCATGAGATGGATGTCCCAGCATGGGAATGAGCTCCTGAGTGTCTCACTGGGAGGGAAGGGGACAAGGACTATGGACAAGGTATTGCTGGGAGGAGAGCACATCAGCTGGGAAGGCTGTGGCACAGCTCCTGTTGGGTTGTAGGTGCTGAATAAAGCAGGTCTCGATTTGGCCAAGTGTTTGAAGCCTTTACAAATGAAAAATATTGCCACAGGCCCAGCACTGTGCTGCAGCACAGACACCTGCAGGGCCCCCCTCCCTGGTGGGGTGTCACCACAGACCCCCAAACCTGCAGAACCTGCTTGTTGTCACATTGCCTTCTCCGTGGAGGTGTCCCTCTGTGGGGTTTTGAATGTCACAGAGGAAGGATTCCCCTTGAAACCATGTTGATGTCAGGAGGATAAATGTACTTTTGGGTACCCCTCCAGCTGGGCATAGAGGGGCTACACTGCAGGCTACAACTGGGAAGGAAGAAGTCATTTCAGTCAGTGCATTTTAGGTCCCACATCACCCTTTGAAGCAGGGTGCCATCTTTGATGGCACATCATTTTTCCATCCCAAACCCATCTCTCTAGTTCTGTTTAAGCAGCCAGTTCCATTTTCACCACGTGCCACCATCCCTCATGCCATAAATCAGTGTCTACCATCCACAAAACAGCCCTTTCCTTGTCCTAAGCTCAACCACTCCATGAGCTTCAGCAGTTCCCATGCTCCTGGGAAAACAGCAGAGAGGAGCTTGGTGTGCAGTGGCACAATGCCAGCTCCCCATGGGCTGATTCCCAGTGGCTTTCCCACAGAAACTCAACTTCTGAGGATGTGTCCCCATCCAGGGGCTGGTTCCTTGTCCCATCCATATCCACAGCCCTGTGTCCCCATCCAGGGGCTGTGTCCCATCCATATCCACAGCCCTGTGTCCCCATCCAGGGGCTGTGTCCCATCCACATCCACAGCCCCATGTCCCCATCCAGGGGCTGGTTCCTTGTCCCCTCCACATCCACAGCTCTGTGTCCTCCTCCAGGGGCTGTGTCCCATCCACATCCACAGCCCTGTGTCCCCATCCAGGGGCTGTGTCCCATCCACATCCACAGCCCTGTGTCCCCATCCAGGGGCTGTGTCCCATCCACATCCACAGCCCTGTGTCCCCATCCAGGGGCTGTGTCCCATCCACATCCACAGCTCTGTGTCCCCATCCAGGGGCTGTGTCCCATCCACATCCACAGCTCTGTGTCCTCCCAAAGGTCCGTGAAGCTCAGTGAGGTGTCCCTAGGGATGCCCCTCGTGTTGGTGTTGATGCTGTTGCTCGCTGTTGTGCTGTTCCATGAATTCAAGGGAGCTCTCCTTGTCCTTGCCTTTGTGCTCCAGATGTCCCAGCCTGGCTGAAGAGCCTTCGGCTGCACAAGTACGCCGCCCTCTTCTCCCAGATGACGTACGAGGAGATGATGGCCCTCACCGAATGCCAGCTCGAGGCACAAGTACGTCCCACCTCACCTAGGGGGTGACAACTTCCAAAGCCCCTTTCTGTGTCTTCCCGTGGTTGGGAAGCAGAAAAAGGGAAATTGGGTCTTGGGGAGTAAAAAAAATATCTCATTTTACCTGAGGAAAGCCTTGTCCCTATGTTCTTGCTGGAGTCCCAGCATGGAAGTCTCATCACTGGGAGCTGTGCTTGGGGTTTTTTTCCCAGCTGGGATTAAGGTCAGGAGTTTCAGGGGTGCAACCTGGGGTAGCCAACTCCCTTAAAGGCAGTGGGGCTTTGATGGCTGACTGCCTTTGAAAATGTCATAGACTCAGAGAATATTGGTCGTTGGGGTTGGAAGTGACCTTAAAGATTATCTGGTTCCACCCCACACTGCTTTCAGGTTCAGTTTTGTGTTATCCTTGGGATAAAGAGGAATGGGAACACCGTTGCTCTCCATGTGTGAGGTGCACCAGGGAGGGACAGACTAGCTGGAAATCTCTATCCTCACCAAGTCTCTGGGTGATTTTCTATGTCCCCCACAAATCCCTGCACTTGAAAATGTAATTAATTTCCAGCAGCCCTTTCTGTTTAGGAGAGGAAGGGTTTGGGTTGGGCCAGCTGCCCTGTGGAAGTGTTAACATCAAGTTTTGTCCTGTTTTTGCAGAACGTTACCAAAGGCGCGAGACACAAAATAGTCATCAGTATCCAAAAGCTAAAAGAAAGACAAAACCTGCTCAAATCTCTAGAAGGGGTAAGTAGTCACAACCATTTTTGTATTTCTTGTGTTTTTAAGAGGCCAGGAAGTAATTCTGGGGTGAAGTACTCTTTGCTTACACATATTGTGGGCTCTGATGCAGGTTTTATTTCACAGAATTCCAGAATGGTTTGGGCTGGCAGGGACCTTAAAGTCCCAACCCTCTGCCCTGGTGAGGGAGACACTTCCCACTAGACCACATGGCTCAAAGCTGTGTTTTGCAGAGTGGTTCCTAATGCATCTCCCACACCTCACACAGCTGGCATGGATGTACCCTGTAGCCCTGGCCAGCTCCAGGGTGCTCAGAGCTTTCCTGGAACATCATATGGGCATATCTGTCCTCAGATAAAACTCCAGACACCCACATCAGTGCCTGAGCAACATCTTGAATTTCCAAGGAGAATAAATAGAAACTTCTTTATCACTTCAACAAAAGCTTAAACCCTGCAGAAAGGGCTTTTGGGGAAGTAGCAGCACCAGAGCCTAGCTGGGAGCAGCTCACCCAACCTCTCCCTATTTATTATCGCTGTATTATATTATATTTAATTGCACCATCTTCAAACAGCAACTTGCAGAGCCTCCCACTAGGGGCTTTTAAATACTTCTGTGGTGTGTTGCTATTTATTGGTGTTTTCCTTAGCTCACTGCTTCACTATTTATTTATAATATGGGCTTGTGCTCAGAGTATGGCAGGAGCTAATAAAGCCATATTTACCTCCGTTATTAATAATAACTATTAAATCCAAGAGCTGGATGGAGCTGGCTGCAGCCCTGTGTTTTCCAGGCAATTGCAGAGCCTCTTCCTCCTCTTCTCCGCCGGGATTTGGGAATCTGGTATTGATTGAGTGGTGCTGTGCAGGAGCTGGAGCCCAGCTCAGCTGGCACAGCCAGCCAGGCACGCTGTAAAATACAGGAGGAGAGTGGCAGGGACTGGTTTGAAGCCCTCTGGGGTGGGTTTGGGCTGTGGCACTGTGACCCTGTCCCACTTTGCTGGGGCTCAGAGTTGCCTGTGAGCTGCTGTCCCTGGGAGGAGACGTCTTTGCTTTTCCAGGCTTCCCATCCAGTTTTTGCTAAACAAGAGCATGTGTGGGACTTGACGTTTCTGGGCAGTGTCTCGCTGCTAAACACTGCTGCTTTCTTGGAAAGAGCTGCTCCACCCCTCTCTGTAAGTTAGCAGGGCAGGATTGTCTCCCAGACAAACAGTGCCCAGCAGGCTGACACCAGATCTTTGTGAGAAATGGAGCTGAGACGTCCAAGAGCGAGCTGGGAATGCAGCAGGAATTAGAATCAACAACTGTTTCAGGGCTTGCACACATCCCATGTGCCCACTTAGTGTCCCTTCCTTCAGCACATCAGGATTCACTCCAAAAGTTGCCTCTTTCCAAGCAGTGTTCCATGAGCCAGACCGTGCAGGAGCCTGCAGTGGAGCCTGCAGTTCTGGTCCAGGCTACATAAAAAACAAAATGCAGTTATTTCCCATCAGTGGGATGAGGATCTGACCATAGAAATGGAGTTTTTGATCCACACCAGGAGCGAGGCTGAGGTGCACCCAAATTCTCTCCCTCCTGGGTGGATCTGCCCCAGGATCTCCAAGCTGAATGGTTTTGCTGTGGGAGTATCAGTTCACCTTGTGGTGTCTCCTTCCGTGTCTGATCACAAACCACCTGCTCCCCTTGAAACTCTCCCAGTGCCCTCTGCAGCCGCTCTCCCAGCCCACCCCAGAGTGGACAGGGATGTCCCCACAGCTGCCACGGGACAGGCTCCTGCATCCCATCGTGGTCTTGGGCTCTGAGATGATCCCAGAGCACGAGGATGCCATGGCAAGCAGTTTTGGGGCAGAGCAGCTAATGGGAGCCAGGCTTGAAGGCGATGCTGGAAATGGGAAATGAGCCCATGTTAATGCAATTCCAATGAAATAGAGCTGAAATGTTGGGATTGTAGGATTGCTGGGGAGCCAAGATATTTGCTGCTCTGGGCATTGAAATCTCCCAGGCTCAGTCACTTCCATGGACTTGCCATTTCCCTGGTGGAAATGTGGAAACATTGAAGCTGGATTGTTGTTGGGTTTGGGTCCCAGTGGTTGATGGGGGCACATTTATCTCTGGGGATTCAGGTCTGAACACATCCATGGATAATCAGACAGAGTCCCTGCAGCAGTGCCCTGATAAAAAGAACAGACTTGATGAATGAAACGTGGCTGTTGACTGTGGAATGCAGCAGGATCCTGAAGCAGGAGCAAAGCTGGGAATTCTCAGGGGGTCACAGGAGGGGTCTGGTTTACAGCTGATGCCCCGTTGTCCTTGCAAAGACAAACCCTCCTCTCTCCACTTCCATCCGCAGGACATCCTGGAAGGCGGCAACTTGCGTGTCCCGCTGCAGGAGCTGCACCAAATGATCCTCACCCCCATCAAAGCCTACTCTTCCCAAAACTCCAGCACGGAGGAGCACAGCCGGGACGTGGACTCGCACCACCCCTCCTCCCTGCTGGGCTCGGACAGCCAAGGCTCGGACTGCAAGGACTCCGCGGCGGCCGGGATGCAGCAGCACCATCTGCCGGGATGCGAGGGCGAGTCGGGAGGGGCCCCTTTGCCCGAGGGTGACCTGCCCGGGCAGTTCACCCGGGTGATGGGGAAAGGTGAGCAGCTGCCACTTGTCCCCGGTGACCTGGGGACTCATCTCTAGGGAGGGCTGCTTTGGGGCAGGGGGTGCGCGGTGGCAGCCGCCTTTCCCTGAGCTCCTGCTGGTCCCAGTCGGAGGGGTGGTGGTTTTTGGAGGTCCTGTCGTGCTGGGGTTAGAGGTAAGAAGGTAGGGCAGGTGGGTTGTGATTTTGGGGAAGGGCAGCGATGGCTCAAGCTGCCTGCCCGAGGTCCAAGGTGGATAGCATGCATTCCAAGCTCCAGGTCCAAGGTGGAGAGCATCCTCTCCCTGCCCCAGGTCAGAGGCAGAAATCACAACTTTTCCCAAGGTCAGGAGTGGAAGATGTCCTCTCTCTTCCCATCCAGAGCCCTGGGTCATCCCACTGATCCAGAGGTGTTTTGAGTAGCATCCCTTGGATTTACTCTGCTTGGAGCAGGGTAGCAGTGGTGCATGGGCTGGGCACGAGCCATTTGCAGTGCAAATCAGTGGGTCCAAGCCCCTTTTTATGCCCCAGTTTGGATGCAGGGCATCCAGAATACTCCGTTGCCATTCCATGTCGAGTGCAGGGTGTGCAGCTTTGCATCAGGGATAACACACTGGGAGGCTACAGGAGCAAGATGAGGTGGGGACTGACCTCCTGTGCAGTATTCAGGGCTCTTGGAGCAAATCTGTGTGAGCTTGGATGTGCCCTAACCTTGCTGGTGGCACCTGAGCTGTCAGTGCTGGCTGCATGGATGGAGATCTCCCTGGGGAAGAGGAAGGGGGGAATCTCATCTGCAGGAGACTGGGAACAGAAAGAGCCTCATTGGGGTGCCACAAAGAAATATCAGACTTGTCTCTATTTTCAACCTTTTTTGCAAACAAAATAGCTGAGATGTTTTCTATACAGGAACCTGGTGCAGAATTTGTCCCCAGCTGGTTCCCTGCAGAAACAACCACATGTGGGGCTCCGGCCCCATTTTATTCCTGTGACAAATGTCAGAGTGTGGCACAAGCCCTGCCAAGATGTGGTGTCCTCCTGGACCCTCAGGCATCCCTGCTCAGGGGTTTACAACAGGAGAAAGTCATTCCTCTGTGAGCTCATTCCCACTTCCTTCAATGACATTCATTCCAAAAGAGGTTAAAATTCATCAGGGAAGGTGGGAATTTACCACTCTGCAGTGGGGGCAGACTTGGCCATGGGAGAAAGAGCTCTCTTGCCTATGAATAGGGATTAATCCTGTGCCCCTGAGTTGCTTAAGTCTAATTTCGGGGACTCCAGTGGTATTACTCTGGATTTACACCATCATAACTGAGAACAAAATCTGGCCCTAAATATAGGAAGGTACATCAGGAATTGGGGAAGGTTTTTTTTTCTTACTGATGAAAAACCTACTCATGGTTACAAGGGAAACAGGATATCCAAGGTGTTTGTGGGACCCCTTCTGGGCCCCATCTTGGTGTCCCCATCCCCATTTCCCTTCTCTTCTTTTTATTTTTTCCAGTCTGCACACAACTTTTAGTTTCCCGACCTGATGAAGAGAATATAAGTTCCTATTTACAGCTCATAGACAAATGTCTAATCCACGAGGTGAGTCGTGTCAGATCATCTAAAACTGTTGTTCTCATCACTTGGAAACTGTTTCCAAAGTGTCTGTTTATGTAAACCTTTGGGTTTCTAACACAAATATTTTTGGGGGGTATTAATAGTAATTGTGACAGAACAGGCTTGGAGCAGGCGGTAGCTCCAACGTGGTGCATGGAAATGTTGCTTTCCCCCCACGCTGGTTTAATTGCCAAGGCCTGGAGCTGGGAAATTCATCTGGCTCGTGACAGTCCCATCAGCAGCTGGATGAAAGCAAGAATCCTGGGATGAACGTGCAGGCGGTTTCCATCAGACCGACCCGGCGATCCCTCGGCGTTGCCTCCTCCCGTTTCGCACCACGTGGTCTTGGGATTTTGCAACAGGGATTTTACATCTGTTCCTGCTCCCAGCGCGTCTGCCTTGGCTGGGTGATGGCTTGGGATGGCCCAGGCTGTGTCACAGGGCTCTGGCACGCTCCTGCCAGTGTCCCTGGTGTCCTCCAGTGTCTCCTACCTACTCTGGCAGTACCTGGAAGAACAAGCTGCTTCCATCAGCTGCCCGTGTGGCAGGGGTCAGGGAGCAGAAGTGGTGGAAGCTGAGGCCTGGAACCAGAGAGCAAAGCCAGGAGGACATGGAACTTTTCCCAAAGTGCCTGCACTTTTCCCACCAGAGCCAGCCCATGTCCCAGGACCACCCTCTGCGCTGGCTCCGGCACAATCAGCGCCAGGAGAGAGCATCTCCTCCTGAGTGGTTCAGAGCAATCAAGTCAGGCACTAATTAGCCTCCAGATTGTCCTCTGGAGACTTCTGCTGCTCTCCAACAGAGACCTGGGGTGTCTAAAGTTAGCAGTGGTGGCACGTGGGTGTCCCTGTCACCCACACCTCCTGCCTGGAGCTCTGGGAGCAGGTCTGTCACTGCCAGGGTGACCTTTGCAGGGAGCCCGGGTGGGTGACAGGCTCACCCTGGGTGGCCTCCCCAGAGCCTGTCGGTGCCAGCATCACAGCCAAGCTCTGCCCAGCCCTGAGAAGGGGGATAGGATGCAGGATGCCACAGGGCAGCTCAGCTTTGCAAATCCCAGCTTTGCTCACCCTGGCAGCATTTCTAGGGCCACATCCAGGTGACAAGTGTCACCACCCATCAGGACCCACCATCAAACCCTCGTTCTGCCAAAAGGAGTTGGCAGCCTTGAGGCAAAGCTGGGCTGTCACTGGGACATAGGGAATGCTGCCAGCATTTTCTCCACCTGAGATGAGTAAATCCTGAGGAAAGACCAGTGTTTCCTCCTGGACTTTCTGGTGGGGCTCAACTCACCCCATCACCTGCTCCAGCTGCTTTTCTTTACCCACACTCCCACATGCACATCCCTGCTGGCTTTGTCCAGAAGACTATTCATACATTTCCTATTTCTCTCTCTCTTTTTTTTTTTCTTGGGGGCAGGCGTTTACAGAGATCCAGAAGAAGCGGCTGCTGTCATGGAAACAGCAGGTGCAGAAACTCTTTCGGTCTTTCCCTCGGAAATCCCTCCTGGAGCTGTCAGGCTATCGGCAGCAGAGGAGGTACGCGGGATTTCGGGAGGGGAGGGATGGATGCAGTGGCCAGAGCAAGAGCACTGCAAGTGGGAACATCCCCCCCAGAGGGGTTCTGCTGGGTTCAGAGCTGTGTTTAGGGAAAGGGGAGGGTTGGAAAAGCTTCAGCAGTGGAATCCCAGGTGCTGGCTGGGAAGGGAGCACAGCAGGCAGTGTCCTTGTGCGTGGTCACTTCCTTTCCCTCCGATCCCAGCCTGTCTCCATGGCTCCAAACCCAGCACTGCCCAGCTGTGCAGTGTGTCCCCAATACTGGGCCCTTTCCCTGCTGCCCTTTGGTGATGGCATCAGCACTGGAGTTTCCTCCAAAAGCTGTCAAGTGGCAGAAAAAAAAGCGAGAAGCTTTCAGAGGGTGCAGAGCCAGAGGTGCAGTCAGAGAGCCGGGCAGGGCTGTGTTGGGAGCACCACGTTTGCTCACTTCCAGGGTGATGCTGGATTTCAGGCGACCCTAGAAAGCATAGGGGAGGGGTTGTGCCAAGAAAAAAAGATTTTTAAATCACTTTTATCAACATCACCCCTTGGTTTCATTCTGCAAAGCCTGGTTTGCTGCAGGTTTTTTATTCCCAAAAAAGACAGTGTTTTGGAGATAACTAGGAGTATAGGAACTTCCAGGATGAGATTTCAGGAGAGCTCAGCCCCTCCTACTAAAACTTGGATTTATTAGGTCATTCTAACCAAATTTTACAGAACTTGAGAAGTCTCAGAGGTGACCATACTTGTAAAAACAAACCTAGAAGAGGAGAAAGAAAACCCAACAGCAAAAGCTGAACTTAAATCAGACACTGGAGAATCCACTCATGAGAAATCTCAAAGAAATCAAGTTCCCGGGGCATTATCTGGGTTATTTTAGATTGTGTTTAAGAACAGACCCATTTTGCAGGAGTAAAATAAGCTTTAAAGAAAAACAGTGTGGATCTGAGAACTGCAGAAGGGCGGGAAGGCGACTGGCAGACGGGAAGAGGAGAGGGTGCTGCACACCCAGACTGCCTCCTTCCCGCTGCCTGTGCAGGATGGAGGGACCACCTCGGTGGGGTGGGAGGGTCAGAACCCCCTTGGAGGGGTCGGTGTCTCACCCTGGGTGGGGTGGGAGGGTCAGCACCCCCTCCCAGGGGTCAGTGTCTCACCCCCGGCGCTCTCTCTCTCTCCCCGCAGCCGAGGCTTTGGCCAGTCCAACTCCCTCCCGACAGCCGGATCCGCGGGGGCAGGGCTGGCACGGAGGAACCCCCGGCAGTTCCAGATCCCCTCCCGCAACCTCCCCACGGCCCGGCTGGGGCTGCTGGGCCCCACGGGGCTGCTGGGCACCCCCCAGCGCAGCCCTGCCGCCAGCCCCGCCATCCTCAAGCAAGGCAGGCAGGTTGGTCGGCGTCCGTGGCGTTTCCATCCCTTTCCCACGAGCTTCATTTGCTTTTCCTTCTCTGACTTGTCTGAATCCCCGCTTTTTTTCCCCCCACTCTTCAAGTTGTTTGCGGGCATTTGGGTTGCTCTCCCCTCTGTGCAGTGGGATGTGGAAGTGGGAGCAGCGGGAGGGGGACAAACCAAGCAGCAGAGGGGGAAAAGCTGAGTCCTTGAAGTGGCTTGTAAAATAGAGAGAGGGGATTTTGGCAAGAGCAGATAGGGGCAGGAGGGAGGGGAGGGTTTTAAATTGGCAGAGGGGAGATTTAGATGATATACTGGGAAGGAATTCTTCCCTGTGAGGGAGATGGCACAGGTTGCCCAGAGAAGCTGTGGCTGCCCCTGGATCCCTGGAAGTGCCCAAGGCCAGGCTGGATGGGGCTTGGAGCAGCCTGGGACAGTGGAAGGGGGTTGTAACAAGACCACCTGTAAGGTCCCTTCCAACCCAAACCATCCTGTCAATCTACAAGCCCAAAGTGGCTATAAACCCATGGCACAGAGGGCTTTGCTTTGCATCCCACACCTTGTGTTTGCTCCCCACAGAACCTGTGGTTTGCCAACCCTGGGGGCAGTAACAGCATGCCCAGCCGGAGCCACAGCTCGGTGCAGAGGACGCGCTCGCTGCCGGTCCACACGTCCCCGCAGACCATGCTGATGTTTCAGCAGCCAGGTAGGCAGCAGAGGTGCTTTTCCACCCACCCACAGCCAGGTGAGATGAGGGCAGGTGAGAGGAGCTGTGCTGGTGAGCCTCCCCACAGGCACATGGCCTGTGCTGGCACAGCGTGTTCCTGCTGGAGTATCTCTGAATTCCTGGGATAACCACAGACATCGCTGGAGGGATTTTTGACCCTGTATGTGCCATCTTGACTCTGTGTGTTACAGTGCTGGTGCCTTGCCTAGCTCGTTTCTGCTCCTGTCAGGAGGGCAGGTGGTGGCTCATCCATCACTTTTTCCTCCTGGATGGACACAGCCCCGGTGCGGAAGGACTGCCTTCATGCACTCAGGGGAAATTCTTTCCACAGTGCGTGTGAAGGGAAATGGTGCCGTGTCAGTGCTTCCTTCCCCAACACTCCCAAAGTGCTCCTGTGTATAGGAGCATCCTCTCATTCAGGGAGGATCCCGCTGACCTTGGACCCTGGACCTGGAGCATCCTGGCCCTGAGGAAGCCTCTTTGTGTATCCCTTCCTTAGCTTTGAGCGTGCCTTTTCCTACCAACACCCCAGAACCATTTACACCTCGGGACAGGGAATCCATCCCCCGCTGAGCTCACCCTCATCCCTGCGCTCCGTTTGGGCTGGCAGCTCCCTGGCCTCACGCCGGCGGTGTTAAACTGCAGCATTTGGGCAGCAAATGTTCCCTACAGCAGGAGCAGCAGCTGTTCCTGGGTATTGATTAAACACCGGGACAAGGGCACATTTCTCAGGCGTTGGAGGAGAATAAATGGGTTTCTCTTCGCGTGTCAGCCTGCGGTGGATGAGGGCGTAGGAGGACTGGGGAGCCAAAGACGTGGATTAAGTCGCAAGGAAAATAAGCAATGATGTGATGCTGGGCTCACAAACCACTGTTTGCCAGGCTGTGGGGGGACCTCAAACCTCCTGGATGTCATCCCATGTTCCTGTGAGCCAGTGGAAAGCGGGAGATGCCGTCCAGCACAGTAGCACAAGCTGTATTTGCAGGTTTTGCTGCAGGGTGGGGAAAGTTTGCTGCCGTTTAGATTAGGACAGGGGTGTTGGAACACTCCAAACTTCATGTGTGTGTCCCATTTTTTGTGCTCACCCCCCCAGGGATGTGGCAGTGATGATGTGGGCGACTGAGTGGGAGCCAAGCCGGTCCCAGAGAAGCCAGACAGTGGCTCTGCTGGTTTGTGCTGCCATCCCATGTCCAAGCACTAACCCTGCCTGCACGGACAGCATCCATCCCCAGGAGATGACCAGGGCTGCCCCCTCCCTGGGTGGGGTTCTGCTCTTGCTCCAGCTGTCCCTTATATCTCTTTTCAGCACCTGAACCCCCTCAGATTCATCCTTTATGGATAACAGGGGGTGATGACTGCTTTTCTGAGTGTCTCTTGCTGAAGATGATTTTTCTGGGAGTCCTGTCAGACCCTCCTGGAGCTTTTTTCAGATGGTTTTCCCACACGGAGCAGGCAGGCAGGGTCCCTGCCAAGTCCCTGACCGGGATCTCCTATTCCCTTTCTCCCTGCAGAGTTCCAGGTGCCGGTGACTGAACCTGACATCAACAACAGGCTGGAGTCCCTGTGCCTGAGCATGACGGAGCACGCACTCAGCGGTGAGCATTCCCTCCTCCTGGGGCTCTTCCAGCACGTCCACGCCGCCTCTGCTGAGCCCCCCAGCACCTGCCCCGTGCCCCCCAAAAGCTGGGACAGGCTGTGGCTGTGAGAGCGGGACGGCGGCGGGGCCGGATGCAGGGATGCTCCCGGGGCTGCTCCCGGGGGCGTTCGGATGGGAATGTCGGCTTCTCTCGGCGAGGTGGCCGGGGCAGGGGGCAAAGCAGAACGCAGGGATCGCACCAGCACTAGGGGAGTCTGTGCTAATTAGCCACTCTTCAGCTTGCTAATGGTAATTAGTGTTAGCTCGCTACTCTCGTTAGCTCTCGATAAAGCCCCTGCCGCCAGCGCGCTCGGATGGGTCACAGGCTTTGGAGTGTTGTGCCCTTCCACCACCGGATCCCTCGTTTGGCCAGGGGTGCCCCACAGCTGGGGGCTAAATCCCTGCCAGGCGCTGGGCCAGGGGCTGTGCCGGGCGCCGTGCCCTGGTGCTGGCAGTCCTCACACAGCCGGGGGTGCCAGCGGATAACGGGCACGGGGAGGGAGGAGGACCGGGGCAAAAGCAAGCAGGGAAGATGGAAAAGGCAGCAGCAGCAGAGCAGTGGAGAGCCTGGTGCAGCACAAAGCAGCGGCACCAGATGCTGCCGGTGCCCCTTGCGACGCTCTGGACCCCCAAGCACAAGGGATGGCCCCAGCGATGGGATGAGCACGGCCACCGGCATCGCCCGGAGTCCCCGGTGACCAGCTCGGGTCTCGCTGCGGAAATCCTGGACTGTGACCGATGGTTGAGGACAGGAACCCTTGGACAGGACGAGTGCCACCAGGCTCCCTGCAGATGCAACAGCCCTTCCCGGGGAGAGGAGCAGGAGAACAAGGACTGTGGGAAGCAGCAGGGCCCTGGCAGCATCCCTGGCTGGGAAAACAAGGACACTTCTGTCACCCGAAGCGTTTCTCCGGCGTGTGCCCAGCCGAGGCTTAGCTGTCTTGTTCCTCTGCAGGGTACTGTTCCTCCAAGTTATTTTTTCCAGGTCGCATTCCCCGAGCCTCTCCAAACCAGTTGTGCTATAAATAGCTCTTAAAAAAAAATAAACCTTTCGGGGGAGAAAAAAAAAAAAAAAAAAGGCGTAACAAACCTGTTTGTTTTTAGTGTCAAGGAGGGAGGTGGCTGTGGTGCTCCAAGTGGTAACAGGGAATTCTCTGTTCCACAGCCACTCTGGGAGCTGCCTCCCGCCACTCTCCGTCCTGGGAATGGGGTTTGGGATGAGGGATGGGGGGTGGGATCAGGGCTGGAGGGTTGGAAGTGCTGTTGGGTGCTGATTTCTGCCCCCAGGGGGTGGGGACAGGGGGCTGCTGCTACCGGGGTCAGTTGTGAGGCTTTGGGGTGGGTCATGGACCCCTCGCTCCTGGGATCGGGCTGTGGCTGGATGCATCCCTGCTGTCACAGGGTGCTGGGAACAGGGGCTCAGGGGAGACAGAAAGGATGCCTGGGGGATTTTTGTCCTTCCACGGTCCTCAGATGGAGGAAAATTTTGCATCCTCTGTGGTGCAGCTGTTGCAGGGTTGGCTGAACTGTGGGCAAGGCAGCCCCTGGGACCAGCTCTGTCCCTGTCCCCTGGCTCCTGGTCAGGGACACACGACCTTGTCGCGCTGTAGGAGAGTCCCAGACTGTCACCTGCCTTGTGACAAGTCCAGGCTGCCCAGAAACCCTCTCTGCTCCTGGGAAAGAGGTTGTGGGGTTGTGGCAGAAGGCCTGGACCAGTGTTGGGACAGCGACCTGGGGAAGCTGCTGTGGGGTGGGAACAGTTGGTGGCACAGAGGGACCAGCAGAGCACTGACACCCCAAAACCCTTCTGCATCCCTTTTATTATTATGGGTCACAGGCTTTGGAGTGTGGGGAGATGGGAGATGGTGGGGGTGGCCCCAACACCACCTCGCTGTAGGGGCTGTGGGCTGGGGGTGCTCTGGGGGTCCATACCCCAAATCCCCAGCTTGGGGGATTCCAGTACTCACTGGGGCTGCTCCTAATTCTCCCTTCCCACTTGCAGATGGTGTCGACAGAACCTCCACGATCTAGAAGGCGTCGCCACGGGGACGCTGGCCGGGACAACAACTGCTGCGGGTCCAGCGGCGAGGTCGGGGCTTGAGGGAGCCTCAGTGATAGCTTGCATCCTTTCTCCTCTCTCCTCTCCTCTCTCTCTCTCTCTCTCTCTCTCTCTCTCCTGTTTTAATTTTGTGAATGTGTAGATTGTCCTTGTGAACATATCATTAGACTTGGAATTTGTGTTGTCATTTATTACATCCATGCTAAGGGGGGGAAAAAGATGGCAAAAAAAAAAAAAAAAAAAAGAAGAAATCTCAGCGACGATGGTGAAGCAGCATGGGGAGGTTGGGGCGGACATGGAGGAGGAGGAGAGTGCTGACAACGGAGGGTTCACCGTGGGCAAACCCTGCTCCTGGAGGAGGATACCAAGGAGCACGGAACACCACGTGGGGGGGTGTGTGACCAAAAATCCTTCGGGGAGGATCCACCTGCCCTGCCGGGGGCTTCGGGGACGGCAGTCCCGTCTCTCGAGTTCCGCTGCTTTCGGGTGCGGGCTGACCCGGCGAGCCCAGATTGAAACAGAAATAATAAAATAACCCCAGAATTTCCTTTCAGTTTAGCCAGGAGATCTGCAGTGTGGAGGCAGCGTTGTGCTCAGGGCAGTGGAGGTCGTCCCTGTGCCCAGCTTGCATTGGGATGGGGGATGGAGCGGGGGCATCTCGCCCAGAGGAGGGTCCCGGGGGGAGTCTGCGAACTGGGGGACACTGGGAGAGTTTCCTGCATCCTGGCTCCACACATCTGGCCCAGCCTGCCCAAATCCAGCTGTAAGGGGCTTTTCCAGCATGGCCAATGAGGGATGAAGGAGTCCCCAGATAAAACCCAAGTCACAAAGGGCACCAAAATGCAGCTTCACAGCCTTGTTTTCTTGGCATTAACCGTGGGGCTGGCAGTGGCTGGGCTGCCCCTCACCCACTGCTGCTTTTTATAACAGGAGCTAAATTTGGTGTTAAATTGGTAAATCTGACCTGGCACTGCTCTGAGCTGCAGTGATGCTCCCGCTGGTCCCGATGCTGCTCCTCTGATGGAATAATAACAAATACAAAATCAGTTAATTGAGCTGATGGGTGGCAGCAATATTTCCAGCATGGGCTGTGAGGACATGGGCAGCATCGTGTGCCAGTATCAGAGGGAGCAGGGCTCAGGGGGAGCCAGAGCACGGGCAGGGTTGGGAGACGTGTGAATCCTTCTGTCATGCAGCGTTTTTAAGTTGTTTTTCTAAAAAAAAAAAAAAGAAATATATATATATATATGTATACAAAAACCCAAGTGCCAAATGCAATGTTTTATGTTTGCTGTTCCTTGGTGTCCTGCTTCCCGGCAGACAGGAGGTTGAGGGGGGGGTGATGGGGAGGGTGGAGAAGGGAAAACCTGAAGGCCAGGGAGGTTGGGAAGAGGTGTGAGGAGGTGAAGGCGAAGCGGGGTCGGCGCTGGGGACCTGGGTCACCCCCGAGCACCCCCAGCTTGTGAGGTGAGAGCGGAGCCGCCGTAGCAGGAGCCTCCCTCAGGGAGACTCCAGTGTATTTACAGAGCTGAAATTCTATTTATTCCTTCGCTGACTATGGACACGGAGGTTTTCTGATTGTTCAGAGAGATTATTTTGGATATTTTACCTATTAACTTGCTGTGGCTGGGAACCATGATAATGTCTGTTATTAACAACCACCAAATAATTCAATTGTTTTATCCTTTTGATGTTAAAAGAAGAAAAAAAAAGCTTATTTTCCATTGACAGTGTAGAGGTTAATAACGACTCAGTTGTGTTTGCTGTTTCTTGTTTTGTTTTTTGAGTAAAAACAACAAAAAAGTGGCTTCAGTTGTGTTCGGGAAGTGCTGCCTGGCTCTGGCTGCCGGTGCTAAGTGCGGGTGGCAGAGCTCCAGGGAAAGAAGCTTAAAAGGCGGAGGGGGGGGAAAAAGCTTGAATCCTAAAAGAAATAAAAATTACTTATAGAAAGAAAAAAAAAAAAAATTTAAAAAAATCCTCCAACAGTTGCATGAGCGAGGCTGCGAGGTCAAATATTCAGTAATAAAGCGGCAGTGCCTTTCTTTTTGTATCCCCCCGCTCGCCCCACTGCAACTGTCCCCTCCCTGTCCTGTCCGAGATGTCGCCGCCGCGGGGCCCTGGGGGTCGGGCGGGCAAGTCCCCCCCTCCCGCTGCTCGCCCAGCTCCAGCCCCGGGCTCCCCCCAGCTCCGCCGGGACCTTTCCCTGGTGCTGTTCCCCCGGCCAGCCCAGCGCACACAAGTGGCCTTGGGCCCGGCGGATGCGACACCCACGGGGACACAACCCTGTCCCTTCCGTGCCGTCCCCATCCCCAGGGACACCCCGAGCTCGGCTGGGCTGGCGTTGGGCTCAGCTCAGCGAAACCCTCGAAGGGGTTTAGGGTGGCCGAGGCCGGGCAGCATCCAGCAGGAAAATCCCAAACTGCGGCGGTTTGGGTCAGCGCTTAGGGAAACGATTTCTGTTTGTCACCTTTCTCCATGTCGGGTTTGGCTTTCGGAATGTGCCTGATGGAAAGTGGGTCCCGCAGACGTCTATAATTTGCACACAGCGACGATAACACTAAAGTTGATTTTATACGAGTCATCAGAGTTTGCAAAGTGAGTTTTATTTTTTGTATTCCTTTTATCTTTACTTAAAGGTGAATGTGTATTCCTCTGGGAGGAATAGGAAGAAAAAAAAAGAAAAAAAGAAAAATACATAAAAAAACGGGAATGTTAATAATGTTAAACAGAATACTTCCTCCCTTATTAATATATATAACCCTGATGTATTTATGCCTATTGTAAGCTGACTTTAAAGAGCTTTGACCTCTCTTCTGTTGCATGCCGTTCCCGGGCAGCCTCTCCTTGTCCATGCATGCCTTTTGTCCTGGTTTTTCTGTACAAAGTTAGTGCACAAAAGAACTATTTTTGCCTAGTTAATGTTGCCGAGCAATGCCTATTTTTTAAATTTTAATTTCCTTTTTTTTTTTTTTTTTTTTTTTTTTTTTTTGGTCATATACGGCAATAGCATGTTTGTTACATGTAAAAGCTTCCCGATATAAAGAAATACTAATGTTTGGAGATGCCAGTCTTTGCAAGTGTACAGTTTTCCAATGTTGTTCCCAGTGAAACACCCTCGTGATTTCCACTTGCTCCGATGTATTTATTACTCATTTCCTCCCGTGTAACTAGGAACCATGGCTATATTTCATATCTGCGCTATATTGAAAGTGAAGGGAGATGATTAATACAAGGTTTTGTAACACTGGGGTGTGGCGCCTCCTTATTTATCCCCTTTTTGGCAGGCGGCTTCGGACTCCTTAACGCCAAAAAAAAAAAAAAAAAAAATCGGAATTCAATAGATGTTCGTCCCGTGGGCAAGAGGGGAGGAGCCCTCCACAGTTCCACAGAGGGTTGGGGATTTTTATTTAAAGCCTGTGGCAGAGCTTCCAAATCCCTGGCATTCCCCACGCAGCTGCCTCGCTGTGCCTTTGAGGACATCCATGCCCATGCCCCAGGAGCTGTTTAGATACGGGATTTTCCTTGGAAATCGGCAGGAATTGGGGCTGGAGCAGCTCCGAGGCTGCAGAGGCACACAGAGGCTTGGCCCAGAGCCTCAGCGTGTGTGTGGAGATTTTTGGGGTGGGATTTTAAGGCTGGGTTCTTTCTGGGCTTAAAACTTGCACATTTCAGGCCCTCCTGGGGCTGGATCAAGCAGGGAAGGATGCTCAGAGCTGCCTGTGGATACTCTGCTGTGGGAAGTGCCAAGGGCAGGACCTTCCACCCCTGGTTTTCCCATATTTTCTCAAACTGAGCCTCCACATCTCCAGGCTGATCAAGCCCAGCCCTGCAAGCTCTTCCCTGCCTCATCAGCCTGGCCATTCCTGCATCCAGGTCCAGGGATGCCCTCCAGAGACCTCCTGGGTGTCCCAGACCCTGCTCACTGTCCCTCCACAGGCATCGGGGTGGCTCAGGTCCCTCATGAGGAGCAGAAGTTGCAAATACAGGGCTTATTCAGGCTGTTTGAATGCTTCATCTGCTGCTTCTCCTAGGTGAGCTCTCCAAATGCTGATGGAGCCAAGACCCCAAAACCATGTCCTCAAGCTCCTTCTATTTGGGATGCTCCCAAGCATCTTGGGCCAGGCCGCCCCAGAGGGGAAATATTTGCCACGGTGTTCAGCCCCACCCGAATTTCCCTGTCTATCCACAGCCCACCGGCCACGGCTCCCTGCACTTGTTGGGAATTGTCCTCCCTACACAGCTCAGACAAACCTAAATCCCAAAAAAAGCCATTTCCTTCCATGAACAGTTTGCCTTTCCAGGTCCCTGTGCTGCAATGCAGGGTTGTTGCACTAACAGAGAATGGAAATAAAAAGGGAAAGGCAGAAAAACCTGGGTTGGAAGGGCTGAAAAGGCTCCAAGGAAAATCCGTAGCAGCCACACGTTAGGGAGAGTCTGTGGGTCCTACTGTTTGGCAAAAGGAAAGAGTTTTTAAAAAAGAAAAGCAGGAGGAAAAAAGAAAAAAAAAAAACATTCCCATGCTGCCAGAAGCTGTTGGATGAATCCATTCCAGATGCTAAAGGCTTTACCTGCCAGTGCACCTGGATTTCACCACACCTGAGCCCCGTCCAGCCCGGGGAAATCGGGTCCCCTTCTCCTGCCTGGCAGAGGCTGCAGCCCGTGTCCAGCTGGGAGCAAAGCCAGGAGCTGGTGGCTGCTGTTTCAGCAGCTGCTGGGCTGTCGTGATCCCAGCAGGAGCTGGACAACCCCACGTTTGTTAACATCATCTTTTATTCCATGTCTGCCTGTTCCAAAAGGTGGTGGAGAAGCAGCCCCAGCCCTGGAGCCAGGCAAGTGCCCCTCCCAAGGAGATGCTCCTGTCCCTTCTCCCTGACCTGGCTCCTGCTGTGGCTACAAATTCCTCATATTTAACCCTGACTGGAATATCCCAGGGAATACCTACCAGCGGCAGCAGGCAGGGATTTCCCACTCCAGGGAAGTTTTTATGCAAGATGGAGAGGGCTTTTCCAGCAGAGCTCCTCGGGATCAAGGAATAATTAATTCCCCACATCTGCTGGCAGAGGCAGGGTGGTGCTGCTGGCCTGGCTGCCAGCCAGGAATGCTCCCAGGATATACAAATAACCAGCTGCTCCTGGCAGCCCAGGCCAGCAGCGTGGCCACCTCACCCAGCGTGGCCTCTGCCACCACCAGGGAGCTTCTTTAGCTGGGATCAGCAGAGGGACCAGGAATGCACACCTGGAATGGGCCCCGTGGCTCGGGTGGGCCACTGGAAGGGGCAGGGATGCGTGGTCCTGGCATGGGATCAGCTTGGGCACCTGATACCCACAGAGCTCCCCGTGGCTTCTCCCAAAGCCCAGCACGGGCAGAGCAGGTGCCTGGAGGAGCAGAACAGCAGGGGGACAGTTTTAAACTAAAAGAGGAGAGATTTAAATGAGGTGTTAGGAAGGAATTCGTTACTCAGAAGGTGCTGGGGCCATGACACAGGTTGTCCTGAGAATCTGAGGCTGCTCCATCCCTGGAAGTGTTCAAAGCCAAGATAAACAGGGCTTGGAACAACCTGGGGTAGTGGATGGTGTCCCTGCCCACGGCAGGGGACTGGACAGAAGACAATCTTTTTTTTTTTTTTTTTTTTTTGGCAACCAAAACCATTCTGTGTTTCCATGATCTTCCCTCTTTTCTCCACGGAACACCCCACTGACAGAGCCTGCTCAGAGGAGATGTGGTCCAGCTCAGCCAAAATCCCCACTCTTCTAAAGAAAATAAATTTTTGGGCTAACTTTAAATAATAATAACTTTTTTAAATACCTCATCCTGGCATGCAGCCTCTGCTTTTGGACAAACCAGCTCCATCCCCACCCCTGCCAAGAGGCAGCACAGGTGGGTGTCTGCAGCATCACCCGGCAGTGGGATGCAGTGGAGGGGCTGCGTGCCCCTGGCGCCCCCAGTCTGGCATCGGGGTGATCCCGAATGTGCGTTTCCAGCCCCATGGAAGCCCCTGCTCCTCCTGAGGAGAGCAGAGCTCGGGGCCGGGCTCAGCAGAGGGAGCCACAGACTGCGCGTCCCCGGGCAGGCGCTGCGGAGCCGGGACCAGCCGAGCCTCCGGGCCCTGGGCATCCCTGACCCCGGGCATCGCCCAGCTGGAGCAGCGCCTTTGCAAAGCCCCTGCCAGCTCTCCCTCCCTCCCTCCCTCCCACTGCCGCTTCCCTACCAAACCTCTCCCGTCCATCTCTTTCGCTCCTCCAGCACCAAGACCCATTTCCTTCCCAGCCGATCTCCCGCGGTGAAGAGCAAAGGAAAAGAGGCTGCAGAAGGTGAGCACAGACCTGGGGTGCAGCCCCCCCCCCCCCCCCAGAGCCCGGGGCTGGCACCTGGAGCTGTGCCCAGAGCCAAGGGCTGGCACCCTGCACAGCACCAAAAACCAACCGAGATCACAGAATGTCCTGAGCTGGAAGGGACCCACAAAGATCATCCTGGCCCTGCACAGACACCCCAACAATCCCACCCTGTGCCTGAGAACATTGCCCAAACGCTTCTTGAACTCTGGCAGGATTGGTGCAGTGATCACTTCCCTGGGGAGCCTGTTCCAGTGGCTGTATCCTGAAATTCTGGCTTTTTCCTACACATTGATGCACCTCAGGCTGGAGCAGTGACTGTCACCTCCTCCAGACATTCCTGCAGCCCTCCAGCAGCTCCATGCCTTGCTCCAGGACAAGGCAGCTGAAGAGATGCCAGCTGCAGGATGAGCTGTGGTGGAACCAGGGGATGCTCAGAGGGTGCACAGGCACCCACAGCCAGGGCAGGAGGGAGCTGAAGCACGGGCACCTTCCCACAGCACCTGCTCAGGGGTCCCAGGAATTGCTCCCTCCGTGGTATCCACACATCCAAGGCCAAAGCAGCACCACTGTGTTCTGCCCTGGCTCTTTTAAAATCATTTTCAGGCCTTTGCAGTGGAGTTGATCCCTCTTAGTGTGGGCTTTTCGCCTTTGCTTCACTGTCGCAATCCCGGCGCAGAGAAGAAGAGCAAACAGAGGGAAGGTGGTACAGTTCACCTCCCAAAACCACCCCTGCAACACCCCAACACCAAAAACACAACATAAACTTGTTAAAAACGACAAATAAATTCCTTGTGATTATATTCTTTATGTATTCTAGCAATATTTCTTTGTACACCGTGATTTATTTTCTGTCGCTGCCAGGCCAAGACTTATTAACAAGAGCCTTAATGTTTTATGCCCCCTCAACTCCTAAATCATGAGTGCAACTTCAAAAACAACTGGAAGGCAGAGCTTTTCCTAGAAGTTATTTCCAGGAGCTGGCCAGAAGGGCTCAGGCAAGGCTCAAAGGGCACAGCTGACTACAGGCTCCTTCCCATCTCCAGCTGTGCTCCAGAGAACAGGAGGCAGGTGAGGAGCTGTTGGGGCTCTCCAAGGTGTGGAAGGTTGTGGAGGCTGCACGAAGCCTCTGGGATGATCCCAGCCCTTGCCTGCAGCCACTTGGTTGCTGGAAGGCAGATTTTTGTCTGAAAAGAGCCTAATTTGGAGTCCAGAGTTGGAGGAAGTTGCCTGAACTGAAGCATCCTGGCGGGCTTGGCAGTGCTGGGATAACTTTTGGGCTTGGTGGCCTGGGAGGGCTCTCCCAAATTTAATGATTCCACAATAAAAACCTGCACCTAGAGGTGGAACACAGGTGGTGAGGGCCAAAGAGCCCAGGACCTGGCTGGATTTGGCACAGGGATTTATGGACTGGTCACTCCACAGCACAGGGGCAGGAGGTGATGGGAGACACCCAAAATAACCCAAGTGAGAGAAAAAAATCCTCAAAGAACCTGCTCAGATATTTTCCCTTGACAAAATAAAATTGATAAGCAACACATAGCCCTGGAGAGCATCAGGAAAGGAATGGAGCACAGGATAAATCAGGTGGAATCCTGGGAAATGGGGCAGGGCAGGGCTGTGAGGATGTGCCCTTATTTAACAGGTTTCGGTCCTTCTGTTTTAGCTTTTGGTTTCAGGTTTTTTGGGGGTTTTTGAGTTCATTGGTTTTTTTTTGTTTTGGTTTGTTTATTTTGGTTCGGTTTTGAGCTATAAAGCAAAATATTTGAGGCAAAATACTTTGAAGCAAAATATTTTTTCACCCCAATGAAAACAGATTTTCCCATGATGGCAAAACCAGTGGGGCTCCTTCCCAATCCCACACCTTAAAAAAAAAAAAAAGGCAGGGATTAGATAATTTCTTGCAGAAGTGCCAGTTTTCCCAAACAGACCATTTCCCACCACAAGCAGCAGCTTTAATGCTCAGCTCTGGGAAAGACAGAACTCAGCCTCACCACAAGGACAGGCTTTGCCAATGCTCCTGGGGCTTCCCAGGAGCTTTATTTCCAAACAGTTCAGAGCATTTGGATAAAAAGGACAGAAAGGGCTGGAGGAGGCTTCATTCATCATCACTTCTCCCTTCCTGACCACCACAGTGGACACAGACCCCGTGGTCCCCCTTCCCTCTGCACTTGGGCTGCCCTGCTCCTCACGAGTCTGAGATCCATGCATTTTGCATTTTTTTCCCCCTGAATCCCAGCAATATCTGCTTCCTGGGAGGCTGGAGGACAGTAGGAATGGCTTTAAGCCAATCTGCCCACCCTGCACCCCTTGGGGCAACCCAACCCAACCCTGGCTTCACCTTTGAGCTCCCTTGTCACAGATGCTGATGGGATTTATGTGTTCAGGTAACTTGAGCATCTGGCCAGGAACCAGGAATTCCCTCAGGCCAGTGTGAGGCCTGCAGGACAGCTCAAGAAGGGCAGAAGAAGGCTGTGAAACCCCCCCAAGCTCAATGCCAGGAGCAGCCACTGCCACTCACCACCCCTGCTCTTGACTCCCCTGGCTCCAAGGAGCAGTAAGGAGAAGGTGACATCAAATCCTGGGTTTTTTTTTTTTTGCTTCCCAGTCACCAGCTGGGGATTCACCTGTGGATAACAGCACCACCCATCCCAGAGGAGCAGCCCAACAGGTCATCCATGAGTGAGAAACCATCTCCACCTGGGGGGAGGGAGCTCTTGCCCTCTCCCTGTGCAGTGCCATCACCTCCAGGTCCCCCAAGGACGCTCCCACTCCAAAGGATAACATTTTGCTTTAATGTTTCAGAGACAATGGACTGGTGAGCAGTACAACAGGGGCTGTACATCCTTTACATATTTACACACGGGGTGTAGTTAAAGCTCCTGCGTTTGGACAATGCTGACATTCCAAAAAACGCACTGAGATTTACAACAGCAAAAAAATGGGAACAAAATCCAAGGCCACGAGTAGAGAGAGGTATGTTTTAAGGACTACAGGTCACATGGAAATAAAAAACAGTGGTGGTGCAACGTGAACTTTATCCTGAATAGAGATAAGTGGTTAAAACACAACTTTTTTTGGTGTCTCAGGACCAAGACAGTGTTTTACAGAGACTTAATTTCCAAACTAAAGCAAGGAAAGAGAAATAAGTGTAGTGGTGTGTGCCCCTTTGGTCCTCAAAATCTCCTTCCAGTCGAGCTAAAAAGAGAGGTTTACTGCCAACTTCGGGCAAGAAAGATTTAAGGCTTTTCAGCTGGATATTTGTAACATACTGAACTGAAAACTTTGTTTTCAGGAAAACAAATGCCATGGAGCTGGTGTGGCTTAGCAATGTGCAGCACAGCTTGTTTACACCAGAGACAAACACTGGTACAGCACCTAATCCTAGGACAGAGGATGCTATAAAAGATTTTTCCCATAATGCTGTGAAGGTGCTCAAAGTAAAATCAGTGTAATTAAACAGATGAGCTTGTTCTCCTTGAAAAAGCTCTTCAGGCCCAATCTGACCAGACATGATTTTCATTTTGCTTCCAGCTGGAGCAAGAGGGAGGAATGTTGGTGAGATGGAGCTGGCCAGAGCAGGAGCTGCCCTTGAGGTTCATGGACAGGACATCTTGGATTGATGTCCAGCAAAGCAGAGAGAGCCCTGGGAACCTGTGGGCATCCACCCCCCTGGCTGACATCTGTTTTGCAAGCTCGGTGTGAGGAGGGTGGTTTTCATTTGTGCCTCATCTTTTCCCAATTAAGAGTTACAAAACACCCATTAAAATGGTAACAAAGCAGAAGTTCAGCCAAGTCCAGCTGGACTGAAACTTTTTGAACCAATTCTGCCACTTACAGAGGTTGCCACATACACAGGGAAAAAAAATGTGGTTTGATTCTTTCTGGTGGCCCTGGAAATGCTTTTCTCAGCTGCTCTTACGAAATGAGAGCTGTTGTCATTCCAGGTTACTCTGCCCTGAAATAACCCAAGCTGTCAGCAGGGAGAGGAGGTACCATGTGCTCTGCTCAGGATTTCATGCTCACCTTTGGTCCAACATTGGAAATGGAAACCTTGGAATGCTTGCAAATCTTCATTTCCACATTATCAGACTAATTTTAGCTTCTCGGTCTAACCCATGGAAATCCAAGAAGGAAAGCTCAAGACATAAATATCATTAAAAACCTCTTTGGATACCTCAGTACCCTGCAGACGGACTCTGCAGGGTTTTTTCCTCTCCTCTGTTAAATTTTCCTTAAAAACAGTAAGAAACTGACAGTTCAAGTGGTCAGACACTCTGAGGCACAGAGAAGAAGGTGCATAAACCCCTTTGTACTGAGAGAGGGCTGTGCCCCAAATAATTCAGAAGTTAATTTCCTGCCTGTTAAGAGGATAGGCAATATGGAGTTTATACATTTCTCAAACAAAACAAAACCAAAAAAATACACAGAAAAGGAAGGTTAATACTAGCAAGAATATAAAACACACCAGAGGTAACAATTCAGAGGTATAACACACATATCCAGGTACTGAAACAGCCACTGCAGGACTTGCAACAAAACATAGTCCAATAATTCAGGACAATCCCAATCCTACAAAGATCCACATCCTTTCAGGTGTTTCCTGTGCTGCTCCACATTTATTCTAATAAACACAACTATTTCATAAATATCCACTTCACTCCTGAGCCCCGCTTCTCTCCTGACAGATGGACATTCTGCATTATGGATGGAAAAACATTTCCAAACTCCTATTTGTGGCTTGTAACTCTGTGACATCAGCATCAGTGGAAATCCAGGAGGAGCCTCCCTCATCCCACCTTTCCCATTTGCCACCAGAAGCCCTTCACTGCACAAAGACTACGACAACAATTCACGACGATTTAGTTTAGAGCTGGGACGTGGGAACAAGGACAGACAGCGACACGGGACAGAACAATCCAGAGTGCATCCAGAGGGTAACACAGTTTCAGCTCCTGATGAGCGTCAGGAATTCTTCACGGGTCTTTGGATCTTCCCGGAATACCCCCAGCATTGTGCTGGTTACTGTTTTACTGTTCATTTTCTGCACCCCACGCATTACCATGCACATATGCCTAGGAGAAACCAGAGGGGAGTCAGTGCATCAGGAACACTCCTGGGGAAGGGGAAATCCCACAGGGAGAGATGTTTCTTACATGGTCACATTCAATTCCACAAAACCTCCACCACCAGAAAGGGCATCAGCAGCACCTCAGCTGTGGAAGAGTCACATCCTCAGCCACTGAGCTCTGCCTTCTCTCCTCTGATCCCAGGAAAATCCCACCTTCCCAAGGTGCATTCTGGTCACAGGGACATGCCTGCTGCTGGTCCCAAGCTCTGCACTGCTCGAGGAGGCAGAAGGAGCACAGGGTGCAGTGGGGACAGCTCCTTACTGCCACATCTCCACAGAGGATCAGGCAGTGCTCGCTTTAAATGGCTCCAGCATATCTGGATTATTAATTTTTTATTACTACTAGTAATATGTTATTATTAATAGGGTTGTTATTGTTGTTATTACTAATCCCTCTGCCTGATAACCAAGCATAGCACACAGCTACCACAGCCAAAGGGACAACATGCACCAGCCCTGCAGCACAGGGATCCCACAGAGCCAAGATCCCACCCATGGAACACCTGGGATCACACAGAGCCAGGATCCTACCCATGGAACACCTGGGATCACACAGAGCTGGGATCTCACCCCTGGAACTCCTGGGATCCCACTCTGGAACACCTGGGATCACACAGAGCCAGGATACCACCCCTGGAACTCCTGGGATCCCACCCTTGAAACACCTGGGATCCCACCCCTGGAACTCCTGGGATCACACAAAGCCAGGATCCCACCCCTGGCACCCCTGGATCCCACCCCTGGCACTCCTGGATCCCACCCCTGGCACCCCTGGATCCCACCCGTGGCATCACTCACGTAGCTTCCACGACGACGCCGACCCCGGCGGGCTGTAAGGCTTCTGTGATGGCGATTGCGATTTGTTTGGTAAGGCGTTCCTGGACTGAGGGAACAACAGGGAATTCAGACTCCCAGAATCCCAGACTGGTTTGGGTTGGAAGGGACATTAAGGCTCATCTCATTCCAAACCCCTCACCATGGGCAAGGACACCTCCCACTAGACCAGGTTGCTCCGAGCCCCATCCATCCTCTTTTCCATTTGTATCCTGGAACAGACCTTTTATTTTCTTGTTTATATTTGGAGCCATTTTGCATTCCATCTCTCCAGCCACAATTTGTTCTAACAGCTCCTCCATTTCCTCTTTTGCAAGAGGATTTTCTTGCCTCTCTGCTCTGTTTCAGCTTTTAATGTGTTTGTTCCCAACGTTACTGCTGCACCATTTATTCCACACACCCAATTTCTCTTCTTAGGGAAAGGAAACAGAAATAAAAAATGAGCTTTGTCCTGCAAACCTTTACTTCCTGCAGCTCTAGCAGCCTCTATTCACCAGCCTGGTGGTCACTGAGACTTCTCTTGCCAGGACCAGGCCAAATTTAACCACGGGACAAAGGCAGCAGGTTCAGCCCAACCCAAGGCTGGACCTGCAGCTTCCTCTCCCTCCCAGGGGCAGGAGGCAGCTCTTGCTCCGTTGCCTCAGACAAGGATTCCTGAAGGCATCTCTCCAAATCTCTGCAGGAGAGCTCATCCCCAGCAGCATCCAACTGGTTTAGTTATTCCTGGCAGCTCTACCTGGAGCACATTCATCCTTGGAATCAGTTTCAGCCTCCATTTAGTTTCCTAGGCAGAAGTTACCTTCACTGGGAATGCAGGGGCTAAAAACAATAGCATAACCTCTTCAAGAAGCATTTTTCTCCCCTCTTAAACTCCACATCTACAGTCCACCCCCAATCACCAGCCCCCTGCACTGACTAGGAGAGGAGTCCACAAAACAAACACCAAATTTCGTGTTTACCTTGTAATCTTCTACTGTATATTTCCACGATCCTAAAGGAGAAAGGAAAAAGACAATATTGCAGTTATTCCCATCTGGCTATTGATCTTCACAATTAATTTGATGGTGTCAAAAGAGACCCCAGTGCTGATCTGTGTAAATCCATGGCTGCCATGCATTCCTCACGGACTTCCCTTGGCACATCCCTGTGCTGAGTGAGAGGTTCCCCCCACCTGCTGCACCAGGGACTACTTTAGGGCAAACCAGTCACTTCTCCTCTGGTCTCCTTCTGCTGGTTTGGAGTTCCTTCTATTCCCATCCACCTACATCACATAGTTGTGGGGGAATTCATGTCCAAAGTCTCCCTGAACCCTAATTCCTGAACATTTCCCTGTGCTTCAGACTAGACCAAATGCTGCCTTAAGGTCAGCTCAGATAATGGATGCCCAGAATGCTGAAATTGAGCAAGAAATGTTTGGGATTCTTGCATTTAACCACAAATTTAGCTGAGAACAATGAGACAGAATTGGTCTTATTTGAAACAGAATCTCTCCACCCACCCATATCTCACCCCATCCTTCACATTTCAGTGCAGGGATCACCTTAATGGTCCCCTCCAATACAACTTCAATTTTAAGCCAATGGTGGGCAGTGGAAGTGACACTTAATGACAGCTCTAGAATCCACACATTTAAGAAAATCCATATAATTGCTCTGTAACTCCAGGGGCTGTTCATGCCAGCTTCAAATGCTTAATTACACTTCAAGTGGCCACAAAAAGGAGCAAGCTTTGATACCTGTCTGGTCACACCAGACAAAAGCCAGACGCTGGCAGCCTCAAGCATCACTTACAAGAATCATCCCTGACAATGAGACTCTCCTGCTGTTTTTGAGAGGGAATTAAATGCACAGACTCCCCTCCAGCAATGAAATGGTTGTGTTACAGCATAAAACAAAGCAGCACAATATTTAGATTAACTATATGGGTAGGAAACATGCTCAGATACTGCACAGAAGGAGTCCTAACAAGGTGTTTATGTAAAAACAGTTGTTTGAAAGAGCATTTTCAAGCCTGAACTTAAAACCCAGAGAAAGATGTTTGTTTACTGAATACAGGTCATCCACAACTACAGAAACTCACCACAGAAGACTAATCCTATTATGAAAGATTAGGCCTAGAGCACCAACAGCCTCCCAAATCTTTGCTTGAACACTGGTTGCATTATATAGGGCACGATTTGGCCCCTCAACCTCTTCATGGCAAGCACTCAAAAGTGAGAACATTTTGTTATACAAGAATCTAATCTTTTCATTATTGCAGTATATGGGAGTTTCACCCTCACTTTAGAAAGAGGCAAGGTTTAGCCTTTGAGCACAGTGCAGGAAGCCTTGCACATATTGATGCAGGTTGCCATTCTGAGGATAAATAGTAGGAAAATTGTATCTTTCCAGCACCGTGCTGCCGCTTGCATTTAAAAAAAAAAAAAATTCTATGAAAAGCATTTTGAGCTCCTTTTTATAGCTGCAGTCAAGAGAGAAATAGAGACCAGAGCAAGCATAAACCAGTGGATGCACATTCCAAATGTGATCCTTGATCCTTCATTGGAGCCCTGCAGAAATGAAACCACGTGCTAAGGACAGTCTCCTCAGGAAGGATGGATTCTCTTCAGAAATCCAACTCCAAAAACCACCACCACCAAACCCCCCAGCCCTGCACCACTTAAAGACCCACCCAAAACCCAACACAAGCCATGGGATGCCACACACATCCCCAGGCATGAGCAGCTAACAGAAGATGAAGACTTTTGCCCAGCAGCTGCAGTCCTGACAGCTCAGAACCCCAGCCTACAATTCCAGCATCTCCTACAGCCACAAAAAAAAAAAAAAAAAAAACACATGCAGGAGAAAATCTACACATTGAACCCTTTCCAGCCTTTTAATCAGAGCAAAGCCCACTCCTAAAAGCACTGCTGGGAGTAGGGTATGAGGTTACAGAGCAGAGATGTGACCTCCAAGGATCCTTCCACTTCCAAACCCAACTCCCTGATGTGCAAGCAGAGCACAGAACAGATCTGGCTCACTTTAGGGCATTTTGTTGTGATATCCTACACATTTCTTACCTGCTAAGAAAACCCAGCAGGCAGGCAGATTTGCAGGGCTAATTTCTCATTAGTGTTACTGGAACTACAGCAGGATTAACAGGCCCATCAGGGAAAGCAAGATCTACATGGTCTTTCTGGGCTTCAGCCAAATTTTTAGGTTTGTTTCTCAAAAAGGGACCCTTCCACTCTGATCCCAAATAATCTGCTTACTGAAGGGATCTACCATCCTCTTCCTCATCAGCAGGAGAAAATGTCACCTAATAACTAAGAGTCAGTGCTGAGGAAAAAAAGCTATTTTACATAATAAACAGATTTCTCAAGTGTATCACAATTGCTTTGTTTCTTAGGCTGAACTTTATCTATAAAATCTACCCCACAGCACTCTCAGCAAGTTTTCAGTGAAAGAAAGAAATGCCACATTTTTCTGAAGAGTCAGCTAAGAGATGAAAGCTTTCGATTGAATTTATATCCATAAAATGTGTTCATTTACAGTTTGGAAGTTTTCTGATTTTTGTTCTTATTAGTCAGTTTATACCCAAGTGGTAAAGAGCTGGAAATTCTCACTGGGTTTTTTTGTGGCCTGCCTTAGAACAGAACAAAATTCTCTTGTTCTTTGCCTCAGAGCTCCCTGGAGATCCCAGTGCTCTGGGGGAACCTACAAAAGCATTAGGGCTCTGCTGCAGCCACAGCTGAGAATTAACACACAGCTCCAAGACTTATCTGTCCTCTCCACACAAATAAAACAATGCTGAGGATTGGTCTAAATCCAAATCCAGGACACAAAGTGGGCTGAGCTTTAGAGGGAGAGGAGATGAAAAAGATTAGCACAGCTAGCACAGCCTGGAATCCTTTTTACAAATTAGCATCACTTTCATTAGAACACTTACCTAGCAAGCTTGCTGAGGCCAAGCACTTGTTTGTTGGGGAGATAACCAATGTGTACCTAGACAGGGGAGAACAACCATTAACAGCAGCAAAACCACCCTTAAAGGGCATGTGAAACCCATGCACAGGCAATGAGATGTGCACTTGCCCCAGAATGAGCCCTGGGACAGCCCAGAAGTCCCAGCATGTGGGAGGAACATGGCACCATGCAAGCCTGGGGAATTGTGGAGCTGGGGCTGTGAATATCTCATGAGGTCCTGGTGAAGAACAGGTGAGTTTTTCTGAAGGGGAGAAAAGTCACAGCTCTTCAAGGGTCAAGGCTTATGTTCCAAGTCTCAGGGATGCTACAGAACACTGCTGCATTTGGGTACAAAGGCAGTCTATTACTCAGCACAGCACTATTTGTCTAAAATAAACATGCTTTTCTTTCAAGACCTTAAATGGATTTAGGGAGCGGAAGGAAGAGGGACTGTGTTCTACTTCCAGTGAAAGTTCTGGTGGCAAGAAGTACTTTGCTACCAAAAATCAGGCTGCACTTCCTGATTTGATTATTCTCCTTGTTTTAGTATCATAGATCACTGGTGATTAACTCAGCTTCCATCCTGCTCAAATATGGATTTGCTGAACATGTACTTGAACTAAATTGGAAGAATTTTAGCAGAAAAGTGCTCAGATATGAAGGGAAGGACATTTAGCTCCTTGTTTTCAGAAATCCACTGAATTCCAGTGGGTTTGCAGTTATAACAGATTATAAACCAGTCCTTGTGCCACTGTACCAGAGACTTGAAAAATTAGCCAAAATACAGCAGGGGAGTGTCAGTGGGGGATTCTGGCTTTGCCTGGAGGCCCCATCTCAGAATCCTGTGCTGCTGTACCTGCAGTAGAGGTACCACAGTGCACCTGATTACCTGGCTAACTTGCTCATTCCTACCCCTTCTGTTAGGCAATCAACCCACTGACACCTGAAAAGACATGAAACATTTCAGACAAAGTGAGAGACACAACTTAGAAATAAGCTTTGAATCCTGTTCCCCATATTTTTGCAGATTTCTTGATTTCCTTTAAGATAGAATTGCAAGTGCAAGACCTACAGGTCAGTGTTTGCAACCTGGTTGGTGCACCCAGCAGGGCAATGGTTAATCTGAATATTTAGAGCCATACCAAGCCATTTTGTAGGATGAGTCGGTGTTTGTGAGGAGATTTCTCCAAACCACACAGGCTAAACAGCTGGATGTAAAAAAATATGCACACGTTGCCACAGGAGTAATGGGGAGAATATACACAGTAAACCCAACCAGGAGTAACAGGCACAACAGAAAGCTTGCACAGAAAAAGGAGTTACCCTGTTCTCCAGTATAAAACACTAACAGCAAGAAAAGAAAGCAGGCAAACCTGAATTGACTCAACTAAATAAACAGCTGGTTTCTGTTCATGTATTTTATTATTGGGAGACAATTTGCTTGGAACATATGTGACACTGATTGAATTTTATAGACAACACAAGCACGTGGTGCTCTAGGACCTGTGAGCACTTTGTGGTAACAGATGGCTCAAGCTAAGCTCCATCCTTCTGTGCTGATAAGGGAGCGAAGAGGCTGAGATGTGCAGCTCCCACTCAGAACTCTTCATCACCTCTACAGTGGTTAACTGGAGACATTTTATTTTCTTAAAGTTGTTGGCACTACAATTCCAACACCCTCTGAAGAACCAGTTAAGCACAGCCAGTTTTGGCCACCCTCTCCCTGCCTCGGCTCACATAATTAAGGCAGGGCTGCTAATGAGTTTGTTCCACTCACAGGGGGTTTCAGAGAGATGAATGTGCTCTGGATAGCTCTGAGCCAGGAGCTAAATCCATGACAGAGCCAGTGTGCAGGGTGAGCTGGTTTAATATCGAGATGTCTGCCCTCAAGGCTTGCTGCTGCTTCATGGAGAAAAGCTTTGATATGAAATGTCAGAAACCATTAGATTACTTAGACTAGGAAAGGTTGAGCATTATATTTCAGGAGCTTAAATTCAAATAAAACCTCACATTAAGGAGACCTTCCTTATTTGTATTCTGAAGATTAAACTTCTAGAACTGTAGCCGTAAGCAGCAAGTACTTACAGCCTTAAAAGCTTTGTAGCTACAGCTGCAAAGTCTTTTACATGTACTTAAGGTCTTTTATTGTGCATTCCCACATTTGTTCTGTGAGGGAGAGTTACCTTTCCAACAAATGGAACGAGGTGATGCTCACACAATGAGAACATGTCTATGTCCTTCACAATTACCATCTCATCATGGTCTTCGTCAAAGATGGCGTCGTTCAGGACATCTGAAATCAAACATTTGCGTTAAAAATAAACCCAAAAAGCACGGCAGGCTCTTCCAGCCAGGGCCTGAGAAAGCTTGTAGCAAGGACAGAACGCTCTCAGGGTTATAGACTTTAGGGTTAAGGTCTGGGAGGGAAGTAAGGAGTAACACCACAAGCACATTTTGGTTTGCCTACGATCCCGCGTTTGCCCCGGTGTCACGCTGCCTACGTGCTGCACCAGAAGTCAGCCTGGAGTGTTTTATTTAATTAATGAATTAGAACAGGGTTAGAGCAGGTCTGGTCTCTGCAGAATTACTGATGTCTAAAGAGCAATTAACAGCTGCCAAAGAGAGCACCCTGGGCTTCCATCGGTGCTTCCACAAGCAAAGCCGGCCTGAGGTCAGGGAAAACCTAAGCCATCACAGTGCTTCCTCCAAACACTTTAACACCAGCATTGCTGCCTCCAAGAAGGCTTTGCATGCAAATTTCATCCTGCAGCACACCGGGCAGCAGCTCTTTAGGTACACACAGAAGTCAGGTGCACATCTGGGGAGAGATTTGCTGTCCTGATCTGAAACGGGCAGGCACATCCACACTCCAGCCTATTTCTGCACCTCAGAGTTAGCAGAAAAAATGAGGTGCAGAAACCCCCACAGAGACAGAAGGGAGAAGAGACAGCTCAGTAAGAAATGGAATATGACATCTAGCTAATCTCAGAGCTCAGCAGAATGGATCCTCAGTTGATTTTCCACTTTCAGCAGCCCCTTGACAAATCCCCAAACAACCCTGGCACATCAAACTCCATAAAGATTGCAGGCACCTGAACCATGCTCAGAGATCTTAAAAGTAGAATAGTCCCAAGTCAAGAAACCAGGTCTTTTGAAGAACAAGAGAGAAAAGTTGTGTATGAAGGAGAAACTTGCAGGGAGAGAACCAGCTGTACAGGTGGGCTAACAGGAACAAGAGCTCTGCAAAGAAGTTCAGCTGGAAGCCACACGGGCTCCTTGGAGTTACTTCCAGGAAAGCAGAGTCTCACACAGCACAGCCAGACCAGGGCACTCAGGGACTGCCCTGCAGTCACCACGGAGCACCTGCAGGGGTGGTGACACAAATCCAGGGGTGGTGGTGACACAAATCCAAGGGTGGTGGTGACACAAATCCAGCAGAGGTGTCTGCTCTGCTTGCCTTGGTGCCTTCCCCAGCACATCCAGCTAATGGCCACATCTGCTGCCGATAAGAGATCATCCTCATGGAGCATTTTAATTTCCTGCCTGCTATCAGCAGTGCACAGGTAACCCTGGAAACTGCGCACAAGGCGTTCCGCCTGCGACATGGGCTCTTTCCTGAGGAGGGCTGGCAACCTGCAAGGCAGCCAGGATGAATCCCACAAGGGTTTGGAGCGGGTCAGAGAGCATGAAAAAGGCCAGGGAACAACTCTGTGGAGGCACGTGATTGTCTTTTTTGAATTTCTGGGTCTGGCTTACACCAAGCACTGCTGGAGAGGGTTTTGACTGCATGGGCAGCATCGTGCAGTTGTGTAATTATGAATTCTGCCAGGCAAAGGGAGAACCCAAAACAGAGGATCTGAACAGGCTCACGGGAGAGGGAAGGGGAGGCAGAGCAGCTGTCTGGGTTCTGAGCTCCCTTCTGCAGCCGTGCCATTTCCGCAGCAGAAAGGCAAACAGTGGTTGCACAAAACCTGCTGTCGTGGCCAGAGTTATTAAAACAAAATCCAAACAGATCCACGAAGCATCTCCAGAGTGACTGCTGCTGTTATTAGACCCCCAGCTCAGCTCATACCAGCCTCACCAGGAGCATATCAGAGCCTGATGTCAGATATGGATTTACGTCAGCGCACGAGCAAAGCAGATTGTTCAGAACAGCCAGAAATGGCCAAATTCTCATTAAGAGTCCTGGTGTGTGACACAGAGCAGGGCCAGAGCTACAACAGAAGGTACTTCACTCATGAAGCCTCATATCCATGAGCATATAGATGCATATACACACTAATTAACATATAAAATACATATTAGTAGATCCTTACAAACTTTCTCTCACAGCTGTGTTGTATCATGGAGACAGCTCAGCCAAAGAGAAGTTTTAGTGACCTCAGAAGTACCACACAGGCAACTCCAGGATCAAAAGGCATCCTGCAACCTTCTCATGGCCAAAGCAATCAAACAGGAGCACAAAGGGCATCCACCCTTCTTGCACATCTTTATGTCACAGCCCACAGTGCAGGCAACGCCCCCGCACAACCAGGGGAGTTTTGGAGGTAAGAAAACAGATCTGCACGTCGAGAATGCAGCCACAGAGCTGTGAGGTGCTTCACACTTCTTATTTATAGTGCTCTTGCCATTTTTGCACCTTTCATTTATTTCATATTAGCAGCAAGTTGCAGCCAGGTCACAGAGAACACCTGCAGCTGCGCCTGCAGCGAGATGTGCTGATTTTGTCAGCACCAGTTACTCCTTGAGAAGAAGGGCCCACAAAGGAAGAAACCAGCTCAGTGTTAGGCCCTCCAAAAACTCCTCCAAAATTGCCAGGTGATACAAGGGCACAAAGGTAAAACCAAGTGTGAGGCTGAAGGCCACCACCTGAGTAAATGGCCGTGGTCTCGAGTGGCCATTCACCCCTACTCTGCTCCAGTCCCTCCTGCTCACACTTCACAAGTCTCTCTTCCAGAAAATCAGCACAGCTTGAAGCCTGCCCATCCCTACACCTCCCCCTTTGGAGCTCAAGCCCCGTGTTGACAAAAGCAGGGTGAGCAGAGCATCTTTTCACAGCTGCTTCTACCTGTGTCCCACTGCAGCAGTTGTTGACAGTAATTACACAGGAGACACTTCTCTGGCAGAGACCCAAACACCTTGTGCAGGGAGGCAACACCATTTCATCTAAATTTGTCAGGGGTTTTTTAGAGGTTTGTTTTTTTTTTTTTTTTTTCTATTTTTTTTTCCATTTGCAATAGCATCAAACAGGGCTCATAAAAGCTCAGCCTGTGTGTTGCAGCACATGTTCTGGAAAATTTAACAGAGCTGAAAGAATAGAAGGGGAAACAGCCTCAGACTAACCAGGCCAGAAGCAAAGCTGGGGACAAATTTTTGCCCCTTTTCCCATTCTTTCAGTCTACCTACCAGACCATGCTGCCTGCTTCACTAGTTTGATTTCATGGTTTGTACAGTCAGGGTGCTCTCTGAATTATTCCAGCTGACTTTTCCTTCAGCCAAAAGTTCAGTTCCTGGTGCAAAAACTTCAGTGGGCTGCTGAAACTAAACAGTCAGCTGTGCTGCAAGTTAACTCCTGAAACAGAGCAGAATTAATTTGCCCTTTATCCTCAAAAAGAGTTGATAAAAAGAAAAATCAGAACTGGATGAAGATCGAATGAGAAAGACCTTTCAGGATTTTGCGTCAGAGCTCAGCAAAGATACCTGTTGCTATAGTAACTATTTGCATGGCTTTAATGTGACACAGGAAAGCAAAAGCACCTCTGGCAACCAGAGAAGGCAGAGCCCACCCAGCATAGGCTCAGGAGGTGAAGGGGATGAAGGATGGCAGCACTGCAGCAGCCTCACAGCACTCCAGAGCTGCCTTTTTCACTGTGCCTGGGAGTCAAGTGATGCAGGCTGCTCTCCCCAGGAGTTTAAGCACTTCCCCGTGGTGTTAAGTTGCCTCACAGCTCCAATTTAAGTGCAGGTTGCTCAGTGCCAGCAGGATCAAGGCAGCCTCAGGAACTCCCTGACACTGCTGCTGGAGCTCATCCATCCTGGCAGGGACAAAAGGCACAAGGTTCTCCTGACACCCATTTCACAGCGGGCTGTCCCCACTGTCCCTTGCTCTCCACGGTGACCCCCAAGTGCCACAAGTTGCCCCAGGCAGGGCAGGAATGGGCTCAGGCCAAGGCAGGATGATATCCTGTGGGACAAGCCACACTTCACCAGCTGGAACAAACTAAAGCACTGGCTGAGCTCAGACACCTCCAGAACACAGAGTTGCACCCAAGGGATGGGACCTCACATGAACCAGGAGCAGGTCATGGTTTGGAGGGTGCTCCAGAAGAGCAGAGCCATGAGCCAGCCAAGGCTAACAGGTCTTTAAGGCAGAACCACCTGGGGAATGCTGGCAGATATTTCTGATTGTCCTTCTCAGAGCTCCTCCCCAGCTGAGGACAGATGTAACTGGCAGCAGGAAACACGAGTTAACAGCTGAATGTGTGGAGGGAAACCAGCAGATTGCAGGGTCAGGATGAAATCTGGAAGGAAACTGCTGTAAAAACCTCCCAGCTACTGCTGGGTAAGCAGTAAAATGTAAAGTCAAACCTGACTTCGTTTTTCATTATTCATGTGATGACATCACAGGTAACTGTAGTTAGGGAAAAGATTCCAGACAAGCAACAAGAAAATTATTGCAGCCTTTGAGTATGAAAAAGGCACCAGGAATTTATTATTCATACAGAGAGCCAGGCTATAAAAACATTAAGGTAAAGGGCTTGTACTACTGCAGAAAGTTAATGACTTCAGGTTGCTAAGAAAGGGGAGGCTCTGGGTATGTCACTTGCTTCAAGAAGTCTTGAAGAGCTCTAGAAAGAGGCACAGCCTGAGATGCCACATGACTGCTTGAATAGAGTTCAAAAGGTGCTGCGAAATGAGCACTTGTGGTAACACACCTTCCTAGCAGGAACCAGGAGAAACCTTAGACACAAAAGAATTTACAACTTTCTGGCTACTGTTTCAGATTTCACCACCAAAACTCTAGAAACAGACACTCAGACAGGAGCATTTGCTTCAGAAGCAAAGCTGAATGCCTCAGTTACCAGAAGGGAGGTGAACCAGACGTGTGACTCAAGGGACATTTCATAGAAGCAAAGATAAAGGAGCAGCATTATTGCTGTTCAGCTAATTCTGGCCGTGATTTGTACAGATTTGTTTGTTTTCCTGTGAGATACCCTCCATGTTGCAGTGAGGCTGGAGCCTATTCATAACAGATCAGCTACTGCAGACAGATGAAGCCAAGATTAGGTTCTAGAAGTTGTCCTCTGCCAGGAGGTTTATTAATGTGAGGGAAAGCAGCGTTATGGAGATGCTCATTAAAATGTATCAGGACTTCAATAACCATTTCAATGTCCCATGTCACAGAAGGTGCTCATCCACACTTCTTTCTGAAACTGAAACAAAGGAAAAATCAAAGACAAAACACTTTGGAAGAGCAACATGAAAGATCAGAAGCCTGCAACAGTTCAGATCCAAGAGGTTACAATATTTAATAAATTCGTGACAAAACCCAGCCAAGCTTAGTGTTACTTGAGCATTAATGGGAAGGGGAAATGATCCAGGAAAGTCCCAGTTCCCAGAAATTTCACTGTATTTAGTGTGAGTTCCAGCATGGTAGGCTTCCCTTATGTGGGAGCAGAGGTTGAAGAAACCCCAAAATCCTCTCTCTGAACAACCCTGTATTTCCCACCCTCTGGTTTACCAGAACCAAGCCCTGGCTGGAGCACAGCAACGCTGAGGTTTCAGCTGTTAATAGATCACAGTGCTGCATCCATGTCCTCATGGATGAGCCAGCAGCACCTCGATTCCAGGAAAGCACAGCACCTCCCCAGCTCCTAGCAAAGGGCAGTGCTGCTGATCAAACAGCCTTGTTTGCTTAAGGCACTGTGTGTTTTGACACAGCAATGCTTAGCACCTCAGCACAGCAAACCCAGCAGGCTGGAAAAATTTAGGTGCTTACACCATTGTTGTCCTCTATAAAAATATCAAATCCACACAGACTAGAAGAAAAGATTATCAAGGTTGAATTTTTTCACCCCTCAGTGTAGGAAAAGCATATAAACTAATGAGTGAGGAAATGACCCAGCGAGTTTTTTGCTTTGAAGTAAAAGCTGCCCAGCAGAGTCACTTGGCTTGCAGGCAGATAACACACAGCCTTTCAAACCAGAGAGGTCCAGGAAGCAAAGTTATCCCCTCCCAGTATTTCTGATTTTCATTTCCCTGTTAAACACACTGAGAGGGCAGGTGAACCTGCCAACGTGCCTGAGAGCTGCCATGCTCACATCAACAAAGGCTGGGAGACTTCCCTGGCAGCAGCTCCCACCAACACCAGCAAGCCCAGTTTGGTGAACAAGTTTTGCTTTGAGTGTTTGTGGCTGATGAGGACAACTTAACTTCCTCCTGCAGATACAGGCAGCTCGTTCAACCCTGTGCCTAATGTTTCCTGCAGGATTACGCAACCCAAACCAACTCATTTGTGATTCACCTTTCAAAGGCAGAAGCATTGACACCCTTTCTGTAGCTTACCAATTGCTTGGGTCTGAAAGCTTCAGTTGAGAGTTAGTGCTGTCTGCAACCTTGTATTTCCATTTATTCACTCATTTACTGCCTTTGCACACACTTGTGCTTTGTAGTATTTATTATTAGACCCTCAGACAGCACCTCTGAGCACGCCATGAAGCCTTTAGTAAAAGGAGGGACAAGGTTTCACTTTTGTTAGGCAGGTAGCTGCCTGAACCAGCTCTCAAAAAGCTAAAGGCACCTGGCTCTCACAGCCCTGCTGTTAGCTCTGAGCAGCCAAGGGGGCTATTCTGAAATACAATTTACACCCAGAAATAGGAATCTGATAGATCTGACCCTGGAAAAGAACTCATGTTCTTGAATGCTGGCTCAGAAGCACTGCATGAAATTGGAAGTTACTTTTTTGGTGACTTTCCTACTCTGCCATCCTTACCAACACACTGAGAGGTTTCTGCTGCAACAGCTGCCAGTCTACACCAGTGCTTGAGTGTCTGCACTGAGTGCCAGGATTTTTAATCTGGTCCCCAGGTGGATTTTATTTGAAATCACTAGAGGCATTCTTGCCAAGTGTGATGACTGGTACTACAGAAGTGGGAGCAGCACATTTGAATACACACAGTCAATGAAAGAGGTTGAGGCCTTTAGTAAAGCCAGGATTAATAAATGACAATCTGGAATTAACAGAAAGAGCCAGATACAGATATTTAACAAGCAAACTCTACTAATGGCCCTGACACACAACACTGAGCAGCTGCAGAACACAGATAGCAGAGATGAATAGAGGGTAAGGCAGGAACAGTCACTCTGCACTGCTGAAAACAAGGGAGGAAATACACAGAGTAGAAGCTGGAAAGCAAAATCAGCTTCTCTGCTGCTCACAAATCTGAATGGAGAGACAGAATTTAGGTGTTGTCTTCCCTGCAATACTACAAAGTTCAGCTATGGGAAATACAAGCATACAAATACAATCAGGTGTCATGGCAGCAAAGCGACAACACCCAGCACAGGAGATCAAATGGCAGCACACTGAACCATGCTCCAAGTGTATTATGTTCTCAGACACACAGAAACCAAAAAGCTCATGGAATGGTTTGGGCTGGAAGGGATCCTCAAAGGCCATCTAGTCCAACCCCCTGCAATAACAGCGAGGGAGGTGAAAGTCAAGCACACCAAACACAGACCTGGCAGTGCACAGCAACTTTACACTCTCCAGGAGGGAACGGAGCTGGGGAAGGGGCTGGAGCCCCAGGAGAGGCTGAGGGAGCTGGGAAAGGGGCTCAGCCTGGAGCAAAGGAGGCTCAGGGGGGACCTTGTGGCTCTGCACAGCTCCTGACAGGAGGGGACAGCCGGGGGGGTCGGGCTCTGCTCCAGGGAACAGGGACAGGAGGAGAGGGAACAGCCACAAGTTGTGCCAAGGGAGGTTTAGATTGGATATTAGGGAAAATATCTTCACTGAAAGGGTGATCAGGCATTGGCACAGGCTGCTCAGGGCAGTGGTGGAGTCCCCATCCCTGAAGGGATTTCAAATCCATGTGGATGTGGCACTTGGGGACAGGGATCAGTGGTGGCCTTGCCAATGCTGGGGGAATGGCTGGACTCGATCTTAGAGGGCTTCTCCAACCTAAACAATTTTATAATTTGGGTGTATATCCATCACATCTTCCTTTGTTTTCCTTCATGGAAAATGAAAACTCCATCAGACGTTAATTGCTTTCCCCCTGCCTCCCCAGGGCAGGTGCTGCAGCAGACGAGGTCACAGGGCTGATTTTAAAGCCTGTCCCTGTTCTGACATTCACTGCCCTGGCTTACCTGTGTCACTCCCTCCTGGCTGTACACTCTGGCAGCACCTCCACGCCCTGGCAGGGCCTGTGAGCTCTGCAGGGACCCGCTGCAGAACACTTTGCCTCTGGCCATGTGGCTGTACAACCACCACCACCGAGCTTTTACCTGAGGAACCTTTCTTGGGAGAATGGAACTTGCAGCTGTCGTAAGAGCCCCTCATCTTCTGCCTCTTGCAGGGATAAAATGGAAACACTCCTCAAAACACACCCTGCAAATCCCTGCTTTAACCTCTGCCTACCCAGACAGCTCCACAGAGGGAGCTGAATAAGCTGCAAAAAAAAAAAAACAAAAAAAAAACAACTGAGAAACCAAGAGGTCAGGGCTGTTTCTTGTCAGGTTTTTGGGGAGGGTTTGGGCTTGTTTTGGTTCATTTTCCTTTTCACAAGCCAATTGCTGGTCCAGTTCACAGCCTGGCCAGGCAGAGAGCTGGATTAGTATAACCAAGGGAACAGCACAGGATGCTGCAGCAGAGACAGCAGCAGTCCCAAAGCTCCTCTTGTGCACAAATATTCTGTAGTTGTTGGCTCTAGGGTTCATCAGGTATTTAAAACTCTGTAAGAAGAATCTACTCATATTGACTCTCCTAACAAACTCTTCATCCACCACTTGCTTTGCTATCTGCTGTGGGCTTGTCCTTCAGCTGCAGCTCTTCCTTCTGTTTGGCTGGGAAGAGTGAGAAATGTGGAAGCTGAGCATCCTGCAAGAAGTGGTGAGTAGATGGAAATTAAAAGTATTCCCCACCTGACACAGGAAGGAATGTTAGTGTCACAGCTTCACAAGATTTCCTAAAAAGAAAGAAGCAGTCCAGGAGTAGAGCACGAGCAGTGACATTTTCTATCCTTGGGTATAACACAGCTCTCTCCCATGGATAACCAGAGAAGGGGAGTATCAGAACTACTCTGCTTAATTAAATGAATGCGAGAGATTAGAAGACTCCAGAGATCCCAGAGAACCCGCCTTGGAGCAGAAAAAAAGCTTTTAAAATAACATGTGCATACAAAACTGGCAGCAAGATAAGAGAGGACTTAAGAAGGGCAGCAACCTCATCCAGGTTCAGCACAGAAATTCGTGCTCAAATTATCACTGAAAACACTCTTCTGCTAGAGCCTGGCAGGGTGACTGAGAGACCTCCTGTGTTTTACACAGCAGTAAAATGAGGAAAGTTAATCCCAGCAAACAAAAGATGAGACCTGATGAAACCTCACCTCGAACACACCGTGCAGCAGGACTGAGAGGAGCCAAAAACCTGGCTTGATCTGAAAGGCAGAACAACTTCCAAGGCAGAACTGCTGTTCCTGGGACACAACAGTGGCACAAGAGTTTAAGCTGGCCACGAGTAAGTGAATGCTGGAAGTTGTAGAAATCTGATTTCGAAAGAGCCAACAGCCAAGAAATAAAAAAGAAACTAAACGCAAAAACCAGCCTTTAAGCTGAAGCACAATGCACTTAGAAAAGGACTCTGATGTGCCAACAGGAGCTCCCTGACTCCCTGATGCCATCAATCAGCACAGCTCAGCCTTTGCTTTCGGCTACAACATCCTGATGCAGCTCTGGGGCAGGCTCAGCACACCAGTGCTGCATTCCAGAGAGCGGAGCAGGAGCTGCTCCTTCCTCAGCCACGCTCAGAGATCAGTGCTGACTCTGTTTGCATCCCTCACTGACAGGAACTCGCCTTTTACTGTAAGAAGGGGCAGAAAGAAAGGGGAATTCCCAAGCTCTCCAGGCTCTCTTTTACTGTTTGTACTGGGTCCAGTCCTTACTCAAGAGGCTGAGAAGAGAAAAAGTGTTGTAAAAAACCAAATTTTCCAGTATTTACCCTGCGTTGGAGCCATGAGTTGTTGATGAGAACATATCCCAGCCAATTCCTTTCCTCACACTCTCACCCAGCAAGCAGAGACACTCATCTGGGGCAGGGATGGGAACCTGGGATTCCTCTCCACACCTGCATTTGCTGCTGGGACCCCGAGATGGGGAAGGGATCTCCCTGTCCTCTTCCTTTCTCCTTACCTCTCTTCCTCAAGTTTCACTCCCACCTTTGAAAAACCTCACTTGATTAAAGCATCGGCAGAACAGGACTTTTCCTGAGAAAATTCAAACCCCTTCTGACTGCTAATCGAAGCAAATGTTCCCACCCTGTCTGAACACAGCCTCGCTCGGCTGGGGAGGGAGGGAGGAAGGAGGGAACCCACAAGTTCCTATGCCAGGGCTGGAAAAGTTCCCATCAGAAGAGAGAAAGCAAAAGCACTTGCTCTGCTCACCCAAGCGAGAGGTTTAGGACAGAATGAAAACTTTACCTGCACAGAGTTTAATTTAAAAATAAAAATAAAAAAAAAAAAAACAACGAGATATTTGGGGAGGGAGGGGACAGCGAGACACACAGGTGATAACAAGGGAGCACCGGCTGGGTGATGCGGTGACAGGGCAACGACGTCCTAAGAAATTCATCAATTCAAACTCCATCCCCGCAGCCCCGGGAGCGCTCCCTACCCGCGATGGTCTCCTGGTAGCCCTTGGTGAAGAACTGCATGGCGGTGGCCGCTCTCCAGGGCGTCTTGAGCAGCCCCTGTCTCTGCGGGTCCTCGCCCAGCGCCCGCAGGATGGAGGTGTAGGCGGCGGCCAGGCTGGGCAGGCTCAGCTCGTTGTCCTCCTCGCTGCGGGGCCGCTCTCCCCGCCACCCTTCCCCGCCGCTGCCGGTGCCGCTGCCCGGGGGGACGCGCGGCTTCTCCGCGGGCGGGGAGGGCGGCGGCCGCTCCTGCCGCGCGTACCCGTTCCAGCCCCGCGCCGCCTCCATGGGCCGCGCCGGGAGCGGGGCCGTGCGGCAGCCCGAGCCGCGCCCGAGCTCCGCAGCCCCCGGGCCGTCCCTGCCCGGCCCGAGCCGTCCCGGCCGCCGCCGCTTTTATCCCGCCCGCGCCGCCCCCATTGGCCGCCGCCAATGGCCGCGGTGCCGCCGCCGCTGCCGTGAGCTCGGCGGGAGGGGGCCGGGGGTGCCCGGGGTGGGGGTACGGCACAGGGGGGGATCCCCCCGGGCTGAGAGCTGGGTGGGGATAGCGGAGATGAGAGGGGACCCCCGGGCTGAGGTGCGCGCTGGGGGTGGAGGAGGCAGCCCGGGCTGGGGGGATCCGAGGGGATCCCCCGGGCTGAGAGCCTGGCTGGGGGTGCCGGGGGGTCCCTGGGCTGAGGATACCGGGGATCCCCGGGCTGCGAGTGCAGGGGGATCCGCGGGGATCCCTGGGCGGAGGGTACGGGGAGGATCCCTGGGCTGAGGGGTGTGCTGGGGGTACGGGGGTGCTCCTGGATCAGAGGGGATCCCCCCCGAGCTGAGATCCGGGCTGCGAGTGCAGCGGGATCCCCGGGCTGAGACTCTGGCTGAGGATACGGGGGGGGATCTCTGGGCTGAGGATGGCCAAGGGCTGTGGGAGTGTCCCAAGAGATCTCCAAGATATGGGATCCTCTAGGATGAGGTGTGCGAGCAGCGGGGGAATGCCCTGGGCTGGGGCTATGGGAGGATCCAGGGTGATTCCCGGACTGAGACCTGGGCTGAGGGTCCAGAGGTTCCGGGAGGGAATCCCGTGGACTGAGGTGTGCTGGGGTATGGAGGCATCACTGGGGCTGAGGATTTGGGGCACCCCCGAGGCTGAGATGTGTGATGGGGGTACAGGGGGACCCCCCAGGCTGGGGGTACAGTGGGAATCCCTGGGCTGAGGCATGGGAGGAGGGTACAGGGAGATCCCTCAGGCTGGGGGTATTGGGGTTCTCCAGGTTGAGGTGTGGGCTGGGGTTGGGGGGGGGATTCCCTGGGCTGAGGCAGGAGCTGGGGATTCAGCCCCAAGCTGCTGTAGGGAGCCTCCTTCCACCCCACACTGTGGGGGAGGGCTGTGGGGTGAGCAACAAAGGGATGGGGATGGATGGGGCAGGTCCTGCTGGGATGCAGGCTCGTGCCCTTCATGGCAGCTCCCAGCATCATCCTCCACGTTCTCCCCATCCCCTCAAACTCCGAGAGCTGGTCCCTTTCCCAGCAGGGTGGTGTTGGCACAACCTGCCCAGTCACCCCCTGGCACTGCTGGAATGCCACCACCACCATTCTGAGGCCACTGGGGTTGGGATGCAGTCACCAGAATGATCCCAGCCATGGACTGACCCTCCTTGCTGACCATTCCCACCACCTGATCCCAGCTGGGCTTCCATCCCTCCAAACCCCTGATGTCTGCACACACCTTCCAGCTGCAGGGCTGGCGTGTCCCAATGTTTTCATATTCCCACCCAAGATTCTGGAAATGTGCTATCTCTCATGACCAAGATCAAGTATTTTGAAGTTTCTGTGGGGAACTTACAGGCATGTCACCCAGAAAGGTGGCTTGAGCATCCTGTATCCTCCTGGGCACTTCTGGGGCAAACCCAGCAGACAGAGCACAGCTTGGGTTCAAGAGTTGGTGAGCAAATAAATGCTGGGGCAGATTTTTGGAGCACAGATCCCCTCCAGCTGGAGCTATTCTGGGATTTTATGAGCTGGAAACTGAGTCTAAAGGCTCAGCTGAGCATAGGGTGAATGCTCCATCACCCAAGCACAAGCAGGGGGACTCATATTTTCTGGATTGCAATCAAATAAATGGCCAGGATCTGAAGGAGCCACAAACTCTTCTCTTCACACCACCGGTCCTTAAGGCAGCAGGGACAAATTGTCCCCCTCTTGTGCCTAGGAAATGGTAAATTGCTGGGAAGATAAGGAGGGGAAGGAGCTGTCAGAGGGTGGGGTGTGACTCACTGGCTTTCCTCCTCCTCCTCCTGACACAAGAGCTGCATTTAACTAAGACAAGCAAAAGAAAAAGAAAAAAAAAGGGAAAAAAAAAAAATACCCCAGCAGCTGTAACACACTCCACATTTCCACATTTATAATTTGGTTTCTGATCACAGGTTTTACCAGAAGAGTCAGGATGACTCAGGTGAAATCCAGGGCCCTGCAGCCAGCCAGGCTTTACTCTGTCTTATTGCCCCAGGCTCTGATCAGGAGCAGGAACTGCTGCACCACAAGGATTTGGAGCCCTGATCTGCATCCCTGCTCCTCCCCAGACACCCAGCTCATTTCCCAGTCCTCTGAGGACGTTCAAACCCTCTCTTTGAACCAGACAAGTTCCCTCACTAAAAACATCCGTGGGCCTCGGCAGAAGGATTGCGCTTCCCTCTGGATCCCGGCCGAGCAGACACGGCTCAGAGGGCTGAGTAATGCTCCTGAGCAGCTTCAAACCACTGAGCCCCAATCAGCCATACAGAAAAGGGGTTAGCAAGGGCATCTAAGCATCTTGGCCCACCCCAGTCTTTGCTCTCTTTGTTTCCTTGGAAAAGAAGATAAGCTCCCTCTGGAGTCAACCCCGACTTTGTAACTGCTTGAGCTGAGCTGCTGTGGGAGCTGGTTGTAATTTTTCTCCTATTTATGGGGCAAGAAGGGCAGTTTCCAGCTTATTTACCAGTGTGATCGCTGCCTGGCTGTGCAGAAAACCACTTTTTCTGAGGGTGTTTGAGCAGGGGTTGCACACACAGGAGCTGATGCCAGCAGTTCTGTTAACGGCCTTTGCCAACACGGAATTAGTAGGTTCAGGTAATTGGGATTAGTGCCAGGATGTGGAAGGACACTGCCCAATTTCCAGCCACAGTGGAGTCCTCTCCCTCTGAAGCACAACTCCACATCAGCTGGGTAAGAAGAAGCAGTAAGACTTTTGGGGTTTTGAAGTATGTTATGATGAGATTTTATTGATATTTCCCAGTTATTTACACCCCATGTTCTCATTAAGCCTTCTCAAATAAGTTTTTCTTTGCTATTTCTGAATACATACCCCAAAAAAAGTTAAATGTAGACTATAAACCAGAGGAATCAATGAATATTTAAGGTTGGAAAAGACCTCTACGACCATCAAGTCCAACCATTAACTCAGCACCGGCAAGGCCACCACTAACCCATGTCCCCAAGTGCCACAACCACTTGAAGGGATGTGTCACAACCACTTCAAGTGACCAATTCCGGGGATGGTGACTCCACCACTTCCATTGGAAGCCTGTTCCAATGCCTGACCACTCTTTCAGTGAAGAAATTTTCCCTAATATCCCATCCAAACTTCCCCTGGTACAACTTGAAGCCATTTCCCCTTGTCCTGTCCCTGTTCCCTGGAGCAGAGCCCGCCCCCCCCGGCTGTCCCCTCCTGGCAGGAGCTGTGCAGAGCCACAAGGTCCCCCCTGAGCCTCCTTTTCTCCAGGCTGAGCCCCTTCCCAGCTCCCTCAGCTGCTCCTCACAGGAATTGTGCTCCAGACCCTCCCCTAGAGGGAATGTGCCCTGTTTTTCTCTCCTCTGCTTGCTTAGAGTTCCGAGGTTATTTTCACAGTTTAAAGAGAAGAAATTCTTAAAGATCAACAAGACAAGGAGTGCAAAAAAAGTCCTGATACTGTAACTTGAGTTATTTTCAAATGTTGAATAAGGTTTAGAGGAGGTGAAAGCCCTGTGCAGCCACTGAAGGATACTGGAGGTTCCCTGAGAGAGCCAGGGGATGCTGCTGGGGACCAAGGTCCATGGGAAAGCCCTTCAGAGGCCTCTCTTGTCTTTGAAAGTGGGGAAAATATGAAACAAGGACAGGATGGAGCTGGTCACTGCTCAGGTTCCCACTCCTTGGCCTGCTTTAGTCTGTTGAGCTTCCTCATGGCTGTGGTGGCATTGGTGAGAGCCCACTGGGAAGGGCTGGGGCATCATTCCCTGGGTGTGGAATGGGTTGGAAGAGTGGAATCCCCAGGAGAAACCTCTCCATGCCAAGGCTAGGGATGAAATACCCTGGGCAGTCCTCACTGGGGCAGCTGAATCCATCAAAAAGGTGTTTCAAAGGGAATCTCTGCACCAACAGCTGCTAAAAAGGTGCCAGAATAAATAGAAACCATGCACAGAAGACACCTGCTTTTCCTCTCTTGGCTACAAAACGGGATCATTCAGGACTGGGCTCAGAGCTTAAAGTTAGAGATGATGAATTCCACTCTCTCAATCCAGCTGTGCCAACCCAGCTCATCATTAACAGCTCAAGCAGCAAAGGAGCAAAGCAGATCAATCCTGCTGTTAACAGCAAGCCAGGACGTGGCCCCAGCGTGATCCTGGAATAATAGCTGAGCCCACAGAGGCCATGGATGGCAACGTCCCAGCCTGCAGACATCCTTGCTATGCTCTGGAAACAGCCTGAGATTTATCAGCCCCTGGAATCACAGTGCGTCAGTTGAAAGAGTGAATCACGAGCAGTTTAATTCTATTACCCAGAATAACGAGCAAAATTGATTACAGGCTCCTAAAATACTAATTTGTTACGGGAGGATTTGTTGCTCCATGAGGACAGAGGATCCCCAGGGTCTGAGGGGTTTGGGATCTGCTCTTTAACTTCCTCAGTGGGGTCTCACATTTTAGGGATGGGGCTGGAGGTGGAGGCAGCAGTTTTGCCCTGCCCCAGATTTCCTTTCCTGCCCTGGCAGAGCAAGGACACAGGGGCTCCTGCCAATGGGTGTTTCCTCTGAAAAATTTAGAAAACTTCAGAAGGATTGGCCTGGGTAGGCTGTAGCAGGTGAATTCATATTTTTGAATGTGAAACCAGACATATGACACAAGTCTCCTGGCTCTTATGGATCTATTCCCAACAGAAGGTACCTGACATCAGCCAGGATGATCTTTAGGTCCCTCCATTCCATCACCAAGGGTGGCTTTGGACTCACAGCCCAGGCAAACGGGAACAGCAGCCGTGTCCCTGCATCGCTCCCCTCAATTGCTCCTCACTGTTATTACCCCAAGATATCGATAATGTGATTTGGAGACCAGACTGTTCCCTGGCAACACATGGCTTGAAACTATTCCTGCAAATTTTCCCTGCCATTTGTGTCCAATTGAGTCAGGATCAAGTGGCTCTTTTCACAGCCTGGGTCGGTATTTGTGTTTTGCCTGCCTTTAAGTAAATTATTTACTATTAAATTTGTTTGGCAGCATTCAGCTGAGCACGTTTAGTGCAACAAGCAGGCAGAGGGAGAAGCCAGATCTGCTGTTGTCTGTCAAAGAGCTCCTCGAGGCACCCAGCTTCCTCACAGGCAGCTCTCACAGCCCATCTCCTCCCTGGCTTATCCAGCCAGGACCACCAGGTCACTCCATGACCAGCACAGTTACTTTTTTTGGAAGGAAGCTGAGGTCATCTCATAGCCAGAGGACCTCTGAGAAGGGAAATCTTATCCAAATACAGGTTCTCCCTCGCCCAGTTCCACCCTGAAAATCCAAGAGTGATGGATCCATCATGACTCTCCCATTCCACAGAATCATTTGGCTTGGAAAAGACCTCTAAGATCACCAAGTCCAAACATCAAACCCAATCACTGGGATTCCTAGCACAGCCAAAGGAAAAAACCATCAGGCAGATTCCTTGGCAGTTTCCAAGTTCCTGGTTTTCCAGCAGAAAGGTGGCAAATTCAGGACAAACAAGCATTTCTGAAGACTTCAGTGAAATGCTTTTGAATTATTGAGCAATATTGTTAAAAAAAAAAAAAAAAAAAAGAAGGAAAAAAAACCTCACAAACAAAAAAAAAAAATCAAAACCAGGTAGTAGAGATATACCTGTTTTCACTTGAAAATCCATTCCACATTTTCTGTTTCTTGGTCTGGCTTTTCATTTCCACTGGAGTTAGGATTTATACTTCTCCCTGTCCTGCTGGTGCTGTTGCTGGATGAGTGCATCCCGTCCCCAGCCAGCTCAGCTCAGCTCCCTGGAAGGCTCCAGGTGATGGAGGATGTATTTGCAGCTCTGCCTGGAGCTGTGTAATAGAGCAAAACCCATCTTTGATGATAGAAATGTAACAGCAGCCTCATGGGAGATGATCCTCTCAGCACTGAAGCAGCTGGAATATTCACTGCCGTGGTCTCAAGAGCCAGTTTGGTGTTTATTTTAGGGACATGGACAGCAAGCACCAACACAAGTCCTGGAAGGAGCAGCTGAGGGAGCTGGGGGGGCTCAGCCTGGAGAAAAGGAGGCTCAGGGGGGACCTTGTGGCTCTGCACAGCTCCTGACAGGAAGGGACAGCCAGGAGAGGATCAGGTTCTGCTCCCAGGGGAAAAGGGACACGATGAGAGGAAACAGCTTTCAGTTGTGCCAGGGCGTTCAGATTGGATATTAGAAAAAAAATTGTTCATGGGAAGGGTTCTCAGGCACTGGAACAGCTGCTCAGGGCAGGAGTGGAGTCCCCATCCCTGGAGGGATTTAAAAACCATGTGGATGTGCACTTGGGGACATGGGTCAGTGGTGGCCTTGGCAGTGCTGGGGGGATGGTTGGACTCCAGGGCCTTGGAGGTCTTTTCCAACCTTAAAAATTCCATGATTCTACCCACAGTCACAGCTCTGATGCAAATTTTCCAATCTGGTGTTGGAAACAGCTCTGCCAGCTCTAACCTGCGCTGAGATCCAGACTGTGACCCCAAGGCTGGGGACACTGGGTCTGATGAAACCCACAAATGTTACACTGCAAAAACTGTTACACAGGGAGAAAAAACACGTGGAAATCAGGATGGTGCCCAATATCCCCCGTGATTTTCATGAAACCACCCCTAAATCCAGGAACCTCCTTTTAAACTGACCTTTGGTGTGTTTGTTCAGAAGAGCTGTGTGATTGCAAACATCCAGCTCCCAGGAAAACTCCCCTGGAAGTTTATTTTGGCTGTTTTCCTCCCTCCACTGGGAGCCAAAAGGACTTTGGATGCTCTGTAGGACCAGTTGTTTGAGCAGTGGATGCCTCCCCAGATCCCTTGGAAGTTCTCCCTGCCCACTTCCAACATCAGGCCTGTAGAAAGGGCTCTGGACAGGCAGCCCAAACATGGATTTTGGATGTGGATGACAAGAATTACCTGGAAAATTTCCCAGCACCACACTCAAGATGCTCAAGTCACCCTCAGAACAACCTAGCCTAGGAGAAAGAAAACATTTCAGTTCACCAAGCCCAGTGATTTTTCATCAGGAAGTTTTCCATTACCACTGCAATCCCATTTTTCCCCCAATACACCCAAATAAGCTTTACTAGCTAGAAATAAATCCCAGTCTCTGGTACAATAATTTCTTCCCAAAATGCAAAAAAAAGTCAGAATGCTTCCTGCATTATGTCAGCGCAAATAATTATTATTTATGTTAAATATTACTTGCTGTCCACGGTCAGCTTAAACAAATAAAATGTGAAATGATAGACAAGAACTGTGGATGACACAAGTATTGAAGTCATCAGGTCTTCAGGATTTTCTGTTGGTATTTCCCATCCCTGGTTGACATCACAACCCTCTTTTTTTTTTGTTTTCTCCAAAATCACCTACAGCCATTGCTAAAACAGTTTAATAAAACACTTCTTATGGTAAAAATTAATGTTTTTTTAGTGAAATCTCACTCAACCTTCAATCCAGAGATTTCAAGGTTTAAAGTGTGTTTTGAATTGAAAGTCATTTGCCTTTTATAGAATCAAAGAATTGTTAAGGTTGTAAAAGATCTTCAAGATCAAGTCCAACTGATGTATTTTCAGTAATACTGATGTATTTTCAATAATAATCACAGTGGTTTGGGTGGAACATCCAGTTCCACCTCCTGCCATGGGCAGGGACACCTTCCCAACCCTGTCCAACCTAGCCTTGGGCACTTCCAGGGATCCAGGGGCAGCCACAGCTTCTCTGGGCACCCTGTGCCAGTATGAAGAAGAATGAAAAAAGAAAACAATGAAAGGCTGTGCAAACACAGGGAAAAAAAAAAGAATTTGAGAACTCTTCAGTCTCTGCTATTATGTTAAAAAGTTACATTATTTTAACTGATCTTAGAAAACGTTTCAAAATTTGAATTTGCTTCAAATACATTTATTAGACGTGGTGCTCTGTCTCCAGAGCAGGGTAAATCAACTGACTGCCTTAGGGCTGGTAGGTAGACATCTGTTTGCTTTAATTACAACTGCAAAGAAGACTCTGCCACCTTAAACAAAGAAATAGACACATTTTATTTAAACAAACAAACATTACAGACAGAAATGTTAGAAGTACTACAAGTTCTGAGCAGTTTCTGGATCCTGCTGAGGCAGGGATTGAGGAAGCACCTTTGCATAGTCTGAAATGGTTTGGCTTTGCACCCCTGACCTTCCTAACTCAGTTTCTGTTCTGGTTTTCTATTTCTGCCCATATCAGGCTCTGCCACTGCCACAGGTGTTGAAAATGCAGCTTAGCATGTTGCTGGTGTTCAGCTTTGTCCCCCTCACACCCATTTCCCTGAGTGTCTTACTCTCAAGGCAGTAGGGAGGGTAGGGAAGCCATTATTTTGCCTCTCTAAAACCACAGGGCAGATTTTGGATGTAGTTTACCCTCCCCAGAAGGATTAATCTGCATTTAGCACCCAGCATCACTGTTATCAAGGCACACAGGGTGTGCCACAGCTACACAGCTCTGCTCAGGCTCTGCTGACAGGGAACAGGCCCATGAGCAGGAACTTGTAAAAGACTGTGGGAGGGGATTCAACATTCTTCTCAAAAATTGATAATAAACCACTTTCTAACAGACTATTTGGAGCCAGGCACTCTTTTTGCCAGTGCTCTTCAAGCATGGCAGCCAAATCCTCAACACAGAGGAATTTCTTCCACGAATTCTTTCAGAACACAGACACTGAGAAGGCACCACTTCAACTAGCTCTGCTTGAAGGCAAAAGCTGACAATCTGTTGTTTGTGGATGGGTCTAAAGGCTTGGATTTTTTGGATACATTTGTGTCCTCGGATTTCTGCTCCTGGCTCTTTTTCACTTCATCTTCCTCAGCTGTGGGACGCTTCCGCTTTTTGTCTTCTGCTGAGTCACTGACTCTTCCTCCTCTTGCTTTCTCAGTCCACACCTTTGAAGGAGAACAGAAAATTACAAATTAGGCCACAAAACTCACCACTTCGTTTTATAAACATTATTACTCTGATTTTAAGGTACTGAAATAATTCCTGTGAAGAACTGATCAGGATTAAGTAAGAACTAATCAGGATTAATCCTTGCTTTCCTTTCTTCTGACAACATTCTCCTTCAAAACTGGTTTTCTTTTGAAACTGTATATGAAACTGAAGCTCTTAATTGTCTTTCTGGAGAAATGAGAAACCCAAAAGACCCAACAAGTTAAATGAGAACAAATTTAATCCCCAGTGAATTAAGCCTGGCTATGTGACTTTAAACTCATTCCTTTTGTTATTTGTTCATTGATTACATTCCTCTCACAAACCTCACTTTGGAAAAGCTGTTTTCTGATATTGTTTATAATTCAGTTTATATTTTCATAAATTATATGTCATAGATCATGGCACAATTCAAAATTGAAATCCATAAAGATGGATAAGAGTGGAATTTCCAGAAAAAAAATCCTAACTGAAAGCAACCCAGGGATTCACTGGAGGGAAAAAAAATATCAAACCCACAGAATTAGAGAATATTTTCTTACCACCCTTTCCTCTGATGTCAGCATTCTAAATCGACTCATTCCTTCTTTTATTACTTCTGCTTCATTCAGATCAGGATTATCTGTCAAAATGTTTGCTCTGTTCTCTTCTAGCCACATCTGGAAACCTGTCTTTGGTCTAAAGCAAGCACACAAAAATTGTCTGCTTAAGAAGATTATAGGAAAACCATATCCTCCCAAAGCAACATTTCTGAGCAGCACCTAGCTGGGTATTTTTGCTCTCAGAACACCTCTCAGGGCAGCAGCCTCCTCTCTCCCACTGCAGGATGCTCTGAGAACACGCTCACAAGGCAAGACTAAGTCAAGCATTTTTATTAGAACTGTGATTATATATATGGAGATTAACATTCCAGTTTTAGGATGACAAAGCAGGGGTCCCATCAAGCTAAAAATGGAGCACATTCACTAGCTCAGCTCATCCTTCTCACAGCCCTCCTTGCCACTTGTTGTAGGACATCTACTGTAAAGGTGAACTGAAAGAATGCCAGTCCAAATGAGTAATAATTACCTTCATCTTCCTCAGCTAAACGAAGCCTAAATGAAACATGATTGTAATAATGCAGGTTTCATGAGGATTGGGATTGTTAGGAAATACATCTGCTTCCCAGGAACAAGACAGGTTAGAGCCTTAGCTAGGAAGAGATGAGCTCCTCAGGTGACTGAAGATTTTGTTGAACTTCTCTTTAAAAAACACCACCAAAATAAAGCTTTTACTCTTTCACATAAGACCCTTAGCTTTGAGACTTTGAGATTTTCTGGAGTTGTTGAAACTTCCACTACTTCCTATACTTGGAACTGGCACAGCAGCATGGTTTCATTTATCAAAAGGTCCTTACAAGCAATATCAAGGCAAAAATTGTTGCTTAGAGCCCCAAAATTATATTTTGAACTGCTTATTTATTATTCCCTCCCACATTTTTCAGGTGGGTTCACGAATGTGACAACTTGTGAGCTAAACTTGAATCTTTATGTTATATTTCTTTGGCCAGCTCAACATCTTCAGAAATAAAACAGATTTTGGACTTGCATTTCTATCAAAATTGGAATATGGCACTGAGATGCAAGTGTCTCCCACCTTCTGTTTTCAGTGTTTTCCTGTGCAGTGACTTTGGCTTCTTGGGACTCATTTCCTGCTTTTTCTTCTCTTTCTTCCACTGTTTTTTCACCAGGATTAGTTGCAGGTGTGCGAGGCTGGAAGAAGGAGGCTGCTGAAGCCTGCAGAAATGGAGAATAAGAACGAAAAAAGTAAAATCACCTCACTCTCAGGCAACATGTACCATGTAGCCTAACAAACCCCAAGCCTTTCCTAAAGACATAATAATCACTTGCATTTAATAGAGTATCTAGTCCATCCAATTTCAGCCCAACAGATGTTTACCTTATTTAAAATAAAAGCACAAGGCTCAGTACAGAAACTAATTTCTACAATTGATTTTTTTTTCCTGCTGTTTTATGTGCTGTCACAGTCTTTGCACTATGCTTAAATGAATTCTGCCATCTAAGCTGCTTTACTCACAGGGTTTCATACTTGATAAAAGCTGGTAAAATTCCATTTTTTGTTCTTTCCTTGCTGAAACGATGGAAGAAAGACTACAAACATTACCTGCTTGGTCTTGGGTTTGGGAGTCAGAGGCTTTATAACTGAAGGGTTCTGCTTGTCTACAGCTCGACTGCCAGACAAAGATGCTTTCTTTGTGTATTTAGTCATATTGTCTAAAACATTTCCTGAGGGGACCACTGGGTCCTTTTTGCTGGATGACACCTAGCAAAACAAATAAATAGGTGTTTTATTTATTTTCTGTCATGTTCCCCTCCAAGGTATCAGTTATATTGGAAACTCCAGACAGAATCTGCTGTGATTTTCAGAGCATCACAATCGACCCAGCTGCAAAATTCTTACCTTAAATGGATTCACTCGTCCTCTGCTGCTGGATGCAACCAGAGCTGTTTCAGAGAGAAAAAAAGAATGTAAAAATGTGTGCACTCACACATATATCCAAATCTTTGAGGCAATGTGCACATTTTAGATGAGTAGAAAGACACTTTAATAACCCTGTGAAGGTTATGCTGTACGTGCTCAGCTATTCTTAGCTATCAGAAATGCCACACAGGACCAACAGCTTAAAATACAAACCCAGAGGAAGACCCAGTACTTCCTCCACTCCCAAATCCATTTCCACTCCTATTATTCTTGCTCAAGGGCTGCCAGGTTGCTGGAGGTCACATTCTGCCCCTGCCTGCCCACGCTCACAGTTCTACCTCAGGATTTCTCACTCTGCCTTGCAAGTAATAAATGTGCCTGGGAGCAGGGAAACAGATACATTGATCAGTGTTCTCATTTCTCCCTTGCCCCAAAGAATGCCTCCATGGCAGGCATGCCAGGCAGGCACTGATTCAGCACTTGGCACAGCTGAGGCAGTCAGAACAGTGTTATGGAACATCATTAGGAAGTGAAGACAGGAACAGGGAACCTCTTAAAAACAATCTGTGTGACCAAGCCAGGTTGGACAGGGCTTGGAGCAGCCTGGGCTAGTGGAAGGTGTCCCTGCCCATGGCAGGGGGTTGGAATGAGATGAGCTTTAAGGTCCCTTCCAATCTAAGCCATGCCATGATTCTATGAATTTACCATTTGACAACACTGTTATGCACTAAATTTAAGTAGCAATGACAGAACAAAGGATAAAAAACAGGAGCAGATTTGTGAAGAATGACAAAGGTGTCATGCTTTTATCCTGGAATAAAGTATTTACTCACCAGGCTTTGGCGTAGTCACCTCTGCTGAAGTGACACCTTTGGAGAAACAATCTGGCTCTTCTGAAAAAGGAAAGGAGAACATCTTTAGATACAATAAAACACTGTAGCAAAACTTCTTTTAAAAAAATCAAACCAAACAGACAATAAGGAAGGATGGGGCTTGAGCAACCTGGTCTAGTGGAAGGTGTCCCTGCCCTTGGCAGCAGGGCTGCAACTGAATATGTCTTTAAGGTCCATTCCAACCCAAGCCATTTTGTGATTCCATGATTACAGTAAAATTATCAGAGTGTACAAACACTTCTACAAAACCATCTGTCACCTCTACCTAGATTTAGAGTTGTAAATTTATTTCTTAAACCTTAAGCTTATTCCTTAAAGTGTGCCCAAACTACTCATCTATCAATCCACCTCCTGCAAGACTGGAGCTGAAATCAAAGTAACTGATTAGAAGGTGAGCCAGTCCCTTAGGGATAAAATCAGGCAACAGGAAAAAGTTCCCCAGGGCCCCTCTAATGGATACTGAGCACAAAGCACACACAGCTGTGACACAGCAGATGACACACTGTGAACTTGTTTCTCTGAAGTGACTGCAGGCACAGGCTGGAATATGGAGCCACTTAATTCCTTATTCCACTTATTAAGTCTGCAAAAGCTACCTGGATAATTCCCAGTCTATTCAGAAAATACAGTTTTCTTACTCTCTTTATGCACTTGTGGGGTTTCTTCTGCTTCCTCAGAGGCATCAGTTTCTTCAGCATCTTCCACTTCTTGTTCCTGCTGAACATTCCTGCCTGGCAGCTGACCCCACTTGGTGGCAGAGCTGCTGGAACTAAAGGAAGGAATTCAGCAGAAAGAAAGTGGTCACCAAGTCCAGAAGGAAAACTGAAATAACAGATAGCAAGCTCACCTACCTAATTTAGGCAATAAGAAAAATAACATTTGGCATTTATGTGCATTGTACCTTGATTAAACTGTGATGATTAAAGATTCATTAACCACTCCATAACTTTACTGCCAGAACACTTGGCAACAAATATAAATGCAAATATTAAAGATCTTCTCTAATCTCCATGTAAACACATATACCTCCAGTATCATCAGATTACTTTTCTGCATCCATGAATATACACACAATATATTCATATATACTGTATATATGTATTTCATATATATACATATATAATATACATGTATATGTGTGTATATATATATATATAACATGGATATATAATTTCATACTGAAGGCATCAAATTTTAACATTTAATCTGATTATTCTCTAAATTCCCTATACAGTAGGATGTACAATTCTTGCATTTTCCTCCTAAAATTTGCCAATTACCAAAATCTGTATAATATACATAAACAAAAGGCCCATTTATTTCAAGCAAAACAATCAGTATTAGATTACTCTGGCACTAAGAACAACATAATATTTGTGATGGATTTTAACCCTCAGAGTGGTTGAAGTTGTAGACATGGGATTACAGCTTCCACACAGCATCCAGAAGAACAAGCCAGAATATTTAGAAATTAGTTTTGACTGTGCAGTTTAACACAGAAGAATAAGGGAAAGGCTACAGATAAGTTCAGGGACTTATCACTTCCTTTTGCTTAAAGAAGTCCCAAACTTCATACATAAAATTGCTATAGGAAGACATTGCTTCAATGAATATAAATGTATATTATTATTGCAAATTTAAATATGTTTTAAAACAACCCCATGACAATAAAAAAACCCCACCAAAACACAAACACACAGTTTTGTCTCATCATGTTATACAAAGCAGATGCAGGTAGGAGAGGAAAATTGATAGCACAAAGAGAAAAAGAATGCAAAGCCAACCTGTAATATGTTCCATAGCTTTGAAGAGCTGGGATTAATTAGGAGGGAATAAGACCAAATAAAATAAACTGAGATGGGACATTTTAAAAAAGGGATGGGTGGAGAAAGATAGGATTTTAAGACAAGTGTAGAATGAATCAAGATTGAGAGACTGAGACAAAGAGGAAAAAAAAAAAAATTGGTGGGAGTCAACCAAAGCTAGGGAAATGTGGGAAGAGAAAATTCCAGTCAGAGCAACTTAGCATTGAGCCTGCTTTGGCTCTGAGGCTGCTGGACACAGGCACACAGGAAGTGAGGAGTGCAGATATTTCCCTCTGTGCTGGTATCCTGGGACTAATGAGTCCTCACAAGACACCAACAAGGACGTGTCATTTCACCAGTATCATTTCCAAGCAGAGCAACTCGAGCTGTCACTTCACCCACACATACCCTGCAAACTGTGGGCCACAGAAGTGCATCAAAACATTACCAGAGCAGCAAAAAACCATCCCAGTTTTTTAGCCACGCAAATTCGCGTTACCCAGCGCTCGAGTGCTTTCGGAAATCCTCTTCCTCCTCCTCATCTTCCTGTGCTGCTGCCAGCTCTGAGGCTTTTTCCACAGCCACCTCACTGAGGAGCTGGGCTAAGTTCAGCCTGCGGGAGCGGGAGGCGTATTTGATGGCCAGGTTCAGCACGCTGTGGGTCATGAGGTCAGCGAGCTCCATGCAGCGGGACTCGCGCTCCAGCTTGCAGGAAAGCTGCAAGAGAAGAAGCCTGAGGAGTCACACACCTCAATCAAGACTCCAGGAGTAGGATATCATGGTCTTGGTGGAGTGAAGGAATAAAGACAAGACACCAACAATCGTGAGCTACATAATCTGTATAAAAAAGCTTTTTTATTTCCTTCTTCCCCCCACCATTCACACTGATAAACAAGATTACCTGCAGCCCACCTTTTATTAGAGTCTGAACTAGCTGCATTGCCAATCACTAGCCAGACTCCTAATAAGAGGAATCACATCAACATTTACATCAGATGCAATCTACAAATAAGTTATAGAATCATAAAATGGTTTGGGTTGAAAGGGACCTTAAAGCTCATCTCATTCCACCCCCCTGCCATGAACCTTCCACTACCTCAGCTTGCTCTAAACCCTGTCCAACCTGGCCCTTAGCATCTCCAGTCTCAGGGATAAATCTCAGGGATTCTTTCTATTATGTACTTGTACTTACAGCAAACAGCTTCATTAGAAGTTCCTGCTGTTCTTTCACTGCCTGATTTTTAGCATTTTCATCAAATTCATAGCCATTTTTTGACAAGTAATCCATGTGGCTGTGAAATAAAACAGAACGCCAGTACTGCTCCTGAAAAAAAGGAAGGATGAGTATTGGAATTCAGAGGGGAAAAAACAGTCCACAGCATAATGCCTAATAATTTACAATGTATTTTATCCATTTATTCTTAAACATTCCTTTCCTGTGATAATGAGGGTGAGGGGTAGACAATTCTCCTTCATGTCAATGCCTACCAAGGAAAAGATGGATAACAACCACACTTCTACAAACTGATCCAAACAGTTGCCACAGATGTTGAATTCCATTTACATGACAGGCTTGCAGCAGGATGAAACCTACATGTTTACCAACATGCTATCAGAATAGACAATTCTAGAACAAGTTATTTTGTGTTAACAAGTTCCACAGAAAACTGGAAGTGTTCCAGAATAACTCAGCAAACTTAGGAGTTTACCTGAGAGACACAAAATCTACAATATAAGTATGGCTATTAGACTAGGCTAGCCTTGTTCAAAATGATTATAAACTTATTCAAAACCAGTATGTTTTCATCAGATGTGTTAGAATAAATTTTCTTTACCTACACATATTCCCTCAAACCAAATCAACAGTTCCTGGCATTCTCATCCCATTATTTTGGGTAGAGGGAGGAATGGCAAACATACTCTAGCAGATAAAGAACAAAACACTTAACCAAAAGGAGGAGAATTCATTAAAAATGTCAGGGTGTTTACTATTGAAACTTTTTATCTACACTTCTATCAAAGAGAATAAATTTCCAATAGCATTAAACTGTTCAAAGGCTGAGGTTAGAATTGTATGTTCATTTCTCTTTTGTGCATTACAGCTGTGCACCACAAGTCTGAAATACTTAAACCAATGAAAATTGAAGAATAGAGTTATTTTTGAAGAAGAGAGTTATAATTGAAGAAGAGAGTTATTTTTCTAGAAGCTGTCCACGGGCACATCTTGCTTCAACCAGTCTGTAAATAAGCCAAGGCAGAAGACCTGTGTTTTCAGTGCTTATGAATTTGGATACTTAGTACATTTTTCAGAAATTTTGTTATGCCTAAAATAGTAAAACCCAGACATATTCAAGGGCATTTTGACTGGGATCTCCAAATCTGGTATCACAACCCACTAAAAAAGACAGACTTCACTGGTCAGAAACAGATCATGTGCAAATACAGCTTTGCATCAGCTCTGCCAGTTTTGTTTTGTGCTCTTCTAGGAACAGTTGTGAACCAAACCAGAGAAGCTCCACAAAACACTGAACCCAAATAACCCCCTTGGCCACGTGTTTTACTGAGGGTTTGCCCTGTCCTCTTTCACAGCAGAGGTGATTAACAGGGGTCTGGTATAATCCCCACTCACTGAGCCTCCCAGCTGTGGGCTCCACACCATTCCATACCTCCATCTGTCCCTTCTCTGTTTCAACTTGGCAATAAGGAAGTTTAAAAGGCAGGATTGCTACAGCAGGTCGTGGCAGGGTGGGAGGGAACCGGGCTCCTTTGCAAGGGATACACCTGTGCACAGGAAACAAAACACACCCACACTCACCAGATGTTCCACACCCAAACCAGGTCTCCTAAGCAGCAAGATACTTCAAGAGGATTTGTCCTTTGGAAAGTAGCAATTAAATGACTGGCTTAAATACAGCAATGTGTAGGATTGCATGATAAAGGGTTAGCTTTACATGGCAAGCAAGAAAAGAGTTCAAAACCAGCAAGGCACACGCTGCTCTTGTTCACACTTTAAACTCCAAATTTGGCACGTAACACACTGATCTTGATCTCCCAGAATGTTTGATTTAACAGCTGTTACAAAGTGTAAATGCAATATATTAAAATCAGAAACCACTGAACAACTGAAGGCACAGACTTATCGCTTCATTATATTTAAAGGAGTAATTTCTGGTAACAATCACTTAAGCTAACCATTGACTGGGGAAGAGCTGTGTTTCCTGCAGCACCAATGCAGCATTGACAAAAACATCTGGGTTTCTAAGCTGCTGTTTCAGAGACTTGAAAAAAAAAAAAAAGAACAGGATGCACCAGTGTTCTGGCTATCTCTTAATTAAGGCATGTGGTGTTTCTACAACAACCCTCCCCCCTCCTTATCTTCATTATGCTGCTGGCTTTGAGTAAAATATTCTTAACAATTCAGAGAGCAGCACTCTCCTTCTTGGAGTAGAAGGAAAAACTCAGGATGAGAGACTCACAGTTGACCATCTTTTCAATGTGATGTGACCTGCACATTTTTGGTGAATTTTCTGAAGGCCAACATAATGATTTGGAGGGAGAAACAGGCAGGGAAGTGACATTTTAACACAGGTATCAAATTATTTCCCTTATTCCAAAAAAGCAAAGTATTATGAAGAATGCCATCTAAGTTTAAATAAAATTAAGTTTCCCACCAAACTCTACAATTGTCCATAATTACTAAAGTAACAGAGTCTAAATTTCAGTAAAATTGGCGAGCTGATGGATTCTGCCCTGGTAGGAAAAGGTCACAGACCACTGAATAAAAACTGCTACAAATAAAGCTTAGCAACAAAATGTCCAGCATACATGTCACACTAAAGAGAAACAGTTATATAGACACACCAGTATAACATTTTATAAAGAAATGGTTAGCTTTCAGCTGAATATTTGAGCAATTTTACATCCAAAATGGTTCTTCAAGGCCACAGTTTAAATATTAATGTAATAACAGAGAGCTCTGCTTTATCTGTCTGATGATGTAGATGAGTTATAGGATTGGATTATTTTCAAAGTCAAAAAAAGGAAAACAAAGTGGGGGGGGGGAGAAGATACCAAGAACCCCAAAAAATGTGGAAAAAAAAGAAAAAACAACCAAAGCCATCAAAAGCAGAAGTAGATTTCTAACAGCCACCCTAACTTTAGAAAGTTTCTCGAGCAAAATGCAGTTTTATGAATGTGTCAATAAAGTGCACACACACCTCTGAGCCAATTAATCAGTTACAAATTAGAAAAGGCTAATGAGTTACTCAAAGCCAGTTTAATAAAGAATCCTCCCTGCAGAATTCTATTTGGGGAGTTACCATTTGCTGTGCATATTTACCAGGCACCTGTTTCAGCACCAGCTGAAGTTTGCAGTTTCTCTCTGTAAAAAGGGATTGAAAAAGGATTCTCTATGATTGAAAACCAAGACAAACAAATTGTTTCCTTGTGAATTATCTGACCTGAGCTGCTGGGGATTTTCATGGATGCCAACGACCCAGTAATGATCATATTTCCCTTTGCAATGCTCTCTGGTGTTGCACACTGGAATCCAAGTGTTCCCAAGCCCTCGGTTCAGCATCCGCACGATTCCCTCGGAATCCACGTAACAAGGGGTACCTGTTTGTAATAAATGAGAGCATTTCCTCTGTCAGGCAGCAAATTACAGCCCAGCAAGATGGGAGGGGTGGATATAGCTGGGAAATGATGGTTTACATATTTCAGATGGGCATCCTCTCTCCCAAACACAGCAAAAATCAGTTTGGAAAAGGCAGTTTCCTTGGAAAGATGCGCCACCTTCTGTCAGCCAGCACAACTGCTGGTCAACTGACAAGTTCAAAATTAAAACATTTTATGGAGAAATCAAATTTATACTGCTTGGACAGATTCCCAAAGGAAATCAGCTATTATACAATTACTTTTTATGTTTATTATAAAAGGTCCTCCCAAGCAACCAACTTTAGGGGGTTGGGTGCTCTTATGGTTCATTAACACAGCTTATTTCTTTTGGCTGAGCAGGAAAAGCAATCAGGAGAACAAGTTCTGATAACATCTGAATGGGAAAATACTAAAGATTTCTGACAAATATACTGAAAGAATAGAAAAATAGAATTTTGTTCATTGTTGAGGAGATTGGAAGAAAAAGTCCAAGTCCCAAGATCTACATTATTGAAAGGTCATTAATTACCCAAACCTCTCCATAAAACAACAGGATGGTTTGGGTTGGAAGGGATGTTAAAAATCATCTTGTTCCATGCCCTGCCATGGCAGGGACACCTTCCACTGCCCCAGGCTGCTCCATGCCCTGTCCAGCCTGGCCTTGGAACCTTCCATGGATCCAGGGGCAGCCCCAGCTTCTCTGGGCACCCTGTGCCAGGGCCTCCCCACCCTCACAGCCAGGAATTCCTTCCCAATTTCCCATCTAACCCTGACCTCTGGCAGTGGGAAGCCATTTTCCCCTGTCTTGTCCAAAGTCCCTCTCCAGCTTTCCTGTGATGCCCCCAGCAGTGTCAGTATTTCTCAACAGCACTCATGCAGGTGTTTCATACCTTCTGCAGAGAATCCAACCCACACCAAATAGGATTTCCTTGTCAGAGAAAGAGGGTCTCCATGCAAAATTTGTCTTTTCTTCATTCCTAGCTCCATCAGCTGTACCCCAAGGCACTGGTCCCCATCAAATCCAGTACCTAGGAAAAAGTTGTTCAATGACTGTGTTAGAAGAATTGGCTAAATAAGTTTTGATTCAAAAATTAATTCTAATGCAGCGTTACCCATGGATACCACTGTGAGACACACAATTATTTGATATTTTGGACACAAGAGATGTGCATAACAACAACTTCCTTAATTTCCTGTAGTAATTCCTTCTGGCACATCTGAAACCCAAATTTAATAAATTAATTTCGTTGTTGCAAAGTTCTCCCCTTCCCTACAGTTTAATCTCAGCATCCCAATATCAAACTCAGGCTCTGCTGTCAGAAGTCACAGGTCCATGGGTTGTGATGGATGTACTTGTTAAAAGCATCACCCAGAAGAGGAGAAGCACAAACATCATGAAGAAAAGAAGGAGAAAACACTCTCTGGTGATTACAAATTAACCAGTGTGTGAAGCCAGTGAGAGGTGAGTATTGAAAACAATCCCAGTTAAAAAAAAAAAAAAAAAAAAAAAAAAAAAGGGAGAAACCTACCTCTGTGATAAACAACTATCAGCTGCTCTCCATGTCCTGCCATGGACACCACTGGGCCTGGGAGACTGAAGATCCCTTTCTGGACTCCTCCAACTGTGAACACACGGACCAGCAGGGCAGTGGTGGCACAGGCAGCCCAGCCCTGGCCTAGACAGATGGCCTCAATCTCTTCATCCTTTGGCATATCCACAGTCCACTCCTTGTTGGCATCCCAGGAGCCAAAATGGATGCAGTGGAGCTTGCTAAGGCAGAGACAAAGAACCAACAAACACCTCAACATGAAGTAAATACAATATCTGAAAATACACCAGTATAATAAATTTTTGTCAGAGATCTCTGATGGAACTACAGGTGGCACTACAAATTTCAAGTGCTCATTTGCAAAGGTGTTGCTCTTATTATTCAAAAACTGAAGAGGTAGCTTGACCTCCAGTACTGTAGACTTAAAGTCTGAAGCAGAGAGAGTCAAAAGGGCTGAGGGGAGATTTTTTAGATGGAAGCAGGTAAATGTCCTCCTTGGCACCCTGAAATTCATTAGAAGTCAGTCACATTATGCTACCTTTCAAAGGGAAAAAAACATTAGAAACTTCAGTTCTTAATAATTGAAAACTGCCTATGACTAATCCACAGACATTGTGCCTTTTGAGAGGTTACCCATTTCCACTGAGAAAAACACTGACACTTTCAAAAATCAGACAATCAATATATAACAAATAATACTTTTAAAGGCTGTTTTTCAATTTACCACAAGGCTGTATGTGTGAAAATAAGAAGAAAGCTCTTTCTTCAAGATATTTCCACAGAAACCAACAATAAAATACTGTTGAAATTGCTCTTAAATGCAAGAACAGAGTTTAGCTGGCCCAGCTGCTTAAATCTTTCTATGGTTTTCATAAACTTGTGTTCCTCAAACTTGAAATTCTTATGGGTATCTCCAAACATCTCCTTAGCAACAGTGTGAAAAGAAATTTAGCTGAACCCTTATGACTGATCTTTGACCTGAGCAGAATGAAAAATTGTTGTTCATGTTTACAATTTCCTTTGAGCCTGCATTGTGTGAAGTTTCCAGTATACATACGTTTGAAAAAGGAATTAAGATGAAATTCTTACGAAACAAATTACGTTTTTCAATATTCTTGAAGTCTTCAAGAGTGGAAGCTAAAATCCTCCTCGAGAGTGGTCCCATTGTCTCAGGTTTAGCTGAGTGTGTATTCAATTACCATCTGTTAGAGGGGGGGCAGTTCTCTTCTGTTCATTGGGCAGTTTTTTCTTTATCTCTTCCACAACCAATTCTCCCTCCAGGAGATCTCTTCTGTTCATGGGCCATTAATTATTAATTATCTTCTGTTCATGGCCACTGAGTGTCCCTGCATGGCTGAGAAAATTCCATCATCCCATGGGGAGATGCTCCACCCAGGGGAGGAGCCAAGCATTCCTACCTGGATACAATCTGACCTTGGGAACACCACAGCAGCCTTTGCCCACTGCATTCCCAGAGGAGCAGCTTTCTGCCCCACTGCATTCCCAGAGGAGCAGCTTTCTGCCCCACTGCATTCCCAGAGGAGCAGCTTTCTGCCCCACTGCATTCCCAGAGGAAGCCCAGGCCCATCTCCAGCAGCCCTGGAGCTTCAGAGGGAAACTCCAGCCTTGTCCAGGATCCTGCTCCAGCAGAAGCACAGCTGGCACTGCAGGAGGGTTGAGCCACCATGGAATGGCACTGCTGCCAACACCCTGACCCACAGGCTGCCAGGGCCTCTTCTCACTCTGGCAGTGTTCTTTTGTTTTGGTTTGGTTTTTTGTTTGTACTATTGCATTTGTATTTTTCGTTTTCCTAGTAAAGAACTGTTATTCCTATTCCCGTATCTTTGCCTGAGACCTTTTGATTTCAAAATTATAGTAATTTGGAGGGAGGGGATTTACATTTTCCATTTCAGCGGAGACTCCTGCCTTCCTTAGCAGACACCTGTCTGTTCAAACCGAGACACCCATAAATAAAAAGCACGATCAAAAGCCAAAAAGCTCAGAATCGATAAAAGCTGACAACAAAAGCCGAAATATTTGAAACAAGTTAAAAGCATCTCCCTATCATGGGTTTTGCAAAACAAGGCCATGACTTACCTTGCAAGTTCCTCTGTACTCTCACAGGCCAGCAGAATGGCTTCAGTGGAGAGGTCAGCCATGGTGTGGCCCAGGGAGTTGGGGAGGTGAGTGGCGTGATGCACAGAGGTGTCGTGGAACTCGATGTCTATGGCGTTGTCCTGCTCGTCGTTGTAGCAGCGAATGATTCCAACCGAATTCCACACCTGGCAAAAGGAACCACACACACCCAAAAAACCCCATCAAGTCAAATGTGCTAAATCATCAGATATACTACCCTGAACCAGCCTGCTGTAATTATTTTATCTGAAACCAGAGTGGGTGGCAGGCTGGAGAAAGATTGAAGACCGTGTAATCGGGACTTGTGGTTTGTAACATTCACATTCTCTGGACACAGAGACATAATTCTGTCTCTCAGGAGAAGCACAGAGAGAAGAAGAGAAAACAATCTTTATCTCTGCTCCTTTGTTTTCCCCATGTGGAATGTGGTGTGGAGATTGTTTACCTGCAGTGATTGCTGGGTTGGATTCTGGTGAAGGTTGTTTGGGGTCAGTGATCAGTGGGATCCAGCTGTGGCTCAAACTCTCAGCAGAGTCACACGTTTGAGTTAGGTAAGTAAGAAGTAAGTATGTAGAATAGGACAGTATCTCTTTGAATAGTATATTAACGTAATATAGTATAGTTTTAATAAAGCAGATCCTTCAGCTTTCTGATCTGGAGCCAGACATCATCATTTCTTCCCTGGATCTGGGGTTGCCCTGGTTTTACTATAGTGGTTCCTAAAACAGCTGAATTAAACAGAAAGTTTAACTCTCACTGCTCTGCCATCTTTCTCTTTACCTAATTAAATGTAAAGGACTTGCAGATAGAAAGAAATAGTGAATGTATAACATACAAGTCTTAACAGCACAAAAATATCCACAGTTCTGACTTAAAAGGATTTTTAAATGGATTTGCTAGAATTGAGTAGCATGGGTACAAACTGCATAGCTTGATATTGTCTTAAAGCAAAGTATTTATTTCTAAAGCAACTGAAATGCAAACCAAAACATTATGGAGTCCTTGCATGAAAATAAAGCTACTTTCTATTACTTAACTTCACACTGCAAAGTATTAAAAAATATTGGACTAGATTAAAACACGACATGAAATGGACAACATTAAATACAAAATTAATACTTTAAATCTAAATAACCAGCATCTAAATCTAAATAACCACACAGATTTACCATGAATCGATGCATCAGATGCACAGGAGTGGAGCCAGACTGGAAGGGCTTTTGCCTGGGGGTTGGCATTGGCCCATCATAGAAAGGCTGTTGTGTAGATGATGGTGGCAAAGCTGAAAAGCCACCAGTCTGATCATCACCATCATCCTCCTTCTCAAGAAGGCCAGAACTAGCTTTTATCAACCCAATATCTAGAAATTTAAAAAAAAAAATCTCTCACACACAGTATTATGACAGAATATAGGTTAAAAAATTTTAAAACAATCAAGATTTCTCTGGAAAAACAAAGCAGAATATATCTGAGTAGAGGATGCTAAAGATCATCCCAGTAAAAGAGCTCTGGAAAATCAGTTCATTGTGTACCTAGTGAGTTATCATCATCTTCAATTACTGCCCGTCTCATATGGCCTGGGGGTTGCATAAGGTCATCAGCATCATCCTCATTATCTCCAGTTTTTGGGGAAGAAGGTGGTTCAATCATATCCCCATTTAAATAATCATCATCATCTCCATCAAACAGATCGTTGTAGTCTTTGGCCACTGCACTGGCAACCTACAACCAGATCAGCCATCAGCACAGAACTTCCTTTGGACATGGAACTCAAGAAATAAATTAACACACAAGAGGGGACTTATAAAGCACAAAACAGAGTGCTCCACATAACCTAAATAATGATATTCATTCAACAAGTCATTGGTACTGAGCACCTTGTCACTTGGCTTCTCTACATCACCAATATTTTCCAACAGCCCCAGATTTCCTTCATTGTCTGTGTAAGCAATTTGCTTATATTTAGGGTGCCATGCCAGTCCACAAATTGAGTATTTTTTCTCATGCTTCATCCTAAAAAGAATATGAAAATAATGGATTTTACTAAGCACCTCAGGGCAGAACCTTCCCCTCCAAGAGTTATTGCAAAAAGTGGTAATTTTCATTCAGTACAAGAAAGTGATATTACACATAATAAGATAATTAATAGGTCACCTTCAGAGTAAACAGCTGCTATAAAAATAGAGCAAGTCTTCCTTTTCTATGAAGAAAATAATTTAAGGTTTAAAAATCAATCAGAATATTTAGAAGACAAAGGAACTTCTCAGCACTCATTTATTCCAGAACCATCCAGTTATAGAAAGAACATTATTTGTTTCTCTTGAATAAACTGGTAAATTAATCCTCTATCTTTTCCGCCCTTTATCCTTACAGAAGTCATCCCATTAATTATTTATGTAATCTGTCTATAATTCTTAACATAGAGATTGCAGTTACAATCATGTTTCTTACACAGAATATTCAGATAATTCTCTTCTTCTCTACCTCATTTAATAATACCTTTGATCTTAATTGGGGGGATATTTACGGCTTTTTAAGAACTTTAATTAACCAAATTGCAATTTGCCAGTCTGTCCTTTTTGGCCTACAGGTGAGAACGGCTGACTGATGGACCTGTGTTTCCCTCTCCCTCGAGAAAACATGTTACTGGGGTCTGGGATGAGAGGAAAATTTGTTTCCATCAAAGCTATCCTTTAATCAATCATCAGTTTCAAAAAGAGTAACAGATATACACAGAAAGACAGATTCTGGGATTTGAACAAAATCCACAGTTAAGTCCCTTCCCTAAGGTGCCTGACAGGTTAAACCAGAAACCCCTCATCTCATCAGGGCTTTTCAAGAGGCAGAGTTCTACATTTGCACAAAAAAGTTTTACAGAAAAGACCATAAAATTTTATTTCAAGAAAAAGAGATGAACTTGGGGATTTATGGAACAACACTGAATACCTCTCTACGCACTGCTGGGTTTCCACATTCCACACTACTAAATTCCCATCCACACTTCCAGCTGCCAGGAACTGCCCACAAGGAGACCAGACCACAACATTCAAGGGCTAAGGAGAAAAATGAAACAAATGGTAATAAGAAGTAACAAATGCATGCACAGTATTCTTATCCTGGAGCTTAAAACAGACAGATGTTCTGGAATAAAAAAAATAAATAGTCATCTTTAGCAGACCATACCCAGCCTTCTGGATATGGGCTGGGGTTATGTAGCTCTTTTTCTTTAAAAACTATTCTAAAAATGATTGCTTTAAAAAAGACACTCTAAGATAACACACCTATTTTTGTTTCAGAATATGCATCTTCTGTCATTAAACAGTGCCATGAGGCCAAACAAAACCCAATTCTAGACATGCAGAAAGAAGCAGAGTGTATTTTGCAAACTCAGCACTAAACATTGCTTTATTTATTTTGAGCTTCATACAGTCCCCTAAATTTAAATCCAAGGCTGTGTGTTCTGCATCTTAATAACACTAGAAGGTGATTCTCTTCAACCCAAAAATTCCCAAGTACATAGTGAGGCCAAAAGAAAGAAGGTGGCAGGGTCAGGTCTACTAAATTTCAGCTCAATAAAATAGAAACTGAACAACCGACATCTCTGCTCCACACAGAAATAATACTCCTGACATTTTCTCTAAAAAGCTCAGTATTTAGAGCAATTTGTGAAAACAGATGTTCTTCAGCTGCAGTGGGTGAGTCACCAGGAGACTTCAGAGACCTGGTGGGTTACTATAAATGAAATAGGGGAATCAGAGCCACATGAAGGTGTTTGACACCACTCAGCATCTCTGCCCTGTTTTCCAACAGAAAGCAACAGGATTACAAATTAAACAGAAAATGTGAACAACCATTACCAAGAGAAGGGGGCCAGGGAGAGGTACTGTGCAGAAGACAGTTTCTAGCAGAATAGCATTTAAATTACAGAGTATTTAACAAGCCCCTGGTTTCTGCACCTACCTGTGTGATGGAGGCATCTGACAGATCAAATTTTCTATCCCAGGTCTCTCTTCTGTACAGTTCAACAACTTTATCTACAGGAACTGCCAGCAGCTGCTCAAAGGAAAAATATTACACCATTTAGAACAAGTTACCTGTCAAACAGAACACTCAAGCAGCACATTTCCTTCATTCAGAAGCCTCACAGATGTGACTGCCTCAGGATTTAACAGCTCTCTAACATCCCAGCCATGCCAACTGAGAGAGCAAGCTGAAGTAATTTAAATTACAAGGTTCTTTAATGCTTTCCACAGGCAACAGAGCAAAACATGATTTTTTTAGCATAATCTTCATTTCCTTCTGGCAGAAAACTGCACCATAAGGTTATAAGTTCTTATTTTTCAAAACATGACACACACACATAGTTTTCAATGCCCTGAGCACAAGGCTTAGGTGATTCTTTACCCTCCCTCCCCAAACTCCTTCTGATCAGGTTACCATTTCTCAATAAATCTGATTTGAATAGCTGATTCCTGAACCAGCTCATTTCATCTTCCATAAAGCTACATTGATGTTACTGGCTGGTTATTTCTTTAGGATTTATTTTTGTTAGGATTCTAACCATTTGCTCTGTAAGAGAAGCAAAAAACAACTGCTTACATTTTGAATACATGCGAGTGTGAAGAACTAGCCTAAAAAGGGAAAGTATTTGGTTTTATCCAATATGGATATTGAAACAATTTGTACTGAGGGTGACATTCACTCTTCCATGGAAAATTGATATATAACACTATCATAGCAGCCAGGGATTTTGAAGAATCATGGAATCACTTAGGTTGGAAAAGCCCTCAAAGGTCATTAAGTCCAACCGTTAACGTGACAGTGCTATCACCACTAACCCATGTCCCCAGGTGCCACATCCACACAGATTTTAAATCCCTCCAGGGATGGGCACTCCACCACTGCCACTGGGCAGCTGTGCCAGGTCTGACAACCCTTTCAGTGAAGAAATTTTCCCTAATATCCAACCTAAACCTCCCCTGATGCAAACTGAGGCGATTTCCTCTTGTCCCGATGTTTGTGACCTGGGAGAAGACACCAACCCCACTTGGCTGCAACTTTGATCTTCAGATGAAAAGAAAGGGAGCAACTTACTGAGGAAATATTTACTGACTAGGGCAAAGTTTACTCAAAGCAGAGGAGGACAGGACTCCTTTGATGCTCTGTTGTGAACAATTTGATTACTTCTCTCGTGCACCATGTTCCTTCCTATTCAGCACACCTTGTTCAATGCTGGTTAGGGCTGAGAGCTGGGCTCCTGCCAATCTCAGTCTGGAGCTTAAACAAGGAGCCATTTCCAGCTTTTTATGTTTCCTCAGGTAACTTCACCCCAAATATTCTCCTTACTCCCAGTAGGTGTAATTTGGGCTTGCCCAGACTGAATTCTACCATTGAACTCAGAGGCAAAAGAAGGATTAAGATGTGATGAAAGAATGTCACTTACCTTGCCAGTGCCAGGTTGCCAGGCAAGCCTGCAGATTGATTTAGCATTTATCACATCATTACATTTCTGCAGCAGCAGCCAGCTTGTCGTGCATGTCTGAAAACAAAATTTAAAAAAATAAGCTTTTTAGCTCAGCAAAAATCTGCTGTTTAGGACAAATTCTTAAAGGAAATGGGTGAGGAAAAAAAACCAAAAAGAAGAAATGTATCTCAGCTGAAATAATCTCTTTCATGAAAATACAGTAGTACATACTGTCTTAAAAATAATTTGTCAATGTAGCCCTGAAACTATTTTAATGACAATAAAACTACTTGTAACAGAAATAAGATCACAGAACATGTATTTTTAACCAAGTACAGAACAAATGAGCCCATCTATTCTTAGATGATGGAGAAATGTAGCCAAAAAGCATTTGTCAAACCCAGATCAGCTGCAGCAAGGTGACACACCACAGCCTGAATATGGTCCCAGCTGTATGAAGAATGAATGGCTGTGATCTCAAATCACAGCACAGATTCATGCATCAAACTGCCCCCAGCCGTGGAACATTCTCAATATAATTTCCCCAGAAGGCAGCCACTGTCAGTCTGGAACATGAGATTTCACACAACTATGCTTGTGTCTTAAAAAAGTAGCAAGCCACAAGTGTGGGGGGGTGTATTTTCAACTGTACTTACAGGAATAATTCCACAGGGATTCTTATTCCAGTCAGTGGCATTTAGCAAAACTAATGCCATACCCATATGCAGAACTTTTAAAGCCTTCACCTGAAATTCTCAGGTTCCTTAGAGTTCTAAGAGCAGAGGCTAAATGTGTTTACTACAGTTAACAAATTGCTTATTTTAATCAAAATTCCTCAGTCCTGAAATTCTGAAAAGAGGAACCTGATGTCAGTTGCTATCCTCATTTTGTCCTTGGCACTTACAGTGCTGGCCAATTAGGAGAGATGAACGGAAGGAATCAAGGATTTCACAGACGGGAAGAACAAAACACAGCTACCCAGGCAACACTTCATAATCAGGTTTTGGAATTTCTCCCAGAAGCAGACAGAAGTATTCTGTGAAGTGTAGCTAGATTTCATCCCCAAAAGGAAAATCCTACTCCAGGAGGGTTATTTCAGTCCAGCTCTTCTTGCTGTCTGTGAAATCCTGGATTGCTTAGGAAAGATTTCACATGGGAAGGGCAGCCTTTACCTGATCTGCAATGCTCCAGACTCTGACAGAACCGTCACAGCTCGCCGAGGCCTCGGTGAGAGAATGGAGTAAACAAATTAATAATTAAAGACATGGAGAAATAAATGCTACAAAATTGAAAAATCCCCATAACCAATGCCACAGACACAGGATACACAGACAGTTTTAAGAAGAAAGCCTCCCTGTTTAAACCACTTTAAGATTTATAACTTTCCAATGCTGTCATCTTGATAACTGTACTCAGCTCCAAGCTGCTGTAATTACAAACCCTCATACTTCAAGTGAGCTATTTATTTGCAAAAGAGGCTCAAAATTAATATTAAATATCTTTAGTCAGGTACCTTTCCTCCTCTAAATTAGATTCCAGAAGAGCACAGACAGTAACTGATTAGTAAAGCAAAGACTGAGGTCTCCTGGGATGCAACAAGTTGTGACAGACTCCATCACCAGCAAGGTCAGATGAAATGAAATTGTCTCATCTGCCCAGTCACTGGTTGGTTTTTTTGGTAAAAAAAAAAAAAAAAAAAAAAAAAATTTTCCCCAAAGGAAAATGAGATTCAAAGCAGAAAGAAAATAAGAAAAGTTTATCTTTTTTTTACCAGGTAAACATCCTTGGGGTCAAAAGACAGGCTTAAAACAGGAGCATCATGTCCTCGGAATGTTTTCTGCTTGCTGCTATCAGTCACCTCCACAACTTTGATCATAAAGTCACTGCAGATCACAATGACATAAAATTGTTAACATTGCTATTAACAATGACAAACTGTGTTTTTATGGCAATAAAAATTGGGCATTAAATATCTTCTGGGGAAGTTACAGCTCTCAACACTATATGATGTAATGGAAAATGAGAATCTTGAGGCTTGTTACAATAGGAGTCAGGCCAGACTGTTTTTGTCAGAAAATTATTTTTGTTCGTGTCAAAATTCATAAAATATGGTTGTTTTTTGAAGAAGATATTATGCACGCACAGACCATATATCTCTTCAATATAATATTCTACATGATCCAATAAAAATCTCTGCTCAGATACCAGAGAGCTGATGATTTAACAAGAATTATCTACTGAGTGGGACCAATATTCATTAATATAATTATTTGGCCAAGCAGCTTTTAAAAAAAAGATGGTATTTAAAAAAAATAAAAGTAGTTTGTGTGACTTTTTAACAGGGTTTTAAAGACTATTTAGTGCATCACATACAATAAGAGAATTTTAACAATTTCATTCCTTCTTCCAAAATTTCAGCCATTGCTGCAGTTTAACTCAAAATATCAATCATAAATCCAAAGACAAAGAGTTCCTGTGATAAACTTCCAGTACCACTCCCTCTCAAACCTCATAGCAATACCCTCAGAAATTTCATTTTAGGATCTCATTCTATAGGGTTAACCATTACTTTTGACCTTTTTCACGTAGCTTATGGTAACTTTGGCAGCCAGTTGGATGTTAATTTTTATACAACTGAAGTTTGAAGATTTCATGTAAACATGGAGAAATCTGGGACGAATAAAAGCAATTCTTCTCAGCTGCACTCCTTCACTTCATGGCTTTCACCATTCTCCTTTAGTATGACACAAAGACTTCACTGAGGGGTGGCCTGACAGTCTTGTGAGCTCTTTCTCCTAAAAATGTGGGAGCCCCAGTCAGGCTGCAGGAGTTCTAGGAAGTTTTAGAAACAGCAAAGAGTTTGCTGTCTGCCTAATCTCTCTAATCAAAGCTGGATCCTGGGGCAGAGCTGTTCTCTCAGAAACAAGCACTGGCAGAGGGCCCAGTGCCATGATCCCTGTCAGATTTGGAGATTACAGTGGTTACTGCCCAGCCTCCCAGTTTTGGTGGAGCTGCTGCCAGAGTTTACAGTCCAGCATGTTCATCCAAAATGCTTTTCTGGTTCAATTCACATTTAGAAGAGTCAGGAAGCAGATCTCTACAATCTCCCCTATGGAGCAAAATTCCAGAAGAGAGGCAAGCAGACAGCTTGAATTAGCTATGACTGCCCAAAGAGTTCACCAAATGCAATTAAGAATCACCTGAGCCTTAAATTCACCAAAAAACCCCACAAAAAACTCATTGCCTGTTGGCTATTTTACCTCCTCTGTTAAAGGACTAGAGTATATTCTGAAAAAGCACACGTGCTGCCCTAAGAAAAGAACTAAACTACATATTAAATTCCCCTCAGGCAAATCTTGAAAGTGTCATCTGTTATCATTTGGCAGATCAGTGATGCTTATGCCAGAGAATGACTCAAAGCTCTCACACAAATCAGAACCAATCTAACTTTTAGATGTGCACATTCATCTGCGGCTCCATGATCCTGAGCAGCTGGGACATCATCCTCAGCTCCCGGTGACAAAATCCAATGTCTCCTCAATGAGAGGAGACATCCTTAAGGGTGAACACTTGTGCTTCAGACTGAGAGCTGAAAACACTCAAGACTCCCAAAGAAAAGAAACTATTTCACAACACCAGCCTTCTACATAAAACTACTTGGTGGATCGAGTATCTCCCAGAGCATTGTTTCCTAAACTCCTCTTCATTCCTTTCTTCCCCTCCACCCCCTTGAAGGCATTTTCCAGCCCTCAGAGGTTTGTGACCTCATTGATAACAATCAGCCTGTGAGGAAGTTTCCAGATTCTGAAGGGCAGCAGTGCTTTTCCTCACACATTACCTGGATCCAGCAGCAACTTTGGTGCCATCAGGACTAAAGGTGACGTGGTTGACGGGCATGGTGAAACGAGTGAGGATCCCATCTGGAGCTCCCTCGGGAAATGTGTGGATCTGGACAGTGTTGTTGGAGACTGCTGTGATCAGCTTTCCATTCTGACAACAAAATCAGCCACAAAATCTGGCAGTTAAAACACATTTATGCCACAGAGACAAAAATCCCGCTCTGATGTCCCAAATATTTTGGCAGATTAACTTTATTCCAAAAAGGTCTGACTGTGAGAAATACTCTTTAACTTATTTTTTTCCTGCCCAAAAATACAGAAAGCAAAGTAACTTTAATAATTTGTCACTTTAACCAAACTAACTTGCATGCTATTTAGATTCATCTGCTGCAGCATCAGGAGAGGGCACCCTTGGACTGGAATTCTCACTTAAATGCCACCAGGGAAAGATGAGAAGTTAATGAAATACAGCTCAGTTCTTTGTAAAACAGAAGGCAGATGTTTACTAAAAATTAATCCAGATTTTAAAAAGTGCAAAACAAAATAAATAATTATCCCATTCTTGGAAAATAATATCTTTTTGAGTGACAGTACTATTCCTCAGTTGTACACAGCAGTAAAACTTTAAAATAAATATAAAGAAATGGCTTATTTTCTTTTTTATTGTGTGTATTTTTTGCGGGGGGAGGCAGTATTGTGGTTGGGGTTTTTGTTAAGGTGTAAAAATCCTGAAGGTGAATTAAAAATACTGAAGGTGAAGGAAGCAGTAGTCAATAGTGAATAACCTAAAAAAATAAGAGATTAGATTTATTACCTAGATTACATCAACATCTCAGAACAGTCCCTCATGACATTTCATTAATGAAGATTAATTTTTGAAAAAGTATTTCCTAACATTTAAGTCTCCCACTGTTTAAAAATAAAACATCCCTCAAAACTAGGAGAACCTTTTTCAATTTTTCCCAGGATTTTTCCTCATCTAGTCTTTAACAGCTTTAGCAATTTCTGGCTTTGCTACCGACTTGCTAAGAGAACCCATTCAAGTCACCTCACTTGGTTTGTGAAACAATAATTAATGTGATGGAAATCTACAGCAAAATACCCTAAAAATCAATGATGAAAATAGATTTTACAGGTATTGAGGAATAGGTATATGAGGTATGTTAAAAAGGACACAAGAAAGAGGATTCAATTAAGGCAGTCATTCTGAATAAGATTTCAAATGATAATTCTTATACTGCAATACAAATATGTTAATACTGATTTGTTTCCTCTTTCATAGTCCTCTACAAAATCACAAGTAGCTGAAAAACAGTTTTAAAAATTCTCTTTATCATTGCCAGGTTAAATACACAGTATTTGTAGAACTGATGTAGGCTTCTGGAAGTCTTCTAAAATTGCCACAAAGACAATATTTTAGACCCACTATGACTGATGTAATATAAAAAAAATTGGACATGAAGGAAATAATGTGACAACTCTCGAGCTAAATACATGAACATGCATAGTAAAAATAATTGTTTTCTATTATATAAATCCTCTTCTCACTTCAGGGACACTGGGTCAGAGGCATCTTTAGGCCAAACAACAATTTTGAGAGTGAAACATCAAATAATTATTAAAAAAAAAAGTGCTACCAAACCATTACTCACTTTGTGAAAGCAAGTTTTGATTAACACAGATTATAACTCCTTGGACTTTAACACAGGCCCACATAAAACAACCTCTTGGCTTTCTTCCTAATACTTGATGATCACATCCTATGCTGGGAAAATTCTTGCAACTCACATGGTGAGAAAACACTGAAACAGCCTAAAAGGTTCACTGCATAATTAGCTTAATCTGCTGGGTTTGTTTCCTCAGAAAGGAGATCAAAGTCAGAAATTAATATAACTGAACGTGAAGGAAGAGGAGGGGGAAAAAAAAACATTATAAAAGTTTAGTTTAAGTTATAATTCCTCTACAACTGTGTTTGGGGTAGAATGAATTGTCAGAGGTAATTCCTGTTTATTGTTACCCACAGAGGCAGCATCCCTCAGCTGGCAGATCCACAGTCTGGAGGAAGATCCACAACTGTGAGGAGCTGTGTTAACAACCCTACCTTTAGAGCACATGAGTAGGCCTTTTCTCCCACATTAATGGACTTTGGATCATCATCATCCAGGTCTTCCCAAATCCTAACATCTCCATCACTGCCACAAGTCACAATGCAGCTGTGGAAAGACACAGGATTTGTTAACATCCAGGAACCTGCATCCTTTTTTAAGCATTTGGTTGGAATGCCAAACGAGGCTTCTTGTTGGTTTCAAGGGATTGTTACCAGACCATCTCTTATGAACTGCCTTTGCAATGATAATGAACTTAAGAAAGGGATAAAATAATATGGACTTTAACCATAACCAATATATAAGGTGTATCCTCTGAGTTTGTTTTGAGAGGGCTTGGGGTTTTTTTAGTTTACCTTTTAGTCTATAAAAAGGTAATACTAAATATATAGTTTGTATTTATACATTCAAGAACTAGTACAAGGAAGAGATGAAAATATAGCAATCCCAATATTGCATTCTTTCAACTATATTTTTAATTTCTTAGTGCATACATAACCGTATTTACTCCCACACTACACCGATTTCTGCTAAAATCCATGAAGTCACTCTCATAAAATGTGCATATAGAGTTTATATATATATAATACTTACTATATATACACACACATGAGGATATATATATATATGCTTGCATTTAAGGATATATATATGCTTACACTAAGATTTAAATCAATCGCTTCTAAACTTAGAGCACCTAAATATGTCACACAGCCAGTTCTCAGCACAGGCAAAACCCAAAGGATTTCTTGGACTATGCCAGGCCATAAATCCATCCCAGTATCTCACACAGCAGTGGCTGATATAGAAATTTACAGACTCATTCAGATGGAAAAAGCCCTCTAAGATCATCCAGTCCAACCATTCCCCCAGCACTGCCGAGGTCACCACCAATCTGTGTCCCCAAGTGCCACATCCACACAGCTTTTAAATCCTCCAGGGATGGGGACTCCATCACTGCCCTGGACAGCTGTGCCAATAGCTAACCACTCTTTTAGAGAGGAAATTTTTCCTAATACCCAACTCCTGGGAAAGCATCAGACAGGAAAAAGCTCATCCCTCTCTTGGGGCTGTTACCTGCCGGTGGCATCGAAGCAGACATCGGTGTGTCCCTCGGTGTGGCCGTACCGCATTGGCTTCTGCTTTGATGGCATCTTTGCTCCCACCTGTCTGCTCATGGAGAGGAAAAAAGAGGAGAAGTAACATCAATTAAAAGGAAACACTTCGGGAAGAGCATCGGATGGGGGGGACAAGGTGAGAGCCGCTGGGACACCCACCCATTCAACCACCTGTAGGGATGGGGACACCAAGGGAGTGGTGACACAGGATGGGAGATGAGGACACAGGAATGGGGAGGGGGAGCGGGGGACACTGCAGGGATGGTGATTTCACAGGGATGGGGGCACGGGGATGGGAGATGGGGACACGCTAGGGATGGTGACATCGCAGTGATGGGGACCAGCGGTTAGGGGAAGCCACAGGGATGGGGGCATCGGGAAAAAAGGCATGAGGATAGGAGATGGGGGCACTGCATATTGCGGGGATGAGGGACACGCTGATGAGGTCACGGGGTAGGAGACGGGGACATTTCAGGGATGGGAGATGGGCACACGGGGAGAGGGGGCGTGAGGATGGGGACACCGCGGGGATGCGGGCCCGGGTTACCGAGGCCCGGAGGGGCCTGGCATGCCGGGGCCTCTCCCTCGGCCGTCCCAGGGCAGGGCAGGCCAGACAAGCCGCCCGCCGGACCCCGGCAGCGACCCCCATTCCCCGCGGCTGCCCCGCTCCGGAAAGGCCCCGCACCGCCCGCGGGGCCTCGGTGGGGCCGCAGCACCACCACCACCCCTCCCACCGCTCACCGCCGGCCCCGCCGCCCGTTCGAGCCTTCCCGCGCCCGCCGCCGCCGCTCCGCCCTCGGCGGGGCTGGGCCCGAGCCGTCAGCGCCGGGGCGGGGCCGGGGCGGGCGCGGGGCGGCCCCGGCAGCGGGGATGGCGGCGGCGGCCGGGTGAGGGGCCGCGGCTGCCAGCGCCGAGCCCGCCGAGCCGCCGGCACCCGGCTGGGGACAGAGGCGGCGGAGAGCGCCGGCCCCGCGGGCAGCGCCCGCCGCACCACCGTGAGTTGGGGTCGGGCCGGCGGGGACGGGGCTGAGGGGCGGCAGGCGGGGCTGAGCAGCGGTGCTGGGGAAATCGGGGTCTCTTGTCATCGCGGGGCTCGGGGGCTGCGCCCCTGTCACTCACCGGGGGGCTCGGACCGGGTCTCCTGTCACCGGTGGCGGGGTTGGCCTGCGGTCCGCCCTCTGTCTCCGCGGTGCTCGGACCGGGGTCAGCGCTGCCCCCCGTTCCAGGCTCTGCTGTCACCGGGGTAACTCGACCCGGGGGCTGAGCCTTGTCACCGGGGGAGACTCGGTTCCGGGTCTGCTGTCCCCGGGGGGCTTGGCCGGCGGTCTGAGCCGCTGTCAGTGCCCGGGGGGCTCAGGGTCTCCTGGCACCGAGGGCGTTCAGTCCGGGGTCTCCTGTCACCGGGCGGGATTCGGTCCAGGGTCTTCGCTCTGTCACCGGGGAGTTCGGTCCGTTTACTTCTCCACTGAAAAACCCCGTGCCCGACGTATGTGCCCTAACACAAATAGGGCACGTATATTCCCAGTTTATCCTTCTGCTTATGGATTTAATGGCAGCTCCTCCAGAGGCACAGGAGCGGCAGGGAAAGCCCAAATGAGGGGCTGTGCCCTTCACCCCCCCCTTGGGCAGCACCCCCATAACAGCGAGGGGGCTGCGCCCACCCAGCCGCAGGACCTGTCCCTTGGGACATCCTTATGGTCATTATGGAATTACTCTGGAATTCCAGCCATGCTGATGCGAGGTGGAGTTGACAGCAGTGGTAGTCATGCAGGTAGGGATTGCACTGCAAAAAATCCTTAAGCTTTTTTTTTTTTTTTTTTTGGCTGAAAAATAGGAAGAAAGTATCCTGGCTTATTTCTTGAAGGATTAAAAAAAATGCTAGAATTGAGCATACCTGAAATAAAGAGGGGAAAAACGGCATTATCTGTTTTCCCTTTATGTAGCCTTAATGATCTGGCCCAGTTTATTCCTGTTTCTAAGAAAAAATTGCTTCCAGGCAAAGCCCTTTTATCTTCAGTTTTGCTCTGCAGCGGGGTTATTGGTTGTTGGGGTGAGCAGAGTGATTTATTTATATTGGAAATGTGTTTCTCTCTAACACATTGCTGGTAGTTTCATGAATGAATAAGTGACAGGATTACAAAGCAGGCACACTTCTGTAAAAAAAAAAATATAGAAATATGGCCAGATTTCGTTATTAAACCTCGTGGAAGCTGTGTAGAGACATGTTTTCCATGGGTGTATCCTACATATTTCAGTAAATCGTGATTTCTGGCGAGGATAATGTGTTCTAGAGAAATGATTCGGAGCTGAACTGCTTATCAGATGAGTGGGAAGACCAAGCTATTCCTGCTGCAAGCCGCTGCCTGGGATGGAGACAAATGCCTGTCAAATGTGTTTATTTTTCTTAATCACTTTAATTTTCGGAATCTCTGATAGAAACTGCACCTAAAGCGTTTTGCAGTATAAAAGCCATTTTACATTCGCTTCTATGTAACAACGTAATTTCCTTGTCTGGAGGTGCTGCCTGCTGGGATAACTCCTTGAACAGCACGGGAAAACTGGGGGGAGGTTTGTCGGGGAGGTTTTCCAGGGGTGGTCACTTGTCCAAGGGACTGCAGGCGCTGTGGCTTTGTCGCGTCCGAAGTGACAGGGCACCAAATGCAAAGTTCGGCTTTAAATCGTGTTGGGAACTCGGGCTGCTTGCTGGCTTGATTATTAGGTGTGAGCAGAGCGGGGCGGGAGCCGGGAATCGCTGCTCCCCTCGGTTTCTGGGTGGAGCACGGAGTGTTGGTCATGGACCATAAAGCTTTCACTGATTTAGTGCTGGAGAGGCTGCTGCGGTTTGCCAAGCGCTGCCTGCATCTCTCCTGCCACACATGAGCAGAGCTTCATTAAGGCAGGAGATACGAGCAGCCCCCACCTCCGGCACCTGCTGCCAGTTCAGTTCCACCTCCCGGGAGTGAATAAAATATCCCCTGTGTTTGGGTTAGCTGGGCACGACCCCCCTCCTCCTGCAGTTCTGGGGATAAATCAAGGGTATTTCCAAGGAAGAAATATTTAGGTTGCCAATGGTACCTTTAGAAAGTCTTTTTCTTTTGTGTGTATGTGTGATAATTGCTTTAATTTGCTGTGAAGGCCTCTGGAGTCGAGCTTAGGTATTTTTAGATGGTATCATAAATCAAAGTAAAGCCAGAACTGAAGAAAAATAATTTAAGACAAAGGAACTGAGATTTATTGTTATCCTTAGTAAGTTGGGACGGTCAGGTTTTAAAATGTGGTCTTGTGGCCAAAATCTAATTGGGTGAAATTAATGAAAGCAGCTTGTGACCAGTGAGATTTTGTTTTAAAATAACTTCTATGTAAGTTATGAAAGAAAAAGTACTCCAGTTTATTGCAGCTTGCTCTTCTCTCTCAAGATTTTATCAGCTCTACAAAATCAACTTCCATAACAATTCCAAAATTGATTCATTGTTCTTTGTGAGCCTTCTTTTGTTGTTTAATTAGAGGAACAATACAGCAACGCTTCGTGTGCTTGGACAGACAACTTTTCCAAGTACTTCCTGCACCAGGAGGGTTGTGCAGCGTGGGAGCACCAGAGAGGTGGTGGCACCTTCATCCTGGGAGCTTTTCAGGACATGGCCAGGCCATGCCATGGCTCCCCTTGAGCCCATGCCTGGCAGCAATCCCAGTCCAAGTGGGAGGTCGGGCTGGAGACCCCCCACCATCTGCTCCTTCTTAATACAGAAAGGGAAGCAGCTCGATGAAGAGGACTGTTGGGCTAGAGGCAAGGATCCAGCAGCTCAGGACAGAAGTATCTGGTTAAAGCAGTTCACTGTTCAAGTATTTATTGAATAAATGAAAAGAAAAAAGGCTGTCTACATGTATGGTATTGGAGTTATTGATTAGACGTATGGTGAGGCTGTCGCTGTCTTATCACAGCTGTGAGTTGTAGCTTATCCCTGGCTAGGAGGGGTATTTTTATCCCTCCAAACAGCAGCTGGATATTGTTTTTAGTCTGGGCTTGAAGTCTCAGGGTAGGGGCATCAGCTCGTGAAAGAAAAAGCACTTTGTCTGCAGACAAGAGAGAGGAACCTCTGAAGGAGGGAGCACAAAACCAACAGCAAAAGCCACCCAGCTCTCTGCCTGTCCTCAGGGACAGTGTTGGGTAACCTTGGACTACCAGCCGGGTCCCATGGCCCGAAGTGAACTCTGCTCATCCCCCCATGTGTCTTTATCTTTGCTGTTTCCTTAGGGGAAAGGGTTTCCAGCATAAGGCTTTTGTCAAATCTGCCGTCATCGGAGATGCCTGAGGTGTCCCCGTGCAGGACGAGGCTTTTGCAGGCAGAACACTCATTATTTCTCCCCAAAAAGAGCTCAGACCTGATGTGTGTGAGCTGCACAGTGCTGGACTCCTCCATTTAACCTTCCCCTCTAGGGAAAAGTACACTCTGTGTTCCCTCTCTTTTATCCTTGCCCTCCTGTCCTGCTCTTCCAGCAGCTCTCCAGCCGTTAATGGAAGTACGTGGCATTTCCCTTGCATGCTGCAGTGAAAGGAAGAGCTGCTTTAGATGGATGGCCCCAAGTGGTAATAGAGCACTGAAAGCCTTCCCTGCCCTTTATGCCTCTTTCTTCCTGACACTTTAATTATTTTTGCTCCCCATTTTATTGGTGGGGCTGTGAATCACTGATCCAGAAGGGTGTGAAGGTGTGATCCCTGGCTGTAATGCCAAGCAGTGGGATTTGGGAGGCAGCTCTCCCACAGCACACAGACCTTTCTAACACGCGGTCAGGTTCAAACCTAGCTGTAGTAGGATGACATCCCTTTTTTATTCATTTGTTCCCTGCTCTTTTCACAGCTCTAGTGTTCTGTCTGATTAGCAATTCCTGCTCTGACGTGGCAGAAGCGGCGCCTGGGCTCCAGCAGCCCTTCAAACCCCAGGGAAGCAGCTCTGGCTAATGGTGCGTGGCTTTGCAGCATCACGTGCTGCTTCCCCAGCTTCTCTTTCAGGGTTCAGGTACCACTAATGATTCACGACAGGAGAGAGGTACAAAGGAGAAGGTGGCTTTACAGCTCAATACAACAGCAGCCCAGAAATTCCATAAAACCCAAGCTTCTTTCAGTTGGAAGGCTGAAGTTAGGAGATAAGAGGCACTTCTGGGCTTTGTATGTTTTCCAGTTTTTAATTAAAAGCCCAAAATCTGCATGTTCTTATTCCTTATATGGGCTGGATGAGCAGAATGAGATAATTGAAGGTTTCAAAAGCAATTACAAACTGTCATATCCTAATTTTTAAGTACTTGACTTTGCAACCTCAGTGATATCTCTCTGTCCAATTAAAAATCCCATATATAGACAATTAATGTATTTTACTACAGGATGAATCTAAAAATTTTTTGTCTTTAGTGACTTCAGACTATCACCAGGGTAAATGAGATGGCTTTTTTCCCTCTTTTTTTTTTTTTTTTGAATTGTGGAGAAAATTCAGTGCTTTGCTCTAGGTATTGCTGGATGAAAAATATCAAGGTTCCAAAAGCAATCAATGAATCCTGGTCTAAATAAACATGTTTTGAGTCTCATATGCACATGTTTCCTTTCTCCTGTCTTTATTGTGTCTTGCCATACTTTCACTGAAAAGCAATTTGCAAAACCCTGAGAGAAGAAAAATAAATCTTTAGTTTAATCTTTGATTTGTAATTACTGAAATATGGACCCTTTCCTGTGATTCCTCTTGGTACCAGTGAGGTGATGTTCATCTGCATTGCTCTGATGCCATTTTTCTTCCCAGCATATTTCCAATATTGAACCTATCTTACCTTCATTCTACATTTCTGCATCTCCTCCCTTCCCCTGCCTTTTCCTTTCCCCCACAGCTCTCAGGTCTGTGGGTTTTAAATAAGGAATGCAATGTGAAAAATTCCTGGGTGAAAGTTCCATCTGGGATGCATTTGGCCCACAGATTGCATGTGAGCCTTTTGGCAAGGCTGTCTTGTTCTTTTACTGAAAGCAGAGGCTCGAACTCAGCCTGCGCAGCGCAGCCCCGGGGGACTGCAGAGAGGTTGTGTCATGCTGGCTAATCCTGATGATGAGAATGGATTGAATGGAGAGAGGAAGTGGATGCCCTTTTCTTTTTCTGCTTATTATTTACCATGTCAATTAGTTGTAAAAAAAGTCCAAAACCCCAAAACAACACAGAAAAACCCACAGCTGAAAAAAAAGCCCCAGTGCAACAGAGGAGCTGTGCATGGTTTTGGTGTGGAAGCATCACAGAATCATAGAATATCCTGATTGTGATAAGTGATGGGAAATAGTTCTACATCCTGCCATGCCTCGGGGGTATAGCATCCATACCATATTGCTATCTGTGTATCTTGAAAAAATCCTGCTCCACTTTCAACTGAGTAATCAAAAGAGGATTTTTTCATCTTTTTTTTTCAAAGTGCAGCAGTCAAAAGGAAACCTCTTATCTATTTGAGAATTCAATATAACTTTGGAAACAAAAGAAAATGAAATCAGCAACCGTAGGTCTCAAAGCAACACTGATTTTAATAATGTAAACTTCCTTCTCTAATGAGTAATAAGCAGTTCCATCTTTCACGGCCTTTTAAAATTGCTTTTAGTAAGGGGCTGGATTGTTTTAATCCTTTTCAGTATGTAAAGCCCCAGATATTTCAATCCCTTAGGGCCTCAGTATTTCCTAGCTCCCTTCCTTTGAAAAGGCAGAGGAAAACAGCTTTCAGAAACTGACAGAATCTGTGACTGATAAAATTTAGGTTTGTTTTTTTTTGTTTTTTTTTTTTTTTTTATCCTGAAAGTGACCCAAAAGTGTCAGTTAAGAAAAAGATCTCTGGCACCCCATCCTGTGGATTAGTAGAGAACAGGCATATCATCTAGGTACAGTAGTTCTTTGTACTCTGACCTACTTGTTTCTGTTCTGGTTTGTTCCTTCTTGAAAGGTTATTTGGAAGAGATGCAGCAGAATTTGCTCCATAAACAGCTAAAGCAGTATCACCTGCCCCAGGAAGGGTTTCCTTTTGAAACGGGCCCTGGCACAATGGGGTTGCCAACACCTAAAACGTTCTGCTCTGCTGCATAATCAGAATGAAAACTCAACAAATATGTTAAAATAGTTTTTTTCTGGAGGATGCTTTTCCCAAGGAAGGGTTAAGAGAGCTTTTTCTGAGATCAGGCTGGTATTTGTGGGGTGTGGTACTGAATTCTCCTCAATCACACGATTTTTACATGGTCAGCAATTCATTGTCACTGTTGTCCTGTCTCCACCAGCACTGCTGTTGTGCTCTGTGCGTGCCTAGCAGTTAACTGAGCTGTGTTTTCTTTTTCCTTAGATATTTCCAGAAAGTGCCTCGAGGAAGCTTCCTTATGTAGAAAAACCCCACAAGAAACACAGCGTGCGCTTCCTGGCAGCTTGTGAAGCAAAGCTGGCACAATGGCAGAAAACAAGGACAGCAGTGCGAAAAGCGCAGATGTGAGGCCCAAAAGCAGCCGGAGCAGGAGTGCAGACAGAAAGGATGGGTATGTCTGGAGTGGGAAGAAGCTCTCCTGGTCCAAGAAAAGCGAGCATTGTCCTGATGCCGAACCAGCAAGTGCTGCAGGAAGGTCGGGGACTAATTTAAGGAGCCAAGAGAGGAAATACAGCTGCTCGTCCATCGAGCTGGATCTAGACCGGTCCTGTGGCCACAGGTTTTTGGGCCGGTCTCTCAAACAGAAGCTGCAGGATGCTGTGGGTCAGTGCTTTCCCATAAAGAACTGCAGCAGCCGGCACGCCTCGGGACTGCCATCCAAAAGGAAGATCCATATCAGTGAGCTGATGCTGGATAAGTGTCCTTTCCCTCCGCGCTCAGAGCTGGCTTTCCGGTGGCACTTGATCAAAAGGCACACGGCCCCTATAAGTCCAAAGGCAGAAGAATGGATAATTGCTGATTTATCCCAGCACGAGGAAAGGGAGGATCAGCTGCGAGACGAGGAGATTGCCAATGGGGGGATGGACTCTCCCTCCCAGTCCTGTGACTTCACTGACAGCAGTTCCTGCCGGGGTGACCCGAGGCCTGAGCTGATGACAGGTAAGGTGGCAAGGAGCAGTAGGGATGAGAGCGACATGGACTCCGATGATGAAGTCATAACTCTGTGCACAAGTTCTCGAAAACGAAACAAGCCCAAGTGGGAAACGGATGACGAGCTGCTACGGATGGAAACGCCCCCGAAATACCACACCCAGATTGATTATGTCCACTGCCTAGTGCCAGACCTCCTCCAGATCAATAACAATCCCTGCTACTGGGGAGTCATGGATAAATACGCAGCTGAGGCGCTGCTGGAAGGGAAGCCAGAGGGAACGTTTCTGTTGAGAGACTCTGCCCAGGAGGACTATTTGTTTTCCGTGAGCTTCAGGCGCTACAGTCGCTCCCTCCACGCCCGGATAGAGCAGTGGAATCACAACTTCAGCTTCGATGCCCATGATCCCTGTGTCTTCCATTCTCCTGACATCACGGGACTCCTAGAACACTACAAAGATCCAAGTTCCTGTATGTTCTTTGAACCACTTTTATCCACTCCCCTGAACAGGACCTTTCCCTTCTCTCTCCAGCATATATGTAGAACAGTCATTTGCAACTGTACAACTTATGATGGTATCGATGCACTTCCCATTCCTCCCTCGGTGAAGCTGTATCTGAAGGAATATCATTATAAGTCAAAAGTTAGAGTGCTCAGGATTGATGTACCAGAGCAGCAAAGCTAGAAAATATTTTTGTGAAAGAAATTTTCTCCAAACAGACAATAGTATGTTCAATCTCTTTTCCTTCTAGGTTTTTTTTTAAATAGCGACTTGATTATTTTTTTCTTTTTCTGCATATTATTTACCACCCAAACTAGTCTCTGTTTAAATGTACTTTTGAGTCTTCACAGCTCTCTTTTTTAGAAATTATGTTCATTGTGGGCTTTTGGTACTGTCCCTAGGCTAGAGTTTTATGGAATTCCAGGTAGGCTTTCTGGTATTTCTATAGATGGATAGTCATTAGATCTAAAACCCCCTGAAAACCAGTTTTGAACTTGATCTGTCTTTTCTATTGTAGTTGACACGTGTTGCTGACATGATTGAAATAATGCACTGTTAACTAAAGATTGACTCATCTGTATTTTCTGCATTTCTTTTAAAATGAGTGCTCTAGCCTCTGTGTGTGTGTGTGTCTGTCCATCCCTATCCACTGCAGTAAATTCGTCAGTCTATTTCTAACATTACTATTCCAAGCAAAATGAAGTTTGAAAGAGGATATGATCTTTCTATAAATATATCAGGGGACTAAATACCAGGGAGAGGAAAAACAATTCAAGTTAAGGACAACACTCAGTGCAGGAACAAACATGTATAAACTGGTCCTGAAAAGGTTTTGGTTGGAGAGGAGGAAGACTCATCGTCGTCAGAGCAGCAGGGTTCTGGAAGAGCTTTTCATTTTGTATAATAGCAGTAAAAAGCAAACTGCTCATAAACTGGGATTTGATCAGTGTCTGGAAGAGATAATCATGTAGTTACTTATGATAGATGGGGCTTGGACTTGGGAACTCTGTTTCACTGTTGCATTATATGAAATACCCAGGTTTTGCAGTAGGAGCTGCCGCTGCTTAAATGATAAAGCACAGGGTGGGAGGGAGGGAAGGAAGATATTTCCTTTAAAATCTGCATATTTAACCATCTGATTCTGCATGGTTGAGCCTGAGGTGATGCTGAATAACTTTCCTACTTTGTTAGTAGGGGGCTTGTTTTTTTTTAATAAGTATAGTTTAAAAAGAAAACAAGTCTGCTGGTTTTTCTTGCAATGTGAAGCATTCGGTCGAATGGCTTCCTGCCAAATTCCATGTACGGGAAAACCATGCATGGATAATGCTCCTAAAAGCATTACTTACATTTCATGGATAGGCAGATCTGCTGCTGAGTTGTTGGTGGAATCCCACGAGACTCAGTGGATGTGGGTTCAGGCAGGAAACTCCAGGCTGGCCTCAGGGTGCAGCTGCAGGAGGTGCAGCAGAGACCTGCAGTTCTGATCCCTGTTCGTGCATTATCTCCTCTCCCAAACTGGGCCCGGAACTCCTCTGCCAAAAGAATGTGAGATGGTGTAATTGTAACTCCAACAACCACATTGTCTCCTCTCCTTGGACTACAGGGAGCCTTTGTATCCTCTCAAAATGCTTTTGAAACTGAGCCCCACGCCTGCCGAATTACAAATGTGTTTAATTTCATGCATGTGAAGGTTCCTATCAAAAAATCAGCAATGACCTGTGGGTGAGGTTATCACTGAATGGTTGGGGTTGGAAGAGAGCTCTGGAGAGGATCTCATCCAAGTCCCTTGCTCAAGCATAGGATCACATCCAGGTGGGTTTTGGACATCTTCAGAGTAGGAGACTCCACAACCTCTCTGCACAGCCTGTTCTAGGCCTCCATCACCTGCACAGTAAAGAGGTTTTTCCTCATATTCAGATGGAACTTCCTGTGTTTCAGTTTGTGCCTGTTGCTCCTTGTCCTGTCTCAGGGCACCACTGGAAAGAGTCTGTTCCCATCCTCCTGACACCTGTCCTTAAGGTATTTGTATGGATTGATTGGTTCCCCTCTCAGCTGTCACTTCTCCAGAGCTGATGCCCAGCTCCCTCAGCCTTTCCTCACAGGAGAGATGCTCCAGTCCCCTCAGCACCTTCACAGCCCCTCCACTGGCCCACTCCAGCAATTCCTTGCATTTCTTGTACTAAGCAGCCCAGAACTGGGCACAGCAGTCCCAGCTGAGCCCTCACCAGGGCTGAGGAGAGGGGCAGGATCACCTCCCTCGACGTGCTGGCCACACTTTCCCTCATGCAGCCCAGGATTCCATTGGCCTCCTTGGCCACAAGGACACAGTGCTGGCTCACCCCAGATCCTTCTCCACCGTGCTGCTTTCCAGCAGCTCAGCCCCCAGCCTGGGCTGGTGCATGGGGTCATTCTTCCCAGGATAGGGGCACCCTGCTTGAACTTCCTTGGGTTCCTCCCTGCCCATCTCTCCAGCCTGTTCCAGGTCTGGCTGAGTGTCAGCACAGCCTGTTGTGTGTCAGCCTCTCCTCCCAGTTCTGTATCACCAGCAAACCTGCTGAGGGAACACTCTGTCCCTTCATCCAGGGTGGTGAATAAGCTGAACAAGACTGGACCCATCACTGATCCCTTGGGAATCTGTGTGCAGGCAAGGAGCAGTAGAACACAGTGCTGTGGAGTCTGGCTCCAAGATTGTAGACTCAGACTAAGCAATACTTCTGTTTGGATCTTTTCATTTCACCTGGTAGAGAATCCTATAGATTTGTGGACATCAAATCCATCCTGCAAGGTGGCTGCTCAGGAATTACCAAGGGAGCTTTGCCATGCAGCTCCAGCAGGACCTGCCACCCTGCCCTTACCCCCAACCTGAGCAGATAAAGCCCTTTCCACTGAGCTGCTGCCACTGTGATGATGTAAACAGATTTCCAGGGACATCTGCCTAGAGACCAGCCCGTTTGTTTTCACTGGGTTTTAAATAGGTTTGGAACCAAAGTCTCCAGGGAGAAAATGCTAACACATCAATCCATGGCATCGCTCATGGATGAACGCGCTCCAGGACGAATTCTCAGCTGCTATAAATCAGCGTGGCTTTATTGATACACTTACAGTGGCTTATCCCAGCTGAGATCTTCCTTCCTCCATATCCAAATGGAATTGTGGGACTGATGGCAGAAAAATCACCCTGTTTTTTTCTGTAATTTTTATCTTGTGCTGCTTCCATTCATTGCCTTTTGCATAAACTCTATGTTATCAAGGGCAGCTTTATATTGCTAAGTCTATTTTACCCTGTCACTGCCATTTTCCAGATGCAATGTAGGGATCATCATTGCTCTGCCCTTGTCCACTGTGCCCATCACAGTGGGATGGTGGGCTGGGATTTGGGTGGCTGCAGTAGGAAGGAAGAGCTTCTGGTTCAAGATCTGGAGTGACGTCAGAGATATTTGCAGTCTGCTTGATTAAAATTCTCTTTCAGAAGCTCCTAATTAAGGCAAAAAGCTCATAATTTTAGATAGGGATTAGCATTATTTTTATGGCAGGACCACAAAAATTAGATTTTGACTGAAAGTTGTGCTTCAGAAGTTAGTGAAGGCCATGGACATTTTCAAATCAGCAAAGATTTTGTCCCTTCGAAATGAAAGGCCAGGAGAGAACCTTTTTTGGGGTATCATTCCCCAACACGTGTTTCAGTGTCATTCTGGATTCAGCCTACATTGTTTTGACATGAGCTGATGCATCACTTACCCCAAAAACATCTTGAGTACTCCAAAATTGGGACACCTATATAATACAGCAGTTGGGGGAAGAAGGTGTGGCACATAAAAGTAGTGCCTTTGGACTGTGGGGCAGTTAATTGCATTAGTTTAGAGAAATCATATGTGGAAAGTATTGATAAATGGGATTTTGTGAAAGTTCCCAGTATTTTTTCCTGATTTTTGTCCAGCTCTGTGACATTTGTCCCTAATGACACTGAGTTGTGTCACACATGCAGTCCGTGCAAGCTCCATGCCACGAACTGTACACGTTTTATGAAACAGAAGAACTCAAAAGGTCTATTTTGTTTAAACCCATTTACCTTTTTTTCTTCTCTTCTTTCCCTCTCTGTTTTAAATAAACCTGGTAGGACTGGTTTTACAATATGCCAAGAATTGTCACCCTAAAGTTTTCCTCCCACTGCTGTCATTATCAGCCCTGTCAGTGCTGCTCATTCCAGTACCACCTTAGAACACCTTGGCCCAAAGACAAGCAAGTCTTGAGTTCACTTTTGAAACCCTCTTATAAATTAGCCTCAAAAATAGGGTAAGCACTTCTATTTTCTAGAATCACAGAATCCCAAACTGGTTTGGGTTGGAAGGGACCTTATAGATCATGCAGTTCCACCCCCTGCCGTGGGCAGAGACACCTTCCACTACCCCAGATTGCTCCAAGCTCTATCCAACCTGGCCTTGAACACTTCCCTGGATGAGGAGTCCACAGCCTCTCTTCTCAGCCCAAATCCTGCCAAGAAAGAAATCCCCCATTCTTCAGGATGAAGATTTAAAGTGGAACAAGGGAAGGTGCAGAGATGTGCCCAAATCCATGTGTTCAAGATTATGCAGCAGGGCAGTGGATGAGCAAAGTCATAAATCCAGAGGTGACTCTGGTCACAGCTCCCCTGTTTGGGGGCACCCAACCAGCTTTGCATCAGGAATTGTGTCTGCAAGATGTGCTTTGAATTGTTTTGAAGGTTGTCCCACAGCAGCACAGTGGAAACAGAGTGTATTGAATTGGTGTGAACAGCTTCTGGTTAAAAAAGATCTGATTTTCCTAAATTATTTTGATATAAGAGGAAGGGAAATGGTCAGGCTCTTGATGCATGCTGGGCAAACAAGTTATTTTTATGGGATGGTTTAGAAAAAAATTAAACACTCTTTCCATTAATTGTGTCCTCTGGAGTTTGCTTTTGCCTGGAATGACTTTTTGCAGGTCTGTAACAATGTCACTCGTTGTCCCGGGGCCATCGATACAGAGCAACTTCAGCTCCAGCAGAATCATTGATGGGTTTGGGGTAGTTTGTGTGTCTGATAATTGGGAATACACATTTCTTCTCCATTTTCCAATTCTAGCATTTGTCCTGATGAAATCCAGGGTGTATTTGGAGCAGGATATGTATATCTATAGCAGCACATCCAATTTCAAAAAACAAACAAACAAACAAACAAACAAAAAAACCCCCAACAAATTATCATGATTTAAACGCTTTCCTTTTAAAGATGCTGGTAGGCTTCCAGTATAAAGAAGAAATCCTTGTATGATGCAGTCATACAGGGCCTTACTATAAAATTGACATGCTCTTAAATAATTAAAGACGGGGATACTTTAATTTTGAAAAAGGATGCTGAAGGAAGGAGGTTAAAGGAAGCTTTTAGTCAGATCCAAGGTTAGATTTATTGATCTAGTGATCAATCCTTTTTTCTTTCCTGAATTTAAAGCTAATGGGAGACTGTGGTCAGAGATGAGTGGCTTTTAGTTAAGGTTTTTGACTCTTATAAATAATACAACAAATGTCCTAGTAAGTAATAAGAAATAAGATACTCGCTCATTCTTTTTAAATAGAACAAACGTGGCAAACAAGACTCAGCTGTAATTTTTGAAGTCATTTATTAGACAAATTGCTCTTCTCTACTTCTTTTACAAGAGAGACATAAACCATTATATTATTTATTCATGAATCATAGCCATTAAGATGATAAATCAAATTATCAGCTTCCTGTCTCTCTTCAGTTTTAATCATTTTTTATAGTTCATGCACTATAAAGACAGCTTCCTTCCTATGAAACAAGAGACCTTCAGAGACCTTTTTATTGTAAACGTACATTTCCTTCCCATTTTTAAGTATATCCCAGTGATTTTCCCTGTCAATTTTATCTGCAATAAAAATCCAATAAGGAACTTGTTCATTGATTCAATATAGCAAAGTTACCCATGAAGTAAGTGATTTTGGTTAACCTCTGAAACAATGGAGCACTGGAAAATGCAGTTGGAGGACTTGTTTTTTCTGCCACCCCTAGATGTGCATGGTGCCATCATATATTTAATAGAGAGAAATATTTAATTTTAAACACAAGACCCTTCACAAAGGGTTTAATATGATCTCTGCAGTAGTATCACTTTTAAAATGCATTCAAGCTCCCTTTTTTTCTGCTCTAGTCGCACAGCCTCTGCCCGGGAGGTGGGAGAGCTGAGGCTGCTGTGTGTGAGCTGAGATGGTTTCACACATCCTCCCTTCCCTCGCGTTCCGCCCGCTCTGTCTGGCCCCGCATCCCGGCGAGCTGCACGTGACGCGGCGTGGGTGGAGAGGTGTCCATTCAGAAGGAAATGCACATTGATTTCCATTCCCAGCAGCACTGGCAGCCAGCTGGTTTTAAACTTGATCATCCTCGCTAAAGGATGCTCCTTGCTCAGGAAGCACCGATGAGGTCCGAGGTACCCAGGGTGAAAGAGGAGCCTCTGCATCACTACAGTGTAAAAATCAATACTTGTTTACTCAACTCTATGAATAATAGAGTTTTGTACGTAAATATATAATTTATGCATCTAAAATCTATAGCGTGGGGCTGGCGGGAGGTGCAATAACTTCCCTGTATCCCTTTTAAAAATCCCCTGGGCGTCTGGGTGATGTGTTATCTGGACAAAACACATCCTCAGCCCAGCCTCCCCACGGGCAGGTCATTGCAAACATCTTCCTGTGGGGATCCTTCAGGAATGACTGCCAAGTGCCCCACGGATGGCCTTGTGTGGGCATCCCAGATATTTTATTGCTGTGGAGAATCCCTAGAACAGTGGGGGTTTGGGACCAGTCTGGGGGATGCCTGCAGCAAGCACAGCTCCCGTGGCTGCCACAATGTGCTCCGAGGGCTGGAGCAGCTCTCCTGTGAGGAAAGGCTGAGAGAATTGGAATTGTTCAGCTTGGAAAAGAGAAGGTTTCAGGGTGACCTAATTGCAGCCTTCCAGGACCTGACAGGAGCCTACAAGAAACATGAGAGGAACTTTTCACAAGAGCACAGAGTGACAGGGCAAGGGGGAATGGATTCAAACTGACAGAGAGTAGGTTTGGATGAGATATTAGGATGAAATTCTTCCCTTTAAAGGTGGTGAGGCCCTGGCACAGGGTACCCAGAGCAGCTGTGGCTGCCCCATCCCTGGCAGTGTCCAAGGCCAGGTTGGACAGGGTTTGGAGCAGCCTGGGATAGTGGAAGGTGTCCCTGCCATGGCAGGGGGTGGAATGTTATGGTCTTTAAGGTCCCTTCCAGCCCCAACCACTCCATGGTCCTGTGAAGAATATTCCCACAACATAATTGCCATCACTTCCCAGGAAGGATGTCTGGCCTGTGTAGAGGGCCAAAGCCAGAGTCCCTCTGCTAAAGCTGGGCCTTGGGAATATGGATCCCTCTTCCCTGTCCTCTTGTTATTCCTGTGGCTCTTGCACATCAAAATGATGCAGCAGGAAAAACACTGGGCCCGTGTTACGTCCTAAAATCCAACATTGCTGGGAAGTGCCAACCCACAGATTTGAATCCAGATTGAAGGTAGGAGATCGTTTGGCTATCTAGAAGCTCTTCCATCTTATTTTCCTTAATTTTATTTTTAATTCACTGGGGGGAAAAAGTCTTAGTTATTTCTTAAGTCTGATGTTGAGCCAGTAGCTCAAAGCATCTCTTGAGTTTGTTTCAGATGAGCAGGTTCACTGCCAGACCTTTTATTTTTAATATGTGTCAGTTGGACTAGACCACAGTCCATGGCTTGTGCTAACATGGGATTTTTTTTGTTCAAGAAAAGGCTGGGTTTGTCCTTCCAAGCAGTTACACAATTGTATTTCTAGGTCAGGTCTTTATGTGTAGCCAAATGAAGTTTCAAATTGGACAAAACACCTAGTAAGGGTCTTGATGCTTGATGCTGTTATGATTAGAAAGTTGTCTGATCAAATTTTGTTTCCAATTAAAAAAAATTGAATTAGCTTTCAGATTGAGACTTTCACTGTTATTTTTAGTCTACAACTAATGAAGCCCTGAAAATAGAGTGTATAATGAAAATACAGTGATTGGTTCTGCTGGGATGGTTGAGAAAATACATTAGCAGATCAGAACGGGTAATAAATCTTCCGTCACAACCTTCCTCATTAAACTAGATAATTTGAAATTGCCTCTGGTGTATTAAACAGTTCATTATTTTGAGGGGAGCAACACACAAGACAAAAGAGTTGTGTTCTTTTAATTGATATCCAAAGCCCGAAAAAGGAAAAAAAAAAAAAATTAAGCAACTTTAGTCAAGAATAATCAATCTGAGCACTGGCTGTGTTATTAGGAGCCATCCAAAACTTCTCATCCTCTGAGTCAGGGGAAGGAGGAAAGGACTTTATGAACACTGGGACAGTGAAAAGGGAGTAACTCTATTAAATATGACATTTGCACTGTTGCAAAGTGAGGTAATTTCAGGTTTGTGGCTATTTTTTGGATGGTTTTAGCATATTAGAAATTAATCCACCCACACACCCCCAAACTTAATTTCTTTATCAGCATTGTAGTATTATTCCAGAAGCCTCACATGCAACAAACACACAAAGGGTGCTGTCAGCCTGAGGGAAGGGTGTCTGCAGGAGCAGGAAGGATAACCAGACTGGGATAAAGAGGAGCAAGAGAGGGGAACTGGGTTAACAGCTGGAGCAAGGCAAAAAGCCAGGGCTGGGGTGCAGCAGAGCCTCTTCTCTGTGGGGCTGGCTATGACCTCGCAGCAGGGGGAATGGGAACCCCCCACCCTGGTGGTTTTTTGACATCTTTGACCTGGCAAGCTGGAAGCTGAGGACAAGCTGAAGGCTGGTTTTGTCCCTCTCTTCCCAGCAGAACCTCTGGCATCAGACTGGGAGCTGCCTGAGATGTCGGCGCCGCCAAGGTACCGCAGGGCTGGCCACGGGGACATCCTGTCATTTCTGCACTCCTGTCATTTTTATACTCTCCGAGACAAATTGTATCCCAGTGTGATGCTGCTGGATCTGCTGTCCTTGTACACCAGGAATCTGGGTCCTGTGCCCAAGGAGAGGGCACATGTGAAGGGGGAATAAGAGAATATTTTATTGGGGAAGATATGGCCGAGGGGGACACTGAGTGGGAAGGTGTGAGTTTGAGCACTCAGCAGATGAGGCACTTCATCATCTCACTGGAACACACACATTTATTAAGGTAAGATTAAAAAAAGTCCCCTCTTTGAGCAAAGGCCTCTTCCCAAGTCTCCCCCTCCTCCAGAGGAGTTGAAAAAAAAATCAGCTCTCCTCCCCTTTCCAGCCAGCCTTCCTCACACATGAGCAATGCCTGGTTTCTGCTGGATATTCCCTCCTGACAGGATCTTCTGCTACCACAGGTATGATCTGTTGGTACAAATTACCTGAGTGGGTGGCAGATACTTGGCTAGACAAAAGGCCAGCCAGGGAATAAAAGGATCCTTTCTTTCACAAGGAGCTGGGAGGATGCACAGAATACTTTGATATTGTGCTTCATATAATAGCAAAAGCATAAGGAAATAATCCCTTGCCTTATCTGATGTGTTCCTCTTATTGATTCCAGACAGGCAGGATTATCAAGGGGGAAAGGAAGGGGAAGAAGGAGACAGAAAGAGGAGACAGGGAAACTGAGGAACCGGAGTCACCTCTTTCCAAGGGCTTCCCAAGCTATGAGTTGTGTCCCTGCTCTGTAATCTTCTGTCCTCCTCCCCCCAGCCCGCACTCCTAATTATTTCGATACCCACACACTGTCATCAAATACAACTCCCAAAAGCTCACTTTGGAACTTTGGTTGCCAAATGTTTGGCCACGTTGGGGTGGAAGTTATTCCAGATAAATTCATTCAGCACTTTACGAGCTAAAAACGGCACATTTGTTAGTACACAAATAACATATGGCATTAGCAAATGAAATTTAATACCGTAACAGCTGAAATCACAAGTGGGTCTTATTCACCTTAACCTGAAATGCTCACTGGGAGGGAGTAAAGCAAAAAACCCATGTACACTTCCCTCCATTGCCTGCTGGCTGGAGCGCTGTCAGGAGCATCCAAAATTCCTTCTGGTACTCTAAGACACGATTTACTCTGTTTTCTCTAAAAGCAGAACACGTCCATGGCCACGCCAGGCTGGGCCAAAAGCCTATATGGATGAGTCCTCTGTACCCCACAGGGGCCACGAGTGAAGGCCCAAGGAAGAGCTCAGGCTCTTTTTCAATGTGTGCTTTGCTCATCTCAAAATAAAAATAAGCACTATTGTATGAAGTTGCTTCAAATGAAACACTGAATTCTTGCATTGGACAATGGTCTCAGGCATGTGTTGGGATTCTTGGGGCTGTCCTGCACAGGGCCAGGACTTGGACTCAGTGATCCTTTTGTGTCTCTCTGGGCTCAGGATATTCTTCGATTCCATGATTCTGCATTTATGGACTAAATGTTATAAAGAGTCTGAATTTCTGTCAGTAGGGAGAGTCATTGCAAACAACTGACTGGAAATCAGTGAGGGAATGAGAGTGGATCTCCAGAAAAGTGCACTTAATTAATTTGCTAATTACAGCTCGTTTTTAACTATGAAAATACATTGTAGCACACGTGTAATGTATACATTGCCTAAAAGAAAATTCCTAGCAGTTGCAGACCTAACCTCGGTGAAATCTTTGCTGAGAGAAAGAGTCCTTTCATTTTTTACTGCACTTCAGCATAATGGTTTCGCTGGAGTCTTATCCTGCAATCCTTGCTCCTACCTACGTGTTCTTCAGAAACAATGTGTGCGATTAGGAACTATTAAGTTTAAAGAGCACTGCTCTGGTTGTTTTTACCTCCTGTTACTTCATTAAACCCGTGGTTCAACCTGGGGGGAGGACTCCTGTTTGGGGAGTTGGTCCTCTCTGCTATTTTGGCAGCATATCTTCTTGTTTTCCCAGAATGTGTTCAGCCGAAGTAGCGCTGAGGGAAGGGAGGAGTGTGACACGGTCCCGAACAAGACTGGTTTTCTCAGGTCACCAGCCGGCCCGGGCGCTGAGAATATCACCGAGGAAGTGTTATTCACTTCATTTGTGTTGCAATAGGCGCTCGGTGCTGCAGACCTCGAAACCAAACCAAGGAGATGCTCCACGTCGCGAAGAAATTCCGAGTGGGAAACAAGAGATGGCTCCAGGAGCCGTGGTGGAGGCGGGCGGGCTCTGCAGCGTTAACCACGGCCGGGGCTGCAGTCACGGCGTGGGGAATCAAAGGACGGGAATTTCCCAGAGGAGGAGGAGGAGGAGGAGGAGGAGGAAAACGAGCTCCTGCCAAGCGGAGCAAAGGCAACGAGGGATCTGGGAAAGCAGGCAGTGGGGAGCGGAGTTTGCTGGAGGCACTTTTTAAGTGCCCGTTCTGCTGAAGTGCGTCCAGCACAGCCCTGGGGAGCACGGAAATAACAAGGCAATTACGTCCTCAGGTCCCTGCGATGCTGTTAGAGCTCAGCCCGGGATGTTTTGCCGCGCACTTTATCACAACAGTCAGTCCCTTTGCTTTCTAAACGGCCGTAGAGAGGCGTATTCCCGCTAATTAATTAGGATGCCTTCGCCCCTGGCGGGGGGAAAGAGCTTACGGTGGGGATTTGGAATCTGTTTCTTCAGACAATAATGCAAACATTCACGGGAGGAGGAGTGCTGGCCCCCAGGCAGGGAGAGCTGAGGTAAGGGATGATGCTCACTCACAGCCTGGGGCTGTAAGGCTCTGCTCCGGCGGGGGAAGAGCAGCCTGGCTGCTGGCAAGGCTCGGGATGAATCCTAGATGTAGGATTCCATGAAAAAAAAAAAAAAAAAAAAAAAAAAAAAAATCCAGTGCTGAGCTGACATTATTTCGCTCTGCTTCAACGAGAACTCCCCAGCGTATGCCTGCACAAAGGCAAACCTGCCACTCAAACTCAGCAGGGTTGAGACCTTCTCGTCTCAAACCTCATCCAAAAAGCCCTGAAATCAGCGAGGAAGCTTGGAAATGAAGTTTGGATCAGGCTCATTCCCAACCTTCCGTTATCTCACTTGCAATTTATCACTGAAATGGCTGTAATTCTCCCCAGGGAGAATTTCTAGTATTTAAACAGCTACTACCCTGCATAATTTCTTCCTGTTTTCATAAGAGAAAGAAGAACTGAGAACATTATGCTAAATGCCACAAGAGTCCAAAGAATAGAGATTTTCATGGAATTTTCTGAATTTATTATCATTGTGAGAGATGTGGCTGGAAACAAGCCCAAGGTTAAAAAGTTCAAATTATTGTTTTCTTTTTTTTTTTTTTAATGACTCTGGAAATGATCTTGACTTCAGTAATTCTAGCTCTATCTGCACTTTAAAGAATCTCTTTTAGGCAGATATTAAAAATATATAAGTCTCATTTATTTATAGGACTCCTTCATAGTTGGGCGACTATTGACTTGACAAATCCATTTGACCAAAAATGTGACTAAGAAGTGTATTTGTGGTTTGTTTATTAGTTGAGAAGTCCGTCCCGGGCTAATCTGTTTTCTGGCTGTACTCTTCCAGCAGGCTGATGGAAAAATAAGACCCAAAGAAGGAAGCGGGATTCTTAACAGTGATCATGAAAACTGCTTTATTCTCAGGGCATTTTTGCATGGCATTAGCAACTAAAAGGCACCACTTCAGCCTGGCACTTAAGCTATTTGCTTAATCAGGGCCTGAAAGCTGAGGAGAAGGAGGAGGAATAGCATGGGTGTTATTCCCACAGAATTTCTTGGAGCATTAAATGGCTACTAGCTGATGGGACAAGATTTAACTGTATGAAGTAACAGTGGGTGAAATTCGGGTTCTTTTGATGAGGTAGCCCAAAACTGGCAAAGAAATTGCGGCCATCAATCAAATCCCTGCCCCGAGCGAGGAGGGTAGAGGTAAGATACAAAACTCAGTTCTGGAATGGAATAAACTCTCTTAGCTGCACCAGGTGCTTGGTAAATGCCCACCCCAGTTTAGCGAAGAAATGTTGGGGAAAAAATCTCCCACCCTGAAAGATTCCTAAAACTACTGAAACGACCAGAAGAACATCAGGAAACCAGAGAATGCAGCTCAGCCCACGCTGCCACACGCCCCCACCCCCGGATCAGCTCTAGATGTAACACTTTGCACAGAGTGTTTTTTACTCAATACTCTTGTCGATAATTCATCACATGCCCTTCAGCAGCACCTTTGTCACATCAATGCCTTAGAGATCTTTCACGAGCTCAAACGGTCCTTCCGTGCCTCATTCCCCGCATTACTACAAGCCATTTGCCTGTAAATGTGTTCTTTGGCACCCATCAGTGGATCATTGACCTTGCCAGTATGGCCACGCCATCAATACCCATTTGAACCAGAAAGAACAACTTGGTATCGAGCATTTCATGTCATGTACAAAACCCTAGAATCATTTAGGTCGGAAAAGACCTCTAAGATCATCGAGTCCAGCTATTACCCCACCACTGCCATATTCACCACTAAACCATGTCCCCAGGGCTTGTGGCAGTGGCTGTGCTAAACCAGAGACCTCAAAGGCCCTCAGAGGTTTGCAGAGAAAAGTGCCCGAGCACAGAAGCCTCACAGTGAGCAAACGGATCCCAACACAGAAAGATAAAAACGAGGCACAACGATACAGCCACAACCGGTGTCACGGGGAAGTGATGAAAAATGGAGTGATCGAGATTTTAGCAATCCAGGCACATCCTTCCTGCTGGGAGCTGCTCACAGGATAGCAGGGATCACCAGCAGCCATCCCATGGCACAAATGACACTGTCCCACAGCCTTGCCTTGCGTGGGTCTCCCATGGCTGCTGCTGCAGATGTAACCCCAGAGTGCCAAATGTCAGGGGCCTGGAGGTTTGGCAAGGGGAGGATCACTCCACATTCCTTGTCTTTCTCCTTTTCCTGAGGACCTGGTGTTGCCCACAGTCATAAGGCCAGCTGGACCTCTGGGCTGTCCCACTGTGACTATTCTAAAATCCCTCCCCCAGGGATGTGTGAATGTGCCTGTGTGTTTGTATCTGTCAGAGCATCTGGATTACGGGGAAAATCAACTCTGCCCTCACTGCCAGGGCAAAGCTTCCACAGCCAGTTCAGTTACTCCTTACCTCCTCCTCCTCCTCCCTCTCCAAAAAAAAAAAAAAAAAAAAAGAGTTTTGTTTACAATTGCAACATCAGAGTGAAATAAAACAAGGGGTACTTTTATCTTCTTTTCAAGGTTTCGGATAAAGAAATTTTCCAGCTTTTTCTCCACAGCACTGAGCCCTTGAAAACATGATCCTTCAGAGAACGAAGGGCCATAATTCTATATTATCATCTGCCTGTTGGAGCCATGGCTGTCAGCCAGACAGCAAATGTCACACAACTCATTGAGAGGCTGCGAGGATTGCAACACCATGCTGGGAGCCACGCTCTGGGACTGGCCATGTGGAGCAAAGGGGAAGGGCAAGAAGGGATCAGGAGGAGGAATCAGAAGGAATTTTGGATATCAGAAGGAATTCCTCCATGGTTAACACTGGAAAGGGCTGCCCAGGGAGGTGATGAAGTCATCGTCTCTCAAGGTGTTCAAAGAATGACTGGACGGGGCACTCAGTGCTCTTGTCTGGTAGCGACAGGGTGGTGACAGTCACAGGTTGGACTCAATGACCTTGGAGATCCCTTCCAACCTAAATGATTCTGTGGTTGCATGACAGAGAGCAGTGACAAAGGTTTGGAACCCTCCAGGAAATTGTGGTTCTCAATCTGGGGGTGAGGAGAAGGTGAGCACCTCTCTGAGAGGACAGATGATGGGGTAGGTTCCATTGCTGTCACCCACAGAGGAATTTCCTACTTCTTATTCACTAAAAAGAAAAAATAAAAAGTGAAGAGAGCTCTGTTTTCTGCTGCCAGACATAATCACTAACTCCAAAACCTGAAAACAAACTCATACAGTAACTTGACACATGATCAAGGCCTTACATATCCACCACTGTGGGAAGAAAATGTACCCAAAAAATTCACTCGTTGTCACAGAAAGCTCATGTGCTAGTACCAAAGTGACTGTCGGAGTGCCTTTAATGACAGTTCACCTGCTCATAATTTCACAACAAGCAGACAGCTACGCTTCCTTTCCAGTTCAATCCAGTTTATCTCCTCTCCTCAATAGGGTGAATTTGCCATCCCCATGCACTTTGAACCAGTTTTATGATTTTATCTTCATGGCAACAAGCCTCTGCTTTGAGGAAGAGCACTTATTAACTAGAGACAGCATCGTTTTCAAAGTGATTTATTTTATGAGAGTTTTGAAATAAATGATCAGTCAGTGATTGGCCATAGGGGAAAAGCATATAAAAGCTTACCACATGCACTGAACATACCATCTGGTATCCTTTAAAATCTAGCTTCAGGGTGGCTCAGCTAATTCTTCAGAGTGCTTGATGTTCATAGAGCACACTGAGGCATGAATTGAAAAGCGAGTGACATCGCCCTGTAAGAATCAACACTGGAACTAAAGATTAATATCTTATATCTCACTGTTCCAGCCCAACAGCAAGAGACTGGCATTTTCTTAATGAAAGCTGATGTTACATTTCAGAATTTTAAACTTGATTAAAAAAAAAAAAACAAAAAACAAAAAACCTTTTTTTTTCCTGAGTTGGATAGCAAAGTGATGCCTCCACTGTGTGCTGTTCCTCCTGACTGGCTGATGTAAAAGGGAGGTACAACAAAGATATTGTTATTGTTCCTTTGCATTTACTGTTCACGGCATGAACAGCCCTCCGGGTGTGATAAAGTTCCCCTGCCTCTGACGCCTGTCACAACTCAAGATCTGTGCTATTGTCCCTGAAAAGTACTGAATCAGACAATTTAAGTATTGTCTGTTGGTCTTTTACCCCAAAACAAAGGCTGAGGCAGGCAATTATGCCCAATTTTGTCACTGAAAGACAAGAGAGATGCTGAAACCGGAGTGAGTTCAGCAGGGGCCACTGGCACAGTTGGGGGCCAGAGCATGAAGAAAGGCTGTGGAAATTGTATTTTTGAGCTGGGAGAGAGGGTAGGAAGGAGCTCACGGCAGCCTCCAGCCATCCAGGCGGGTGGTACTGAGTGGGCAGAGGTACGTGGCAGGAGGACAAGCCACAAGTCCAGCAAGGGAAAGTCTGAGGGACGAAGGGAATAATGGCAGCACTCACAGGGGCTGTTTTTAGGGATGGAACATCCAGAGGTTGAGCAATCTCCGACTTTGGAGACACTCAGAACTCAGGCAGACAAGGTTCACAGCTATCCCTGTTTTGAGACAGAGGTTAGACCAGAGCTTCCTTCCAACCCAAATATTTACATGAAGCTGAGCTAAAAACAGAGCGGCCAACACTTGTAGCGCACAGGCAGGGTGCAGGCCCTGCAATGCAGGCCTGTGCTGAAGAACTGCCCTCACATCATTACACCAAGCAGCCTTTCTGAACAATTTAAATTCAGTTTCACCCCAACGTTTCTTTCATTACATAATTTAGTGTGCAAAGTGCAAACATCTTCCGAGAGGATGTGGCCAGGGCTCGGTGTTAGCCCTCCCCAAGACCTGTTCCTGGCACTAAGATCAATCAATTGAATGCAAATTCCACACTGGCACAGGCTGCCCACAGAAGCTGTGGCTGCCTCATTCCTGGCAGTGTTCCAGGCCAGGTTGAACAGGGCTTGGAGCAACCTGGTCTAGTGGAAGGTGTCCCATCCCATGGCATGGGCTTGGAATTAGATGACCTTTAAGGTCCCTCCCAACCCAAACCATTCTTTTTACATTCATTTTACAGCCTTCAGCAGATACACACACACAGCTGAAAAGCTGCAATTGCCCAAGGCGGGGAGAAAAAGTTGACAAATTCATCATCCTTTTCTACTTCTACACGTTGTATGATCCTAATGTGAAGCTCGGCGAGGTTGGCTGGTGAGATTATTGATTAAAAATTCTTTGGCAGTCCCAGTCTGATATTTAAAGTGAGACATCACCACTGTTGTCGGCTGCATGTTTGCTCATTAATTAGGGTTTCTAACTACCAGGTTGCTCAGGAAGAAACGTCAAGCTCTGGGGACTCCTGCTGTCACCACTGGCAGCCCAGGACACGGCAGCAGCCGCCCACAGCGCTGCCCTTTCAAGCGTGGAAAAGCAAAGGTGCCCTGAACACGGCTGGGAAGAGGATTGATTTCATTCTTATTTGCTCATTTCTCCCAAGGAGGCCACGCCGAAAGGGCTGCTCCTGCAGGAGCTCCCAGTGATCGCTGGACTCGGAAAGGCAATTGTGAAAGAGCTGTGAAGTCAGCCCAAAGTTCCCGTGGCTTTTATTTAAATTCAGAGGACAGGTTGTCATGTCCTTATGGGATGGGGTCTATAGCAAATGCCCATTTAGTTTTGGTAGTAATTACTTATGAAAATTAGTCAGTAAAAACATTGCAGTTTCATGCCTGTTACAGCTCCCACAGGATTTCAGAGTGGTTTGGGTTGGAAGGGACCTTGAAGACCATCTTGTTCCAACCCCTGCCATGGACAGGGACACTTTCCACCATCCCAGGGTGCTCCAAGCCCTGTCCAGCCTGGCCTTGGACACTTCCAGAGATCCAGGGGCAGCCACAGCTCCTCTGGGCACCCTCTGCCAGGGCCTCACCACCCTCACAGACAAGAATTCCTAATTCCCAATCTCCCATCCAGCCCTGCCCTCTGGCACTGGGAGCCATTCCCTGGGTCCTGTCCTTCCATGCCTTGTCCCCAGTCCCTCTCCAGCTCTCCTGGAGCCCCTCAGGCCCTGCAAGGGACTCTGAGCTCTCCCTGGAGGTTTCTCTTCCCCAGGTGAGCACCCCCAGCTCTCCCAGCCTGGCTCCAGCCTTTGGAGCATTCCCATGATTTCCTCTGGACTTGCTCCAGCAGCTCCACCTCCTCCTGATTTTGGGAGCCCCAGAGCTGGGCACAACACTCCAGCGGGGTCTGAGGAAACCGGAGCAGAGGGGCAGATTCCCCCCCTCTCCCTGCTGCTCACTTTCCTGGGAAGGTTTCTGGGCTGCCAGCGCCCTGCTCCTGCTCCTGCCGCTGAATTTTCCCTGTTAATTCAGAAACGGCCGAATAATGACCTTGAAAAGCACAAACAGATGCTCACTCCCAAGGGAAGGGCGCCAGCGGCCGGGTCGGCATGTGCTGGGCATCGCCCGTGCCCACGTTTCTGCTGAGTTTAACGGAATTAGCCGGGCACGGAAAGGCTCGGGATTAGTGCCATAGCTGGGAAGGGCAGGGCAGGGAACCACGCCGTGTGTCCGGGCCCCGCCACAGGGGCTGCGGACACGGAGGCACACAGGGAGAGGGCAGAGGGAAAACGCAGATTTCAGGGGTTGAAAGGTGAAAATTGGATGGTTTGGGATCACGTGAAGTGAAAATTTCGTGGTGTTTTGTGTAAGATGAGGGGAAATCCCAGCCAGTGGTCGCGGCCACAAGGCTGACAGAGCTCAGGGAGAGTTTGGACAAGGCTCTCAGGAACACGGTGGAATTGTTGGAGCTGTCGGGATTGCCTTCCGTCGCTCCTGTTGGGCGAGAAGAAAATCAGAATTGGATTTTCAGCAGTCATATAGATCCATTAGGATCAGCTGTTTGTATGATTACTAATTACACTGTTTCTATGATTGTTAATTACACTGTTAAATGCGACAGGAGTTGTGCAGCTTCTGCTGAAGTGTTTGTGCTGGCGGCTGTAGGTCTAAAGAAATCAATGCTCTTGGAGCTTTTACTGGAACCATCAATGGCAATTCACCTTGCACACAGAATTTACATTTTCATTTCTTAGTAGTTAAAGTGATTTTTTTTTTTTTTTTTTACACTATGAATATTTCGACTTTTTTTTTCCCCGCTGAAGGGACAGAAAGTAAGCTTTGCTTTGCCAGCTTCTGCTGCAGGTCTTGAACCGCAGGGCGCAGATTTTAATTCACGGACGAGGAGGGGCGACAAATCAAGGTGGAAGTTTATTTTTTTTTTGTTAAACGAGAGCGGTGGGAATGGTGGTGAAGCGCTGTTGAGGAGCCGCTCCCGGAGCCGCGGGGCCGCCAGGCCGGGTCCCCTCAGCGGAGGCGTCACGTGACCGCGGGGGCAAGGGCGGGGCCGCGCGCGCTGTCACGTGACACCACCCGCGCCGCGCAGCTCTTACAGGCGGCGGTGGGCGTGGCCTCACGGACGATGGGCGTGGTCTATGATGCAGATTTTTTGCGTGCGGTGACACGGGCGGGGCGCGGCCGCGGTTGGGCGGTGCCGGTGACGCGAGCGGCCGTAGAGGGGCGTGGCCGAGCGCGCGCCCCTCCGGTGTGGCGGGCGTGGCCGCCGTGACGCAGTTCCGGTTCCGGTGCCCGTCGCTGTGGCGGTGCAGCTGCGGCCGCCGCGTCGCTCCGGGCCTGCGCCGGCTCCCCCCGCACAGGTACCGGCACCCGGCCCCGCCGCCGGCACGGGCCCTGCGCCGCCGCGGGGAGCGCGGGAGGGCGGGGGGGGGGCTGCGGCCGCGGGGCCGCCGGGCCGCGCCTCAGACATCCCGGCGGTGGCGCCCCGCCTGCGGGGGGCGGGCGGTGCTGGTCCCCGCCGAGCACCGGGGGTCGCTCGTGGCGGGGCCTGGCGGCTCTGTAGCGGCGCTGTCTTGGCTGGGTTAAATATTTATTCGGCTTTTTTTTTTTTTTTTTTTTCTTTCGCGTTGTGCGGCCGTAGTTTATTAATGAGCACATCAATGAGCGTGGATTGCACATAAGCGACTTCAGGTTAAAGCTTCCTCTCTAAAGGCTCGGGAAAGCCGCTTTTTCAGAGTTGGTGAGAAGTTGGTTTATCAAATTTTAACGTGTTTTAAGGCAGCTGACGCACAGGGGAGGGCCAGCACCGCGTGGTGCCAGGTTTTGTTTCTGATGAAAAACTTGTTTCCAGGTGAATTCCGTGGAAAACGGTGCTGATCTGCTGGTGCTCAGCCTCGTTGCCAGGGGTGTAAGAACAAAAAGTAGCTGCTTTGTCTTTTTGAAACCAAAATGACACGCCCTGAAACTGCCCTTCCCGGGAGCTGTGCAGATCAGAGGCTGAAGGAAAAATTCGTGGTGAATATCAGGCCAGCCCTGGGAAGCATTTTGGATATTCTTGAAGCTTGAGTTCATCCAAGTGCATTTGAACAGTGCCAGTTGAAGAAAGGTGCCAGGTGTCAGGCCTGAAAAGTGTTTTTTTTCTGGGAAAGAGCCTCTGCCAAGGGGCAGAAAGGTGTCTGGGTTTGTGTGCCAGAATGGAATGGGACACGTGGGTTTGGTGTTTTTTTAGGGGGTGGCACACCAAAACCCTGCAGCAAAGCTGTCTGATAGTCACTCCTCAGAGTCAGCGTGTTTATTCCATCCAAAACAATTACAATAAATGCTTGAGAGGGGAACAGAGATGCTGTGGCTGCCCCTGGATCCCTGCAAGTGTTCCAGGCCAGGTTGGACAGGGCTTGGAGCAGCCTGGCACAGTGGAAGGTGTCCCTGCCATGGCAGGGGGTGGAATGAGATGAGCTTTAAGTCCCTTCCACCCCAAACCACTCTGGGATTCTGTGAGGTGAGGCTCTGTAGCTCTCAAGATAATTTAGAGGCAGCTCTGAAAGATGAGTTTTAATCGTTCCAGGCTGCTGGACTAACAGATCTTTGTCAGGATTGCCAGGGCTGGGTGGTGTGGGCAGGAGGGGTCTGTGGCAGGGGAGACTCTCTGCTGTGACTTTGTGTCACAGCTGGCACACCAACTGGGCTCCTTCCTGTGCTCCGTGGCCATCTGCTGGGCCTGGGGACCAGGTGAAGGGATCAGCTGCAGAACTGAATGGGCTGCTGAGGGTGAAGAGCTGGCACAGATCACAGATCCTTGTGGCTTTGTGTTTTACAGGTCCTGGAAGCTGCCAGGTCCTCTGTTTTGAAGAATTATTTTCTTTTTGGTAGTTGACAGTTTACAGCAAATGCCACCATTTGGTTGTCGGTCTTGAAGACATCTGTCCTGAAAATCTGGAAACTGACTTTTGTCATTTTTTCATTTATAACAGACAGGGGAAGGGGCAGAAATATCCCCAAACCTCTCATAGCTGCTGATGATGTAGCTGTTGGTTTAGTTTGTCAATTAACTTTATTTTCCCCATGGATAAACACCCAGGGCACACCAAATTATTTTATGGTATGTGAACACCAGGGAGGCTTTAAGGATGGGGAAGGGGCCAGAGGAGCCCACCAAGATGCTCAGAGGGCTGCAGCAGCTCTCCTGTGAGGAAAGGCTGAGAGAGCTGGGATGGGTCATCTTGGAGAAGAGAAGGATCTGGGGTGATCTAATTGTGGCCTTCCAGGACCTGAAGAGAGTCTGCAAGAAAGGTGGAGAGGGGCTGTTTAAAAGAGCATGGAGTGCCAGGGCAGGGGGGAATGGCTTCCCACTGCCAGAGGGCAGGGTTCACTGGGATATTGGGAAAGAATTCTGCCTGTGGGCGTGGGGAGGCCCTGGCACAGGGTGCCCAGAGAAGCTGTGGCTGCCCCTGGATCCCAGGAGAGTGAGCAGAAGGGAGAGGGGGGGAATTTGCCCCTCTGCTCCGGTTTCCTCAGACCCCGCTGGAGTGTTGTGCCCAGCTCTGGGGCTCCCAAAATCAGGAGGAGGTGGAGCTGCTGGAGCAAGTCCAGAGGAAATCATGGAGATGCTCCAAGGGCTGGAGCCAGGCTGGGAGAGCTGGGGGTGCTCACCTGGAGAGGAGAAGCTCCAGGGAGAGCTGAGAGCCCCTTGCAGGGCCTGAAGGGGCTCCAGGAGAGCTGGAGAGGGACTGGGGACAAGGGATGGAGGGACAGGACCCAGGGAATGGCTCCCAGTGCCAGAGGGCAGGGCTGGATGGGAGACTGGGAATTGGGAATTCTTGTCTGTGAGGGTGGTGGGGCCTTGGCAGAGGGTGCCCATAGAAGCTGTGGCTGCCCCAGGATCCCTGGAAGTGGATGGGCCTTGGAGCAACCTGGTCTTGTGGAGGAAGGTGTCCCTGCCCATGGCAGGGGGGGTGGAACAAGATGAGCTTTAAGGTCCCTTCCTACCCAAACCGTTCTGGGATTCTCTAAAGGCCGACTCTGAAGTGTTGATATTTAACGCCTGAAGCTGCAGGAATTTGCATATTTTAGAAAACATTTAGAAGCCGTCAAAGACTTGGTGTCTCTTCCATTTTCTCCGGGTGCTATGTTGGGTAGTTACACTTATGTGGGCAGAAATCCTGTTGTGGATGAGGTGATGCTGGTAGGAATTAGTCATGTTAGAGTGACAAAGGAACCTCTCTGCCGAGGCAGCCGTGCCACCCAGTGGAAATGCAGCACAGCCTGTTGCATATCCAGAAATCCTTTTTCTGTGTTTGAAAGATGATCATGGAAACAGGAACTAAATCTGGCACATCAAGTGTTGGAATCATGTCATACAACTAAAAAAAAGAAAAAATAGGAAAGCAGTTGATGCTTAGTTTTGGGTTAGAAGTGCTTTGGATAGCTCTTCCTAATGAGGGTCTGTAAGGACTGATGGTGGATAAAAGCCAGGAGAGGCAAAAGCATGGGAAAAATTGCTACTACACCCATCGTTTCAGTGAGATGGATGCAATCCAAGAGGGTTTGGAGCTGAAGAAGCAGCGTGGAGCTGGTTTGTTGTGGAAGCTGTTCAGTAGGACGGATTTAGCACGGCACACGTAGCACCAGGCTGCCAGAAACAGGCGTTTCACAGACCCCCCTGAGAGTCACCCCGTGGCTGGGAACACTCTTGGAAGAGCTCTCCTGCCAGAGCTGGGTTGGAATTGTGCTTCCCAGCCTTTCTCCCTTCCCAGGGCAGCGTGAGCCCAGCAGCCTCGCTCATCTCACCTACCTGCTGGTCATTTTTGGGAGCAGCTCATGGATAGGATTTCCAGGAGGCCTTGGCCTGTGGCCTGAAGGTTTTGCAGGATATCATTTCTGGGCAGGTGCAGTGAAGTCCTTCCTGCCTCTCATGGCTCTTCAGGATAAAGGGTGAGAGGGACTCAGCTCCTGGCAGCCTTTTTTTTGCAGGCATTGGTCATCTCTCTCCATCCCTGGCTTCAGTTTGGTGCTCCGAGGTGGCTGAGAGGTGCTGCCCTGAGCAGCAGAGCTGGAGCTGGCAGCCTCTGGGAAGCCAGAGATGTTTCCAGGGGCGTTGGCCTTCAGAAAACAAAGGGAATCTTATCTTACAGCACAGTGGATGCAAGCAGGACTTCACTCTGAATGCTGCCAGCTCTGTTGTCTTTCTGCTCCCTGCCAAATAACTTCAACTCCTGAACCCTCCTTGCATTTGTTCTTTCTTCATCCCAACTGCAGGGAAGATAATTTGGAGTAGAGTTTAAATGTGGCAGAATGAATGTCTGTTACATGAATGGGTTTCTCTGCTGATATCAGTGCTTGTGCACCAGGAAAGCTTCAAGAGATAATTGGTTAATTCAGGAGTCCATTTGTTAATTCTAATGACTCTAAAAATCCCATCAAGCCACCATTCAGTGTGGGTTGTTTTTGTTTTTTTTTTTTTTTTTTTTTTTTCTTAAATCTTGAGCCCATGTGTGACCTGGAGGCACTTTAAAATTTAGTTACTGGAGGTCTTCTGTCTGACCCTGTCTCTGAGTCTGATTGGTGAGCATGTGAATGCCTTGGGCAATAATTGTAATAATATAATTGATATTCCTGTAAGGTTTTGACTGAAATTCTTCAACTAGTGTTGAACAACCTGAATGGAATATAGATTCCAGATTTAAGCACAGATGAGTTCATATGTTGTCTGAATGTTAAGGGTAATTTCAGTTTCTTTTTTATGAAATGAAGGTGGCAGTACCCAGATTAAATGTCTGTTTAAGAAACATCCCTGAAATAGGGCATCCTTTCTGCAGGAGGATCCTTGACATGCTTGGCATGGGCTCAGTTATCCCAAATGTTGCCAACAAATGTTGCTCTTGTCTGCTTGCCAAAGTAAAAAAGCCACTAAATCTCATTTAAGTTATGCTTAACTACTTTTTTTCTTCCTTTTTTTTTTTTTTTATAAATAATGCAGCAGAATCGTTATCTTCATTTTCATGGCACAGAAATATTTGGGAATGATCTGCTAACAAATATTGGGGATATTTGGGAAGCAGGCCTGTTTCAACCATGTTCACCCACTGCTTGACTTGAATTTACTCCTCTCTGACACTTTTGTGACAGATCACAGGATTTTCTTCTGACTTCTCCTTTAGTTTCATTTCTTCTCTTCCTTCTCTCCCTCGCAGCAAATGTTCCAACTTCTTCTGTGGACTATTTTCAGTCTGTTGTAGATCTGGTTTTCAGTTGGTCTTATCCCATCTCTCCATCTGCCTAACGAAATGAGGATTCTCTTGACCTGTTTTGGTGATTTTTTAAATAACCTGATTATGATGATTGTTATTATTATCTGTGCACTTATGTAAAAGTTTTTTTGAACTTGTCTGTATAGTAATGATTGTTTTCCTTTATTTTTGGGGTTATGATAAATAGCTTCTCTGTCCATGGAGGTAAATTGAACTATAGTACCACCCAAAATCCCCTGCCAACTTATTATTGAGTGTGGTTAATTGCAAAAATTAATGAATTCTTAGCAGAAGAGGTATTTCTTGATGAGAAATTGAGTTTGTGGTAGATACGTCTCAGACAGCTGAGCTGTTAATTACAGGAGCAGAAACCACTTCCCTGATGTAGTTCACTTGGTTTCTCAATTTTAAACAAATAGTCCTCGATCTGAAATGTTCCTCATCTGAAACAGAGTCCTTACTTGAAAGAACTACTGCTTTTTATAAATTAATACAGGAGTTTTAACAAACCTTTGTATTTGTGCAATTAGGCACTGAATTCCATCAACCTTGTAGATACATATTTCTTAAAAGGTTTATTTAAATGATTAGGTGTTTCTTGACAGGTTTATTTAAATTGCTAGGTATTTCTTGAAAGGTTTATTTAAATTATTAGGTGTAACTTGAAAAGTTCACTGTGTTTCCACAGAGGTCTGGGTTGTTCCATGTGGTCATAAATAACTTGGGAAATGAGATGAGCACTGTCTTGTTGATACAAAGCCATTCAGGAAAGTAAGGATTAGGTAATAAATTGGCAGAAATAATTCAATGGCAATAAATCTGCTGTGATTCAGAGTAGATAAATGTAGAGTGGTGCATATAATTTCACATATAAAATGCTGGGCTGACCCTTGCCACTGAGGAGTGAAATATTGCCACAGAAGTGTCAGTTCCATAGGGACCTAAAAGCAGCTGAAAAATGAAGAAGTATTAGGAAGGAAATAGAAGACAAACCAGAGCATAATTATGGTACTGTATAAATCAATGGTTATCCCACATCTTCAATTCTCTGTGGTTCTTTCTTGTCATTCATCCCAAAAGATAGAAAAGACTTGGAAAAGCCTCAAATTGAGGCAGGGAGAATAATCAAAGGTAGGGAAGAGCTGCTGCACAAGGGTCAGGGGGATAAGCTGGAGCTCAGCCTGGAGAAGGGAGAGATGAAAGAAAATGGTAAAAATCTGTAGGATAATGATCAGCATGGGCAGGGTGGGTAAGAATAGACTTGCTGATTTCCTCAGCTGCAAGAATGGAGGAGCAACAAGTGAAAGTAGTAAAATCCAGGTTTAGAACAAAAAAACGAGGTAGCTTTTGTGCAACAAACAGCAGCCTGTGGAGTGCCTTGCCAGTGGGTGTTGTAGGAACAACTCTGAAGTGGGCAAATGAGACATCCCCTCATCTAAGTGAGGAAACTGGATGTGTTTGTGGAAGAGGAATTATTTGAGGGTTATTACTCCATGGAAATTGTCTACAGCTTAGGAAGTGGCTGAGATTGGAATCATTGAAGTGTTGGGGTGTCATTCCTGTTCTTGTTCTTCTCTACTGGTCACTGTTAAGATAAAATGGGATGCTGAGCTGAATGGCCCCTTGTCTGATCCACAACTGTCCTGAGGTCAGGAGATTGTGTAGATAGTAACAAACTTACAATACAGCTTCAGAGAAGATTGTATAAATAATATAATGTAATGTGGATATATATTAACCTAAGGGAGCTTATAAACCTGTTTGATCTGGGCTTTCTGTGCAAACCTCCATCCCCGAGACCCTTCTCTGTCTTAGAAGTCAGTTCTTCATCATGCACAAGGGAAATAGAAGAATTTTGTTTTGTGGGAACCAACTTGTCTTGTCTTTTACATTTTCCCTCCTCTTATGTTCCTTTCTGGCTCCTACACTCTCCTCTAAAACTTGGCTCCTCTTGGTAATCTTTTTAACAGTTCCTCACCTCTGGTTATGTGTTAATATGTCTCACTGGTCGCTATTTTTTAGTGCCTATTTTTTTTTAGAAGTGTGGAGAGGTTGGAAGTTGGATACATATTAGTGAGACCTCTGCAGTCAATTACTGGAATTGGTGAATGCAAATAAAAGCATCCTCTGCCTTTGGTATTGTTATTTATTCTGAAATAATTGGAGGATAAGCCATCAGCAAGCTATAGTTCTTTTATTTTTGGCAATAAGATCTGTGTGATTCCACTTCTGAGGTCCCCAACATCAGAAGGACATGGACCTGTTGGGACAAGCCCAGAGGAGGCTCCAAGGGCTGGAGCCAGGCTGGGAGAGCTGGGGGTGCTCACCTGGAGAGGAGAAGCTCCAGGGAATGGCTCCCACTGCCAGAGGGCAGGGATGGATGGGAGATTGAGAAGAATTTTGGGGGTGGTGAGGCCCTGGCAGAGGGTGCCCAGAGAAGCTGTGGCTGCCCCTGGATCCCTGGCAGTGTCCAAGGCCAGGCTGGACAGGGTTGGAGCACCCTGGGATAGTGGAAGGTGTCCCTGCCCATGGCAGGGTGTTATAACTAGGTGATCTTTAATGTCCCTTCCAACCCAAACCATTCCATGATTCTCTGATTTAATCATGTTTTGGTTTAGAGGTATTGACTTCACCCATAAGAATGCTGCTCTACCTTTTCCAAATCCCAGTTTAGAAAACACCTGGAATCCTTCCCAGGCATCCCTGTCTGGCCAGGCTCCATATGAATGCTTTAAATATTTTTTCCTATTGCAACGTGACCCACTGCTCTCCTGTGTTACACCTGTCTGGGAGGAGGCAGGTGGAGGCTCAGGGCTTTCCTGTTCATGGGAACTTTACCCAGAGGAAGGTTTGGGTCACTCTGAGAGCACAGGGAGGCAGCTGGGACAGCAATAAACCCAAGGGCTAAAACACAAGGAGTAAATTTATTCCCATTATCTCGCTAATTGGAGATCCCCAAAGCAACACCTGGCACAGGTGTTCATGAGCACTGATCACCCTGATCCGTGCTCCAGGAGCTGGTGTGGGCCACAGGCTCTGGAACCAAGGCACCACGAGGTGCTGCTGGTCCAGCACCTGCTGTGCTCTGAATGAGACAAACGTAGATGTCTCATTTAGTCTTGCTTAAAAATACCTTTATTATTTTCAACAAATTTCACTTTATCTTACCTTACTTTTCAGCACAATGTCTGGAACTGATGATTTTTCGGTAAGTAACAGTTTTTCTTTCCTGAAGATCAGCCAGTTGTGTTGATTATTCCAAAAGCTGACATAGTTTTTTGAAGGAAAAGGGGAGCTGACAGCTGAGAGATTTCCTCTGTGTCGCAGTGTGGCGTTTTCCTTTTGGGTAGATGTAGCAATCCCTGGACTAAACATCGGAAGCTGCTGGGTGCCTCGTGGCTTCTCTCCTGTGACATTAACAAAGGAGCTGTGCTTTCATGGCATCAGGATAGCTGTAATGGAAATCTAGGGAAATGTTTTCAGGTTCGTGCCGCAGCTGCCTGTTGTTCCGTGTGGTGGGTCGCCTTTTATCTCTGGCTTTTTAACTGCGGCCTGTCAGAATGCCTCTGCTGCCTTAGTGATAGGAGCTGCACAAAAATGAATGTAATCATCTCTGTGCAGCCCCCGGAGCTCTTCTCCTCCCTCCGGCAGAGGGACGCGGTGTAGCCGCCTGGTGGGGGGATGTCTGCAGCCGGGAATTCCGGCCCGCACATTCCATTCTCACCGGCGCTTTGTCTTTCAGTTGGCAGATGCTTTACCAGACCAGTCGCCCGCTAAAACCTCCAAAGTGAGCAGCACCAAGCCTGGCCAGCAGCCCGGGCAGCCTCCGCAGGGCTGGCCGGCTTCCAACCCTTGGAATAACCCCAGCGCCCCCCCTATGACTCCAACGGGACTGCCACCAAACACATCGGCTTCCAGCGTGCCCTTCGGACCTCCTCCCACGGGAATGTATCCTTCAATGCCCCCGGGACCGCCTGCTCCATTTCCTCCTCCTCCTACTGGACCCTCCTGCCCTCCTCCTGGTGGTCCATATCCACCCCCAACTGTGCCAGGTCCTGTCCCGCCAGGGCAGTATCCTCCACCAAATATGCCCTTTCCAGAGCTTCCACGACCTTACGGAGGTCCAACAGAGCCAGCTGCACCTCCTGCTCCTGTTGGGCCATGGGGATCCATGCCCTCTGGAGCATGGGGACCAACAATGGGAGGGCAGTATCCTGCTCCCAGCATGCCATATCCACCCCCAGGGCCATATTCCGCTCCTACCCAGACTCCAGGGGCTGCGCCGACAGTACCGTGGGGTACGGTCCCGCCTGGAACGTGGGGACCGTCACCGCCCGGGCCATTCCCTCCACCCACAGGATCATACCCAGCTCCAGGACTATATCCTACGCCCCCTAATCCTTTTCAAGTGCCATCTGGTCCTGCTGGTGCTCCATCAATGCCTGGTGGTCCCCATGTGAGTATTTAATTTTGGTCTCAAATTACTCTAAAACGTTTCACTTTTTAAGTGGGGAAATTTCAGTAGCGTAAAACCCGTTAGTGCAGGTAGGGAGTTTCAGCACACCTCAAGTTTTGTTCCTCGAGTCAATGGGATAGCAGCAACTTGTTAAGTATTGAATATACCAGAATGGCTAAATTATGTTAATGTCTCACGTTATAGTGGTCTTCCACTGCTTGGAAAGACTCTGAAAGCCAAAAAAGGGGGGAAAGCATTGTAATAATTCTGAAAGAGAAAATATTCTAATCTCTTCCATCAAGAGAGCTTGCTGATAGAGCATTAGGGAGGGAATAACAAAATATAAGGATGAATTTGTGATTAATTAACAATATTTGTAACTGTGAATGAACTGCTGTGTGAAAAACCTGTATTGACCATGACTTATTGTCTCTTGCAGCCTTACCGCTGAATACGTTCTGGGCAACAAAATACTGTAGTTTTCCACCTTCATCCACTACTTACAGAGATTTTTACAGTTTTTGTTTCGGTAATGTATGGGGCTATGAAGAATATTGCCTCTTGTGTGTGCATTTGAGGTATGAAGGAGCAGTTTACATCAATTTACCTTGCTCATATGCTGGCATAATTATTTGGTTTAATCAAATGAAATACAAAGAGAAGAAATCAACTAACACACCTGTGGTTCTTATGTTGGCAAGTATTCCTTGGAAAAACAGGAGTTGCCATGTAAGGATTATAAAGAATCAGGCCCACGGAATTTTAAAAAAGTTAATTCTTAAATTTCCATTAATGCTTTAAGTCTCGTTGCCAGACTCCTGCTGGTCATTGAACGGATGGATAGTCATATTTTGTCTATTTTCAGGTTATTCTAAAAAGTCAATAGAGAAAGTGTTTCAACGTTTTAGTCAAGAAACCTAATTTCTGAACGTGCTACAGTAATTCAAACTAACAAGACAGAGCATGTGAACTCGAAGGTTTTCTCAGCATTTTGTACATACTCAAACCAATTGCTCGGTCTGGGACTACGGAGGAGAAGAGCCACGTTTGGAAGCCTTGGTGTGACTGGTCAGCACACTGTTGGTGTTCACAAACAGGCAATTCCTGTGCAAGTGAAATAACCTGGATGTGCAGTTAACTTTGAATCAGCAAAATGTGAGTTTTATGCATGCAAATGAGGACATCCTGTTGCCAGTTCTCATTCTGTGGTGGTTGGAAGTTTGGCTTGGTCTGTGTAAAGAGAAACTGATCCCCACGTAGGTACTTCCCTATTTCTGACCTGGGTTCTAGTCATTTCAAATTTGACTTGGCTGCTGGGTTGTGTAAACCTGGCAGACTTTTTCAGAGTCCCTGGAAACTGAACTTGAGCTTAAAACCCAACCTGAGCATTCCCTTCCCAGCAGTTTTTGGCACAGCTGTGTCACGACGGAGATCCTCGTTGCCGCCGTTGGGCGCGAGGGGCTCTCGTTCGCTGTCGCTGGGAGCAGCCCTCTGTTCCCAGCTGGGTGTCTGCATACCTCACGGAGTAGGAGGAATTTGGGAGAAACTGAATGTCAGGAAGCCTGTGCACTGCTGTGCAGCTGCCTCTCCCAAGGGGCACTGCCTGAGTTTCCGTGTTCTTGCCATATCTGTGCCAAGCACATCCGAGGGGTTTGCCGAGACGCAGCCACGTCTCTTGGTGGTACTTCATGGCCTACACTTGGACCACGGACAGTTTGTTTCCTCCCCAGCTGGGGATCTCCTGACTTAGCCTCTGTGGGTAGAATTAGGAACAGATTTTGCTTCACATGGTAGCTCATTAGGGAGTCTTTGTATCATGGAACTGTGAACACGAGTTAATTCTCTTCCAGTACTTTCGTGGCTTCCTGCATGCGTGTGATGACACTCTAAAAGCACATGGGGTGACCTGGTGGTGATGCTCCTTGCTGGTCATAGCCTTTATGGCAAAGTCCTACAGTATTTTTGCAGGAGAAAGCAGCCAGCTGAGCTGTGGCTGCTTTAATCCAACGTCATGAAAGCTGATAGCAAAGGAATGTCTATTTTTTCTTTTAGGAAGACAATACTGGAGCTGAACAAAAATACTTTTAACACTTCAACTTAAACCCCAGCAACTTAACCCTTGGAATAAGAACCAAAAGTGCAAGTCTTCACTAACCTTAAGAAAAACCCCAGTTGCCCCCCTAGCAGACTTGGCAAGACTAATTAAAAATTAACATAAGCAACATTGACTGCATTTGCTTAAGTGCTTTTTTGATACCTGCAGCCTTAGACTGTAAATCATTGTAATGAAAAAACATTTATTCCAAATGAATGGATCATGCAGTAGCAGCCCTCCAGTTGGAATTGCACTGGCCATATGTCTCTGCAGGGAATGGGAAAAGGTAGGAAAGGATAAAGCAAAAGTAGCAAGTAATGATTTTTGGAAAGGGGTTTTGTAAAAGTAACTAGACTTCTAGGTTCTTCCTGAAATAGGCAGGATTTATTACTGGAACATTTAGGCTAAAATTCAATATATATGGGATGTTTTTCAATGTATATTCGTATTTCTTGAGGTCATGAAAACTGTTTCATAACCCCTTTGTTTTTGTGAGCAGAGTTCTTTGCATAGCAGTGAAAAGGGTATTCCTGTTAATCTATTGTGTAAAAACTCAAGGTGTCACTATATACCGTGTAGTAACTTTATCACATGTTATGTCAAGTGTGAGCAACTTCTGGCCTGAAGCTTTTGCAATGGAATTTGTACATTTCTATGCATCATTTTGAGTTCAGTTGCTGAGGAGTTCGTTTTGACTTGTGCTTTGAGGTTGACATACTGCATTTGTTTACAATACGAAATATAAGCAATCACATCTTTAAAGTATAGATTATCACCTGCTGCTGTATTTTCTTTAGATGAAACAAATATTGCTGTATGATAGTGAGAAGCTATAAATACAGGATTTGATATTTTTTTGAAAATGCTGTCACTTTTGTATAAGATTAGACATTAAACGTATTTTCAAGACTGTTGTGTTCACTGTTTTTCAATTCCTGCTTTTGACATGCCTGTGTAGACTTTTGCCTTGAATGAATAGTAAAAATAGGACATCCTTGATTTGCAAAGCCTGAATATAAAATCAGAATTACTTGACTTCTGTGAGTGTTTTTCCTCTTCCTTTTGTGGTATTTGCAGCCTGTACATAAGGGATATTAAATGTGGATGCGACCATGGCTCTGGTGTAGCATGTCAGCCCTAGGTACTGCCTGTTCACAAATTCCTTGGTAATTAGGAGAGAAAAGATCTGATCTTGCTCATTCCAGAGGAGGAGTGGGACTGGTTTGTACCTGTGGAGAGTTGTGTGTGTGTTTTCCCTGCCTCTGAACAATTCCTGTGCTAGACTGACACACGTGGATGTGGTAAGTGACCCCCAAACCACTGTTCTTACACACTTCCCAGGAGTTTGATGGGATAAAGTGAATAACAGAAACTCCAGGGTTTGGCATCAGTGTGAACTACTAAATTTGGGCATCACTTGTGGCTGCATTTCCATATATTGGCTTGCAGAGCAGTTCACACTGAGCTGGCCAATGCTGCTGCCTTGGTTCACACCTTCACTCTTCAGGGAAGGTAAAAATGGCAGCAGTGAACAGGAAATAAGATAAACAAAATTATTTATCCACTTAAGGCTTGAGAAAAGCTCATTTTAGTTCATGGTCCAAAAATAATCCTTACATCTGTTAATAGAACAGTGAAGTGTGGGCAGTGCTTTATCCTGACTGTTCAGCTGTGGGATTGTCCCTTCCTCTGGAAATCTCAAATGAATTCTGTCTGCAGCTCCAGTGCATCAGTAGAGACGTGGCCATGCAGATCCAGTTATGTTAATTGCTGCCCTGCAGACCCAGAAAACTTCAGTTGAGTATTTTTGAGGGACCAGGTCCTGTGAGAGGGAGCTGGGAAAGGGGCTCAGCCTGGAGAAAAGGAGGCTCAGGGGGGACCTTCTGGATCTGCACAACTCCCTGGGCTCTGCTCCCAGGGAACAAGGGACAGGATGAGAGGGGATTAAACTGCACCAGGGGAGGTTTAGATTGGATGTTGGAGAAAATTTCCTCCTGGAAAGAATGGTCCAGCCCCAGCACAGCTGTCCAGGGAAATGGTGGGGTCCCCATCCCTGCAGGGATTTAAAAGCCATGGGGATGTGGCACTTGGGGACATGGGTCAGTGGTGGCCTTGGCAGTGCTGGGGGGAAGGTTGGACTTGAACCCTGCATCAGAGGTCTTCTCCACACTAAAGGATTCAGTGGTTCCAAGTGATATTTATCTATATAATTCTTAGGAGAGGAGTAAAAGCTGTTCAGGGGTGCTGCAGAGTGGTCAGTGCAGGGTTCATCCCGCTGTGGGTGTGTCAGTCCTGCTCCACTCCTGTGAAGGAAGGTGCCCAAAGTCCTGCAGGTGAGCCCAGATCCATTTCTGTGCCCAGCCATCAATGGGTTCACTGCCCAGCCTCTCCAAACTGTCCCAAGAGAGAGATGGTGATCACAGGGTGGTTTGGGTTGGAAGGGGCCTCAAAAACCATCTCATTGCACCCCTGCTCTGGGCAGGGCCCCCTTCCACCTTGATGGGAAGGGTGGCCTGAGCCTCAGTGCAGTGAGAGCCCTTTGGCATCTGTGGAAGGCTGAAATGTTCCATGTGTATTTTTATTAATATTGGCTGCCCTATTTCTAAAGTTCAGCTCAGAATTCCAGTTGTTAGAGGGCAATTCCATACACACCAAACAGCCATTTATTCACCAGGCACTGGTGCCTGAGTGTCAACTGGGCAATGAAAAAACACAAGTTTCAGCTTTTACCCAAAGCTTCCAACCAACTCATCCACACAGCAGGAATGACTCCCAGTGTCACACCGGGGTGTGACACAGCTGCAGGAGGATCCCAAGAGCACTTGGACCCAGGTGTGTCCCTGGGTGGGTGTTGTAGGTGTTTGTGCCATGCAGGGGAGTGAGCTCTGCACCCGCAGCCACCCATCCCTGGGTATCCTGTGGGACCCAGGCTGTGGCCTGGAGAGGGATGATGGCTCCACTCGTGGGATGCTCCCCTATTTCACTCCCTGCTGGCCCAGTTTTCCCATTCCCAAGGTTGATGTAGTGGGATGAGCTACATAAAACTTTTCCTCTGCTCTCAGTGGAATGAGTTAACTAAAAATGCCAGCTGATAGCAGAGAGGGAACATACTTTGGTCACTCTTGCCTGCAGAATCTTTTAGGTTTGTTGGAAGCAGGTTGCCCATGGAAGCTGCCCCATCTCTGGAATTGTCCAAGGCCAGGTTGGATGGGGCTTGGAACAACCTGGTCTAGTGGCAGGAGTCCCTGCTCATGGCAGGGCGTGGAATTGGATCTAAGATCTAAGCTCTCTTCCAACCCACACCACTCTGGGATTCTGTGATGCTTTTCTTTCAGAGATTGGCTGGTTGGTCAGGTTGTCCTGTTTGATGACAATGGGACTTTGTATCCCCTGAGCTGCAGATCATGAGCTGAGATGCAGTTCCAAGTTACACCCAGGTAAGTGACCAGGGGAGTCAGTGCAGCAGCAGGAACAGTTCTGCTCCCTGTTATCAGTTTCCAAAGGGAACCCTCCCTGTTAAATGAGATAAAATCACAGTGCCTGTGTTCCTGTCCTCTTCCCAACTTTCTCATGACAAGAAAGGGAAGGGCTGTGTTGAGCAGCCCTTGGCACACCTCGGGTTTCATTTCAGGTCCTCCTCCTGCTGGCTGTGCAAGATCTTACCTGCTCTTGCACATTCATGTTCTTGTGATTAGGGAAGGGAATTCCTGTAGCAATTAACCCCTAAACTCCTGCATCAGCTCAGTTCCATTCCAAGTGAGAACTAGGAACCTCCCAGTGTCCCTTCCCACCAGAATCACACATCACTCTAAGAAAGTAGTGCTGGTTTATGCCTGGTTAAAAGCAAATATGGAATTCATCCATTATTGTAAATTAATTTGGAAGATGACAAAAGACACTGGATTTAATTTGGGAATTCCTGGGCTTGGCATGAATGGCATGAAGCTGTGCCAGGGTGGGTTTAGGCTGGATATCAGGGAAAGGTTCTTCCCCCAGAGGGTGCTGGGCACTGCCCCAGGGATTGGGCACGGCCTGAGGCTGCCAGAGCTCCAGGAGCATTGGGACAGCACTGCCAGGGATGCCCAGGGTGGGATTGTTGGGGGGTCTGTGCAGGGCCAGGAGCTGCACCAAATGATCCTCGTGGGTCCCTTCCCACTCAGGCTACTCTGTGACACCTCTGGCTCGTGAATGCAGTGTTGTCCTGGGGTAGATCCATGCTGAGAACCCCAGAAGTGTGTGCTGACAAGGGCGTTTTGTCAGGATATTCCACTTTTCTGAGTTGTTAAAGGACAATGAAAAGTAACCCTGTGCTGTGATGCCTTTTCAAAGGAACGTGCTTCATTTGCACAATGTGAAATCTTCACATTCCAGTGCTTTGTGTGACAGAAATGGTTCAGAGGGATTGTTTCCAATTTGCCTGTGTTCCCTTCAGTTACAGGCAACACCCTCCAGCAAAGAGAAGGTGGCAGAATATCACAGTTTAAAATCACTTAAAGTGGGGAAAATTACTGCTTTAATACCCTGGTGCTGCATGCCAAGCTCTGTAAAGCCAGGGTTTGCTGGCACTCCTCAAGGAGACAGAGCTGTTGATCTTGAAGGTTTTTTAATTGAGGTACTTCAAAGTCTCATCAGCTTCCACGCCAGGCTTTCATTTCTGCATTTCTGCCTGAATTCTGTCCTGTTTTCCCCTCAGAAAGCAGCACCACATCAACCTGGAATACTGGGCTGATCACATTCATGGCTCTGTGCTGCCACTGTCACCATCCTTGTCTTGATGCTCCTCTCCTGGGGCTCTGTCCTGGCTGGCAGTGCAGGGAGCTGCTAAAAGGAGCGTGGGAGTGGAGTGACATCAAGCAAAAACTGCTCTGAGTGGGTCAAAAAGAATTGGAAAAACGAGTTTTTGAGTGTTGTGTGAAAGCAAAGCACGATGAGGTTCCTCTGGATTTTGCTCTCGGTGCTGGTAGCTGCCCCTCCACCATCCTGCTCATCACCAGAGGGCTCTGCTGCTGCTCCACCTGCCCTGCAAAGCCTCTGGGAGAGGTGGCTGCGTCTGGTATTGATTACTTTTAACACTGAACTTGATAAAAAAGTGGCAAGACCAACATTTTAGTGACATATGGCGCTGCTGGGAGAGGTTGTTAGAGCCTGCTCCTTTGCACAGACATTGCACTGCCTGAGCTCTGGCTGCTGCAGGAAGAACACAAACACAGGAGGTTTAAATCTGGGCCCTGCTTAGTGTAAGGGTTCACAGCAGGATGGATTTCTGTGCTCTGCAAAAATCTGGTGCAGAGAAGAAGGAAAAGGACTCCTCCAAAGCTCTTCCCTTTCCCTTGCCTCTGGTTTCCTGAGATCTGGCAAAAGCCACCCATTGAGGTTGGATTTAATCATCCTAAAAGTGTTTCCCAACCTCAAAGATTCTGGGATTGCTGTGTAATAAAGCTGTTTTAAACTCTTCAGAGTGGTTGGTACTGAGGCTTTCTGCTGGGTGAAGCTGTCCTGGCTTTCTTTGCCCTTCATGTTTTTCCCAACCCCTTGTGCTCAGTGTGGTGTCACACAGGGATTTTACTCTCCTCATGGAGCATCTGTCCCAGGGACAAGGAGAGTTTTCCCTGCCCTCAGTGAGGATTGCCATGAACTGATGAAATCCCTTCCTTCAGCACAGCACTATTCCTCTCAGCTTTTTAGGCTGGAGGAGTTTCTGGAGGGGTTGGCTGGGCAAGAAAAGCACCAAGGTCTTGGATTTTGATGGCAACGAGCCATGGGGTTCTTTGGCCCCATCTGCACCAGCATTTGGGGTCACTGTGGGCATTTCTCCTGCAGTTATTTAATAATACTTGCATGAAGCATGTTCCATAAGGGCCCCTGGGCACCAGGCTGCAGAGGAGGATGGAATTTCTATGAAATTCAAAGCCAGGGGGAGTGTGAGGACTTTTGTAAAACCTCTGTTGACACAAAGTGCTACAAGATTCATTTAATGCTCAACAAGCAACTGGTGCTCAGATCTGAATGTCAGCCTCAAAGTGCTTCTCATTTCCTCATCTTTAACCCTATAAAAGCTTCAGGCCTTAGCAGGGTTCTGCTCATCTACAGCCTCAGCATGAGAAGCTGGGTGAAGATTTTTGGGGTGCACTGGCAGCTCTCCTGGTGCTGCCAGAGCAGGAGGGGACTGGCTGAGCTGCAGTTTGGTGCTGTCCAGGAGGAGGAGGAGGAGGAAGTTTCTAAGGCAGGAGTTTTGCTTTGGTGCTTTATAAAAAGAATAAAAGGAGGATAAAGAGACCAAGCCCAGACGTGCTGGTTCCTGTGAGCAGCAGGGGTGGTGCTCCTTATCCAGTGATTTTCCTTTCTTTGCCATCAAACTCGAGCTGCTGAAGTTCTCAACCTTCCTCTGATGGAGTTTTTCCCCAGTGCTGGGGCAAAGTGGTGTTTGGGGAGGTGGAGATGGTGATGCAGCCAAGGAAGCTCTGGAATGAACCAAGTCCCCAAAAGGGCTGCAGGAGGAGGAAGAGGAGGAGGAAGGAGACTCTTCAATCCCTGCTCTCAGAAGTCCTGGGATGATATTGCTCAAGTCTGGCAGGTCACAGAGGAGATTCCCATTGCCTGATTTTGCTGTGGTGCCCTTTTTTATTGCGAGGAGAGTCAGAGGTGACTCAGCCACAGGAATTCGGGGCTGGAGCCGCAGTGACACCTCGGGAAGTGCCATGAGAGGCTCCACAAAGGCTCCTCGAAGCCTCATCCCCAGCTCTGAGAAAGGAGGTGATGCTGTCACAGCTCCCCAGCCTGGGAGGTTGCACAGGCAGAGATGGTGGGCTGGATTTAGCACTTTAGAATCAAGCACAGCCCCCGTGGCAGATCTGCAGCCCAAACATTGCACACTGTGGGTGCTGCCAGTCCCACACACACCAGGCCACAGAAATCACAAGGCAGGGAAATGTGGATGTGGGTTGTTCTGCTCTGGGAAGGGAAGTGGATCTCTCACGCCATGGAGCTTCTGGACCTCTAGGTTGGTTTGCCCCAGTTAATTTACCATCAGGAAGAGAGGAGCAGCTTTCTGGTTGTTATTTTCCATTGAGCACTTTGGAAATAATGCTTTAAAGTTATTTAAATTTTGGAGATCAATTCTCTATTGCAGCGGGGTGTTTTTCCACAGCCCTGAGCCAGCTGCAGTGAGGAACACCAACCTCCCCCAAGCAGACCCAGCCACTGTCAGATATCCTTTGGCTCCTGCCATTGGAGAAATGCTGGGAATTCTAAAATGGGGAAAGCAACTCGTGCTTGGAGTGTTTGGCTGCAGTGGAGGGCAAGTTGAGAGCACATCCCCCAGAAATGGGGTGGTCTCATGGCAGATCCACCTCCCTGGGTCCTCCATCTCCCACTCCCTGGGTTTGCAATTTGGGGCTTTCAATCATCCATGCTACCAAGGAGGGTTTTGTTGAGGCTTCTCTAAAGAAAACAAGATACTTGGGAGTGTTTAAAAAAATCCAAACCCACAGAGTATATTGATTTTTGAGGCATGACTAATTCTTCACACACTTTGGAAGAGCCAGGGTTGCCTGGCCAGGCATCACAAGGCTGTGAGTGAGGAGATCTGTGCCTTACATCTCCCTCAAAGCCGGGGTGTTCCAGCCCTGCTCTGCTGACTCCTGGCAATAAAACAACCTTCCACTTCCCTGGATCCCAGCAGGCAGAATTGTGAAGCTCAGTGGCCACACCTCGGTGTCCTGTGAGTCACCATGGGATGACTCAGAAGAGGAGCATCGCTGGCTGTGTGTGCAAAGGGCTCCAGCACCCACCCCGTGGATGCTGAATCATGGAATCCTGGAATTGGGTTGGAAGGGACCTTAAAGGCCATTCTGTTCCATGGGCAGGGACACCTTCCACCAGGTCCCGTTGCTCCAAGCCCCATCCAGCCTCACTCATCATCCTTGCTGCAGCTTGGTTTATTTTAAATAAATAAATAAATAAATAAATAAATAAATAAATATTTCTAGTATATAAATAATAAATATTTATAGCATTTTATCTATTACAAATATTTATAAAGATTTATAATATAAATATATATAATATAATAAATACAGTATATAATAATATAAGATATGATAATATATATAATATATATTATATAATATATAATATAATATATAATATATAATATATAATATATAATATATAATATATAATATATAATATATAATATATAATATATAATATATAATATATAATATATGTGATGTGTAATATATATTATAATATATTTTATATAATAATATATTATATAAACATTTAAATAATTCCTTATTTAAATTAAGGAATTCATTACCTCTGGTTTTGATTTCTTTATCCACTGACTTTTGGACAAATATTTTTCTTTATCATCATGTGTTGGGTTGGACTCGATGATCTTTGAGGTCTCTTCCAACCTAGTCATTCTGAATCCTGAAAGTACAAACCTTGGGGCATTGGAGCAGGGAAAAAACAAAAACAGGCAGACCTTTTTGGTTAATGTTTGAAGCCTTTGAGTAAAATCCTGAAAAGAGCAATACACATTTTCCATGAAAATCTTTCTTCCCAAAGACATCTTGAGGGAGTCTCAGGGAGGAAGGGAAAGACCTGTGCCCTGAGGAATCCATCCAGCCCTGTCTGCCTCACAGGCTCAGGGAGCTGCAGCTCCTCGTGGATCACCAGGGATCCTTCAGCTTTACTGGCTTGAATCTCTCCGGGTGCCTCTGCCCTGAAACACCTCCAAAGACATTGCAGTGTCTGTTTACTGCGGGCTGGCTGCTGTGAGAGGCAGGTGAAGCAGCACTCCCTAATTATGTGCATTTCTTATGTACTAATATTTTTAATATCTATTACTTAATACATATTAGGTATAATACACATGTTTCCATGAAATGCTCAATTTCCAGCCATTCTCATGAGCGTCCCTGGCATTTTTATACCCTCAAGTTTGGTCTGAATCCCTGTGACAAGCACTGCATGAAGCTGAAGGATGTTAAAATCCAGGCTGGAGCCCCAGTGGAGAGGAGGCTGCCCTCTTTTAAGCAAAGTCTTTTAAATAAGCAGAGTCGAACCAGAGGAATTTATACTAAAATTAATCAGAGCCAAAGTCAACAGATTTATTTTTTTTTTCTGGGGATATCAGCTGCAGCTGAGCCCTTCAGCTGAGCTGCTGCCTAAAAGCAGCAGTTTGCACCTCGGTAATGACACCAATTAGAGGGTGCGTCCCTTAGTAACCTTCGGCCAGCCCTGAATTGCTCAGGGAGGTGGATTAGATGCTCGTTGTGGGTGTCTTCCTCTCTTCTGTTTGATTCTAATTGAGTCCATTCCATTCCATTCTAATTCCCTTCCTTTCATTTCTTTTCCTTCCCTTTCCCTTCTCCCAGCAGCACAGTGCAGCAGATCAGGATTTCAGCACAAAAACATTATTTTCTTTTCCGTTGCTTTAAGCCGTGGAGCCCATGGAGCAAACCAGAGATGATTCACCCTCAACCTCAAATAAAATCGGGCTTGTTCACCCTCAACCTCAAATAAAGTCGGGCTTGTACAAATCCAGCAGCTTCCCAGAGCCCATCCTCTGCCGGCCTCGCTGCCTCGGGTGAAAGCAAAGCTTCTTTGGCTTTTATTTTTTCTTGGGGGAGGACAAAACGTTCAGAATTTAAAATCCAGTTGGCGTTTTACCGAGCTGCACTAAAGCTGGGGGGGGGATGGAGCCGCGGGCCACAGGGGCAAACATCTGGCAAGGAAGAACATCTGGCAGCGGCTCCAGGTGGGCAGGGCAGAGAAACGGGAACGGACCCGCGCAAGGCACAAACCGCCAGAAAAACCCGAATATTCTCTGTTAACATCCCCCGCTGGGGATGTCGCCGCTGATAAGGGGAAATGCTGCGGGCTGTCACGGGTGTCCCCGGCGCCGGGACCGCCCCGTCCCGTCCCCGCCCTCGGGCGGGTCCCGGTGCGGGAGCGCAGAGCCGCCGCGGAGCTGCCGCACGCAGGTGAGGGATGCGGCTCCCGCGGGGATCCCGGGGGAAACAGGGGGGAAAGGCACAAAAATCCTTGGAAGGGAAGGGTTTGGCGTGCTCTCGTGCCCTGGGAGTGCGGTTTGGGGCGCACGGAAAGCCCCGGCTGGTTTTAGGGGTGATGGAGGGACCGTGAATGTGGGGGAGCTCCAAGGGTGTTTGCAGCTCCTGGGGGGGCTGGACAGCCCTGCCCGTGCCCCAAAATCCTTGCGGGGTGAAGACAGAAGCCCATTATAATAAGTTGACATTGGAAGACAGAGGATACTGACTGGACTTTGTAAGAAATGCTTTTTAATATGACACATTTTTATTTTCCTATTCTGCCAGTTACGTTTAGGAGTGAATAGGTTTATTTGAATTCTGCAGGAATATGACCGAAGGGGAGAGAAGTGGCGTTTCTTTCCCAAACAGAAATCTTTTTCCACTTGATGTGAACATAGGGAATATTTGGGGTCAGCTCTGGGGTGTTCCCTGCCGCTGATCCTCTGCCGGGGCAGGGAGAGCTCAGGTGAGCTCGAGCTCAGCTGCCCAAATGCTGCTGGAAATCAGAGCTCAAGTACTCCGTGAGGAGTGGATGAAGGAGCTGGGAGGGCTCAGCCTGGAGAAAAGGAGGCTCAGGGGGGACCTTCTCACTCTCCACAACTCCCTGACAGGAGGGTGGGTCTGGGGGGGATTCAGGCTCTGCTCCCCAGGAGCAAGAGACAGGATGAGAAGAAATGGCCTCATGTTGCAGTTGAGGAACAACTAGAGGAGGTTTAACTGGATATTAGGGAAAATTTCTTCATGGAAAGGTTTGTCCAGCCCCGGCCCGGCTGCTCATGGCAGTGGTGGAGTCCCCATCCCTGGAGGGATTTAAAAGCCACGTGGATGTGGCACCTGGGAACTCAGTGCCGGGGGAATGGTTGGACTCGATGGGCTTAGAGGGCTTTTCCAGCCCCACTGATGCTGTGATTCTCTACAATCCATCAGTGGGGCACTGCTGAAAAAGGTGGGAGAAAACCCCTTCCCATGGCAGCTGGCAGAGGGCATTCCCAGAGCTCCAGGAGCTCCAGCACTGCAGTGACAGAGGGGAGGTGACACTGGGCTCCAAGCCTGGCTGCAGAGGATTAGTGGGGTTTGGGGACTTTGGTTACAGACTCCAAACTGTCCAGATGTGTCCCCAGACCTGTCTGGGGGACACGAGGCTCTCGCCACCCTGTCCCGTGGGGGCCTAAGGGAACAAACCTGCTCCCTGAGGTGTTCCAGGGGAACAGGGGGAGCATGCAGGACCTCCACTGGAGCAGCACGAGGAGCACAGCATGGAGCACACCTGCCCTGGCTGTGTGTGCACCCCTGCCTTCACCTGCCAAACTATGCCTTTAGAAAGAGCCCAGAAGGCAAATAAAAGCTTTGGGAGATATGGGCTGCTCTAACACTCCGGGCCACTGGATTCTGCTGGGAAGGATGCCTTAAAAACCCCGTGGGCTCAGGAGAATGAGTGTTTTGCAGGAAGAGGAGTGATTTGCTAGCTGTGAAACCTGGGGGTTTGTTACTCCTGAGGCAGGGCAGCCACACCTCCTGTGAGATTTGTGCATCCGAATGTTTCTTTCAAAGAGAATTTGCCTTCTCTGTCTTAAATTTGGATTTTTCCTTTCTGGCTCTCCCTTTTTCCTTCTCTTATGAATGCTCCCTTTGATGGGAGGAACCCAGCCCGGGCTGTTCCTGTGCACAGGCAGGTGTGTGTTCGCTGGGTGTTTGTGGACTCACAAAACTTGCAAAGCAGCTTTTATCTGCTGGCCCGGAGCCGCTGTGTCCCTCCCACGGTGCTCTCCGGCCGGAATGGGACAGCTGTGGATGTATGGGAGGGGAAAGGGGACCTGTACGGATGGCTGCCACCCTCCTCTGCCCATTCCAGGCCATCCCGTGTGTCACAGGGTGGCCGCGTGTCCCCGATGTGCTGTGCTGGGTTTGCAGCTCCCACGCAGCTCCTGGCTGCTGCTGCTGTGCCTGCACCCCCCCGGGGATCCCTTTTGGGGTTTTTTTTTAATGGAAATGGAAATCCTGGATGGCGCCTCAGGGCTGGGGAAGTGGATAACACAGGGAGTGTTGTAAGCTCGGTGGTGGATTTCACGCCGAGGGTGGCTGGGCTGGACCCACCCCGGAGCATTGAGGCTGCTCGCAGCAGTGCCTCCCGTTTATCCCGCAGGTGTTGGACCAGGATTTGCTCTCTGGCACTGGAGCTGTCAGCTCTGCTGGGCAGGTACGTGATGGCAACTCAGCAATTCCCGTCACTTGCCACTCTAAACTGTAATTCACCTCAAAAATTCTCTGTTTTTTTGGATGGGGTAGGTTAAGAATGACTGACGCTTCTTTTTTTTTTTTTTTTTTTTTTTTTTTTTTTTTTTTTTTTTTTAGGAAAAATGTCAGACGGTTTCTCTGTAAGTATGGATTTCTTTAAAAAACCGTGGGGGCTGTGCCTGTGGCCTTGAAGCAGAGACCTTTGGCTGGGATGGGAGGGAACACGTCCTTGCTGAGCTGCTCAGTCCCCAGACCCTCTCCAGTTCTGTCAGCAGTTTTCTGGCAAAGCCCAGGGAGCAGCTGAGAGCTGAGCTCCTGCCCTTGGCCACGCTGCAGGCTACCAAAGATGGACTTTGGAGACCTCAGTGTGATCCCAGGAGGAATCTCCCCCAGCTGACCCTTGTCCTCTCCTCTGTCCCCAGTTATCTGATGCCTTGGCCAACAGCAACAACCCGGCCCCCTGTGCCCCTCCAGCCCAGGGCTGGCCCTCCTGGGGCAACCAACCAGCAGCTCCTGGTGCCTTCCCAGGGTATCCTGGAGCACCTGGAGCCTATCCTGGAGCACCTGGAGCCTGTCCTGGGGCACCAGGAGCATACCCTGGGGCACCAGGAGCATATCCTGGAGCACCTGGAGCTTATCCTGGAGCACCTGGAGCTTATCCTGGAGCTTATCCTGGAGGACCAGCAGGACCAGGAGCGTGTCCAGGAGCACCTGGAGCATTCCCTGGAGCTCCACCAGCCACGGGGCCATTTCCTGCCCCAGGACAACCATCCAGTGGCCCTGGATTTGGGCCTTCTGCTCCTCAGGGAGGACCAACTCCTCCTCAGGGAGGACCAGCTGCTCCTCAGGGAGGACCAACCCCTCCAATGGTAATGGCTCCATCGTTATGAGGGTTTCTGTGTCCTCTGGCTGATTTTGCTTGGCCACGGGAGGGGCCTGGGGCTGGCTGCCCTCAGGGGTGGCATTGGGCCTTTGACATGATTTTTTGCTGACACCAAATGCCTGTTGTCTCCCAGAAAGTGCCCTTTGAGCTGCCCCTGCAGGCAGGACTCGTCCCTCGGCTGCTCATCACCATCACTGGGACTGTGAACCCCAACCCAGACAGGTACTGGGGGGTCCAGCTCCGAGGGTGGGGGGCTTCCATGGGGCACTGCTGTGTGGAGCAGGGGGGCTGGAATTTGCTTTCCATTCCTGAATAACCCCTGCCTGGTGTAATATCAAATATTATACCAAACAAAAGTGTAAATGCCCTGTTGTTGCCCTGTGGGGTCTGTGGGGTTTTCTCTCTGCTATTTTTGGGAAGCCCTGTAACAGAATTCAGGGCTTTTGTGGCAAAAGCAGCAACTCCATTATTGTTTTTGCAGGTTTGCACTGGATTTCAAGAGAGGGAATGACGTTGCCTTCCACTTCAACCCCCGCTTCAATGAAGACCACAGGAAAGTCATCGTCTGCAATTCCATGTTCCAAAATACCTGGGGGAAGGAGGAGAGGACAGCTCCCAGGTTTCCATTTGAAGCTGGAAAACCCTTCAAGGTACCCGAAAAACCCATCCCAGCTCAGTCTCAGTGCCCCAAAAGCACTGAGAGGGTTTGGGCAGCAAGACCTGTGTAAGGACAATGATGCTTTTGCACAGGAATCAGCTCCCAGGGGTTTTTCTGGGGCAGCCACCCCATATGCTTCCCTGGCTGTCCCTACAGCACCTTCCCAGCTCTTCTGACCCCCTCCTGCAGCTCCAGCTGCCCAGGGCATAACTTCTCCCCCGTTCTGGTATCCCCATGGATTATGAAACCCTCCTTATTGACACTGTTGTTCTGCACAGTGGTTGGACAGGTTTCTGTAAGATGTTTTCCCTGCTGGCAGCTCCTCACGAGGTGTTTTGTCCTGCAAAGGAGGTTCACAATGTAGAGGCTTGCTTTGAGGGACTGGCATAGGGATGAGGAGGCAGAAACTGGGCTGAAAGACGGAGGAGGGAGAGCACAGGAGAGTTTTGGGAAGGCAAAGGTCGCTAGTGTTGCAGCTGAGCTGCTGCACCAGCTCCTCCACATGCCCCAGGGCTGGACTCAGCTGGCAGCAGCCTCCAGCCAGTGCCAGCCTGCTCGGGTGTGTGGCTTCTCCTCGAACAAATCCAGTTGGGTTTTGGGGCTGATTTGGGGTTTTTATTTCAGCTGCAGATCCTCTGTGAGACGGATCACTTCAAGGTGGCCGTGAACGACGCGCACCTGCTGCAGTACAACTTCCGTGAGAAGAGGCTGAGCGAGGTCACCAAGCTCTGCATCGGGGGGGACATCGCCCTCACCAGCGTCCTGCCCACCATGATCTAACCAGGGGGAGGAACTCAGGGCAAGCTCTGAGCTCTTTCAGGGTGTAACACAAGTGCCTTCTCACCACGTCACTGTGAGGTAATAAAACATTTGACCTGTCAAATTTGGTTTAATAATATCTCGAAAGACACGGCACGCTCCAGGCATGCTGAGTTTTGATGTGGAAGGAGCTGAACTCCTGCTGTAGAGACAGCAACAAGGAGTTTCATTTCTGTGGAGGGGAGCTTGGGAAAGCAGCCTGTGGCATTCTGCCTCTGGTCCTGTGAACAGGGGCAGCAATCCTCGAGGAAGCACAGAGAAAACCTGACAGCCTCCAAGCCTGATCAGGATGAGGCATTTCAGGAGAGGGTTCAGAGCTGGAGGAAGCAAAATCTCTCTGCTAGACTGTGGCTGGAGAAGCCATCCCTGTCCTTCATTTCTGGGTGCCCAAACCAGCAACATTTCCCAGCCCAGGGAGATCCCATCCCTCCAAGTATTAGGTACTCCATGAACGGGTCACGAGGCTTGTGCTGCTCCCCACTCATTGCCCCTGTGTGAGTCAAGAGCAGTTTCAAGGGTGGGGAGGTTTATTGGCAAGTTCACCCTGTGAGTCAGGCTGGTAAAAAAAGAAAACAGAAGTATGTTCCCTTTGCTGTGAGTCACTGCAGTCTTGTCTGGAAAACAAGAACAGTGCAACAGCCACCACTGAAGTTTCCAAAGCTTTCTCTGACATGGCTCATGCTGTTTTATAACAGTGACTCCTTTTATACTTTGAGAGCCAAGTTACAAGCACAGTCCTTAAAATTTCCAGCAGATGCAGCAGTCTAGAGCAGCACACTGCTACCAGCAGCATGGAGAAGCTGTGGCTGCCCCATCCCTGGCAGTGTTCCAGACCAGGTTGGATGGGGCTTGGAGCAACCTGGTCTGTGGAAGGTGTCCCTGCCCATGGCAGGGGTGGAACTGGATGGGCTTTGAGTTCCCTCCCAACCCAAACCATTCCCCAGCAGAAAAGTCATTAAAAGATACCTGAAAGGATCCCTAGAACTGGAGTTTAGAAATCAAGAAAATGGATTCCAGCACACATCAGCTTCCTCTCTTTATTCAGTGTAATCAGTACACAGCTTCCTGGTTTAAACTTAACCCCTGGCAGTGGCAGCAATGCTCTCTGCTGAGGGACTGAAATCTCTGCTTGGTTTGGGATCAAGGCTGGTGGAAGGATGTGTGTGTTACACTCTGGTCACCAGTACAAGAAGAAGCCCAGTGAGGTATTTGTTAAAAATACAACAACTGGTGGTACTGTAATGCTACTCCTCAAATCCACAGTCTACAGAACTGGCATGCTCCTTATGCAGAAATATTTTACAGTCTGGATGGGGAATGCACAAGGAACAAGATGAGAGAAGAGACTGAGCATAAACATGTCAAAAACAAGTAGAAAACATGGGTCCTTAAGAGACTCAATAGAAAACTGCATCCTTATAGGAAATAATATCAATGCCTATTTCAATACATCACCAAGAAAAGGTATTATCTAACTTAGAAATCCTTCTTCTGAGCTAGTTTCTGATATTACAAATCCAGTGGTTGTTACACACCAGGGAAACTTTCCCAGGAAAGAATTGCATGCATCCAACCCTGCCAGAGCTGGTGCTGAGGCAGGTGTTCACACACCAGACACTGCAGCCTGGGGGTGCAGAGGTACCCCCAGGGCATGGCAGGGTGTTCTGGGGAGGGAACAGCCTGGGTCTCACCCCAGAAGGTGCCCTCCCAGCAGATACAGGGCACAGCACAGCTGGTGGGGTGGGCACCCTGTAATAACATTAAGTTATGAGGTCAGTCAGATCAGGGTAGAAAAGCTTAAAGGTGAACAGTTTTACAACTTGGAGGAGACAGGAAATACATTAGATGATACCAACATAAAAATGCTTCAGGTTGCAGTCAGAATTTACAGCCAGAGGATACAGCAGGGATCACCAGAACACAGCCCACTACTGATGTACAGAGAGCTTTGGTGCATCACAACTGCACCATCAAGTGATACAAACCCCAGTATCAGATCCATTACCATGGGTACTCTTCCTCTCTTCAACACAGTTCCAGGGTAGCAGACTGTGTTCCAGATACCCTCTGTGGGCTTCCTGTTCATAGAATTTACATATTTTGCATTTCAAGTCACTTTTCATTGATCCCCAGAGGGACCAACAGGAGAAAACACGATGAGGTCACTGAATACTTCAGCTGCTGCAAACTTCTGGGCTTTGGTCTTGACTGGAGTGAAGGGAAACTCAGCATCCAGTATTGGCTGTGGGAGGAGCCAGAGTGTGGAGTCAGGGTCTGAGGAACACTTAAACCACAGAGCGCTGGAAGGACTCTGATTTCCCCAAGAGTAATTTTACAAGCTTATTTCTCAGGCATAAAATAAGAAGTGATTACACATGGTCCGTGTTGAAGACAGACACTCCTTACTCAAGTCAGTAATCCGTGTTTTAAAGAGGATTTTTCACAAGAAAACCTACACCCAAATTCTATTAATTGTATTAAATGTGAAAGCTTTTGCACACCTGCTTTTCCCTGCTGAATGTTACTTCCAGCTCTAAATGCTGAGGTGATTAAAAAAGATTTGGGGTAGACTTAAAAAATTCCAGGAAGAAAAAGAAAGGCTGTTAGTGAATATCTACAAGGAAATTTGTAAGAAACACAATTTAAAGGCTCAATCTGAGAAGAATCAGACATTGTCCTGATACAAATGACTTGATTCATCCTACACTCGTCATGTGCAATAAGGAATACCAGTGTGAGCCCAGCAAGGAGACAGCAGGAATGTGGTTTGTATTTAAAGCTACATCAATTGGCTCGATAACATCTTTAAGAGTTTAATTTTCTTTGTGCAGTAACTGAGTTTGCAGCAAAGGTGAACAGTCCTGCAACACACAGCTTGCCTTAGTCAAATAAACTTGAAGGTCAACTTACCATATCAAAAGGATTTCTGTCAATGAGTGTCAAATCACTGCATGAAACATCTGAAAAATAAGTATATAAATTAAAAAAAATTTAGTCTGATGCTGCCAAAGCTGAAAAAACAATATTCTCTTCTGTATTTATTAAAAGAAGAAATTCAAACTCTAAACTGTACTTATTTCTTTATATTAGCTTTCTGCTTCACATATCCCTCAGAAACTGTACAGAGAAATCCAGGGGCACTGTTTGCTCATGTGCAACGTGTGTAACCAAGCTAAGGGAGGCTTTTCTAACAGCACACACAAATCAATCTGATTTCAAAGAGTAATATTCAGACCATCATAAATCCTTAGGATAACCACAAGGCCCCAGCAATGCCACCCAAGCTGCACCATGCAGCTCTAAGATAAGCACCTGTCTGATGCATTTGTGGCTCTCCAGACTGAGCAGAGTTTGTCTCCTTCTCTGGGCTGCACATGATGATGTCTTGTCCTTGTTCTGCAGCAGACAGTTCCATCTCTTCCATGCCATCCACTGCTTTTGATTCACTGCTAGAATTTCCCAGGACCTGAAAAACAGGGATTTTCTCTGTTCCCAGCCACATCCTCGTTACGTCAGACCAAGTCCACACATCTAACCTACAGATTTTATGGACAGTTCAGCAGAGATGGAGTTTTAACTCCAGGCACTGTACAAGGCACAGGCAGGCCAAGGCTCAGTGTTTAAGGCTGTGACTCGTATCCCAAACACCCTTTAAAGCCTGAAAAACCCTCTGACAGTATAAGGGAATTTCTTCCACAGGAAAAAAAGGTTTTGAACTTCAAGTGTTATCTGGTGACTTTTCCTCCAGAAAAAAACCCATCAGCAGCACTGAAAGGTTTCCCCAGAGAGTGAAATCACCAACTCTCATTTTAACAGAGAAAGGATGAAGTAAAAGCCACAAGAAAAAATTAGTAACAAGGATTTTTAAAATATATATTAGATGCAGGGGGATGGGAGGGGAACTGACTGCTGCAGTCATGCACAGATCCAAGCAGTAACAAATTAAATTTAAAGACTCCATTTCCAATGAAAGTTACTACAGGATGCTTGACTCCAAAGCACTGACTTTCACTGGTAGCACAGTATCATCTGAATTAGAGGCCACATTCCTGCTTTTTTAAGGCTACTCAAACACAGGCAATGTCACCAAGTCTTCAGACATTTCAGGACATGGATTTCTGACACTTGGATTAGCTCTTGCTATACCTTTAAGGAGATTAAGAGTCCAGTGCTCTGCTGTGGAGGATGCTCTGAGGACTGAGTGCTGCTGCTTTTAGTCAGGGTCCATAAATGCACAAGCATTTAAAAAATCCACACCAGAAAACAGGAGGTGGTGGACTTCTAGGAACATTGCTTGTCCAAGTGACAAGTGTCCTCCTGGAGCAGCCAGGACCTCCAAATTCAGCTCTAAAGAGCAAGACAAGGTGCCCAAACTGCAGCAGTCCCTACCTTTGTCCACCCAGAGGTAAAAAGCACTGCCCTGAGGAATACACAAGATTTCTAAGGGAGGATTTGATCAGAAGTCCAAGTGTCTGGGGTAATCAAAGGAATCTTTCCTTTGCTAGTAAAAACAGAGTATTTAAAGCACATCCATGAACAATGCATGACTTACCTTATTTCCCTCTGCTGTGCCAGCAACCAGACACATTTCTTCTGCAACCACAGAAATGCTGCAAGAGAAACCAAAACGTTTTCATTCTTCTCAATCATCTTCATCAATCACCTTCTGACTTGTCCAACTAATCTTACAGTTTGTTCTGCAGTTTTGCTGCCTTGGTTGGCACTGGTGAGCTACATCAAACTCAAACTTCCTGGGCAAACAAACTCCTACCCCAGCAGCAAAATTACATTTGGGCAAAGCTCTGAATATTTGCATAAGGGAAGGAAAAGTCACAAGTACTTTGCAAACTTTATCACTGCCAAATCAAAAGGGAACATTTAATGGGTTTTAGCATTATGTCTTTCAGTTCCAACTCTAAAATGATTTGTACAAGGTTAATTAAAAGCTGCTTTAACATGCCTACCTTTGTTCAAGACCATCAGGGAGTTTATCCAGTGGGGGAGATTGTTCAGTGGGAAGTTGGTCCGTTTTCAAACTTTGTGCTGGGTGGAAGCCTTTGAGGCCTGATGGGGTTTGTTTTGCAGTTGCATCCTCAGGGTCACAGAGAGGAGAAGCAAGCAAAGATCTAATGGATGATCTTGGATTTGCCAGTTTTCCAGGGGTCCTTGGAAGCAAACCTGGAAAATGTATTTAATATTTCATTCCTACACCAGTTTCCAGAAGCTGAAATGAACTGATCATTATGATTCTAACCAGGGACACAATTGTTTTCTGCTTGCTGAATCATCTTATACAAATATTAGATGGAAATCTTATATACACTTGCAAAGAGAAATTGAAATTATTAACTTCCATCTTTCAAATTAGGCAATTTTAATAGAGTTTAAAAGACACAGATTTAGAACTGATGCTTATAACAGATTCTCTGCTGGAGTTGGCTTAAACCCAGAGTTGCTCAAAGCTTTTCAGAAGTTCCCTCCTACTAACAAGAGGCACATGAAAAAAAATTGCTAGTTTTGTCATGAGAAGAGAGATCTGTGCCAAAAAAAATGGGAATTTAAAATCAAATTATGAACTAGAAATGTGAGAGAAGCAGAAGTACTGGAAATACTGGCTGCACATAGATGTCATTAAGATAAAATGCTGAAAATGAAGTTATATTTTGAGCACCTGTTAAAAAACCTGAACTATTAAACAGCTTTTATAGCAAACTGGATTATGTTACAATCTTATCCACATGAGCACAGATTATGAGTGGACTTATTTGCAGCTTTGAAGACAGCACTGCAAGAGGTTTAGTTTAAAAAAAATCCCAATTCCTGTCCTACAATTAGAGGATGTGAGCTGGCATTGACTTTGATGAAGAAGCTCATCAGCTGAATCTGGGAACGCTCAGATTAGAATTTCATTATTAAATTTATGCTGGAAAAACATGAACCAGCTATTTCACCTCTGTCTAAGCAGGGATTTCATGCTGCCATAACCACTCAAATCAGCACATTCATGTACACCAGTTTACTTTGGAGCCCTGATGTAATCAGTCACTGGTTGAAACAGTGTGTCCAGTCCTGGAGTTGTAGCCAGTATAAACAGCACAAATTCCTCTCCCCAGTGAAATGGATTAAACTCTCTTTGGTACTTTCAGAACACAGAAATCATGATTAAGCTTCACCTACCTGAAAAGTTTTTCACAGGGCTTTCAATCCTGAAAAATCCTGCTTCAAAAACCACTTTTTCTGCCTCTGGCAGCCTCTCCTGATGTGTACCCTCAGCAGCTGCCCCCTGCTTCATTTTGTCCCTCATGGCTGCTTTCACAGAAGCCAAGCGGCTCCGGGCAGCAGCTCTGGCAGCTGTTTCCACCTTGGGCTTGGCCACTCCATTTGGAACTGCTTTTTTCTGGAATGGTAAGAAAGCTGGGTCACATCTGGAAATTCTGGAGAGGAGCAATTCCACATTCCACATTCTACACAGGTGCTGCTGGCACAGACACAGCAAGGAGCAAAAGGAGGCTCAGGGGGGACCTTGTGGCTCTGCAGCACTCCCTGACAGGAGGGAGCAGCCAGGTGGGATTCAGGATCTGCTCCCAGGGAACGGGGACAGGAGGAGAGGAACTGGATTAATTTGCACCAAAGGAAGTTTGGATTGGATATCAGGAAAAAATATTTTCTCTGAAAGGGTTGTCCAGCCCTGGCACAGCTGCCCAGGGAAGGGCAGAGTCCCCATCCGTGGAGGGATTTGAAAGCCATGTGATGTGGCACTTGGGGACAGGGGTTGGTGGTGGCACTGCCAGTGCTGGTTGGACTCTCTGACTTTTCCAGCCTCAACAATTCTACAATTTTATGCATCAAGGCCTCTGCCCAGCCCCAGCATCTCTCGGGCTGCCATCCAGCTGTTAAAGTAAGTCTGTGAGGACAACAATAATAATTTTTTTTCCAAATGAATATGCAGTTCAAAAATCCTTAATATAACTTTTTTCCTAATAAATTCAGTAAGATTTTGGAAGCACTGGCATGCAGGGACTCCTAGTGGCAGGGACAGAGTGTAACCACAGGACAGACTCCAGGCATTCACTGAAGCCTCTCTTGGCATTCAGTTTTCCAAAGGAAGTTTTGTTTTGTGCCACCTGAAGAGTTCTGGCATTTATGAGCAGCTCCCACAGACCACATTCCCTCTGTTTTCCCATGCCTGGAGTTTCTTATCCACCTTCATCTCAAGGTTATGATTAGTTAAGCAGTCTCAAGGAATTGCACAGAGTTTAGGCAATGCAAATACAACTCAACACTCAGTCAGAAGCAATTATATATTTCAAACCAAAGAGTAGATAAAACAACTCACATTACAGCTTATTTTGCAATAAGCACTAACTTATTTTGGAGAGTGTCAGATCCATTTGTGCTTGGAGAAGCAGCAGTTTAAAGCCACCCATGGTGTTGACTTAATGGGACACCAACACAACTCAGCACTCCCTGCTCAAAACTGGCAGTCACTCCCAAATTCCTGTGTGGTTTACTTTCCAGTTAAGTCAGTGGCCCAGATAAATTGTTTTACATCTGAAGAGTAAGTTTATATCCTAAATTTAAGAGCTTTGTCTTACTAGCAAAGAATCAATGACTCCAAAAAAGTAATTGTTAATACTTAGTTCTAATCTTACCAGCCAAAAGAGGCATCTAGGACTAAACCCACCAGATAATACAAGAGAGGTGAGGGAGAAGGGTGCACCCCGAGAGGAATTTCACTTAATATTCAATATATCTAAAGAAGCCACCATGCAAGATGTGCTTTAGGGGCTATTCATACCTTAGCAACTGCTTTGCTTGGGACATCAAGTGGCTGCCACTCATTGCCTTGAAGCTTCACCAGATTATCAAATTTTTTATTCACATCTTCAATCTGTTGGTCACATTAAAGGAAAGCAAAAGGATACATTGTAAAATAACCTTTACTCAAACAAGCACAGTCTTCCATCCTGTGGGAAACATCTCTCAAATACTTCTGAAGAAGCAGATCAAACTCTTATGCTTTCTGCAGAGGTCAAAACCTGTGACTAGGACCATAACAAATCCATCTCTGCATTTAGTTTATCTACTTACAAACTCCTTTGTTGAGTGCTGATTTACAAATACTGTTGAGAGCTCTTTTGATAATTCAGATTATATTTCATTCTGAAACTAAAGAAAGCATTAACAGAGGAAAAGAGATGAAGATTTTCTACAACCTAAGCTCAGCCCTAAACAGAGTTATTGTAATTTCTGCATTATTCTCATACTGAAGCATAGGACCCCTACTTTTCAGGTGAGCTTCAGGAATTTTCACAAGTAGACATTGTGACTATCCTCACTCCAAAACAGAATAAGATTTGGCCAAACAGTCATTCCAGAGACAGACAAGGCACACAGGCCACAAGAAGACACAACAGAAGAACCAGTTCATGAATTGTAACTCATCCCAACAGCAACTATTCACTGTCACAAGGTGTTAAAACAAGATCCTGCATTTTTTACATTAAAGATAAAAAACAGAACCAAAAAAGTTTCAATACTTGGCTCATAAAGAACTCCATCAGTTTTATTTTACTAAGTTAACATGCAAATACATACCTGAAAATTAATCATATCCCAAAATCCATCCAGGTCTGTACATGTTGTTTCTTTTTCACCTCTTTTAAATTCACAATTATCAACCAGTCCTTCAAACTGTTTGAACCTTTCTCCTATGAGCAGCCTTGTCTGACCAACTGTGGAGCGAATCGGGTCTTTAGCTGGTAGCAACAAGAAAAAAAATACAGGATATCTTGGATAAATAAGTGCTTGAGGAGTCTGGAATTTGTTGTCCCACCTATTGCAAACCTGCAATTCAATTCAGATGGAGCTTTCCTGTCCACTGAAATGCTCTGAAGTTGCTTCTTTCAAAAAAATATTACTCTCTCGAGTCTTAAAGATAAGCGTTGCTGGAGTCATCTATATTTTCCCAGGTAAGGGCACTTATTCCACATTAAAAACTGATCTTATTTTTAAAAATCAGCTTGGTTAAAGTTCACACATTTAAATATTGACTGACAATAGAACAACTATTTTGATGTGCACTTCATTCACTTTATCAATCACCATCACTGCAAGTGCTACACAAAGTTTAGGAATAGGAGACTCTGTATCTTGGGGCAGATCCAACTCTAAACTTTCTCTAGTACAGCTTTGCAGATTTCTTTTGCTATTTTGCAAACAGCACATACATGTCCTTCTCTCTGCCCCATTCAGTTCCCAGAACCCCCCTTTCTGGTGCCTATTGCAGCTCACTCTTACCATCCTCTGGAATGTCCAGCTCAAGGTTCCCTTCCCACTGCAGGCACTGAGACAGCAGCCTCTCCGTCTCAGTCCGAAGAATGTTTCTGAAAATACAGGGGTAGAGAAAAAATAAGGATTCGGAGACTTTCCTGACTCGTGGCTGTTAATGATAATATCCTTTTGCTCTCAGAGAATCCAGAGTCTTTGAGCTGAAGATTAGATTGTTTTATTTTGCTGAGTGGCTGAGGTGCAGTTTCTTTTCTGCTGCTTTCAAGCTCATGATCCTTAGGACAAGGTGTTAGTCTCCAGAAGTTTACATACTTTCCTTGCAGTTAAGGTACAAAAAGGAAAACAGGAATGTCTGCCTGCTCAGGTCACAGCTGACAGACATCAATCACCATTAGATTAAGGTGATCAATGGAAGAAGTCTCATTTTTCTTATTAAGAATCTTTACATGGACATCAGGGAAGTGAAACAAGTGAGCCCAAACCTGAAATAGGGCACATCATGCTCTTGCTCTCTTGTATCATCTGACTTCACTGCAAGTGCTGTTGAGACAGGAGCTGTTTTCTTTGATCTCTGACTGGAAGTTCTCTCATCTGATTCACCTGCTGAAAAGTATGAAAGGAATTTCATCAGAATCTGGTGATAATTAAAAGCATCAGCATAAACTAAATGTGAACTTCCTACCTCCTCCTTTCAAGCTTGTGGTCATTTGCTGTTCTTGAATGCCTTCAACAAAAGGTGAAGTTTGACTTTTTAAATTAGGCTTTTGTGCTTTAGTTTCACTGGATTTTTCAAATATTTTGCTGGAAACAGACAAAAGTACGTTTAGTTAAGACACACTGAGAAAGTGACATCAAATATGGCCAATTTCACAGAAATGCACAGTTTAGAAGGCAAACTCCACACAACACTAGAGAACTCAAATAAATCAATGCAGACAGATACAGGGCAGAGTCTTTGACAGCTGCTCCTCAAGCATGGACAGAATAATGGATTATATCCATATCTGCTGTTAAGTCCACATTTAAGCAATGATAGAACCCATGAGGATCAGGTGTTACAACACCACAACACTTTGTTACAAAATGAATCTTTCCATAGAAAAAAAGTTTTTTGCATCCCCACAGAGGTTCACTTGCATTTTAGGCCCCATTAGAAGGAAGACTCTTACATTGGAGATTTTGAAAAATTCCAGACAGCACTGGGTGTCAAAAAAGCATTTGCCCTTGAAGGAGACATGGGTGTCACAGTGTAGGTTGCCAATCCACTCAGAGGCTGAAACACAAAGTTTTGAGGTGCAAAGGAGCGTGTTCTGGGTCTCCTTGGAGAAAAATTGTTGTTTTCCACTGAGGTTTGCTCTTGCTGAAGTTCTACTGGCATTGAGTGTTTGGAATCAGCTGCAGAACTTTTCAGCCCTGGATCCACTCCAGCATTTGTCTCCACTTCATGTGTAGAAGAAATGATCTGTAACAGCATAGATAGACAAATCAAAACATCAAACCAATAGGCATGGGCTGAATTATAACATAAGTGTCTGAAAGCCATCAGGAAGGGAACAGCTTAAGGTAAATCAGCTCCTAAAACAGCACACCTGGACAGAAGTGATGAGTTACCAACAAATCGAACCATTTTTGATACCTGCAAATCATTCTAGAGACAGAAAGTTAACACTTCACTACAAAGAATGGAACAATTCACTCCAGGGGCTAAAGCAGAACACCTTACCAACCAAAACAATAATTAAAATTGACAAATGCTTGCTCCCATTGCTAGAAAAAAAAAGCTTTAAGGTGATAAAATCCTCAAGAGCAGAATTACTGTCTCCAAATCCAACTAGGACTGTTGAATAATCATAGTTTATGCACATACTCCAGTCAAAGACTGAAAAACAAACTGGAATAGGCTGATAGCTGAGGAATGCAACCCAAGACAAGTGCAGTTACCACTACAGAATGTCATTAAAAGAGAGGAAAAAAAATTAAACAATAATTCACATTCTCATGAGATGAGTGACCAGATGGTCACACAGGAGACATTTCTGAGATATCTAATTGAGATTGTTAGCTCAAGCCAGCCAGAAAAACTCTGGGTGTTTTTCAAGAAAATAAGCATCTTCAATCCACTGAAAGTCTTGTTATACTTCAGTCACCTCTGCTAGGAATGTAAACCTTGAATTTTGCTTTTAGCCAGCCTTTTCAAATGATCTGCCTGTGGATACAGCAAGAGTTTACCAACTGGCAGGGACTCCTGCCTGTGAAGAGGTGCTTGTCCAAGCAAGATACAAGTGCTCTCACCTCCTGTTTGGGTGTGATTGCACAATCTCAAACACTCTAAAGCACAGCTCCAGTTACAGGAACAAGGTGGAGATGGGAGGTGTGAGAGGGAAAAGTGGAGCAAAAGAAGGGAAAAATCATGGATAGCTCTTGCACAGAACTGTCTGCACATAAATGCATAAAAAATTCTGGAAGTGATGACACCAAAAACCACAATGACTGCCTTTAGCAGAAAATAGTGTTCCACTTTGCAGAGAACAGCATTTCCAGCTTTATTTTTTGGTGGTTTAAAACCTAAAATTGTGTTTATTTCTTAGCTTCAAGAGTCTCATATTGTTACCTGAGCAGGAAAAGGATCCATTCAGAATACACTTCAAAAAGGAATGAACTGCACAAAATTTACAGCTGCTAGATTAAACCAGCAAAGCTGCCCTTTTTTTTTTTTTTGACTAGTTAAAACATCAGATATATGTCATGCAAGAACTTCTTGTCTATTTTAAATCATTGTCCAAATCCTGATTAGTAATCACATCATTCATCAGTCATGTCCACATCCATGTGGGATTCCTGGATGTGAAGAGCCAGGAGTTGGACAGAGATGATCCTTGTGGGTCTTTTCCAAGTATCCTGTGACTCTATATGAGCACAAAATTTGATCTTAATTTTTCAAATATGGCAGTATAAATACATACAACTCCTTCCCAAATTCTAGCTTATTACTGAAATTACTACTTTATGTTTGAGCACTTCAACTACAATGACACAGTTATTGGCTCTTAAATTAGTTTTACTGCTTTTTCATTTCAACTATTACATGACCTACCTTTATGGGATCAGGTTTGACAGCTTTCTTCTGCTTTCCTACGTTTGCTGCCTTTCTCTGTGACTGGTTACCTACAAAAAGAGACACTCCCAGAGGTCAAAAAGGCAGCTGATTCATGTAATCTTTCACCAAAACACTGCCATAAAAATCCAGTTGCTAAAGATAGAGACTGTTTTATTTCTTGGGTGGGAGGTGGTTAGAGGGAAGAAAGAGCATTGCGAAAGTTCATTCAAAAGAAAACCTTGCCTAGGATTTAACAGCCTAGTAACAGATGTATCACCAAGAAAACAGGTTCATTAAGCCATCAATCTTTAGATCTTGCCATATAGTTAAAATAAAAGTCACCTTATTTCCTAAAAGGTTGAAGAGAGTGTCAAGCCAGTTTGAGTTTAGATTTTTCATTTCTATATGGCATAGGAATTCTGTTGGTGGACTGAATTCTAGTAAACAGGCAAACGCAGAGAAATTCCTCATCTGACAAACAAAGGCTCTCATCTCTTCCAGAGATGTTCCTGCTCACATATTTAATAATTATGAGTAACATATTTAATAAACAGCCAAAGTGGTAATCTTTACCAGTTCTGGCTTCGTTCTCTGAGTTTGTAATTACCATGTGGACATGGATGCTCCACACTGATGGGTTTTGTGGGAAACTGTCCAGTGTTGGTTTCAGCATGTTGATGTAGATACTGTGCTAGAGCTCCAGCCAAGAGTCTGAGTGATCCAGCATTTAGTCCTTTTCTTAGATGATAATTTGGCATGACTTAAATGCAGTCTAAGGTACAGCTGAGCTACACAACTCTGCCTCACTTACCAGCAGTAGCAGCAGTTGGTTTCAGCACCTGCCTGGCTGCAGAGGCAGCTGCTCTGGTGACTCTCACACTGGGGGCTGGTTGGGCTGCAGTCTGCAACACTGCAAGAGAGATTAATCACAGAGATCCCAAGTTTAATGAGGAGCTGCACTCAAGTAATAACTGAAAGTTTCCATTCTGTAGAAATCAGAAAAATGCACCAGCAGTTACCAGTTGCCAGAATGAACAGGGTTGGGTGGGTTTTTGAATGGGTTTGCCAGAATGAACAGGGTTGGATGGGTTTTTGAATGGGTTTGTCAGAATGAACAGGGTTGGGTGGTTTTGGTCAGTTCAGAGCACAGCTTGGCCCTGGCATCCAGGCAATGCACTGAGGGATCCTGATGGAGGTGGTTTTACTGCACAGCTCCATCAAGGTACCAGTGTGTTTGATGCCATGCACAAAGCTAAGGAATGCTTCCCACTGCTCCCTGCAAGCAGAGTCAAGGCCCTCCCTGTTTTACTGATGAAGTTTTTTTAGATTAATATCTTTGCCATGGTTATTTGCACAGCTGGAAGCTAAAGCAAACCATTGGTGTAACAAAGTGATGCCCTGGCCATTATATGAATGATTTCTAAGGTCAGAATTTAATGCAATCTAACAAAGTACTCTTAAGACTAATTTGCTCTGAAATATTTTATGAAATATGACAAGTTCATGCACTGTATTACCCATCTTCATCATTTTCATCTTTGTATTTTAGCACTGATTCTAACAGACTTTTAAAATGACAGTATCTTCCTTGCTCAGACAAATTTCATGGGAGCTCTTTATTCCATTCCCTGCCTGTCTGAAATCCCCACTTGGTTACTGTTAATGCTATTCCTGTCTTTATTGTCAAGCTGTGATTCTGTACAAGCTAGAATGAAAAGTTGGGAAAAAAATCACTGGGTAAATAACTACAACATTGGATTTATCAAACATTCACTTCACAAACATCTTTATATTGGTGTTTCAAAGAATCACAGAATGGTTTGGGTTGGAAGGGACCTTAAGGATCACCTCATTCCAACCTCCCTGCCATGGGCAGGGAAGTTTAAGTACATATAATGCATATCCTTGATTCAGTACAAAAGAAATAATCAATTTTAAACAGAAATAATCAATGGATGACCATTTTGCAAAAATTAAACATTTTAATTGTTATATCAAACACTAATAAATACATCTTTTCAGTATTCAAAGGCACTACTGAAATTAATTTAAATAAAGTCTGCTGCTTGCTGATTTGATTAGATTAATGATGTGAAAGTAATTTCACTCTGAATTACTGAATATCTTGCATTAACATCAACATTCCACATGACTTGGTTCTATCTACTTAAGGATATCACTGAGCTATGAAGAAGAGTTTCTGACCCAAGGTATTCTAATCCCTTAAAGGTGGCACAGGTTGTTGATTTTTAATTGCTTTTTTCTTAAGAAATATCTATAATTGTGGCACAGAGAGTGACAGACACAGAAGGCACTTGCTCTTTTCTAACAGCAGTCACTACCTGTGATATTCCTCTTGAGGCAAACAGAAACCTCTGCACAGCTCCAGGAGCTGAGGCATCTGGCAGTTGTGCAATTTGCCTACTGACCTGTTTCTTTTCCCTCTCCCAGGGGGAATAATCAGTAACCAGGACTGTCAGGATCCTGCATTCCATTTCCTCCAGCCTATGGAGGTAACAAGCTCATGTGACCCCTGGAGCCACACACTTGATAATCCGCCAGCTGCTGCCCTTGGTAGGAATGGCCATCTTAAAATCTCCTCCTTCCTACACCCAAAAGAATACTGTGGATCTTTCTCCCAGAAAACCCCAACTTTCAGGTTCAGCTGTATTTCCATACCTTTCTCTTTTTCAGCCCCTTTGGCTGTACTCATCTGTTTATGTCCTGCTTGTGTAGAGCGCACGCTCTGCCCGTGGGCACTGACCTATGAGAAAAAAAACACAAGGTTTTTTGTGAAGTATCAGATTTCCAGAAATTCAGTAGCCCAATTTATTTCCTCATCTATCTATCCTAGATTACAGTAAAGGAAAAAGTCAAATTATTTGGCACAAGGGGCTTTAAAAAGTAGAGAGACATTATGGATAACTTAAAATAGATTGGTTTAGGGATATGTTATTGTGCATTATCCAACTAGTTAATAAATTGTCAGAAAAAGAATGAAGAAAAATATTTAAGCAACAGTTTAAGTATCTTCAAAAACTTGCCTGACAAACAGATCCAGAAAACCTGTGCTCTTTTCTGCTTGTACTGATCTAATCAAACTTGTAAAGATACTACCCTGAGTCTGAAATTGCATCCCTTTCTCCAAATTTATTCACTAAAGTTATATATACATATAAAAAACAAACCATAGAGGACTTAGATGCAGTTGGTATCAGAGTTGGTATCATACTTTTTCCTTCTTGGATCTTGGCTTTTGACCGAGTAATCCTCCCAGAGAAAGCAGGAGCTGCCTGGAAGCATCCCCAAGGAAATGAGAGTTAATAAACTCTTTTTTCCCTTTGTCACAGAGACTAAGCAAGAAGCATAAATGTGAATAACATGTCTGTGCAAAATGTGTGCAATCTGGAAAGCTTTCAAAGCTGAGTTGACTAAATATGACCAAGTTACTAGTTCTAAAATAACACAGCTCTTTCGTTTGTGGATGAATCATTCCAGTTTTTGAGCTGAACATAGTCACAAATACAAAAATCCACATATTATTAGTACTATTTCCAGCTTTGTTTAGGAAAGAGAATGAGCCAAATTACTCCCTTATCATAACATTAACAAAGCATTTGCAAGATAGTTTATTTGAAATAACACAAATAGCCACAAATGGAGCACACAGATGCAATTAATTTAGATATGAAATATCACCATTGTTACCTTCTCTCTTGGCTTTGCTACTGCAGGTTCCTCAGCAGCAAGTGAAAGAAATCCAGGTGCAGCTGGTCTGTACAGCCCAACCTTGAACACCCCTTTCTTGGCTTTCTCTCTCTGCTCCTGCAGTTTGCGAAGCTCCTTTTCCTCCTTGTAGCGCTGGAGCATCTCCCTGCGCTCGTTCATCCTCTTGGTGGCTGCATTTGGGGCTGCTTCTGCAGCAGGCATGCAAGACAGACATGTTACAAAATCATGAAGATGGTTTTTGAGCCAACCACAAGTCAGAAATTTCCAATAAACTTTGCCAAGCTAGAAGAGGAACGTAAGTCAAAGAGCAGAACTGACTGGAATCTCTAAAGTGTTTTAACCCTTCCTACTAAAAGGGAATTCAATGGTAAATTTTAACTTACAAATAGACTTCCCCTATAAACTCACTCCCATTTCACAGGCTTGCAAGGTTACTGGTATGAAAATTAACACCTGATCTTCTTATTTGGTTTATTTGTACTAGTTTCTCTATTCAAACAATTGCAATGTCATTGAAAACTCAGCTTTAGATACCAAAGTCTGACCCAGGCTGACAATAAATGAGGCAGAAGTTATATGAAAGAATAAAACCTTAAGATGTTGCCAAACTTGAATTATGTCTATCTAAAAAATTAATATCCACTTAAAGTTGAAATTTATGAAAGATAATCTAGACAAATTTATTAAATTTCGTATTTGATACTGTTACATACAGACTGAACTCCAATAATCTTCACAAAATTACTAAAATCTTCTGCTATCAAAATACTTAAGGTGAAAGTATTTCTAAAAAAACCTGTTAACATTTTAAAACATTAACTCAATTTCTTAGACCACAAGCATCCAGGAGAGCCAGGGAGCAGAATTCAGCATATATGCAGGCTCCATTTTCTGAGAGGAAAATAAGTTGTCAAAAACTAGCCATTTTCAAAATACAATCATACTGTGAATTTACCCATTAATAATTTTATATATAATATAAAATTGTCCATTGCTAAGCACACTCTAAGCACGTGACAGGCATCAGTTATATGCTAGGTGGTATTTTAGACTGGAGTTTTTCACATCCTAAAGGACAAAGCAATCATAAAGGCACTTCTTATTGAATATTAATAACAAAATGCATTCTTCCTTTTGCTGCTGCAGACAAATCAGAGCAAAGCTTCATTCATACCACTGGAGCAGTGAGGAGGGTACAGCTGTATTAAGATTTTATTGTCTTGATTTTAACACTTGGAAAGGCTGACAGGGTTTTAAATATTTTTTGTCTGAAATACAGCTGAACTTTTTTGTCAAATTAAAATGTTGACTGCTATTAGGTTTCTGTGATTATGCTACTAAACCTACTTGTAATTTTTAACACTTAAAAAAAAACATCTATAGCAATTCTTTACTTACTCTGTTTCACACTGCTGTTCTCTTGAGAGCACAACTCCCTGGTTTCCTTGAGCTCAGGAATTCCCCTCTCCTTGGAGGGCTGAACATTGACATCTGCCAGCCCGAGCTGCCGGCCCTTTTCGAAGAGCTTGTGCCTGTTCTCCTTCTGAAGGATGGATTTCCTGCGGGCAACCTTGGTTCTGAGGGCTTCTGTACTCAAATCCTTCTTGTATCTACTGGCAAACTGGGAAGTAGCAGCCATCCTGATGACCTTAGACAACAATCACAGTGATTAGGAAAACACTGTCCCAGTTTGTTTTCCAGTTTTGTTAAAGTTTGCAGGTTATGAGCAAAGCACTGAATTCTTTATTTCTGTATGTGACCAGAGAAAACTCAAATGACAATTTCAGCAACGACTCTTTCAGCAATTTCTCATTATTTTTGTTCATTCCAGGGTTTGGGTGTTGAGTGGTCACCAAGTCTGGCACAGAATTAGGAGGGGACACTGCACCCATGCCTGGGATTGGCTGGGCTGTTTTCTCCACAGCTGTTTTCCACATTAAGGAGATGAGCAAGTAAATGACAGGGCTGTAGGACAATACTTGGAAGCAACATTCCATTTAGATTAGACCTATCTGATAGCAAGGAATTTTGCCATGCAGCAGAGTACTCAGAACCAGGATGTTTCCAGGATGCAACTGCAATACAATAGTGGTTATTTCAAGAATTTTCCCCACCTTTTTTACCCTGGGGAAGCCTTAAGCCAATTGTCAGCTGGTTTGCACTTGCTGTGCTAACAGTACCTAAAAGGGCTCCAGGAGAGGTGGAGAGGGCCTGGAATGACAGGACAAGGGGGAATGGATGTACACAGACAAAGGGAAGGGTTAGATGGGATATTGGGAAGAAATTCTTCTCTGTGAGGGTGGGGAGGCCCTGGCACAGATTGCTCAGAGATGCTGCTGTAGCTGCCCCATCCCTGGAAGTGTCCAAGGCCAGGCTGGATGGGGTTTGGAGCACCCTGGGATAGTGGAAGGTGTTCTTGCCCATGGCAGGGGATGGGAACAAGATGGGCTTTAAGGCCCCTTCCTACCCAAACCATTCTAGGATTCTGTTATCCACTGAAACCTGCCTTGTCCAGGGTTTTCCACCTCACACATCTCATCTTCCACCACTTACAGACAACAGTAAGCAGGGTGACAGAGCTAAACTAAACATCCAACAGTTATTAATTAATTGGTAAATTGGTTAATTAATTGGTAAATTAATAATTTTCTGAGGCTCTTCATTTCAGGACAGCATGCTCTGATCAAACTGAAGGCACCATCAGTGAACTGTACTGAAAAGCCTTGACAATGGGTGTGCAGGATTTCTTAAAGTCCATCCCCCTCCCATCCATGTGCCACCAAAAGCCAAAAACTCAACCAGCAGCCCAGCTGGAAAACCCAAATGTTAGAAGAAAAAAAAAAAAAGGCAGCAAAATGTAAATAATGCATAAATAAACTGAATATATTTCTAGGAAAAGTAGTCAAGGAGAGAACTTGAGCTGTTCAAAGAAGGAATACAGCCCAAGCCTGCTCAGATGCCATCAGTGCTGGCAGGGGCAGCTCCCTGTTCCCTACTCCATTGAAGTGTTCATGGAGGGGGGAACTTGCACCAACAGCACCTGCACAACCTCCTGGATTTGCTTAGAACAGAAACCAAAATTTGCTTGGACAGAAACCAAAATCAGTGCATTGTGCTCCTTTTTGTCAGGAGAGAAAAATGGTCAGTGGAAGTTAAAGAGCAAAGGGGAATAAAAATCAAAACTCAAGGGACTAGATCTCCTCCACACAATCCTGGAAGAGCTGGTCCACACCAGCACCACCTGAAGTGTGAATATCTTGGGCTTCAGCCTGCATCTTGCATTCCAGCTTTCAGAAATTGATTAAAAATGCCCGTTAATGATGAATGCAAAAAACTCCACTGCAGTTCATAGGTCATATTTGCCCTGATTTACATTTAAGTGATTAAGGGAGGCTAATTAATGAGCATCTCCAACAATCACATTTGAACTGATCCTGCTAGTAATTACAGAATTAGTCATTACAGAATTGTTAGCAATTACATGGCATTACAGGAAGCCATAAAGAAAACAGTGGGAATACATCTCTACTATCTGTGTCCTAGAAGCAGCAGGCTTTTGAGCCCAGTGGATGATAAATATTGCTCAAAGCAGCAGTTTACTCTCTACACTCATCCTTTTTCAGTACAAAGTTCCTAAATGTACCCTTACCCATGTTCTTTAAGCACAGCAAGGTTACCTTGCTCATTAAAAATGTATGTCATGCTCAATATCCCAAAGATGTGTTTTTAGAACAAAAATACCTGTCTCCTCTTCTTCCCAGGTTACTGTTCCCGTGGAGTATCTTGCCCAAACAGGAGCCTGGAAGATTAATTGGTATTTAAATTAGCATAAACTCAAGTAAAGACTATTAGCAAGAAAGGGACACAAAGGATTTGTGACTGGCTAGCGTATAGTACCAAAAATTAAAGCCGATCATGTATTTTGATAAATAGCAGCAAAGGAAAAGAGACACTTTTGACCAACAACACCCCATGAACCAAAGAGCAAAACGAGCATGAAAACATTTTAGGCTGAACAGTGAGAAAACAGAACAGGAAGAGCAAACATCGCGACTTTTTATTAAAGACAGAGTAAAACCTGGACTCAACGGTTTCGAGACGGGCCCCGGGGCTCGGAGCAGCCTGTGGGGCACAGCCCGGGCCCGGCTGTGCGGGGTGCCCCCAGGACTGTCCCCTCAGCACTCCCGGGTGTTCCCACCGCAACTCAGAGAAGCAGCACCGCTGCCAGCCCACCGCCAGGCGAGACCCCCACGCCGGGACCCCTTACGGAGCTCATTGCCGGCGAGTCGAGGTGCCCCTGAAGGCTCAAAGGCCCTCCAGGACTCCCAAATCCCGCCCGGGACCCCCGAGCCCCCCGGGCCGCCATTACCTGTCCCTGCCCCGGCCCCGCCGCGCGCCGCCCCGCCTCGCTTTCAAATCTCACCCGCCAACGCTCATTGGCCAGCGCGGACCGCCCGCTCCCAATGAGCCTCACCGCGCGCGGTGATTGGCAGCGCCGGAACCCCAGAGCGAGCTGCTTATTGGTCGCCCCATGGCCACGCTTAATTTCCATTGGCTTCTTGGGGAAATGCCCCGCCTACACTTGCCGCTCATTGGCTGGCGGAGTGAGGGAGGTGAAGCCGCGGAGGGCGCGGCCTGCCCTTGGCTCCCCGCGGGGCGCGGGGGCGCTAAGATGGCGGCGGGGTCGCCTGTGCCTGAGGGACGCCTGGCACCGGTTTGGGCTTGCAAAGCCCAAAGTCTTCAGGACTCAGGGACAGCGATGAGGCCTCCCACCACCCACAGAATCCCAGAGCGGACAGAGCTGGAAGGGACGGCAGTGGTTCATCTGGTCCCATCTGCCTGCTGCAGCAGGGACGTCCCAGAGCACAGGGCACAGGACTGGGTCCAGATGGCTCTGGAATATCCCCAGTGAGGGAGGCTCCACACCCTCTCTGGTGTCTCTTCAGGGCTCAGTCACTGCACAGGGAAGTTCTTCCTTGTGTTCAGGTGGAACTTGTGGGCATCAGTTCCTGCTCGTTGCTCTGGTGCCATTGCTGGCCCCCCGGAGCAGAGCCTGGTCTGTCTCTGAGCCCTCCCTGCAGACAGGGACAGACAGGGCTCAGGTGTCCTCTGGAGGCAGAACAGCCCCTGCTCCTTCAGCCTTTCCTGGGCAGGGAGATGCTCCGGTCCCGCTGTCCTCCCTCCCTGCAGCCACTCCAGGAGCTCCACGTCTCTCCCGAACCGGGGAGCCCACAAGGTCTGTGTCCACGCCTTGATACCCGCATTGTGCCGCCTCCTGAGGAGCCGAAGCCGGGTCTTCCCAGGTCTGAAAGGGCCACAAACACTTTATTAAAGTGGTTTTTATTAACGGCCCTTTATTCCCTGCCATACCCGCATCGCGCCAACCCCGCGGTTTGCTGGGGTGGGTTGCGTTTAACACAATTCTCAACTACTGGAGAGTTCTGCGTTTGTTTATAAGTGGCAACCTGGGAAATTCAAATGCTGACGGGGGAACCATCCGCTTGGTGGCACTGCAAAAATGGGGACGACGTTTGGAGAGGAAAAAAAAAAAAAAAAAAAAAAAAGTGTTTGTAAACGGGAAACTGCTGAGTAGCAGGAGCGGTGGTCAGCGGCAGACAGCCGTGCCCTTCCAGCAGCCTGAAAATGCGCGATCCCCTCTGGCGTTACACAAATATATCAGTAATTTTGTATATAAATGCGATTTTAAGACAGCAATAAATTGATTAAGCACCACAGTAAGAGCACAGAGCTGTTCCTCACGGCAACGAGCAGAGTGAGTGGCTCTGGGCATCCCAGACTGGAGCAGTCCGGGAAGAGTCACCCCATTTCTGCACAGACTGAGAAAGGTTACAACAAAGGTCACAAATATTGACCATCCAGCCTAATCCTGCAGTCATTTATTCGCTAGAGATAATAAAAGATCAGCACGGAGGTTATTGAGTGCTGCCAAAGTGATGGTTTGAAAAAGATCCAATTAAACAGAACCACAGGAGCTCAGATCTGTGGAGTGTACAGAGTTCAATCCAATGCAGTCCTCGAGGTTTGCTGATTTCTCTTACTCCACTTTTTCTCCTATGGCAGTGGAATTTGAGGACATCAGCAATTCTGCCTTTTGTCAGGATATAGTCCAATGTGAGCCATGCTGAAACACAAGTTTTAGGGAGAAAGTGAATTTAAGTGTGTCATCATTTCAACCAAAAATTGGGTTTTTTTCTTACTGCATACCTGAATATGCTGTCTTACTGCATACCTGAATATGCTTAAACAAAACTTGTTTGCTCCTTGGAACATCTGGACTGGCACCTTTGCTCATTTCCACTCTTGTGGGTGTCCATAGAGAATTTGGGAAGCTTTGCTACAGCTTGGGCTTCATCTCAGGAGCTCAAGTAACAAGAGGAGTGATAACACAGCCGTGAGCCCTTGAGGAAGCTGAGTACCTGCCCTGGGCTTGCTGTGCACCTCTGCAGGTGTTACCTGAGCCAGGTAGGTTACAGCCAGAATGGGGTTCCTTAACATGCTGCAGAGACACCTTCCAGTGACAATATTTAGGTCACCACAAGGGCCTCAGTGTGTTTGAATAATGCCAAGATTTTAATGTTTCAATATCACTTAAGATAAAAGACTCAAATCAGGTGTTTTCCAGCCAAATTCCTGATTTCTACTGGTATTATTGTGCTAAGAGAAATATTGTGTTAAGAGGAATAAACATATTACCATTTCGTAGAAATAAACAAGGGATGTGAATTTCTAAACTCATTATCCTGTGCACATATTAGCCATGCCTGAGAGGTTAAACTCCTTGTTCTCATACAGATCTGATGATTTTATGATATCCCATTTTAGCCATTGAGGTTTGAGAACCAATTTTAATTTCTTTATCTCTTGGCAATATAACTGTCATTATCCCATACATTTTGTACTGAGGAGATCATTATGTGGCAATCTGCTAACTTGCTCCTTCTGCTCTTCATTCCTGCACACAGAATATTATTCTTTGTGAAGGTGATTCTCACCACCCTTGCACATATCAAGTGCAATATGGAGTGTGTAGGGAAATCTATCCTCAAATTTAGCCCTGAAATAATTACATTTTCTGGTCTTGTTTTTGGTGAAAGTACAGGTAAATGGAGTTATAAAGCTGTACCCCACAGCCACTTGCATGCAGGCAAAGAAAATCCTCTGTAGGCAAACTAAAATACTGCAGAGGGCACAGGTTGCCAAATTCAATTGATAACCTCTCAATCAAGTATTGAACAGCAAATTCATTATGATGCATTGGCTGCTGTTCCCACTTCTGCTCAGGCTTTTCATCTCAAGTGGTTGCTAGTTGAAAAACCAGAACAATTTATAGGAGCAGAAAATAGAAGTGAAATCCCCGTCTTGGAGCAACCAGGGAACACAGTTAAGCCTCTTGCTCTGTTCTGTGTGGTTTATTTTGCTCTGCAGCCCATTTTTACCAGGAATGGGAAGAAGCCACCCCCCAGTGCCTCAGCCTGTCACCTGGGAGGATGCCACGGTCCAAGCAGGTAGAGAGAGATGTTTGGACTCTCACCTGGATGAGCCTGGAGAGTGTCTTCCCTTTCCTGGGTATTTCTCCACCACCCAGATCAGCACATACAACAAATAACATCAAATGCAAGCTTGACACCCACGGTGTTAAACAGAAATTGTTATTGCTCCACTCCTTCAAAGAGCTCTGATAGACTCCTAAACCCCAACGTGTGGGCCTGGGATCCTGAGCTGATGGAAACACCTACACTGGCTATGCAAAGTGACTTTAATACAGCCCTCCTTTGATGCTTCCTTCTCCCAGGTGGGAGTTTCCACTTGCCCTTGGGAAGTGTCTCTCTCTGGCTATAAATAGAAGGACAAGGTACCTGACTCTGGAGATTCTATTGCACTCTGGCAGCTGATACCCAAAAGCTGGATGTTGTAGCACATTTATAAGCTCCCAGCTTTCACAAAAATGCAAACTAGCAATGTCAGCATGCAAAGTGCACTTGGGAACACAGCCTGAGTTGTTTTATCTCAGCATATCTGTGCATCCTCTGTTATTTACAGGGTGTTTACACCAAATGTTCCCTGCTGCTAGAGATTTCACTCACAAACCTGCTCCAGCACTGCAGGTGAAAGCATCCTCAGCTGGCTTCTTTCTTCAAAGCCCAAGGCCACATTCTTAAGGATATCACACTTCTTTCCAAACAGACTCAACCCTTCTTAGTTTTCTTCCATGGCAAAGAGGGGAGTGGGAATTAACCCCAGAAGAAATGCCGGATTCAACCGTAAACCAACCATAAGCTGAGTTGAGACCAAATTTTTTTTTTTTTTTTTTTTGTTTCCAGTGACTTTGAGTGGGTTGCTTTGGGGAAATTGTGGTTTTATCCCCTTGAGTGAAAGCAGATGAAGAAACCACTCAGTGGGGTGGGATTAGATGAAGTTTCAGCAGCAGGAAGTAGGTTTCTGAGTTAGGCCAAGACGATTAAATTTTCCTCTGAAAAGAGCATCCTTTTCCCTACTTGCATAATAATCACCTGTATATTTTTTTGACATATGCCTCCATTGTGTCTCCATTGCCCAGGGGCAGAACACCTCCTGTGGAAGCTGGATGGAACTGCTGGAGTTGTGTTTCATGATTAAAATTAATACAGCCAGTAAGGGACAGTTTCTCTTGGTTTCGAGAGTACAACACAAGCTGTGAGGAATATGGCTGCTAATCAGGATGGAAACAATAAAAGAGCTGTAAGGACTTGGTTAATTCTCTTTGCTCTGACAGAGTTAAACTTCTCCAGGTCTCTGATAAGATAGGACTGGTTTTCTTTATCTATTGTTTTTTTTTAATGTTCAAGGCTACTGAAATGCAGAAGGGCCAGATGGCCATTTAAGCTAAACAATGTGCAAAATCTTTCTTATATTATCACTAACTGCCTCGAGGGGGTGGGAGGAGAAAGGTTGTTTAATCATTAGAAGTCACTTAGCAGCAAATGGCGTTCACTGTCTTTATCAATTTACAACAAAAGATTGGGGCCACATCTTTGTGAGACCTTTTTTTAATATGACAGGGCAGATATTTAATTCTCCTTTAAGTCACCTGGGGATGTCTTGCATCTCACTGCATGTCACCAAACTGTGGGGCCAGGCTAGTAAATAGGTTTTATTCCCATGTGCATTTGATCCTATATCAAAACACTGAATTTTTCCGTGGAACACAGCAAACTACTGTGTCAGCAGCAGCTAAATCCCATTGTTGTTCTGTGGCTTGTTGCAGTCCAGAGGAGAAAGTACTGGAGGGGTGAGAACAGTAGGGTCTGTCTTCTGTCCTGTCCCCGTCTAATATTTGGCCTTCAGCAACTCATCTTAACCTCTTATCTTCCCTCCCACTCTGGATTTGTATATCGTGGCTGTGGTCAACAGGGGCTCCAGAGACTTTGGGAGGTTCATCTCAGCCATCTGAGACACCATGTAAATGTGATCCTGGGCCTTGGCTAATTAGCTCTGCCCCTCATCAGAACTGTCATGGCACAGCGCTGTGCTGACACACTTACGCTGCTTTTTAGCTTGAGAACAGTCTCAAGGATCTGCTCTCAGTAGTGTAACCAGAGAGTAAGTAGTGCTGACCTCCAGCAGGTCAGAGAATATCCTGAGTGGAAAAGCACCCACAAGGTCCATCCAGTCCAACTCCTGGCCCTGCACAGACACCCCGACAGTCCCACCCTGTGCCCGAGAGTGTGTTCCAAATGCTTCTTGAGCTCTAGCAGCTTTGGAGCTGTGGCCATTCCCTAGGGAGCCTGGGCAGTGCCCCTCCACCCTCTGGGGGAAGAACCTTTTCCTGATATCCAACCTAAATGTCCTCTGAACAACTTCCTGCTGTTCCCTGGGGTGGAAAGAAACCAGGCCTTTTCAGTTTGCTGCCTGCCTCCATCATCTAACTGGAAACGATTTGCCTAAATCTTTTAAGGAGAGGGGAAGCTCCTTCTTGTAGAAATCCTTTTAAGTTCAAACTACCATCTGATGCCACCACTTAATTCCCCTTTTCCCAATGCCTTCTCTTTGTGTTTCTCTTTTGTTGTCAATACCTTTGGTTTCAGAGGATTTCTCCAGTGCCCTTCTCTTTTCTCTCTGCAGGCTGAGACTTCTTGAGCATTGCACAGAGAAGGTGGCTGGGGTGACACTTGCATGACAAACCACTGCTGTGGATACATCTACAGCAGGAACAGCAGCTCTTGTTTGCCTCTGCCAAGGACAGATGACAGCAAAGGGTATTTAGTGATTGTGCTGGGGAGGAAACGCTTGGCAAAACAAGCTGGCAAGGCTGGCACGGCGCTGGTGGGGCTCCAGTAGGGAGGGACACTCCCAGTGACCTCCCTGCAGCTCTTTTGGGATGGACTGCCCAGGGAGATGGTGGAGTCACCATCCCTGGAGGTGTTTAAGGAAAAACTAGACGTGGCACTCAGTGCCATGATCTGGTTGACACGGTGGTGTTCCGTCATGGGTTTGACTCGATGATCTCAGAGGTCGTTTCCAACCTAATTGATTCTGTGATACTTCTGGCCCTGCAGTCAGGAGTTAGGTAGGTTTCAAAGCCAGGAGGTTTATCGAACGACTTTTTGGCCTCCGGTACAGGACCTTACAGATTTTTAGCCCAGACTAAACTCACTGATAAGTTGCCGGTGTCCCCGCAGCGGGCTGGGAACTGGCAACCCGTGGCTTCCAGTGCCACGTTGGTCGCTAAACCTCGCCGGTGAGCTGCAAGCCCGGCACACCGGGGAGAGCGGGGGACCACGGGGTCGCCAGCGCCGGGGGCTGCCTTGGAACTCGCTGGCCTCGAACAGGCACTTGCAAGGAGCGAGGAGCCCGGGAAGCGCCCCGAGCCGAGCCCCCGGTGCCTGGCGCGGCGGGGCGGCCGGTGCCTGGCGCGGCGCGGGGGCGGCTCCGCGTCCCTCCCCGGCGGCTCCGCGTCCCGCCCCGCTCCGCCCCGGATTGGCGCGGCCGCCCGGCTCCTCCCGCCGCCGCCGGGCGCAGGGGGGATCCGGCCGAGCCGAGCCGAGCCGAGCCGAGCCTGGCGGCTCCGCCACGGCCCGTCCTCCGGCCCCGCTCCCGGTAGGCTCCCGCGGGCGCGGCAGGGGTGGGTGGGCGCTGCGTTCGGCGCGGTGCGGGCAGGTGGGCGGTGAGCGGCGAGCGGGGCCCGCCCGCAGCGCCCGCGCTCCGCCGGCCATGGCGGCTGCGGGGCCGCCGAGGGGCCGCTGCCGCCCGCAGGACGGGGCCGCGCCGAGGGCTCCGCGCTCCGCTTGGTTTTATTTCACCCTCTCGCTTTATTCTGTCCGCGGCGCTCCCCCGGCGCCCGCGCCCCGCTCCCGGCCTCCCCGGGGGTTTTGTGGTGCTCCTTCCCCGGCGCCGCTGGCAGCGCTGCCGCGGCTCTCCCGGCCCGGCGGGTCGGGCAGCGGGAGCCCGGGAGCGGTGCCGTGTCCCCCGCAGCGCCCGGTCACCGTGCGGGGCGCGGAGCATCTCCGCTCCCCCGCGGTTGCGTAACGCGCCCGTCCCACGCGTGGCCGGCGAGACCGAGCCCCCCTGTTTTCTGCGGGTCAGTCTTTTCGCGGACCTTCTTTTAAAAGCAACCCCCCCTCCCAAACCGCGCGTTTTCCCCCCAAATTTTGATCTCCTGAGTTGCGGTCACTTCCTGGTGGTGTTTTTTTCTGCACGGCTTCCCCCGTGGTTCATACATCGATCAGTCGCCCTTCAGAAGGGAGGGGTTGTGAACTCGCTAAACATAAACAGTGATCCGAAAAGAGCTTTAATGGTTATTAGATATTGTGATAATTCTTGAATGACGCCTTCACGTGGGGATGGCGTAAGAACCTAAGGAAAGGTTAAAAGTACAATTACAGTGGAAGTGATTTCTTCTCGGAATTACTTCCTCCAAGGCCTTACTCGAAACAATAAGCGTAGCTTTTAATTTCTTCAGTAAACCGAGATTATTGACTTGTGCCATGCGGCTCCCAGTTGGAAAAATCTGCTTGGATCAGCCGGACAAGTGGGTCTAAGGCTCGTCCTGCCAGGTGCTTCGTACAACGCCCAGCAGCCGCGTGTGTCTCTGCTCTGTTTTTAAATAACCGGCTTGGATGGGGCTGCAAAGCTCATCCCCAGCAGCCCGGAGCGTGTTGCGGGCTGTAAAACCCGCCTGCGAGGCCGTGTAAGTACACCAGGGCTGGCCCTGCCCTGCTGGGCGCTGTCCTGGCCGTGCCACAGCGCTCGGCATCCAGTTTTGGTGGCTGGAGATATCCAGGGGAGCTGTGGAACAGGGAACGTGCGGCGCAGGCTCCAGCCGAGAGTCTTAATGAGTGTTTGCGTAGTGCTTCGTGTTTTCTCGGATGAAAGGTTTTACATAATTGGCCATTATAATTGTCTGTCACCCCTAGAGAAGAGCCAAAAAATCCCCTAAAAAGCAAGCGTGGAGGTAGGTAGTTGTCTTAAAAGTCCAAAGTCTAAATGCCTGTAGGTTGTGAATGCTGTTACTGCTGGGTGTGGAGACAGCAAAATGACTGAGTAAAAAAAAAAAAAAAATTCTGTCCTTCTTTTGAGCCATTTGATCAGCATCACTGGGACAAACGACATCCTGCTTGTTTGAGCTGCTTGTTCTTCGGTGCCCAGAAGAATTCCTAATGTGACTCTGGTTCTATCGGTGTTAATGATTTTTTTTTTTTTTTTTTTTTTTTTTCCCCTCTTGAAATCTTAACTGGAAACCTTTTACAGTGTTTTGATTCCTTTTTAATAAATGGCTAATCCCTTGCTGCAGGGGATGGGAGTGTTTTGAACGCAGCATTTTTGGGTCCTGAGGGGAGGGGGAAGGGAGCGCCTTGTGTTGCTTTCCAGCAGCCACCCGCCTTCCCCCAGCCTGAGTGAAAGGGCCTTATTGACTGATTTTGAAGGTAACCTGCCCAATTCTCCTCTTACATGCTAAAACCCATAAATTTGCTGTAGCACAGAGCCTTTGAGGGGAAGAAATGGAATGTCAAGGAGCCTGGGCTTCATCACGAGCAGCCTGGTAACAAAGGCACTGTCTGTTAATTGCATCGTGCTCATCAAAATTTCCCCTCCTAATGACAGAGTAACAATTTAATAGGTGTGAAAAATTGTGGGATTTGATTTAATACCACTGTCTTAAAATCATCCTGCATGCTCAGTAAGACTTAAGTTGTCGCTTTCATATTTAATTGGAGAGCGACCAGAGGCTGAGGAGAAAGCTGGGGATGTTTCACTCGCACTAAATGCTCTTTAAAATCTTCTCCCCATTTGGAGAAGGATTGTGAAGAATTGTGAGTGGCTTGTTAAGTGCTAAGCTGCAGCTGAGTGACTTAAAGGTTATAAAACATCTTTCTGTGTCTCTTAAATTTGGAAGCTCATCTTGAAGCTTGTGCTGCGGGTGTTTATCACAGGCTGGTCTGCAGCTCCAGGAAGGACTGTGGTTTTGGGGTGTGGAGGTGCCAGCTTAGGTTTGGGTGATGTGAAGGTGAGTGCTGTGTAGTGGATGCACGACACTGCCTGGGCAATAACACTCCCTGAGGTTCCAGGTGTCAACACCTTCATCACGATGTGTTATTTTCACTTCTCCGTGCTCTGCAGCATAACCCAACCAGCATTTTGGTATAATCCTCACACAGAGGTGGTTGTATTCCCAGCAGCTAGGGCATATTTCAATATTCCTGTTGCAGGTTTGATGCCAGGTTTCAGAGAAGAGAGCAACTTTTCTTGGATCTGATGGTTGAGCCTATAAGGAAAATACAGGACTGATCCTAAACTTATCACGAAAGATGATATAGCCTGGAAAGCATCTCTCTTGCCCTTGTCTGCTGGGATTTTTTGTCTCTTGTGGGTTATTCGGTCACTGGATGTTCCAATCCATAGATTTGAGCTTTTGAAGGAAATACTGGTTTAGTGAAAGTTGTGGGTTAGAGATCCTCTTCTGTAGGAAGGAGGGCACAGGAATGCTGCTTTGGTATGTGTGGCTGCTCCATTTTTATTTGTCCCATATTTTACTGGCTTGTTTTCTAAGCTATTTTGATTCTATTAACTTATTAGAGTCTATTAAAGTTGGTGTGACAGTCTGTCTTTAATGTAGGAGTGTTGTCCTTTTTTTTTTCAAATGTCCTTTTTTCACCCCTAAAATATGAAATGGAATAATTGTCCATAGTTCAGATTCTGCCTGTAATTGTGGGATTTGTGTTTGGAATTCACATTGTAGTTGAGGATTTAGTGTTTAGTCCCCAAATAACTTTTTTTTTTTTTTGTCTTTGTTGTGGAAGGGGAATGAATATCTGCTGTATCACTTGCTAATCCGACTGTTGCAGTTTTATGCCTAGAGCATAACTGAGCTGTATTTACCACTGTAGGCATGGTGGTTGGTTTATTGAACTATTTTGGGTATCAAGCACAGAGAAATCACAGCAGGACTGTCTGGTGTAGGTACAGGATGAGCATCAGTGGTACCATGACCTGGCTGTCCAAATTTGGGTGTCTGCAGCGTCATTGCAATGGGTGTCAGGGAGAGATGGATTAAATATAGCTCAGGTGTGTCCCAACATGTTGCAGCTGCTCCTCCTGTTGCAGTACAGGGCTAATAGGAATGTTTACATAGATCACCTTCCTACACATCCCAGGTTCAACCACCTCTTTAGCAGCAAGTTGCTGCTGGGCAGCCACATGACTGCTTAAAGCTGTTTGGAGAGTAGAAATAAACTACAGAGGGACGCATAAATGGCTGTTAATAAAGTGTCAGCTTTAAAAAAAAAAACCTTAGAAATGGCTGACTAGTATCTTGGGGAGCAGAAAATAGTGCTAGTTGTTTTTTTTTTTCTGTGTGATTAAAAAATAACCCTGCTTTAGAAGCTGCTGTCTGCAGTTCACAGCGAAGTGATGGCATTTGGGTAGCAGGGAGGCAGAATTCCTGCCAGTTAAAATCTTGCTGTCCTAATGTGCCATTCCGTGCAGTACTTGGAAGCTGATATACAGTGCTCTTCTGCCTTGCAGCAAAACAACTAGTGATTAAAAATTCAGCAGATGCTGTGGTTCACTTAACTGCTTGTTCTTGCATCATTCAGGTCATATCACACAATTAATGTTGCTAATGTTCGATCTAGCCTTTTTTTTTTCTGCTCTAAGAATGGAAATTATCTGAACTACCATGGGATTTACAGAACTGTTTTGGCAGGAATTGGGCTGTGCAAACTAAGTTATTCAGGACTGTTTTTGCCCTTCCCCTAACTTGGAGAATCTTCTTTTGATTTTAGAAATATTATTTGTTCGTGCCAGACAGGGCTGTAATTTCTGCAACTTTTCTGACTTTAAAAATCAAAGTGTTTTCTTTTGATTGCTTTGAGATAAATGAGACTCCCTAGATGAGAAGGAAGAGGGGGAGAGCACGATAGGTGTAAGTGCTTGCTTTCTTACTTAAACTCAGTGTTTCATTTGGCCACAAAAGTATTTTTGTAAGAGAATTCTCATTCTGTTGCGGGCAGGGTTTCTGCTGCTTTCAGTACATCCACTTTTAACTTGCACAATTTTGGTTAATAGTATTCAAACCAGGGTGTCACTTACTTGACTTTGAAATGAACATTAAACTTTACCTTCCCCTCTCTATGTTCCTTTAATGATGTAAGTTTTGGGTTCTTTTTGTAACACACACAGATTCTAGAAATCTTTTCTGGGCTGCCTGAAAGTAATATTCATGTAGGAAGAGACTTGTAGTTTGTTTTTACTGCTTTTACCAGTTTTCTGCTTGGAAGCTGGTGTTTAGGAAGAAGCTTATCCACTTTCTTTGTGATCACACTTGGTTACTTGTGCAGTAATTTGGTTTTGGTTGCCCTTCCTGCACCTTCTCAAGACTCTCCTGCTACTGCTGGGTGGTGCCCCCTAAACTGGATGGATGTGTTGATATGAGCCTTCACAGCTTGTGCTGTTCTAAGAAAGATAAAATGCAGCCTGACACCAGAGAAAAATTGCTGGGTCTTTCAGTGTCTGAGAGGAACTTGCTGTGGTGGGGCAGCCCTGGGCTCCAGAGCTGGAGAAATGAAATTGGGAATATGGAACACAGGTGGAGTGTTTTGGTCAAGGGCACACACGAGGTTCAGCCCTTGCTGGAGAGCTGTAGGGCTGAGGGGAGGTTGTGTCTTTTGAAGTGTCAAGCAAGGGGCAAATCCATAATAAGAATGGAAAAGGTGAATTTGTATCACACAGCATATGATGGGTATGCCCATGAACCAGGTTTTGGAGAAGGAATGAGCAAACCCAGGAGCCTTTGCTGACACATGTTGTTTGGACTTGCAGTTTGGGTGACTTTTTGTGATCTGTCAATTAGCACATCAAGAGGATGTATTTTCAGACAAGGAAGACATTTTTCTTTGGAAAAACCTGTTTGGACTATTAACTCTAAATGTACTTTGAGAGAACTTGTCTCAACCAAGTTGTCAGCAATCAGTTTGAAAAATGAAGTCTTAAATATGTAAACCTTCCCCCAGCCTCTTCAGTGCCCTGCTCAGAATGATGGAAAAGAAGGATTCAGGCTGGGCTTTTGCATATTCCTGCTCCATGAATGCATATATCCAATGTGCTGTACTTTCAGAATTGATATTCAGGATAATATGTTTAATCTTCAATTGCAAAAAAAAAAAAAAAATAGCTTCGCACATAGCTAATTCCATCTGCTGGAGAAATAAGAGCGAGGCTAACTTCATCACTTATTTGGGACCTGCTTTTTGCTGTGCTAATTACTATGTATGAACTTTGGAAATTTGCATAATTTTTTGGCAAACCTAAGCTGCAGCCATTTAATTTAGAATTTTTATTAACTTTAGACATCCCTAGCAACTCCTAAGCTACTTCTGGTTCATTTTGTGGTTTTGGTGTTTTACAGGGCTTGATTTTGAAAGCTTCAGTAGCTTCTTTTGTCTTTTCCTTGCAATGACTTAATATAAGCAACAGCAGCTTACTGCCATTTCCAGTAACTTTCAACCTGCAGTGTGACACAAAATTCCTTCTGTCATTCAGATTAAAAAAAAAAAAATTCTAAAAAAGTAAAATTAGAAGGTAGTTTTTTGTTGCACTTGAAATATTTTAAGAGTAGATACGTTTCCAAAAGTAACCTTGGGGAAACTGGGACATGTCAAGTCTGGTCCTAATTCTGGTAAAAGCTGGTCTTATGATGTGAATTTTTAAGCTCCAAAGAGTTTGGATATAAATTCATCATTGCACATAGCTACTTAATGTTCTTTCTTACTCAAAGGCTGTATTTTGACACATTTTCAGCTTCCCAAGTTCTCTAGCCACTAGTTCTCTTTTCCACTTGGTTTGCTTTTGTTTTTGTGACCTCCACCTTTCACTGATTTTGCTGGTTGGCAGTCAGTGGAGGTGGATAATCAGTAAAATATTGAAGCAGTTGGAATTTTATAGCAAAAAGTACTGCTCTGCTTTATTGGAATGCTGTCACTTGGAGTCAGCTGTTACATGCTGATTTTCTTTTGGAGGCAATAGACTGGATTAATTTAAAAATCTGAATTATTTGTGCCCACTTTCTGTCTCAGTACCATCAGAAACTTCCTATGTTGCTTTGTGCAGTTGCACTCCCGAGTCTTAGTCCCTCTTTTCTCATCCCTCTTGCTCCGTTGACCACTTAAAAATGCAGTTTCTTCCTCGGGATGAACGGGGTTATATTGCCAGACACTTTAATTCCTCTCTAATTGGCAGAAAGCCAAGCATAAAATCTTCTTCATAAGTCACCCTAGAGGTTTCTTTGTATGTGCTATTATTTTCTTTGCGTGCTAACATCACTGAAAATACTTTTTTTTTTTTTTCCCTCCCCCCAAGTCTAGACCAGGCATAATTATTTTCGTGTGTATGTGTAGGCTTGGGTGTTGCCATGCTGAAGACCCTATTTGAAGTCCTTGGGCAGTTTAAGACCAAAATTTCTTGTAGCATCAAAGGCAGCACTATCCCCTCTGCATCTAGGGAGGTGAAGTAATTTTCTGGTGTATCTGAACTTCAAAGACAGGCTCATGGCTTGTGCCTGTGGTCTGGCTCTCTGAGATGTGTCATACATATTTTAAAAAAGAGTTTGGACCCTGGGTTCAAGCAGGACTTGTGTATCAGTGATAGTGGCTGGTGTTGGATTGTGATTAATTATGTTCATGTGCTTCCAGAGCACTCCAGTTCTCTTTTCATTTATGAAATTCTTAATTGAGGTCTTTGTTCTGAGCTTCACCTTCATTGCAAAGTCTAAAAATCCTTTCCATCGTGAAGCCTTGGCTCTTGTGTTGGGCCTCTTAATGTTTTTATGTCTTCAGAGCTTCTGAGCTCCCTTCCACCCTGACTGCTGAGGTTGAGACAAGCTCCCTGTGAATGTCCATGCAGAACTGCCCCTTTTGCTCCTGCTGAAAGGCAGCTCTTGCTTTGCCATGATACCTGCTGTGATTTCTCCTATTCATTTCTCTTCCTGACCTCCTGCACGTGTCCTGGTGCTGGGGAGAGGAGACTCCACTGCTGAACAATGAGGGCATGCAAGGCATGATACCTTGAGACAAGTGTCAGGCACTTGGGAAGGGAGTTCTAAAAGAAACCTCATCCTTAAGGAAATCTTGTTGCCTGAAAATGGGTTTATACACCTCAATTTGACCATCAGGGCACCAGAGCTTGCCAGCAGGTGGGACAGACTGTTAGTTCCTTGCATTTTTTCACTTAATTTCCTCTCTAAAGAAGAATAATGCTCTACCATTGTTTTATTTTTTATAAGGTAACTTTATTTTAATAAACAGATGAATGAAATGATGCAGAGTGCTTGTTTTTGCGGCTGAAATCTCTGTGAATCTGCTGCTCCTTCTGAAACTGGGGCTGTGGGAGGATTACTGATAGCAATGAATCCATCTTCTATGGTGTTAAGGAAAAAAAAAGTCCCTGTATTTCTCTTAAAGTGCTTATGGATTTTTTTAGATGCAGTAGGACTGCAGATGTAGTCATATTAAAATATAAGACATCTCACTTCGAATTGGTCTCTCAGCAGAAGGAGCTGGAGATGTGACTTCGGTAGAAGTTACTGGGAATTCTTTTTTTTTTTTAATGCAGTTTTGCAGCCTGTGCTGTGGATGGGAGCCCAGAGCAGTCTGAGTCATGCTTCCTCCATGGAGAGGACATGGGATGCCACCAGCAGTGGACTGAACCAGTTCTCCTAATGATTGCTTTGTTCAGCTTTAGCTACTTCTGGGGTTGCTAAGATGGTGTCAGCTGATGTGTCAGCTGGAGGCCATGGGGTAAATTGTAGGATAAAGAGCAGTAGTTTACATACCTTTGTAGCAAATGTCTCTGCAGCGTTCTGCACACTCTTCTTGCCTTAAAAGGGTTTTTTTTTTAGCCCTTTTTCCTCGTTTGGATCAGTAGGTGTATGGGGCAAGGAAAGGGTTTTTGATTTTGTGAGGTTAACACGGCTTCATCCCTGACCTGACTGAATCCTACAAAGTGAAGGCACCAGTGTATCCTGCAGGGATGGCCCATTTTCTTTGGGAAGATGTTTTTAAGAAATTGTGAAAAACTTAGGAAAATGTTGAGGAACAAGTAAAAATTGAGTGAAATTCACTCAATGGAGTGAATTCACTGAGTGAAAATTGCTGCATCTCTAGTGGACCTATACAGAGCAAATTTGTTGATGTTGGTTTAATGGTGGTTTTAAGGTTATTTTAATATTTTTATTTTATTTTAAGGATTTGGGGAATGCCCCCTGTCCCCTAGCTCTCCCCTGTGCTCTGTGGGTCACAGATAGAGACTTTACTGGGATATATATAAGGCAGAGGCTGCTGAGAGAAGCCTTGTCTTTAATTAGACCAACAGGTATCACTGGAGTGGAGAGGAAGAGATGAGTGAGCTTTAGAGCCTGAACAAATGTCAGATTGTATTTTATCAGAATTGCAGTTTGGAATCAGGGATTCACTGAGTTTCCATTTGGCTGTGGGCTGTCTGGGGCCTTTTTGCATCTTCCATCTCTTAGCTGCAGTTATGGGAAAGTTGCACATACCACTTTACAGACAGAAAGCAGAGCTCTTTAGGGGAAGGAAGGGTAAATGACCCAGGTAAAATGAGCCAGGCTGGAGTCAGTAAAACTACCCAGAATGCCAGCAAGTGATACCTGTGTCTTGAGTTTAATATATTCACTTCCCAGTGGTCATGCTCAGGAGGATTAGTTGAGAGATGCTTTAACCTGAAGCTACTTGGAACAGCAGTGCCTTTTTTCCTCCCCTCTCAAAAGTGGTTTGCTTTTACTAAAATAGCTAAATGCAGGCATGTTAAGCTTAATATATATGTGTGTGTGGGTACCTGAGAAAGCATCCCATTAGGTAACCCCGTAGCTTTCTCCTGGGGAGATGCTGAGAATATCACCTTTGCTGCCACTCAGGGCCAAGCCAGGCTTGTTAGCAGCTTGTAAGTGACAGCCCTACTTTGCTTTGTGGGTATTTTAAGTGATGAGGGTAGCAGAGCTCCAGGGAGAGGTGATAACGTCTGTGCTGGTTTTCTTCTTGGTAGGGAGGTGGCAGAGGAGGAGGAGATAGGACTAATTGCATACCTTCCAATTCCAGTTACTTCATTACAGAATAATCACTGGAGCAGCCCTGCAATCTGCTCTGATAGCAGATAAGTGGCGTGGCTCGCAGCACTTCAATCTAAACAAAACTTAAGTGCTTTTTCCTTTTTCCCTGGAGTGAAACTGTAATTTCGTTATGTGAATGTTAGCCAGGACGAAGTTGTTTTTGCAGCTGTCATGATGATTCTCTGGGCTTTGTGTTAGAGGTATGTCCCCAGTGTATGTAGCAAAAATATCCTAAAATACTGCATTCCCATACCTGGAAGCTTCAGTTGAAGGCTCTCCAAATGTTTGCCAGGTGAAGATCTGTTTAGCTTTGACGTTAGATGTCTCGGAGGGTTTAGCTATAAACCAGTGGAGGTTTGGATTATATTCCTTTCCATAGCAGTACATGTTAATTAGCTTCTCTGTCGGCATTAGGCCCTGAAATGGTCAAGTGAAAGAGCCTGAGCACATCTCTGCTGCTTCAGAATACGAGTCCCTCTGGTGAGGGTGGTCACGTTGAAGCATTGCCTCATTTTGGTTCTCTGGTGTAGAAATGGTGTTAAATGCAGCCCATGTGATGCAAAAGAGAAATATCAGGCAGAGCTTGGGAGAGAGATTTTGCCTCTCTTTGAAATGGGTAAAAGTGAATTTGTACTCCAGGCTGAACCCTGGGAAATAATAAAATCCCAGAATGTTTAGGTTGGGAGGAACCTTTAAGCCCATCTCATTCCAACCCCCTCCCATGGGCAGGGACACCTTCCACTATCCCAGTTTGTTCCAACCTCATCCAACCTGGCTTTGGACACTTCCAGGGATCCAGGGGCAACCACAGCTTCTCTGGGCAACCTGTGCCAGGGCCTCATAAAATCCCTGGAACTGCTGTTGGTGACAATTACTTTAAGGTACCTATTTAAGGCCACAAGTTCACCCCAGACAAGTGCCTGGACTTTGCACAGTGCAGTATTGGCCAAACCTTAAACTCTCTTCAGGCTCACTTTCTCTGGACTGTGCCACAGAACCGTTAAATCTGATCCGTTCCTAAAAAGACAGCTGACTGTGCAATCCGAGCCACATAAAATTCCTTGTCTCTGCTTTGGACTTGAATGGAAAAGTAGTTTGTTTTCCCATTAAATTGACCTCAACTGTCGCTGCCCCAAAGGGGGTCTGTTCTTGCAGGCTCTGCTTGGCCAGGAGGCAGAGCGTGCTTGGCTCTCCCTGTGTTTTGCTGCGAGCCTGCTAACTCACTCCAGGACAACGGGAGGATGGTAATGCACTAAGGCAGGTATTTGTTAGCAGGTTAAATGTTTTGGGAAAGAAAATGTAATATACTCTGGAAAAGTTAATAGTTTTGTACGTTCCGGCTTGGTTGTGTTGGTGGCTGATAGGGTTGGTGGTGTAGATCCAAGTGCAGAATTAAGCTCTGGGAATAAATAAGTTGAAGTGGTGGTGAATTTCAAAGGAACAAAGAGTGTAAGGCCCCCTTAATTGAATCTTACATTTTTAGTGTGGCTTTCAGAGGGAAAGGCCCAAACATGCTTTGCAAACCAACCTGTGCATTGTGCTCTAGTGGATCCATGCTTTTGATAGGAACAGTGTGACTTATTTAATGAGATTAACTGCATCACATTCTTTTTTAAAAGAGGTATTTCTTTATTTGTACTGGGGGAAAATACATTTTTCCTGAGAGTCTGTAGCTGATCAGACTCCTGCGTCCCTTTCTAGCCACTGATGTTGCAGGGACAGGAGGCTGGCAGGTTGGATTGGGTATTGCCTAAATAAAAAATGAGGTTCAAGCCTGGAGTGTTACGTGGCAGGGCTGCCTGACCCCCACCTGCTGGGGATGTTGACTCACAGTGCTCTCTGCTCATGGTTTGTTTAGGAGAAGGTTTTAGGATGTGTGTCTCACTTGGGAGCACAGGTGCCACGCTGCCTTTTTAAGAGTTTGAGTGCCTTGACTTTGTAGGGAAAAGAAGCCAAAAAATGGGCTGTGATATCTTTTATGCTGGCCAAGCTGCTCCAAGGGTAATCCAGGTGGGAAGGGACTCACCTATGGACAGGAGGTTCAGCTGGGTAGTCAGGAAGCATCAGCAAAGCACAGCTCCTTCCTAAGAGTGGGCAAAATTCCTCCACCTGTGAACACCATCCCATGCACCCAGCCTTGGCTCTTCTCTGGCTTCTGTTTGCCTTTTAATGGCCGTGGAGTGCCTCGGCGCTTCCTTCCTGTCTTCCTGGTGTTTGGCTCAGGGGTTTGATGGCCCCTCTGATGTTGGAATTGGCACATGGGAGCAGGTGAATGTCCATGGGATTACTCTGGTGTGTTTATGACCTGGGATGGCTGCACTGGGACTTCTCACGTGCTTCCATATCCAGTACTTAGTCACCATTTCTTCACTGCAGAAAATGAATGGAAGGCAAATTGTTACTGGAGACTTTTCTAGGGAAAAAGTTTTTAATGAGTACCTGAAGGGCCGCTATCCTATGGATTGTGTGTGGTGTCATGTAGCTGTGAGCAGGTTTTCCTTATTGCAGAAGCTGGATTGATTCCTTGGGGCAGGATAGCATCTGATTTTTATATGAGGGAGGGGGAAAAGTTGTCTGACTTTAATCTGAATTTACTAGGTACTTAATAAGAAAGACCTCTGCCCTGAGTGACTTGCTCAGCCTATGTTGTGTTGCAGGAGCTCCATGGAGATGAAGCCTGCTGGCTTTATTTTGCTCTCAAATCCATTTGGCTCAAAATTGCTTCCAGAATCTCATCCTCCCTGGTACTTGAGACTTGTGACTGGGTAACCTGCTGAGTGCTAAGGGTTGTGGCAAAGCCTGGATGCCTTGGTGGCTGTGAGATGACACTGGCACGTGGAACTTGTCCTTCAGGTGACAGGCAGAGGCACATTTCTGAGAGCTGTCTGCTTCTGCCTGTCTCATCCCTTTATAATCTGCAATTCATATTTAAAAGCAGAGGGATTTAAGTTGTTTTCTGTGCAGTTGTGGCCCGTGGGAGCAGTTGGCTGTCGTGGTGTTTGGCCCTGGAGCTGCCTTGGTGGCCGATTGCGTAAGCGAGCAGGGAGTGAGCGAAGGTATTTGCAGCAGTCACTTGGAAACGGGGATAATTCAAGTCTCGATCAAGCTCAGGCTCAAACAGGTTGTGGAATTTATTTATACAACACCACTGGGGTGTGTGACACTGCAGAGCCAAACAAACAGTGCTTCCCAGCCCCAAGGCTTGTGTTGGGTATTAGATAACGAGGGATGGGGTAATTACAGCCAGGGACATGGGCGGAGGGGTTCGAAGTGGGTGAGGGCTACATCCGTGTGGAGAACGTGAAATGTGCCTCGTTAATGGCACTGTGAAGAAACTGTGGGTGCGCCTGGGGTTATGGGAAGGCTGGAGGTCAGCTCTGCAGAAGGAAGTGTTGTCTGAGCTACTGGAGACGCGTGGATTAATAAGGGAAAGCGGAAGGAGGCAAAATGAAACCAGCCAAGCGTACGGGGAGGGGCCAGGTTACACGGAAGCTGACGTACAACAGCAGTGGCCCTTCAGGGGCTTGAGGAATTTGGGTGTCACAGCAGCCACTGGGAATCCACACCTGGACCCCAAAACGTGTGTGCTTGATGGGAACAGAGGAACAGGTAAAGAAAGGGGTCCACCGTGGCTTCTGAGGGCTTGGCGGTCCCACCTCTCTGTTGTGTGTGCTCCCTGGGCTCTCGTGGTGCCAAATTGGCTTCTGCCCAGCCACTGGGCTGTTTTTGGGGTGTACTCGATCAGTCAGCACTGAAGACCTTGAATTGGTGGTTCTCCACGTCAGCAGTGCATGGATTGTTGTTCCCATGTGCTCTTTCCTCTGGGCAAACTGGATCTTTTGGGTTTTAGGAGTTGGGTAGGGGTTGTTAATACCTTTACTGTGTCACTAATTTCCGTTTTCCTTCCCTTTTGCTCTTCAGAAATGCCATTCTCGTGAGTGTGTAAGGAACCGACAGAACTGTAATGTCTAACCCTACATGGAATAACAACTCTTGGAAGGTACCACCCTTTTTAAACTACTTTTAATAGCTTTGTAACAGGTTAATGATGTGCTGATCTTTGCTTCAAAGCTTGAAATTGAAGAACTGTGTCTTATGTAGTGCTGTCCCTTTGAAAGGGCTGACAGTGCTGTGATCCTCCAGTCTCTGATTTCCAGAAAAACTGGGTGCAACCTAACGCTTGGTTTGGGGTGCTGAGGGACCATCCCTGTTTCTCTGTGGATGATGATGTCTTCAGGCAGCTCTGGTGTTGCCTTAGGAACAGATGGTGGTTTCTATTCAGAGAGCTGAGCTGAGCTTTCTTCATACTTGGTGGCCATCCTTGGAAACATATTGCCCTTCTTTTTAGTGATGCATGATGGTTTGCCCGTTTCTTCAATTCAGTGACCTTCTGGATTGTCTTTCTTGAGGCTTCTAGGCATATTTATAAAGGATACTGTGATGAAGTGCAGTTACACTTTAACATTTAGATTGAAATGTCTTGGCTGTTCGTGCTGCATTAACCAGCTCTCAGGCGTTGGCTTGTTCTGCTGTCTGATCCCGCAGTGATGCCATAATACTGAATTTTGGACTGCCCTGTGCATTGCCATGGCAACAGACTGATGTCACACGCTCAAGGACATGACTTCAGTGCACGATCATGCAGAGGCACAATCAGATTTGTGGAGGAGAAAGCTGACTAATGCACATCTCAAAAGCAAACAAGGGGAATGCAGGTTACAGCTGACCAACCAAGGTGCCTCCGTGTGAAAATTCCCCGCTTAGAGGAGGGGCTGATTCTGTCTCTAAGGCAGGAACAGTTGTCTTGATGAGCTTCTCTTCACCATGGAGAAGCAGAGGACTTGCAGGTCTCCTATATCTTTAAAACAGGTGGTGGAAGAGCTCATTGTTTCTGGGGTGGGGAAGTGCTCTCTGGTTTCAGAGCTTTGAAAGGGCACTGCTTTGTTTTAATTTTAAAGAACCTCTCAGTGGTCTTGCAAGCACCCTGAGAACACTTTGACTTGCTTAATGTTGTTCAAACAGTTTAATTGGTTTTCCAAAGCTTTTATTTTATCCATAACATTGGAAGGTGAAAGGGGAACTCCGCATCTGCATTATGGTCACATTTTCCTATATTCCAAGATTGTTTAATGTGATCTCCACCCATTTCATTTGGCTGCAACCTTTGCTCCCATGAAAACAAGGCTGATTGTTCTGAATTGCTGTGTGTATGTGCTTTGGCACGGCATGAAGGTACCTATAATAACACAACCATTGTCTGGAAAAAAAAGGCAGTTTGCAGTAATAACTACAAATAAAAGGGTGCAGTCCAGGGGCAAGACAGATAATGGTCGTTTTCCCAACCACTGCACAGGGCAGATCCTTAAACATGGTCACCCCTCAGCATGACAGGGCTGTGGGCTTTAGCCTGGGATGTGAATACTGGGAATAAGGGACTGAAATATTTGCATGTTGTTCCAAGTTTCTCCTTCCTGGCCCCGGTTCCATTGCTCATATCTACGGATGGGGAGACTGAATGACTTTTGCACAATGCAGCGTTTTATTTGCATGCTGTGAGCAGTTTAACAAGTGTGTGTGCGCTAAATGAAGCATTCCCACTTTCAGTGAGCAGCTGATGCACCCTTAAAATAAAAAAAAGATTAAAAAAAAAAAAAAGTGCCTTTAGGTTGAACAGTGGGGTTTTGAGGGGTGACATTGTGCTGTGTGCCTGAGCGGATGGTGGGTCGTGCCAAGGCTGAATGTTAACTAGAAATGCTGTGAGATGCAGCAAATAACCAACTCACACTCCTTGGTGCTAAAGTAATTTTTGCTCATCTCTGCACTTTGTGGGATAAAAGCTGTTATAGTGCAAGATTTGGAAGCAACGTAATTGTTTTAAATGCTCAGTGTCACAGGAATTGAGGACATTTAACAGAAACTGGCATTTCTTGTGGTAGTTTGGTTGCCTCCCAGGACAGGAAACTGTGGAGTGGTAAAAAAGAGTCAGGGAAGGAGTTTAACAACCTTCTCTGTAAATCACGATGCTTGAATTCAGATCCTGGCCTTGAGCTGAAAGGACTGGAAGCTCTGCAAGACCCAGTGATTCAAGCTGCCCTGCAGAGAACAAGAAGATAATGGTGATGGACTATCAGGAAGGCAGCCTTGCTGGGAAGAGAGGCTTTGTGATATGGTCAAGGGGAAGGAAGTCTGGAGAACTCAGAAAAGGAACAGATGTTTTTGGTGGTGGGGAAAAACTTAACTATCCCTGTAGTTTGCTCTTGCAGCAGAGCCAGCAGGAGGAACTTGATACCAAACAAAAGTAGGCACACCCAGGATTTAGCAGAGGGATCCTGGAAAGCTGAAAATCAGTGCTTTGGTGCTTTTCTGTTTGACAAATACCTTATACAGTGGCATCTGGCAGATACAATAATATATGTGTGTGCAAAGGTGTGTGTAAAACAGCTTGAAGGTGTTAGATGTTTCTCTTTAACAGCAATAAAAGAAGTATTGATATATGAAGTGATACTCCAAGTGGGGAGCCAAGAGAGATACTGTTCTCTGAGAAGGAAATAATGACAGAAGATGCATTAAAAGAGGGTGAGGTTTTTTTCTAGGGTGTGTTTATGGATGGTGATGACTTGAAGTGTGATAGAACAGATTGCTGATCCTGTGTATCAAAGTACCAGTGGCAATGAATTTTTAAGCTGTTGAAACTTGCATCCACCAAAAAAAAAAAAAAATATTTTATTCTTCCTAATAGGTTAATCCACTGTAATTGGCTGTGAAATCAACCTGGGGGAATTTTCCCACCTGTAAGTGATGTACAGCCTCTTTGCTGTCTACTTGGCAACCGTACCTTCACATAATTAAAAGCTGTTTTTGAAATCCACTTTTCTTTCAACTCTTGTTTTTCTGCATCTTGCTACTTCTCTGAGAGCTGTCAGCCACTCTTCTGGCCAAGGTGTAAAAACCAAGATAATGTGCTTTTAGGAAAAGAAAACTGCAGATGATCTTTTTACTTTAATTTTTCAAAAAAGCATATAAACTACAAAACTAGGTGAACGTGAGGAGCTTTTTAGCATGCATGTCACTGCTGCATTTCTAAAACTAAACTTTCCCAGTCCAGTATGGAAAACTTTGACTTTCAGAGCTCTGGTGCCACTTGCCCTGCTAAAATCAATAACCAAGCCTCCATGGTTCACTTAGGAAGCAGTTCCAGTTACCCAGAAATTACAGGAGTTGTTCAGCACAGGGATCCTCTGGTTTCAGCACATACTTTCATTGCTCTGTAGTGTTTTGAGAGGCCGAAGGGTGGGATGCAGCTCCAGTGAATTTCCAGATTCCTAACAGTGTGAGGGACTGTTTTTAATAGTGATGATAAAAACAGTTATTCCCAGTTGGAGGTTTAGTCAGTGGTATAATTATCAGAGCTATGAAATAGTGCAGGGATGGCTTGGGATGGAAAAAAATAAGGTTTGGAACTTATTTTCTTGAGGGAGCTGTTTGAAATTATTTCCTGCAAGCTCATAGAGAATTGGTGAGAGATGTCAAAGGGTGAGGGCTCAAGATTGGTGATTGCTTTGGTAATTCAGTTATTCAATTTGGGCTGGCAAGCTGCAGCTGGCTTTTGGGACAGAATTGGTTGTTGAAAGCCAGGGTGGTGAGTGGGAGCTCTGGAGTGGCACATTTGGTTTGTAAGGTGCTGAGGATTTCCACAGCAGGGTCACAATCCCCAGCTCCAAAGCTGGCTCACTTAATCCATCCCTTCTAAACCACAGCTGTGGGCTCCTTATTTTCTGCTTCACTTCTTAGTGATTTGGTGGGGTTTATTCATATTTTTTCCGTTTTGTCCAAGAGGGGGAAACTCTGAGAAGAAAATGCTGTTTGTGCTGGAGGGAACAGTGGGAATATTCTGTTAGAGAGCAATGTAGGTATTTTTTCCTTTTTCTGTCTTGATTATAAAGCTTATTTCTTTTTTTTAGCTGTTAGAGCAGGGACCACGAAGATGCTCTGAGGACTGGAGCACCTCTGCTCTGGAGCCAGGCTGGGAGGGCTGGGAATGTTCACCTGGAGAAGAGAAGGCTCCAGGGAGAGCTCAGAGCCCCTTCCCGTGCCTAAGGGGATTGGGAAAAAGAGGGAATGTGACTTTTTCTGTGAGCAGATAGGGATGGGACAAAGGGGAACAGTTTTATTTTAAAAGAGGAGAGATTTAGATTAGATATTGGGAAGAAATTCTTCTCTGTGAGGGTGGGGAGGCCCTGGCACAGGGTGCCCAGAGAAGCTGTGGCTGTCCCATCTCTGGAAGTGTCCAAGGCCAGGTTGGACAGGAGCTGGGGCAACCTGGGATAGTGGAAGGTGTCTCTGCCTGTGGCAGGGCATTAGAACACGGTGATCATGAAGGTCCTTTCCAACCCAAACCATTCTAGGATTTTGTGTTTTCTGTGTTTTTTCATTAAAAAAGTTTCGAGTCTTGTAAAACAAACCCGAATCTGATGTTTCCAGTGGACTTCAGAAAAGTTCATACTTCCAAAGTGGTTATTAACACGGAAAGGATTGTACCAGAATTATTTCTGGTGTCCTCTTAGGTCTCTGCCACTGAATTTTGAAGATGAAATGTGAAAAGGGAAAGGCAGAAGTAGAAAGCAGAAGTTGTCACAGTTGATAAGCGTGCAGAAGTTGTCCTTTACTGAAATTTCAATGCTATTTTGGGGCCTTTCTTTTTTCCTTAAGAGCAAATTACAGTGGAATTCGTGCTATGCTTAGGATTTCTGAAAGCTTAATTTTGTCAGTTGCTAGGTGTATTGACTACAAAGCTCTGAAAATATCAAACTATTTTTTACTTCAGTAATTCTTGAGTTATTAATGGGGAAAAAAAATCTTTAAAAATAGAGCTAAAAAAAGATTAAAGATCTGTGGAATTGGTAGGTTTCCAGATTAGCTTAGATTTTAAACAATCCTTTGAAATAATCATGCAATAAGATACTGTATTTAATGTTGGTCCCTACTGCAGTTTACCAGTCAAAACCCCTGAGTTTATGTGAAGCTAAGTTGCTTCAGCAGATGTTTTGTGTACAGCATTCTCTTGAGAATTTCTATAAACCCAGGTGATGCTTTGCCTGGGAGGGATTTGTAGTGTGTGCTCTTGGCTGCCTTCTGTCTTCATCTTGAGCCCTCTGGCCATAAGGTGTCACATGTCTGCTGTTCCAAGTCCTTTCTGGTCCCTTTAAACGGGTTCTGTGCTTTTTTTACAAGCTGCAAAGCAGTTTAGGGTGGGAAATACCCTGATGCTGCTTTGGGATCATTCACCTGCTTTTCTGTTCCTTCTCTGTTCTTCTCCTGCTGCTCTGTCTGTGTTGGATGAGCTCTGCAGGTGCCTGGTTCTGGCTGATGGATGTCCAGGGGTCTGCTTGGGTCGCAGCGTCGTGCCAAGCGCTGTTGTGAGTCTCCTCTGCCTTGCTGCTCCTCCTGTCACTGTGAGGGTTCCAGCTTTGTGTTGCTGGCTGTCACACCCTGGTGTCCTGTTTCTTTCCCTTTCCTTGTGTGACTTCACGCTGCTGGCCTGGAGCTGTAGGAGAGCTGCTCATTCCTGGCAGCCCCAAGGATGTCAGAGGGTCCCTCCCAAAGAGGCCTGGTGGCTCTGGAGCCTCTGGTTGTAAAAAGTGGCTGCTCCCTGTCCAGGAAATTGGGGCTGAGAGTCACCTCTCCAGAAGGTGTGTCCTCATTGAGGAGCTGTGCCACCAGGTCCAGGAGTTGTATGAGAATGTAAGAAGGTTGTGTGGCCTTCATGGGAACGAGAAACCTCATCAAGTTCAACAATCCAGGTGCAAGGTGCTGCTCCTGGGTCAGGGCAGTCCCAGGTGTGAGTACAAACTGGGAGAAGTCATTGAGGACAGCCCTGCAGAGGAGGACTTGGGAGTTGTGGTGGATGAAAAGAGGGCTGTGAGCCAGCCATGGGTGCTCACAGTCCAGAGGGACAACTGAGTCCAAAACTGCTTCAAAACAGGAGTGGGCAGCAGGTCAAGGGATGTGATTCTCCCCCCACATGGTGCCCAGAGCAGCTGTGGCTGCCCCATCCCTGGAAGTATCCAAAGCCAGGTTGGATGAGGCTGGGAGCAGCCTGGGATAGAGGAAGGTGTCCCTGCCCTTGACCAGGGGTTGAAACTGGATGGACTTTGAGGTCCCTTCCAACCTGAGCCTCTCAAGGGTTCTGTGAAATAGGATGTTTTCAGAGAGCCCAGAGACTCAGAAGTCTGAATTCTTCCCTGCATCAGGGATCCCAGTGGGGTCTGCACCACCTCTCACAAGGAGTCAGAAGTGAATAAAAGAGGGAGACTGGGAAGTGGCCACTGTCCATCCAAGGAGGAATATTCCCATCCCTCCTGAAGACTTGACATTAATAATAAGCTGTGAGTGATTGTAGTGGGTGGCTCCCTGCTGCAGGGGACAGACACATCCACCTGCCCATCTGACAGGTTGGCCACAGGAGGTTGTTGCCTGCCAGGGACTGGAATTGGAGATGTCACAGAAGGACTGCCAAGAGAGTTTAAAGGTCAAGATAAAGTTCATGAGGTTACTGATTACTGTTGTGGATAAAACAAAAAAAAAGAACATTTATTGATGGCTAGAATAGTAAAATAATAGTAGGAAACAAGCATAAACCCAGCGTCTTCTCTCTCCAGTTTCATGACCTGCTCTGCCATGGAGCACCCCTTACCCTTCCCTGGCCTTGGTGGGGTTTTTCCTCATTGTCTCTCTGTCAGGTGTTTTTCACCCTTTCTTCAATGTTTCCTCAGTGGTGCCACTTGGTTCAGTGATGGGCTGAGCCACATCCTGTGGTGGGACATGAGGAGCAGGCTGGAAAGGGCCTGGGGTAGCCCTGACCTCTTCCAGTAGAAGCTCTGTTTGAACCTGACATTAATTAGTGGTTGTTTTTTTTTTTTTTGGGGGGGGGGGTTGTGTTGGGTTTTTTTTTGTTTGGTTTTTTTTTTTGGTGGTTTTTTTTTTGGGGTTTTTTTTTTTTTTTTTTTTGGTTTTTTTTTTTTTTTTGTCTTAGATTGTAACCTGTTCTTTAGGAGCTTTTATGCTTTGTTTTATAAGACACAGCTGGAAAGCCCAGTGAATCCCAAACTTATTCAGAGGGTGTGGGTGGTGGTGTGTCCTGTTTGTTGGTGGGTGGGTGGGCTGTTTTTAGATGTTCCTAAGGAATCTGTTCTGGTGGAAGTTTGCAGATGTAATGAGGCATTTTGTTCCAAAATGTGCTGTGAAAAATAGTTTGAACTTCTTTCTGTGTAAATCTGTCCTGAAGTTGGGTATACTTGGATAGCTCTTTCCCTAAGTGCAGAGCAGACTTTTTTGTAAAGTGCTGACCTATAAATTTGAGATTTCTGAGGTCAGCATTTTTGCATTGTCCTTGCAAGGTGGAAGATAGTTCTCTGTGAAAGTGTGACATTGGGGCACCAGCAGTGGCCTACTTTAGACAAAAGTTTGAAAAGATTTAAGGTTTTGTGACAATTCATGAGACGCTGATACTAAAAACAGCAGAAAATGCTCTTATGTGAGAACAAGTGGATTCAGGAATGTGATAGGAAAAAATTGGGCATTTTGAATGACAGAAATCATGGAATCATAGAATGTTAAGGAGTTGGAAGGGTCCTTAAAGATCATCTCATCCCAACCTCCTGCCATGTGCAGGAACTTCTCCCACTGGATCAGATTGCTTAAGGCCTTATCCAACCTATCCAAATATTTGCAAGTGATGGCACAGTTACTTCTAAAGCTCTTTTTTGGTACTATTATATTTAATCTAGTGTTTGTGCTGCTGAGTAAGGTTTGCTGAATTTGGATTTGGAGACCCTTAGGAAAAATCTGGACACTTTAGAGATGCCTAATGGATATTGTAACCTCTCAGCCCTGCAGTGAACTGGCAGAATGGATTCATGTGGATGAAACTGCATCGTTCTGCTTTGTCTTTTGTGTGTCTGTGTGGGTTTGGTTTGCTTGGGGTTTTTTGGGGAGTGTTTTTTGGGGGATCTTTTGTGCCTCTGTCTCTGCTGAAAAGGTATCCACAGTGGTACAGGACAGAGAAATGCACAAAATAACTTTTTTGTTAAAGGGTAAGATTCCACAGAAGTAAATAAAAATGAATTACCCCTTATTTTGCTAAACTGTGTAGGTCTGGATGTGTGATCAGGGAATATGGTCTCAGAAAGGAGAATTGGCAACTCTAGGGCTGGTCCAAACCAGTTAAAGCCATAGAAACCTGGTAAAGCCATATTTTGTTCAGTGAATTGAGTTTTAAAGCTGATAAAATTAGTGCTCAGCATTGAGTCACCTGCTGTGGGGTTTTCCTTGTTAGCAGAGTTCTAAAGAAGGAACTGTATTTATTTATTTGCTGAATATTTAGAAGTCAGCTATAGTTTTTTTTCTGCTATTTTAGAAGCCATTTCATACCCCATGGAGAGATGTGCAGGAGCAATTATTCCTGTGCATTTTGTGCCATGCTGCAGGGGGCCTTCTTCCCTTATGTAGTGTCCTGTATGAGATTTTTTTTTTTGCTGTCCTAGTGACATTTTATTTTGTTACTATTTCCCAATCAAAAAGCCAGTCCTATGCTGGAGTACACAGATGCAGAGATACACAAAGATACACTTGTAATCAGAGTTTTGCAACTGAGTTTATTTCTGTTGTGTTACAAGATCTGCCCTGAAACTGGAGAAGGAAACTTTAGGAATTAAAATGGGTCACTAACAAACTGTTCCTGGTGAACTGGTGAGGAATTTCTGTCGGGCAGGGCATGTGATGGTCACTTTATGAGCTGTCACAGCATAAACAAATCCACCCTCTGTGTGCCAAAGTCAGTCATGTGCACCTCTCCAGGATCCCTGCTACCACAGGCAAAACAGGGTGATGAAATGATCGTTGGCAATCCTAATCTGCCACGTTGGGGTTGTAATAATAATAATAATAATAATAATCAGGATCTTCTTTAGCAGGCTTATGTTGTGTTCTTGAAAAAGATGGGATTCTTCTTGCTGGCTTTGACTGGCTGTCTCTAAAGTAGGACAGGTTGGCTCTCTTCTGGTGTGTGTTCAGGTTGATCTTTCATAGAGGCAGCCTGGATTTCTGCCTCTGGTGTTTGTCCTGAAACTCCCCTTTCACGTCAGTTCTGCATCTTGCAGTCTTTTCTACCCATCTTTGCATGTGCAGGAGCAATCCAGCGAGACCTCAGCCTCACAAAACCAGGGCACGACGTCTCCAGAGCTCAGGGAGTGCTGCTCTACTATATTTGGAACCAGCTCTATTGCTTCTATAATAGGAAGGCTTCTGGAAGCTTTCTCCTTCCTCTCGCCCCAAGAAAGTAGCCTTTCAGCTGAGCTTTCATTAATTCACAATCTGCATGGCAAAACAGATGGAGTTTTATAGGCTAAATAATTCAGTTGTGGCTCGTGGGTCATGTGGCCTCGAGTGTGGTGTGTTCAGGGAGGATTTTTGCCTGTGCCCCATGAGCTGAGGGTGCAGCAGCCACAGCCCCATTCCCAGGGGCTTTGCCACCCCCAGTTTGTCATTCAGGGCACGCGACGGTGCCAAGGGGTGCCAAGGCAGCTTTCTAGAAAGCAGAGTGATGTGTGAGCCCCGTGTGTTTGTCACCAGAGCTGCAGCAGCACTGCCCAGTGAGGGATTTACTGGTTTTGTTTTCCTCTTGGATCAAGCAGAACAAATCTAATGAGCCAGTTCTTAACTTCTTCCCAGCTGAGCAGCGAGTGATGTCCTTACTCAAATTGTGCAAGGCAGCTGAAACCTTTCAGGAATAGCTGAACAAGGGAAACACTTGTAATATTATTTTTCCCAATACTCATACAGGGCTAAGAGGGTGCAGCAGAGCTTGTCTTTATTTTCTTTTTCCCTTCTGAGATTTTCCTTTTGAAGGGACAACTTAGTCCTTCCAATTCTTATCCCACCTAGAGAGAAAACATGTGAGCCACAAATGTGGAGCCTTTCATTCTTTCTTGACGTGATCTTGGAAGGAAAACAGGTTCTCCCTGTAGTGCTTCATTGGAATAAGCATTTCACATGCTTATCAGTACAGCAAGTGTAGTGCTGTTTGACAGCAGTGAGGAGTCAAATGTTGCCTTGGAGCCCTGCATGCTCATTTCCCTGCTTCTGAAACACTCTGCACTTTGCCCACTGTGCATTCAGAAGCTTTCCTTTCCTCTAAAAGGACCTGAAATCCACTTTACAGCAGACACATTTTCCAGCATGATTCCAGGTGTGGATTGGAGATGGCTGAGTCCAGTCTGGGTTTCTGAGAACCTTGCCCTCCTGGGCTTTGTGAGTTCCTGCCAGGTCAGGGGTAAGTGGCTTCAGGGAGCTGACTACTTTGGGTTAATTCTGTCCTGATCCAGCTCCTTGGGAGGCTTCAAGTGAAAAATCAAACAGGGAGGCAGTGCTGATAAAGGGGAAGGTGTGATAGAATAAACAGGCCCAGCTCCTGGAGTCTTTCCTCATAAGAGAGGTGCTCCAGATCCCTCATTGTCTTTGTGGCCTCTGCTGATTCTGCTAACATGGGAATCTTCAGTTTTCATTTAAATTGCTGCTCTGTCCAGTGGGATCCAAGGACGGGAGCTTGGAGGAGCTTTGGGAAGGAAGGGCTGGAGTGAATTTGGTGGGGAAATGAGCAAAGGGCAATGGTTACCAGGTCCTGCTGCTGTGCCAGCTCTGGTTCCTGGTGCTTGGCAGAAGTGCCATCAGGTGGTTTTGGTGTGAGAGTAGACGCAGGAAGCTCCCCCACATTAATTCCACCTTGTGCCCCTGTGGCAGTTTCATTGCCTTTCGATCAGATAATACCAGACCTGATGGACCATGAAACAGAGGGGAAGCTGAGCACACAAGGTTTCACAAGGCAAATGATGCCTGTGATGGCTCCTTTGGGGTTAAAAGGCAGTTCTTTAGGTGTTTTAAATATGTAGATATTACCTGAAGAATGGTTAAAAAGAGATGGTTGTGTTCCTGTAGGTGTCTGAGAGGCTGAGGACCTGGTGTGTCAAACACCTCATTTCAGACCTAGCCTGGGATCCTTCCCAGTGGGAGTGTTGGCATGAGGAAAGACTTTGTGCCAAAGCCTCTTGCCTAGGAGAGTCTGGTGCTGTTATAGGTGTCCTGAAGGGTGTTTGGGGAGGGATGACTTGGCTGGGGGATGGCAGAATTGCTTGTCTGGTGAATTACTCTTTTGGAGACAAGGATCATGTAACAACCTAAGATTGAGCTCCATGGTGGGAGAGAGGACATGGAACCCGGTTCTTTGCAAAAAAACAAACACACTTATCTTTATAAAGCCTCAGCACTGACTTTTTCCACCCTAATGACTGTTTTTGTTATTAACTCCTCTGAATTCTGCTCTGAAACGCTGCTGCTTCCTTCTGCATCCTGAGTATGCTGAAGCTCTTTGCCCAGCTGATCCAGAGTGACATCCCTATGGAACATCCCAAAGCTTGCCCTGCATGGAGGTGGGGTGGTCAAATGTGTTTTTACACACGTTTTTACCCAGCAGGGCGATTGTTGCTCAGATCCAGTCCCGAGGCCATGGCCTCCTTTCAAGAAAGTAAATTTTCTGAGAGGATGTGCCCACCCTTTGAACTGGTTTGTTGATCAGTTACTGTTGCTACAGCTAAAACACACTTGCACTTGCAAAAAATATCAAAAGCTGTGGTGAATTGCTACACAGCTGAGAAGACCTTGACTGCAGCCTGGTTGAGTTGATACATTTGTTTTTCTAGGCTGCAGCAGTGCTCAAACCTGGTGATAAGACAGGGAATTTTGTGGGACCGTTCCCTGAGCTCCTCTCGTCCGCGGCTGAGAGGATGTGATGCTTTCTGCTGCCAAAACCAGAGTCCTTCCCACATCTTGTGCAGAAAGGCATATGTTTGGGGGTGGTTTCAGAGAGGGAGAAGAACACGATTAGGGTTTTAACTTCCTCTTCTGTTTTGTTTCTCTGTGCATCTGTATTTCAGTTTTTTGGGCTGTACCTGACTCTGTGCAAAACTTAACAAATCGGCTGCAGCTCCTTCTGCTAAAGATCAGCCTTGGTACAGAAACAGTGGTAGTTAAAAGGCAGTAAGTATATCTGCTAGCTTAAATGCTGTTTTTTTTTTTTTTTTTTTTTTTTTCTCTCTTTTCCTTTTTTTTTAATTCACAAGTACAGCTTTTTACTCCTCACACAGTAGGAATTTGTCAGGAGCTTGCTGGCATTAATAGTCTATTTCAGCTCTTTTCTATAGCCCAGCAGCTACAGAGGGGGGGAAAAAGCATGCTTTGTATGGAGCTGTGGTTGGGTCTGTGCTGCAGTGCCCATCTGAACTTGGCTGTGTCTATTTTGTCAGCTTTTGCTTCCCTCTAGTAGTTGCTGGTCCCTTCCTAAACTCACGAAATCCCACCATACAATGCCTGTGCTTGGATCAGGGTTCTGGCTGCTCCTGACCTGAACCACTTCTCTTGATGGTTTTGCTTCTCGAGCTCTTTACTGTAAATAAGATACCTTTGGGTTTCAACTCTTGTCTGGCTTTTTATCTTCTCAATTGATCTCCAGAGGAGTGGGACTAGGACAAAACACATGGTATTCTTAACCAGGGATCCATGGAGAGGGTGTAAGCTATTGGAAAAGTGAGTGGCATTCCTGAAATGGTGTGGTTGCGTTTATTTGGGTGTGGATATAATCATGCTTCTGTGATACAGTTCCTGCTGAGTTTGAAATGCTAGTGTTAGTAAAGCCAGAAGGAGAGCCAGACAAAAGCTTGGAGAAAAGTCAGAATTTCAGTGCCTCTTAGTGATGGTTCATGGGAAAGTAATGATTTTGTGTTTGATTTTCCTAAAGCACTGGGCATATGCTTTTTCTTCTCTGTGAATTACTGTTTGTGAATATATATCTTTACAGCATGAGAACATCAGAAACATCTGGTTTTGTGCCTAGGTTTCACTCAGAGGTAGGTCCTTGTTAGAGACTCTGGGTAGCCTGATAAAAATGGTGTTTAACTACAAAGTTTCAATTTCTGCTGTTGCTGATCGTGGCAACCTAATTCCTGGTCTTCCTGAATCCCTGGAGCAGAGGACATGCTCTCTTCCTCCTGCTCTGCCACTGCCCTGCCTTCGTCCTCTCCACCCCACACGTTTCTTAGCCTTGTGTAGAGCTCAGCAGAGATTTCTTCATGAAGACTGGAATGTGCTTATATAATATTTTATATATTATTTTAGGCCCCTGCTACTCAAATGTAGGCAAACGCTTAACCTCTTATTCGCCATCATTAGACGAACCGTGGAATTGCTGTAGCAGACATCAAGTCAGGTGGATCTAAACCAGCTTCTGTTTTTCCTGCCTGGAAGGTTCATCCTTCATCATTTTCCTGGCAAGTGTGGCTACCAAGAGCAGGTTTTCCAGGCCAGGAGTGTTTAGTGGGAGCATTGGTTGTGAACCACACTGGTGAAGCAGAGCTGGGCTGGGCGTAGTGAGGGCTCTTCTGCGTGGGAGGCATCGGGAAGGGGGTGATGTGAGAGGCTCAATCTCTGCAAAAGCAGGGGTAGGACAGCAGTAGGAACGCTGGGCAGAGCTGCTGAAAAGGAGAGAGCAACCTGCTGCACTAAATCACAGCTCCCCTGTGGACACAGCTCCATAGTGAGCATCCTCAAATGGCATTCCTGTATTACGGCATCATTGTGCACAGTCCTCTAGAGAGGAAGCAAATGGTCTCTAAAACAATCTGCTGGCACTCAGGCTGGATTATTTGAGGTTTTCCAGGGCTCTTTTGCTGTGTCACTCTTCCCTTTAATGTTCCAGCTTGAAGGTTGTTGTTCTTTCTCCATCAAAGTGCGTTAAAGCGCCGGTAAGAGTGCCTGCTCCAAGGACAAGGTGGAGAAGGCAGCAGCCCAGGGAGAACAAGAGATACTGCAGAACAGCTTTGTTTCGGTGTAATCTGTCTTATCTGCACGTGATGCAAAGACAGGGCAGTTTTCACAAGACTTGGAGGCTGCGTGGTGACATGTTTTCTGTCTTCTTATAAAATCCACCACGTTATTTTGATTAGAGCGCTAACGTAACTCCTGGCAGCTTCAAATCTCACTGCTAGCAGCTACTTCCCTCCAAAGCCTGATGTGGTGCTAACAAGCAGGGAGATCTTGTGCGTCCTGTTTACATGGAGCTGGGAAGACAGCGTGTTCCGTGGGAGGTGCCAAGGTAGCTCTGCAGTCGGATATAAGGTGAAAAAACTCCGTGTGTGCAGACAGGCTGTGGTGGGGCGTGTTCATTTGTGTTTGGTGGTGTTCAGGAACTCCAGCTGCAACACTGGCATGATGATGTTAAGTTCTTTTATATCTGAATATGTATCTTTTATATCTATGCATGAGTAGCATGTTTGTGTTTGTATATATTTATATTTATATCCATTCTCTCTCATGGGAAAGTCCACGTCCTGATCATCTGCCCTTGTGATCTTCTCATGTAGCTCTCTGTTGTTCAGTTTTTAGGTGGCAGAGACACGGTGGAGCTGAGTGTGGGGCAGGCAGAGCTGATGGGGGAGCCTGGGGTGTAGCCCAGGATGGACTGGCTGTGACGACGACGTGCCTTAGCCGGAGAGGTCGTTACCATGAAGAGTTCCTGCAGAGCTGGCCTCCACAGGGAACCGCTGAATTCCACATCCTCCACCTTCCATCAAGTCAAACGGTACGAACACACACTGGCTGCTCTGCCTGCAGCTGAGGGTTCAGCACTGATCTTAGCCTTCTTCTATTGTCTTGTGCTGTCACTCAAATGTTTGCTCGAAATTCTGACTTCCAGGTGGTGTTTAAGGGAAATGTTGTAATGGCTTAAGGGCAGAAATGTTCTTTGACGTTTTTGTTTGATAATGACAACTACAGATTCACTGCAGCTGGTAGTGTACTTGCAGAAATCCTTGGGTTTTCTAGCAACAGCTGTAAATTAGTTTGGGAAACATGACTTTGAAGTAAAATTTAATTGGTGAAAGGCTCTTCTGAGTAGGCTTTAAAACATGCAGGCAGCTTAAAGCAAGTGAAAATGCTGGCAGTCATTGTTGTGGTTTGTCTTACTATGGACTAAGTAATTAGATTAGTTTAAGCTCAGATTTTGCATTGCTCACTCTCCTGTGTCTCTTATTAAGGAGAAATGCACGATTGATTTCAAACACTTGTGCTTATGTGACAATTAAGTGAATGCCTCTCACTGTGTCTCCTTATAGGAACACCATGCAGAACAACTTGTCCTCGTGCAAATGCAAGGACATGCCAGTTTGCCGGAGTTCAAACTACTTCAAAATGTTTTTTTGTTTTTTTTTTTTATTCTTTTTCTGAAACCAAGGCTCTTAAACTTCCTCAGTCTGGAGGAAGAGCGCCAGCTTTTTGGTTTCTAAAGGCTGTGTGGGTTTAAAGCAAACTTTTAACCTTTGTTCTTTGTGGTTGTGCAGACAGCATATACTTGCTATGTTAGTCTCATGGTAATTTAGTGCTGGAAAAGACTTCCTGGGTCACCCAGCTCCTTGCTTTCCCAAGCAGCATCTCATAATCCCTTTTGTGAACTTAGTGCAGCCTAAAAACATTCACATCTTTTCTTGCATCTTTTCTTCTCTCCTCCTGTAGATTGAGCCATTACTGAAGATGACAGATCTTGCTGTGCAATTAGGAACCTTCTTTTCATTCCCAGGCTGAACATTCATGACAGTTTATGGACTCATTTGAGTTTCTGTTCCTTTATTTTCCTTCTGCCTAAGGACCGCTGCTTATTTTCAGTGGTTTACCTCTTCTTCTCCATTCTGTAAGAGGGGGTTGTAGCCCTCACCAGTGGTTTTGCTAAGTGACCCAAGTGTTCTCTTGTGGCTTCTTGAGTAGCAATTGCTGCTGTTCTCTGTGTGATGCCTCTCACAGAATATTCTCAGTCCTGGCTAAGAGTGTGTGCTGTGCTCTGGAGCTGCTCTGGCTGGAGGGCTTCTCACAGCCTCATCTGCACATCCCTAGTTCAAGGGTGTCTCTGTGGTGGCCAGTTCACCTCAGTTACTTCCAAAATTTGTTGGTGTTCCTCTTGCTGATGCATCACTGCCTGCATTTCAAAACCCTCCTCAGTTTCTGTTACTTGGGGCTTTGTGCCTCTGCTGTTTTGGAACTGCCTCTGTTTCTTTGGGTGCAGAATTAGTGCTGAGGTCATTCCTAACAAAGTCAGATGTTCCCAGGGCTGATTCTTGAGGCATGTCTTTGGTTTCCAGGCTGGTATTTTCTTATTCAGCATCACCTGGGGCTGTCTGCTGCTAAGCCAGCTCCTTTGTCTGTTTTCCCATTCCTCTGCCAATCTGTCTTAACCAGTAAATCTCTTTGTGCTCTCTGAAGTCCATGTGAGGAAGATATAGTAGATTGGTCTAAAAAGATGGCTTTTATTTGAGAACCTTGAGGTTAGTCTGGCATATTGAACTATTCCCTCTTCCCCCTTTTTCTCTGTGTCCCATTAATCCTCTTTGCTTGCAAAGCACCTTTATATTGGAATCAGAATATGAGCCCTGGAGAGGCTGTGATCATTCTCCTTCTCTTTCTCCCCTGCAGTGCCCCCTCCAATGTGCCACATGTTTATTATCTCCTATTGTTGCCTTTCAAGAGGTTTATAAATCCTGTTTCTTGGCCTGCAGTGCATGAGCCTATCTGGTTTGGATTCTAAAACTGGGATGAGCCAATCCTCACAATTTTTATGAACCTCTCTAATCCTCCTCCTGCCAATGCTCTTGTTCAGATTAACGCCTGGGCTTTTGCCCTCATCATCACCCTTACCTTCCCTCTTTAAAAATGGTGCAAAGTCAAATTTGGTATTTTGTGTTGTACTCTTGATCTCTGCCCTGCCTTTGCTTGCAACCCTATTTCTCTTTTCTCTCACAAACTGAAAAAAAAAAAAAAAACCTTTCACTATTTCTTTGTTGTTAAATATCTCTGCAGTGACTTAACATTGCTCCAGTTCTCATATTTATTCCTGGACTTTTTAGTCTCTAAGATAGAAGTTTCCAAGTGATGTGACCTGAAACTTGTGTCTGCTTCTGGTATCTTTCACAAACAAGGAACACATCCAGTTGGAGCTGCTTTGAATCTTTTGTTTGGGATGTGTTCTCAATAATGAAAACACCTTCTGACTCCTGGAGAATGCAGTGTGCAGTGAAGTCCTCCCCAGCACAGCTGAATTCATGAACCACTTTCTTTCAGTCTTGAGTTTCAAAAGGGCAACCTGATAACTTGCCTTCAGCTCTACTTTTGCTTGTTTTTATTTTGAATGCTGAGTCTGTTACTGATCGTGTGGTCCAAGGTTAATTTCTGCAACCTTTCATGTTCTCATTACACATGCACAAAAATGAAGGCTATAAATAGCATCACTCTGTGTTGGTTCGTTAGCACAAGGAATTTGTTGCACTGTGATATGAAGAAAGGTCCTCTTGCACTTGATAAATCAGGAAACAAATTAATAAATGTAAAACACTTCCAGAAGGACACTTGTCACTTACCTGTTCTGCTTTCAGCAGAAGCCCTATACAACCAACAGGTTTTGTCTTGCTGTCCCTCTGTGATTTCCCCTCATCCTCTCCCACCACAGCCACGTGTGCCATCCCATCATCTCTGAGCTACACATTTCTGGAGCAGCTGATAACCTTGAATTCCAAACCTTTCAGTTTATTTTGTTCCCTTCTGCTTTGTCATCTCTGTGTCATGTCTGGTGTGGTTGGGAAGCAGGGCTTTGAGCTTCCTGAGGCTCAGCACAGAATTGCTGCTACATCTCTCCCTTCATGGTGAGTGCTTCTATACAAAAGCCTGGCAAAGCTGTGGCACTTCCTCCTGTACAAAATCAGGAGGTAGCCAAGGCAACTGTGCTTTACTGAAGGGTGGGTGTGTGTTTAGTGTAAAACATGGTCAAAACATTGATGGGTGGGAGCCCTCAAGGTGGAGTGGTCTGTGTTGGGCTTGGGGGTGCATTCTGTCACCCAAAACCTCTGTGCTGCAGATGCTGGGCTCTGTGGGATGGATTTTCTGGCTGTGCTGGGTGCAGCTGTATTTGGGTGTTGTCTCCCCCAAAACCAGGTTATCTGAGCACCTGATGCAGGTGAACAAGCTGGGGAGGGACCCAGCCTTAGGAGTTTGGTTTTTACACAGTGCATTTAGCTCCTCAGCTCTGCTGGGCCAGCTCTGCCCCACGGTTTTGGCATTCTTCCACTTGCCCCAGGCTGGCCACTGGAGCAGAGAGCTCTCCTTCAGCAGCCACATGCCTTCTGTTTGCCTTCAAATCCCTCTCTAATCCCTGCTGGCTCTCCCTTTGCTGCAAGAGGCATTTTGGAGGTGTTGGGAGGTGGGTCAGGAGCAGTTGCTTCTCCAAGGGGAGTGGGTTTTCAGGAAATCAGATGCTTCCACAGCTGCCAGAGTCAAACCCACCCCTGCTCTGGAGCTTCCCAGCCCTCCTTTCTGTGAGCTTGGACCCTTGCCATGCTCCAGAACAAACTCCATGAGTGCAGAGTGCCTTCCATCCTGGGACTTTCCCCGGCAGAATCCATGGAATGCCTTTGAAGCAGCTCTCTGTCTGCTCTGCCTTGCCCTGGCAGTGCAGAGGGGATGGAAATGGTACTGGAGATGGAGCCCAAAGGACCCACCAAGCCCTTCCAGAAATAACAAGTGGTTGACTGTGGTTAACTCCCACTCAGTGCTCAGTCCTTGCTAATTGTCAGTGTCCTTTATGGAGGAGGAAAACTCTATGGACAGACAGCTGGGATGCCAAGGAAGAGGAATGCTTTGCCAGAGGTGTGGGGTTTTTATTGTTGTTGATTTTTTTAAAATTTTTTTTTTGGCTTCTGCCTTGTGTTAGTACATCCTGAGGGGTTTTTCAGAGATGTAGTTGGCACTGGGTGTGCAGTCAGCAACGTGAGCAGCTTTTGTCGACTGGAGTTGGTGTTTACAAGGAGAAATCCATAGGAAACTTGGGGGTTTTGATGGAAATTTTCCCCCTAATAAAACCTTCTGGTGCTTTGGCCAGAAAACCTGCAGTGTGAATATGCTGTTTGTGAAGATCAGGCTTTTTTTGTCATTGTTGCTCTTGCTGGCCAGAGGAAATCTTTTGGCTTCACAGGGCATCATCAGAGTCCCTGAGCTGGGAGCTGCAAGGGGAATTAAGGCTCTCTGTGGGCCTTACAAAGGAGTTGTGAAAACTGAGTCTTTTCTAACAGTTTTGCCTCCAGCTCTGGAGTTTCCACTAAAGCAAATATATTATTGTTTTAGGCTGCTGTGATTTAGAACATACATAAACACAAAAGGATGCTGGAAGATTCTGGCCAGCTTGGCAAGTAGAATCATGGAATGATTTGGGTTGGAAAAGACCTTAAAGGCCATCTCATTCCAATCCATTGCATGGGCAGGGACACCTCCCACTAGACCAGGTTGCTCCAAGCCCCATCCAGTGTGGATTTGGACACTTTCAGGGATGGGGAGTCCACCAGTGGGTTTGGGGTCTTCCCTTGGGTGGGGAGAGGAGGGGTGTGTGAGTATCTGAGCTCATATAAAGGAATATATTTCTGTATCAACAATGTGTAGTAACCAGCTTGATAAAACTGCAGTGGAAACAAGCTGTAGTTACGACTTACAAAAACAGCAGTCTCATTCCAGCAGTGCAAGTATCCTGTTTTTCAGACACGGCTGATTAGAAATAGAAAAACTGGCCCCTTTATTTCATCAGCTTGAGGATGGAATAACAGTATAAAGGCAGCACTGCTCGTTGTTTCAGTGCTGATCATTCCTGGCAGAATTCTCTCTTATCAGCAATTTAAAACCACACATTTGGGATTGAAAACCTTTTATGTTTGCTCCTGTGGACTTCTGAAGAGTCGTTGTCTCTAAAGATAAAATTAGAGAGCTTGATAACTTAAGGGGTGGAGGAAAGCAAACAGAATTATTCTGGAATGAAGTGTCATAGGGAATATGTGACTTCACCTTTTAACAACTATTTTTGGTGGTTTTAAATATTTAAAAGCTTACCTGCAGCTGCCACAGCTCTCTGCTTGCCAGCACTGAGGAACAGGGGAGTCTGTGGGTGGGGACTGGGCTCTGGTTCATCTTCAAAGCAATTTCTGCTGGGAAGCCTTGTTCTAATTGTAGGAGCTAGAGATGAAATGTGCTGCTGATGTGCAGGGAAGAAGCTGTGATTGCCTCAAAGTTCATTCTTGATGTCCACAGCAAAGGGCGTGTGAGGTGGGGGCTCGTTTTTTCCAAGGGACACTTTCAGGTAAGGCCCATTGCTAAGATGGCTTTTAAAATGAAAGTTCTCTTCCCTGCTGCTGGAAAAACTCCGAGGCAGGTGGCAGCTGGTCTTGTGGAGTTTGCAGAGCTCTTTATAGCTGTCTGAAGTTATTAGATGAAGGTTTTCTTTAAATCCAGATCCATTAAAACATGTGCAATGAACTGAATGCTGAATTCAAATGAGGCAATTATTCTGGCAGTAAAACTTCTGACTAAGGCATAATTTTGTTATGTAAATTATAACTTTTCAACCTTAAATGGTATTGTTGGCTTAGCCAGGGACTAACTGAAACATAGGAAACATAACCTTAACCAAGAAATCTGTAGTAGGTGAGGCAGAACTTTACCCTTTGTCTTTCTCCATAGACCAGAAATAGCTGGGAGCAGCTGAACCAACTGTGCTGGCTGAACATGTCCCCTGAGCCTGTTGGGGTAACCAGTTTGGTTCTGGTTTTATTCATGTAATACCTGGTCTCACCTCCATTTGCAGCTTCTCTTAATGAAGGGTGTTGAGCTGATTGTCCTACTGGATTCCTGAAAACTGCTTGAAGAAAACCTCTTAAAAACAAGCTCAGCTCATCTTTCAAACACCTTGGCACAAAACTCATGAATGAAATTTGATCTTCTGCTCCTGGCTCAGGAGATTTCAGTATGCAAAGTCGTGTTTTAATTGTATTCACCTCTTCTCCCCAGGGTACGGTGGTGAGCAGCCACTGGAGCCTTTTTCTCCCTAGTCTGGGAAATGTCCTTCTGGAAGGGAAGGGAGGGGAAGGCTGCAGGCACTGTTCTCTGCAGCAGTTTGCTGCAGTGCTTCACCTGCTGCTCTTCTGGGCTGGGCTCTGGCCAGGCCATCTCAGTGGCCTGACCCTGCTTCACTGAAGTACAACCAGAGTGAGGCAGCCCCTGTGAAAAATGAGGCCAAAGCAAACTCCAGCAGCCTCGATTTCCCGTTCTTCTCTCCCGTGCATCTACTTCAACGCCCCGAAGTTCTATTTTTATGAGATTATTTTAGTTTTTAGCATCCGACTGAGGAGGCAAACAAAGGAGCTCGGTTGCATTTTGCAGAGGAGACTAAACTGGGAGGTGACCCAATTCCAACGAGCTGGAATTGGCACACAGGAGGCACAGGGAGAGAATTAACCCAGGGGCTGGCTGGGTGTGTCTGCAGCACTGGGATCTCTTACCCCACAGTCTCTAGGTGAGATGCAGGTGGTTTTGGCATTATCTGGTTGCAAGAGCCAGGTGATGGTCTCCCTAAAAAATCCAGAGGGAAGGAACATGACATCCACCTTTCCAGCAGCTGCTTCCTGGCTTTTAAAGCCCTGCTTGGACCAAAGAGGTGTAGAAAGGTGAACTAATCCCTTCCTCTTGATGTACCTCCCCAAAATCTCTGTGCCTGCCCTCCCTCCTTGTCACTAGAGCCAAAGGAGGAACCAGAGAAAGCAGCACAGCTACTTCTAGTCCTGGAGACTTCCTCTGCTTGGGCAGCATCACTTATAAATTTGTTGGACTTTACAGACCAATAAATTGAGGTTTTTAGTTAAAAGCTGGTTTTAGGCTAGAAACTTATTAAGTTGCCACACTTAACTCTCTTGGTGTTGGCTCTCAAGGGGAACGTGTTCAGTGCCTGAACGTATCTGTGTCAGCTCATGATAAACGTGGCGTTGACCCTGCTGCTCTTCAGCTCTAGAGCACAGAACCTCCCTGAAGTGGAGGCCTTTGAGTGCAACAACTCAAAGATTACCATGGAAACATAACCTGTAGTTAGTTCTGTAATGTGCTCATGTGATACTCCTAGGAGAAGAGCCTGGAGTCTCCTGGTGGTTGCATCCTGTGTGCAGTGCCCTGGGCTCAGCTTTGAATGGAAGGTGACTGGAGGTGTGACAGAACAGAGGAGTCTGGGGCTGCTGCTGCAGTGTCAACAGCATCCAAGGGGTCCTTCACAGCTCTGGAATTCCTGAGTGTAAAATCCCATCCTTGAGAGTGGTGTCCTCAGCTGGATGTCATGCTGCTGTCACTTTGTGGGGGGGCATTGATGTGCAACATAAGGACCCGTATGGGAAAGTCACCAAATTTGCCATTATCAATATGCTAAAGGAAAGGTTTGTTGCCCAGGGAAGTGGTGGATCCTTCATCTCTGGAAGTGTCCAAGGATGAGTTGGATGGGACTTGGAGCAACCCGAGAGAGTGGAAGTGTCCTGCTCATGGAAGGAAGCGGAATGAAATGAGCTTTAAGGTCCCTTCCAACCCAAACCATTGTGTGATTTTGGGTGTTAGTAGGAGATTAGATATCCCCTGGGATCTCTGATTAATATAATTACTCTTGCTAATTCCCCTTTTGAGCTTTAACCACATTTTATCTACTGAAAAGAGTGTGTGGTGGCTGATGTCCAGATAAAGCCTGTGACCCATGTGTGCCTTGCAACTGGATTAAGGAATGCACAGGCAGAAGGATGGCTCTAGCTCAAGAATGAACCACTAGCTTTGTTTTCACAACTGATACAACTTAAACTGTAGGATTTCTCCTTGCAACTGCCTGGAAACAGATTTCTCTAATGGGAAGTTCTCTCCTACTGCAGGAAGTTCTTCAGGGGTGGATATTGCAGCCTTGGTGGCTCTTTTCCTTTCTCATGTGGTTCCTCTTGAGGTGAGGGCTGGTGCCTGCTCTGGGCCACCTTCTCTATTTCCAGACAGGCATATTGTGCAACTATAACTTCTTCCCTCTCTGTTTTTCCAGGGTTTCTGGTATGCACTTAAAGCCATATCTCAAGTTACAGAAGAAAGAGCGATCCCCAGAAATAAGCCAGGATTCCCTGCGAGGCCACCAGGGACCAGCACAAGGAGAAAAATACACCAACTGCACCAAACTGAGCGTTTTCCCAAAACCCTCCCTCGTGACGCCATCTCAAAAGCTTCTGGGGATTATTTATCCAAATACTATGTGCAATATGAACGGGAAAGGCCCGGCGGACGGTCCAAGTGCAAGGGAAAAGAAGAACGCCCTGTCTGCCACGATCCACCAGGGGGAAGAAGGGGAAGGGCCGCTGGATGTCTGGGCTGTGGTGAAACCTGGCAACACCAAGGAGAAAATCGCCTTCTTCGCAGCCCAGCAGTGCAGCAGCAGCACCCGCACGGGCTCCATGAAAATCAAGAGCACGTGGGACATCGACGGGAGAACGGCCAAGCGCAGGAAAAAATCGGTGGATCTTAAAAAAGCCAAAATCCAACTGGAAAGGATGAGGGAGGCCAACGCCAGGTGCTCCCAGCCGGAGCCTTTCGCCTGCGGCATCGAGCACTGCTCGGTGCACTTCGGGAGCGACGGCGGGGAGGGCGCGTTCCCGGGCCGCTCGCTGTCGGTCATCGAGATGGTGGCCTTCCTGGAGCAGCGGGCCAGCGCCCTGCTGGTGGACTGTGCCAAGACCTGCACGGCCGCCTCTGCCACCAGGCCGAGCGCCCAGCCCAAGGCCGCCCTGCCCGGCTCCGACCCCTTCTCCTCGGCCGGGCCGTGCGAGGCGCACGCGGAGCGGGGCCCCGGCGAGCCGCAGGGCGAGCCCGTGCGCGTGCTGGACATGGTGGCCAAGCTGGAGTCCGAGTGCCTGAGGCGGCAGAGCGAGCGGGAGGCCGGGAGCCTCTCCCGCAACAACAGCTTCCGCAGGAACGTCGGCAGGGTGCTCCTGGCCAGCGGCACCCAGCCCCAGGGAGAGGTGGGGAAGGGGGTCCCGGCTCAGGGGGACGGCCTGGGGGAGGCAGGGGTGGCGGAGGCGGGGTATGGAGGTCGCTGTGGCCCTCTGGGTGACACCGAGCTGTGGGATGGCGGTGCCTCCGCCCAGCAGCCGTTCCCTTCGGGGCTGGATACCCGGGTGGGGAATGTGAATTCGGGACTTGCCCACGCGGTGTTGGCGATGACAGCTGGCAGGAGTGACACTGAAACGCGGGTTGAGCCTCCCAGGGCTCTGCTGTCCCCGTGTCCTGCTGCTGCCAGGCTGCCACCGGATCCCTTGCAGAGCAAGAACGCGACTGTTGATTGTACATCGAAAGAGCCTGTAATTTTCCCAAAGCATCCTGCTAGGAAGGAGCCCTTGTGCATCAGTATATCAGTCACCAAGACAGAGGAAGGGTGCAGGAAGGAGAAGCTCTCCGGTTCTGGTGAGGATTCACTCCCAGGGAGGCTGTTTTTCCTCCAGGGTGAGCAGCCTGCTGCTCAGGAGCAACAGCCACAGCGGGAGGGCACCCAGGAGAAGCCAGGGGAGGTAGCCCAAAACGAGGATGAGGATTCTCTGGCATCTGGTAGATCGTGTGTCAGAAGCAGTGTCCCTACAGAGCCATCAGCCCCTTCTGTCCCTCCCACAGAAGGGGCTTTGCAAGTACTTGATGCTTCCTGCCTAAAGCGGCAGGTTTCACATGACTTTCTGGAGACCAGGTTTAAAATCCAGCAGCTTTTGGAGCCTCAGCAGTACATGGCCTTCTTGCCTCACCACATCATCGTGAAGATCTTTGGGTTGCTTCCCACCAGGAGCCTGGTTGCCCTAAAATGCACTTGCTACTACTTCAAATTCATCATCGAGTACTACAACATCAGGCCGGCGGACTCGCGCTGGGTGCGCGACCCTCGCTACCGGGAAGACCCCTGCAAGCAGTGCAAGAAGAAATACGTGAAGGGGGACGTGTCCCTGTGCCGGTGGCACCCCAAGCCCTACTGCCAGGCTCTGCCCTACGGGCCTGGCTACTGGATGTGCTGTCACCGCTCCCAGAAGGGCATCCCGGGCTGTAAGTTGGGTCTCCATGACAATCACTGGGTCCCTGCCTGCCACAGCTTTAACCGCGCGATCCATAAGAAAACCCGAGGAGCGGGAGCAGAGGTGGAAGAGGAATATTAGTGCACAAACACTTTCCTGCAAGATTGTTTGGGAGAGGAGGAGGAGGAGGAAATTCTCATGCCTTGTGCTGTTTACAGTGTATATAATTGTCGTGATTTTTTTTTTCCCCCCACAGGGCTATGAAACTGCACATACTCAAACACAAGAGCCTTTACCTTTTAGATTAAAAGAGAGCTTTTAGTCCATCTCTGTAAATAACACTATAAAAACTAATTGTACATACAGAGTCTACAGCTGGCTGAACAAGGTAACCCCTACAATGCAGCTATCCCAGTGTTGCGGCTATAGGTGTGTGTGTTTTTAAGTGTCTTGTTTCAAAATCTGTATATCCTGTATAATATATGAATGTTTCTGAGAAGAAACTCTAAATAGGTAAAGGTCAACTTGTTTAAAGAAGCTGCAGACAACTTAACTGGACAACCTGAAACTTAGACTACAGAAGAGATCCATTATAGTAGCGTGGCAGTGGATTAAAAAAGAAAGAGAGGAATATTATTGTATAGTCAGAATATAAAAAAAGTTCTTGTCTACCTTACCCATGTTGTCTGGTTGGGTTTTTTTTTTTTACATCAATAAAATGTGCATTCTAGATCTGCCTTACCAGACTTTCTCTTGTAAGACTTTTGCCCCAAAATAAAAATGCTGTAAAACACGTGGCAGAAACTTGGTGCTGTGCTGTAGTTCAGACATGCAATGTGCTTTCTCTAGGAAACCTGTCCTACTAACAAAGGAACAAAAACCCCCCAGATCTCTAGTACTTGGAGAACTCCCTGCTGTAACATTCACAGATTCCAGCTTTTCCTTTCCTTCCTGCCAGCCCTGCGTGCAGCAGAGGCTCCTTTCATCGGGGATTCTGGTGCTAGGTGTGCAAAGCTCGCAAAAACCAGGCACTTTCTGGTCCTCCTGCTCCTTGGCTCTTGTGTGGGCACCTGCTCTGTTCCCTGGATGCTCGAGGAGGGAGTGTGGGTCCAGCAGGATGAGTGTGGAGTTGCCTTGGCTCTGTGATGTGCTGGAAGCTTTCCTATCTGCTCTGTATGGAACTTCTCCCTTGCAAGAGGACTCCTTGCAGTGCTTTGCCTGCTCTGCTGCAGCCCCTGGCCTCTCCCGGGGCCGTGGGTCGGTGCTTTCCAGGGGAACTGCAGAGGTTTGTGTCGGATCAACGGCGATTCCTCACGCTCAGAACGGGAGCGTGGCACCCATGGCAGAATTTCCCTGGATCCTTTCCTGTCCTGTGCGGTGCTGTGAGCCAGACCTCAGCCTCCTGTTCCAGCCCTCGCAGGGTGGATGGTTTGGAAGCCTGGGAAAGGACCCTGGCCAGTGCAGCAGTGACTCCAGCTCAGCCAGGGGAGCAGCAGCCGTGCTCCAGGGAGCCCAGCGGAGCGTGGCAGCCGTGCCTGTGCCCTGCCCGTGTCCCTTCTCTCCCCACACCTGGTGCTGTTGCTGTTCCTCTGCCCCTTCTCAGGGCACGGGTGGACTCCTGGCTCTGACCATTCCAAATCTCTGACCTGGTGCAAGAAGAGCTGGTGCCACCTTCCCATGGGGCTCGCCTCGGGCCTTCCTCTGCCCTGCAAACCCCAAGGAGCTGCTGGAAAGGGCAGGGATGGGCTAACCTGGCTCATCCTGTTCTGTCCTTTGGTGCTGGATCAGCAAGGTGTGGAAAACTGCTGGCTCTGGGGGCCAGGCTGAGCCACCCACCTCCACCTGCCCTGGGCTCGCTGGGCTCTGAAACACGCCTGGTTTCAGAGCATGAGGAGGACAAAAGGGTTTGAAGGCTTTTGTTCTTCCCTTTAACAGTGGGAGAAGGAAAATCAAGTCCTGACAGCCTGAAATGTGGGTTTGGTGAGCTCAGGCTTTTCAGGGAAGTTTAAAGGATGTGCTGGTTTTATATTTTGCCTTCACCTGCTCCTGCCACCCACCGGGTGTCATCCACCCCTCCTGGAGCTGCTCAGCCTCCCTGCACTGCAGACATGATGACAACCAGGAGGAATGAAATTAGGAATCTAAAAGAAGGGTGTGGCTGCCTTGTAACCAGCTGGGAAGAGGGAGAGGAAAAGCGGGATCCCTCCTTAACCCCTGACTTCATCCCCTAACGGGGCTCAGGCTTCACCCAAACTTCCATCTGCTCCCTCGGCTGTGCCCGGACCAGCAGCAAAACAACCTCCAGGCTGTTGTTTTGCCAAAGCCATTGACATCAAAAGCCTTCAGCTTAATTCTGATTAGGGGAAAAGGGAAAGAAGCTGCTTTCCTGCCCCCCCACCCAAGACTCTGGAAAACTTGAGGCTGACAGCAGCGAGGAAAGTCCCTGCGAGGCTGGAATGGAGTGGCAGAGGAAAATATTTTGTAATTAGATAAGGGGCCAGTGAGGTCATTTTATTTGGAACAGGGTGTGAGATTTTGGTCACTTCTGTTGAACAAGGGGAAAAATGAGGATAAAATAATATCATGAGGTTATTTTGTTCTTGGAGCAGGTAAAGCCAGAGGACAACTCGCTGTCTCCCCTACTCCATCCCTGCCCCTTCCCCCAGGCTGGCTGGGGAGAGTGGGCTGGTTTATACATCATTTATTACATTGTCTGCTGGAACTGTCCCTCCTGCACAGCATTGCTGTTAAAAATTGTTTCACAGAGCAGGCTTTTGCATCCAGAACTGGGTTGGTTCTGAGTGTTGCCACGCTGAGCTGCCTGCAGGCTTTTTTTTTTTCCCCTGTAACATTGTAAAATGCAGATTTCTGTTTCCTTAAGGGATGGTTCAGGGAGAGGCCAAGGTCTGATGAATGTTAGGGGTTTGTTTTTTTTTTTCCTAAGAAGCAATTATTAAAAAAAAAAAAATAAAATCCAGTGTTGGATTTACAAAGTTCAGTGTTCAGAACTGAGGATGAAGGACTGCACCATGTGCTTGACTTCCCTGCCTGGGAACATTTGGAGTTTCTGGACTGAATTTCCAGATAGGCCTGTGAAGAAGTTGTAATAACATTTCCATTGTCCATAAGCTTCCAGTTTTCATCAAGCTCTGGGGCTCTCCTGGCACGGACAGCACTGAGAAAGCTGCCTGTGGCTGAGCCTTGTGGTTAGGCTCTTGCTCCATCCTGGCTGTTCCTGCAGCAGATTTTCCCTTTGCTGGGCCCTGTTCCCTGTGGAGAAATCCTGGGATGCTGCAGCAGAGCTCAGTTCCTTGTGTTGGACCCAGGTCCCTCCCTGCAGGGCCTGTCCCCGTGCCAGCCCCTGGAGCTGTTGGGAAGGCCATGGAAAAGCTCCCAGGGCTGGAGCCCCTCTGCTCTGGAGCTGGGCTGGGAGAGCTGGGGGTGCTCACCTGGAAGAGGAGAAGCTCCAGGGAGAGCTCAGAGCCCCTTGCAGGGTCTGAAGGGGCTCCAGGAGAGCTGGAGAGGGACTGGGGACAAGGGATGGAGGGACAGGACACAGGGAATGGCTCCCACTGCCAGAGGGCAGGGAATGATGGAATACTGGGAAAAAAAATCTTGTGAAGGTGCTGAGGCCCTGGCACAGGGTGCCCAGAGAAGCTGTGGCTGCCCCTGGGTCCCTGGAAGTGTCCAAGGCCAGGCTGGACAGGGCTTGGAGCAGCCTGGGACAGTGGAAGGTGTTCCTGTCTGTGGCAGGAGGTAGAACGAGGTGATCTTTAAGGTCTCTCCCAACCCAAACCATTCTAGGATTTCACACCTGCACAAAACTGCACTGACAGATCCAACCTGAGGCTCGGCTCCCATTTCTTGCGTGGTGGAAATGGTGCTGAAGCCTCACCCGGGGCAGTTTCCCCTTCCCACCTGCCTTTGGCTGGTCCAGGCAGTCCTGGTGTAGGGACAGGTGAGGGCATTATCAGCTGCTCTCCTGCCACAAACCAGAGTGGGCAGAGGACAAAAGCTGCTGCTGCTGGTCCTGTTTAAGCAGAAGTGGCCTGAGCATTGTCTGCACGAGCTGAGCTCAGGCCCACGCTTGGCTTTGCCCCTGGCCATGACCTGACTGTGCTGGGACCGAGGCCGTGAAGTGGCCAGCTCTGTGTGCAGGAGCCCCAGCTGGCTGCTGCTCCCACTCCTGAGTGTCCAGCAGCCAGGAATCACAGAGCCATCAGTCCTCCCCATCTGGTATGTCACAAAAATGGAGTGGGAGGGGTTGTTTCTCCTCCACTGTCCAGCAGCCTGTGAACCACGGGCTGCCAGGCCACCAGCGCCCGTGGGCAGAGCCTGCTTGGCCCTTTCCCATCCCTGTCTCTCTTGACACTGCTTCACTTGAACAACTCCATCCTTCAAAAGACACCTTCCTGCATCCTGAAATGAGCTTGTAACGAGGAGCCTTTGCATGCAGAAGGAATCCACCACCTGCAGAAACATCCCCCAGCACGGGAGCAGCCCCGAGCCAGGCTCACCCAAGAGGTTTATCCGTTTACATGTACACAGAGGGATGTTTGTGTGTGTGTGTGTGTGTGTGTGTTGTGCAGGACTCCACCCCTGCTCCCATGGAGATGCAGTTATTTTATGTAAGAGTATTTTTTTAGAATGGGTATTGCTTATTCCACCGCTGTATGACTGATTGCACTGTAACAGGTCTGGTCCCTGTGATGCTTTGAAGGCTGGAAATCCTTGTGTACTTTGCCCAGCACGGTGAAAAACAAACCACACAGAAGTAACAGTCATAAATATACAACTTTAAAAAAATTACTGTTAAAGATTTATTGCAATAATACAATAAAATTTAGAAGAAAAAAAAAAACCAAAAAAACAAAAACAAAAAAAAACTAAAAAGAACCAAACCATTTGTGTTTAGTTACATCTTAAGTCCAGAAGTTGTGAGAGAGGGGCCGCGAGTTTCCCCAGGTGAAAAAGCCACCCCGGGAGTCCCACCCAAGACCCTGCACAGGCACCTGATTTTCGGCACAGGGCTGGGCCCCCGAAATCAGGCTCTTCCTTGGCAGCCCAAATTGGCCTCCCCAGGTTACTGGTTACGACCTCAAGTCCCGGCCCGAAGTGAAATTCCCGTGTTCATGCTACACAGAAAGTTTTGTAAACTCTCAGCTGGCTGCCTTCAAATATTTATAATTATGGATATTGCTGCCCTCCCTCCCTCACCACCCCCACAAATAACCTGGGAGGCAAATCCTGGCGATTGCACTCAAGGTTTGGACACACACAATTTTTCCTCAGCTACACATGTGCAAAACACTTTTTAAAAAACCACCACAACCTTGTGTTCTGTTACAAAAAAAAAGTTCCACGAAAAGCCCCACCCCAATGCATTTGAACACCCTCACGGTGCCCTTGTGCACACTCAGAGTATGACACGGTTGCAAATAAATTATTTTGGAAAACATGGATAGGAAGTATATGGCTTAGAAAAGTTATTGTGTTGGATTTTCTTTCCCTAAGTTCAGTGACAGTGCACAAAGCTGAGCCATGGCCTGACCTTAGGGGCCTCAAAGCACAAAGGCAGCAATGAAAAAGGGACTGAAATGCCTGTTAAAAAACAACAAAAAAAAGGTATTTAGATGGCAGGATCCAGTGCAAAATCCACGGGGAAAGCAGAAGGGGCTGGGCTGTGAGCCCAGTTTCCAATACTGGCGTGTGCTGGTTGCTCAGAGCTGCGAGTGATAAAGTGCTGTGAGCCAAGAGAGCCCAGAGCCCCGGGCTCGGCCTGGCAGCGGGGCTGGGGGCACTGGCCCCCATCAGGCTGCAGCAGCCCAGGGGCCTGGGCTGTTCTCCTAAAACAAACCCAACTCTTGGAGCAGAGGAGCGGCAGGAGCGAGGCTGGCGTTGTCTGACAACGAGCGCGGTGCTCGCGCGGAGTTAAGGGTCTTTGGTTTAAAAAAAAAAAAAAAAAGGAAAAAAAAAAAAAAAGAGAAAAAGAAAAATTAAGAAGAAACTACTGACAACAGATGCCCAGCTCAGGGCCAAAGATAAGCAGCTGCCGTGGAGGGGTGGGTGGCACATGGGTGTCACTGCCACACCTGGCTTCCCACCCCTCCTGGGTGGGGACAGAGGCAGCACTGGCCAGCCTGGAGAGGGAGAGAGAAATCCACCACAAAACACCCTGTGAGGGGGCTGGGAAAGCCAGCCCTGGAGCTGGGATCAGGCAGGGATGTGGCCTCTGTCACCACGTCCTCGTTAGGGGCTGTGTCCCCACGAGCTGCGGGGCAGTGGCAGAAATCCTCCCTCGTGGAGGGAGGGTTGGGAGGCTTTTCCCTTGGCTGGCCCTGTGGGGGAACTGTCCCAGCTCTAAATGTAAACGTTGGAAGCTCTGCTGAGCAAACCACTCGTGGGTGTCCCACCCTGCAAGGCAGAGGAAGAGGAGCAGCCCTTGCTCACCAAGTCACCATTCAGCACCCACCTCCTGGGGTTCCACGAGCCAGCTGTGCCAGGGGAACCAAACCAACTTCTTGGCAGTCAGTAAACAACAAACCCCACCATGAACACACAATAAAATAGGGTTAAAAACACATGTAGTGTGGAGGGCGTGTGACTTCACCAAACTGGCTTGAAATGGGGTTTTTCTAATGCTAAAAAGTGGCAACATGGTGTGGTAACCGATGGGTATTATTGCAACAGTGCAATTCTGTATCAGCATCGAATGTGGGTCTAGCAAGAGAATGTCCAGTGTTTCTTTGGTGTATGGTATTAAGAGTACAGAGCCTGTGACAAAACTTCTACACCTACCAGTGGAAACAGCATGAAACAAGCCAGTTTTCTATGGCAAAACTGGGTAAAGATTCACAACCAAATCTAAACCAAGAGCAATTTGCTGTGTGAATTCCCTGTCCATGCTGATCTTTTGTATTAAAAATATGGCAACAGAGATTAGAAAAAATGTTAAAAATGCATAATTTTCATGTCCTGAATGAAAAAAATTTAGAAATACGCATTTTTGCATTACGCAAGACATTTAAAACACACACACAAAGGAAAACCCTGTAAGGAGTTAAGAAAGTGGGAACTGCATTTGCACCACTGTCCAGACCGCACCCTGAGCAGCCTTCCCTGCGCTCGTCCCGATCCAAACACTCCAAAATCTGTTTCTGCTTCAGAAAGCAGAGCTGGAGGTTGCTGGGTCCTTTGCCAATCCTCGATGCAGACAGAACCAAGACACGAAGTGCCCTCGCAGAATCCGTCGGGAGCACGGAGCTAATTTACAAAACGGGGCCGTCACAGTCATCTTGGGGAAATAAAAAGGTTTTCTCCGGTTTACAAAACGGAAGTCTGACCTTTCCTTTGTTCCAGGCACTACTTAACTGAATAGGTAAAGTTGACTACAGTCGGGGAGGGGTTCCTGGCACAGCCCCCTGTGCCCGCTAGCGGTGCCCGGTGTAGGCCTTGAGCCACGAGGTGACGGAGGCGGCGGCGGACGAGATCATCCCGCCCGCGCTGCTGCTGGCGATGGGCTGGGACACCTGGGTGCTCTGGCTCTGCAGCATCTCCACCTGCTGCGAGGGGATGTCACAGAACCTGGGGCTGGGCAGGTTCTCCCAGTCCGTGCCCAGGTCCGTCTCCTCGTCACTCACGTGCTCGTCGCCGCTCTCGTCCGTCTCGCCCGCCGCGCTGGGCTCCACGAACTCCATGGAGTCCTCCAGGTCGGCGCTGATTTCGAAGGGGCCGGACCTGTGGGTGAGGACACGGTGCCATCAGTCCCTCTGTCCCCTCACCCCAAAGCACCCTGCTCTGCCAGGGCACAGCAGAGATGAAGTGCCCTGTAGTGCTCTGTCAGCTGCAGAGGGAACTTGGCGTCACCCCCGTGGACATAACACAAACACTTGGCCCAGGAAGGGACAGGGTTCCAGACCACGGAGCAGGAACGGTGGGAGAGCAGTTCTGCTCTGGCAGGGATAGAGAAACACACGCAGAGCAGAGAAAGCTACTGGTGATAACTCAGGGCTCCACTGGTGGGAATCCTGGCTTGATGTGGAGCAGCTTTAATTTCCAACACCAGCCCTGGCCGAGCCAAGAGAGCTCAGCTCTGTCAGGCAGTACCCTGCAACTCACCGGTCTGGCACAACACACCAGTGGAGACTTCCCACTCCGCCCTGAGCAACACTTTTTCAACCTCTTTCTCATTCTGAGGTTGGCCAGACACTGGAGACACGCCAAACCCACCACACAGAATCACAGAGTGGCTCAGGTTGGAAGTCACCACAGTGGCTCATCTGGTCCCATCTGCCTGCTGCAGCAGGGACGTCGCAGAGCACAGGGCACAGGACTGGGTCCAGATGGCTCTGGAATATCCCCAGTGAGGGAGGCTCCACACCCTCTCTGGTGTCTGTTCAGGGCTCAGTCACTGCACAGGGAAGTTCAGGTGGAACTTGTGGGCATCAGTTCCTGCTCGTTGCTCTGGTGCCATTGCTGGCCCCCCGGAGCAGAGCCTGGTCTGTCTCTGAGCCCTCCCTGCAGACAGGGACAGACAGGGCTGAGGGTCCCTCTCAGCTGGACAGCCCCAGCTCCCTCAGCCTTTCCTGGGCAGGGAGATGCTCCAGTCGTGGGCACTGAGCAGGGCCATGGGCTGCATCTCCAGGGTCCTGCAGGGGCCCACCTGTGCTGAGACTCAGAGTTCCCTGCTGCCACTGCCTGGTGGGAGAGGCGATTGCATCCTGCCCCATCCCACTGCTTTGGGCTGCCTGTATTCCATGGAAAAAGGCAGATTCCCCACAGCAGGCAGAGTCCCTGACAGAGTTCACTCCAAGCCACAAAACTGCCCCGTGAACACGAGCAGGAATTTGATGGAATCATGGAATCATTTAGGTTGGAAAAGACTCCCAAGATCACTGAGTCCCACCATTAAACACAGTAACCATTTAACACAGGCAAGAGTTTATCCAACCTTAGTGGGTGAAGAAGCCTTAAGCAGTGATTTGTCATGGGAAATATTAATCCAGATAATTAAAGCCTGGTAAAATTATAAGCATATGGAAACAGCAGCATATAAAGGAGATTGTCAGGCAACCACAGGCTCAGGTATCTAAAGGAAAACAAAGAGAGCTGGTTGTTGCAGACTTTGCAGCTAGCTGAGAAATTAAAGGCAAACACTCCTCTTTCATAACGTGGAAAGCAATGGGAGCGCTGCCTCCTGGCAAAGCCTTTTGCTTAACAAGGCAACACAAGAAGGAGTCATCAGGGTTGAGGCCAGAAGGGAGCATTAGATCATCTCAAGTGACCTCCTCTCTAACAAAGGCCACTGTGTCCCACCCTTCTCCCTGTCCTGAGCCCAGCAACTCCTGCCTGATGACAGCATCCATCCCAGAAACTCATCCAGCCTTGAGAGGATGACAGAAGGAAACAGAATCCCCACCTTCATTCCTGTGGGTAATTAATGTCTCTGCTAAGTGCATGTGCCTCATTTCAACCAGCTCAGACTCTCTGCTCCCAGTGGAGTCTGTAAAGCCATTCAGCAGCCTGGTGGGTATTTTATCCAACTCTCCTGTAACCCTTTCTTTTACCCTCTGGACCCAGCTGATGCATGGGGAGCTCTGTGACAGCTGCACAGGTGCCCACTGCAGCCCCTGCACCCTTCAGAGCAGCTGCTTTCCTTTGAGGACACAGCTCTCCATCCTCTGGCTATTTCCAGCACTCTATTTCAGGCAAGCAGCAGCAAGCACAGATTTTTGTCCAAAATCTTTTACAAAGATGTGGCTCCCCATGTCTGTGGGCTGAATCAGTAGGGATATACCCAGAGAACACAAGGAAGTGGGAACAGGCAGCTCCTCTTAGTGGCACTGCAGGATTTTGAATAAAACCAGATCCGTACAAGAGAACAAAGCAGAAAAGTAGATTTCAGAACATCACTGTGTTTAAGGGGGGAATAAAACACCAGGCACATCAAACAAACATTTGCAGACTGTCTTGGGCACAAGTGACTTGTGTCTGGGCTATCCCAATGGGGAAATCAGTGTTGTTTGCTTTCTTATATTTAACTTGTAAAAAGAGAAATAAATTATTAAACTCAGTGCGTGCATGCCAGAACTGATGTTCTATTCATCACGTTCTAAGCTAAGAGAACAGTTGTCTTTAATCTTAATTTACATATAAATGAGTATTATTTAAAGGGTCAGCTTTGGTCTAGGCAGTTCATTGACTAGAATTATTTTGGGAAAGGTTTGCCTGGGATTCTTTTCAGGGTTTGTATTACTGGATGCTCTCAGGTATTTGCATGTTGGCAAGGCGTGGGCAGGGTCACACTTGGAGCATGGCAAAGCTGCCTGGCATTTGTGCTGCTGTTCCCTGGAGGGAAGGAGTTCCTGCTCCTGAGTGTAGGGGAAATGAGTCCATCATCAGCTGCAAAGCCTCCAGCTGAGCCTGCCATAGGCAGAAGCACAGCAAACACACGTCTGTGAAATTTAATTCCCTACTCAGGAGCCCCTTTTTCTGTCCAGTCTTTCCTCCTCCTGGAACTACCCTGATTTCTGTGCTGAGGACTGATCTATAGGCACAGCAGAAGAGAATTTCCCTCACAAGTTAAAAGGCAAAGGCATCAGTTCCAAAGGGATTCAGCCACAGGAGAGTTCATATTTTGTTTTTCTTACCTGCCCAAGTTCTCGGTGTCTGGGCTGACCAGGTACATGAGGTTCCTGAGGGTATGCAGGGGGTGCAGCAGATCTAAATTTACATGCTGACATGGGGAAGGGAAAAAAAACCATGATCAGGTCCTGAAAGAAACCAGCAGGCACAGCTGATATTTAAAAAGCTATTTAAAGATATGAAATGTACATCTCCCCTACCTGAGAGAAGCAGAGGTGAAGGATATTAGCATTCAGCTTCTTCACTGCCCGTGTGAACCTGTGTCTGCTGAGATTCTCTCCACAGAATTCACTGTTAAAACACCACACACACAAAGATACACAGAAAGCAAAATGCTGTGAAAATACACTTACTGGAGGCATCAGCATTCCATGCCCTGGCTTCCTAACAAATCCTGGAGTAAAAATCCTCACAGCGAGCACTTGTTCAAAGTCTACAGCCAGTTCTAGAGTGCTGAGGAGATTCATCTTAGACTTAGCAGGACTGTGAGCATTTTATCAACAAGCTCTGCTTGCCCTGGCCTCACCAGTTTCCACAGGACAGGTGGTGTGAACTGTAGGGAACTCAGATCCACCAGAGCCAAACTGTTTCAGATCTCCTTCAAAATCTTGCATCATTTCCCGTTCCCAAAAAATATTGGGCTGAACACCCAAACAAAATCAGAGAATCACAGAATGGTTTGGGTTGGAAGGGACTTTCAAGATCATCTGGTTCCAGCCCCCT